>NC_137970.1:121294646-122004148 GCF_963924665.1 Micromys minutus | reverse complement strand
ACAAAAAATTTACTTAAACTTGTTTCAAAACGTATACACTACCATATAATACCAAGATATTTCTACTAGGATTGCCAAAACAGATAAAGCTTATGTAAACATTTGTTCATATTGGAGGCTACACTTTGGTTTGCCTTGATTATTTCCACAAAACACTGGCTCCCACGACACATTAAAGTCTATAAAGGAAGCATCTTCCTGTTATTAACTTGACACCAGAGGCTGTAAAAATCTGAAAATTGGGGTGGTAGATGTATTTGTAGTACAAACTATTAGCACTACAATGGGAGAGTTATGTACAAAGAGGACTATGTGCTTTCTTTTTTAATTAGATACTCTCTGTATTTACATTTGAAATGTTATCCCCTTCCCCCAAGCCGCCCCCACCTCCCTTCTTCCTACACTTGTATTCACAAAGGTGCACTTGCTCCTAATCACACTCTCCACTCTCCACCCCATTGCCTTGGCATTCCCTACCTTGGGAAAATGTGACATCCCAGAACCAAAGGCTTCATATCACATTACTATCTTCAGCTATATATGCAACTGAAGACATAGGTCTCTCAGTGCATGCTCAGTGGTTGGTGATTTAGTCTATGGGAGTTTTGGAGGGTTTGGTTGGTTGATGATGTTGTTCTACCCATGAGGTTGCAACCCCTTTCAGCTCCTTCAGTCTCCTCTTTAGCACCTCCATTGGGGTCCCCATGTTCAATCCAATGGTTAGCTACAAACATGCTCAGCTCTATCTGTATGACTCTGGCAGAGCCCCTGAGGAGGCATCTCTATTTGGTTCCTGCCAGCAAGTACTTTTGGCATCAGCCATAGTAGAGCTTGGGTTTGGTGGCTGCATATGGAGTGGATCCCAGGTGAGGCAGCCTCTGGATGATATTTTCTTCAAACCCTGTTTCTCTATTTGACCTTGTATACCCTTCCATGAGTGTTTTGTCCTCCCTTCTAAGAAGGACTGAAGCATCCACATTCTGGACTTCCTTCTTCTTGAGCTTTATAAGGTCTGTGAATTGTTTTTGGGTTATTCAGAGCTTACTGGGGCTAGTATCCATTTATCAGTGAGTACATACCATGTGTGTTCTTTTGTGACTGGGTTACCTCACTCAGGATTATAGTCTCTAATTCCATCCATTTGCCTAGGAATTTCATGAAGTCATTGTTTCTAATAGCTGAGTAGTACTTCATTTTGTAAATATACCACACTTTCTGCATCCATTCCTCTGTTGAAGGACATCTGGGTTCTTTCAAGCTTCTGGTTATTATGAATAAGGATGCTATGAACATGGTGGAGAATGTGTCCTTGTTAAATGTTGGAGCAACTTTGGGGTATATGCCCAGGAGTGGTATAGCTAGGTCTTCAAGAAGTACTATGTCCAATTTTCTGAGGAATTGCCAGTCTGATTTCCAGAGTAGTTGTACCAGCTTACAACCCCACCAACAGTAGAGGAGTGTTCCTTTTACCCACATCATCACCAGCATTGGCTGACACCTGATACTTAGGCATTATAATTGGTGTGAGGTGGCATCTCAGTGTTGTGTTGATTTGCATTTCCCTGATGACTAGGGATGTTGAACATTTCTTTAGGTGTTTCTTGGACCTTTGGTATTCCTAAGTTGAGAATTATTTCTTTAGCTCTGTACCCCATTTTTAATAGGATTGTTTGATTCTCTGGAGTCTAATTTTTTGAGATCTTTGTATATATTGGATAAAATATACCACTCTCTTAATAGTATATGTTGAAGTTGCTTTTCTCAAGTGTGTGCATATAAATATTACTAGACTGATAGCTATGTGTACAATACCATTAAACAATACATACTGCATATATATACTTTTGGAGATTATATGCTTAAACCATATAATCAAAATCAGATATAAAAAAAATTCATGATGGTAATATTTGTATCATATTAATGGATTCATAATACAGCACTATTGAAAGGGGGTAAAAGGGTGGACTTAGTCAAAGTACATAGGTTACTGGAGGCAAGCCATGGAAAGATGTATCTTGTCCCTTGTCCCTTTTCTACTTTTCTGCTTCCTGGCTGTCATGAGGTAAACAATTGTACTCTCTCTCCCCATCCCCCTTCCTGTGTGTGTGTGTGTGTGTGTGTGTGTGTGTGTGTGTGTGTGTGTGTACGTATGTGAGAGAGAGAGAGACAGAGAAACAGAGACAGAGACAGAAACAGAGAGAGAACTTGTATGCATATATGCATGCATCTACACGTGCATGTGTGTGCCTATAAAATCTTTTGTTGGGCACAAAAGCGATGGGGCAAAGAATCATGAACTGAGACATTGGAAGCCATGAGTCAAAGAACTGTTTCCTCCTTCAAAAAAAGTTCAAAAGAATTGGGCAACAATAGAGGCAGAATTGAAGTTAGGCAGGAGTAACTGCAGATGCACAGTACACTGAGAGATGGGGAAGTGAGAAGTGAGAAACAGGGGCATTAAGACACCTTAGAGGTACAGTCTGCAAGACAAGATTTTTTACTGAGGTGTGAAATTAATGGAATTGCAAATTTTGTCTTGATGATGAATCTACAAAATACCCACTTGTTTTTCTAAGAAATGTGTCCTGATTTTGGAACAGATTATCATGAGATAAAACTTTCATGATTTATTTCTAAAAACTTATTCATTTAATGAGAACTGTTACTAAGCTGCTTGTAAAGGGGAAGTCTTGTTTCTGTAGATATTCCATAAGGAGATAAACTACCCTTTGAAGGGCAGAATCCCTATTCCATATTTTTTAAACAAAACACATTTCTAGGTATCTGAAGCACACAAACCTCCCTAGAGTAGAACTATAAAAATGAGACTTATTCTAAAAAGACAATCCAAATCATGTGCTATTCTGTAACTACTGAACATGTAACTGTGATAATGATTTTAGAGATTAGAAATATAAATATTTTAGATAATAGTTATTATGTATTTATCCTGTTCTAGGTACCATAATAAAAATACTTTTGTGCATTGTTTATTTCAGTCCTCATGAAACCTTCAATAGATATCATGATACTGATCTGTAGACAAACGAGCAGAGCAATGGCTGTGAAGAGATTTAGTAAAGGAGGAATTTCATACTTATACCATTGATGAATATATACCAAGCATTTTATTTTATTGTATAAATCTATCTATCTATCTATCTCTATTATTTATCTGTCTCTTTAAGTTAACAATTTCTGATTCACTTTTGCAGTTGAGGACAGGATCTCTTTGTTTCCTGCTTCTGTTGCCGTGGCTAACACTTGCGCTGTCATGCCTCCCTACCATGATGGATTCTTACATCTTCTAACCCAAAGTCTAAATTAAAGTCTTTTATACATCAGTGTGGATAATGGCATTTTAAAACAACACTGAAAATTGACTAATATATTTTTAGAGGCAGAAGCCTAAACTTCACATTTCCAAGACAGGAAATGAGTACATGACCTTCTATATTCTATTTATCTAGCCATTCCTTATGCTACTGAACAGATTCACGGAGGATGAATCCTTTGCCTGGTCATCTACTAGTAAAAAATATGAGTTTCTAAATATATCTTAGTCCAGCCCTGGAGGAACACATAGGATTAGTCACCATGCCATGTTAAGTGTTGTGGTACTCATCTTCACTGGATAACACCCAGAAGTGCTGTACCTGAGCAAACTGACATAGGCTCTTCGAGAAAATCTTTTATCCATAGACGTTAAGCAATGGAAATATTGTTGGGTGCTATTGGTGCCCTCTTCAATAAAGTTGAAAGGACTTAAAAGCACAGCTGAGGCTTTGCTTGGAAATGTTGAGTGCTTTCTGGCCACAGCTTCATACTATGCAAAAGTAGTGAAATCTGCCTTTCTTAACGATTATTTTATTCTACCTTGATCAGCTGACCAACACAAGTGTGACCATTTTAATAAGAATTTCTTGCTGGTTGTGTTCTCTGATTGAAATCTGACTAATACAAGCATGTTACATGCATCACTCCATTCAATAATTCTAATGGTGGCCAAGGTCATTGCATCCATTTTACAGAGCACAAATAAAAATTGCCATATTAGGGAAGATCAATCCCCAAGTTGTACAGTTCAATCATTTTAGAGGCAGGATTTGTTCCTGCATCTAAAAACTAAACTGTTGGTTTGCATCAGTAGGTCATAAATACTATATGGTGTATTTAGAGATTCTGAACTCTAAGAGAGTCCTCAATTTTCTCCCCAGTTTCAAAAAAAGGTATTGACTTTATTTAATGCCAAGATTTATGTGGGCAAACAGCATTCACGTAGGACTACCATGATGGTCATTAATGTTATTCATAGGCCTCATAGCTAAATAAGAGTGTTGATTGTTTTGCTCCATAAGAAGATAGTATAGTGCTTTTAAATCATACTTAGGTATTATATATATATATATATATATAAATTATGCATTTTTCAGATTTGACAATTTTCTGTTGGATAACTAAATAGGGGATTATCCCTGTGGATGACTAATTCTCCAACTCTAAGCATTCCTTTGTTGCATGCTGTTCTCTGTCTAGTTGTGGAACCCAGCACCAAGTTCGGCTATGAATTATATGGAAAATACTTCTCTGAAAGTATTCCCACTTTCTGAAATCTCCTTTATGTATTACTCCTGCTTTCTTAATCACTCAACTAAGTGGCCACTATTGCATTAAGAAAAGTAGAAATCTATGTCCAATTTTCTGAGGAACTGCCAGATTGATTTCCAGAGTAGTTGTACCACCTTGCAATCCCACCAACAGTGTAGGAGTGTTCCTCTTTCTCCACATCCTTGCCAGAATCTGCTGTCATCTGAATTTTTGATCTTGGCCATTCTGACTGGTGTGAGGTGGAATCTCAGGGTTGTTTTGATTTGCATTTCCCTGATGACTAGGGTTGTTGAGCATTTCTTTAGGTGCTTCTCAGCCATTTGATATTCCTCAGTTGAGAATTCTTTATTTAGTTCTGTACCCCAGTTTTTAATAGTGTTATTTGATTCTCTGGAGTCTAACTTCTTGAGTTCTTTGTATAAACTGGATATTAGCCCTCTATCAGATGTAGTGTTGGTAAATATCCTTTCCCAGTCTGTTGGCTGCTTTTTTGTCTTCTTGGCAATGTCCTTAGCCTTACAGAAACTGATTTTCATGAGGTCCCATTTGTTGATTTTTGATCTTAGAGCATAAGCCATTGGTGTTCTGTTCAGGAAAATTTCCCCTGTGCCTATGTGTTCTAAGCTCTTCAGCACTTTCTCTTCTGTTAGTTTCAGTGTACCTGGTTTTATGTGGAGATCTTTGATCCACTTGAACTTGACCTTTGTACAAGAAGATAAGAAGGGATCAATTTGCATTCTTCTGCATGATGACTGCCAGTTGAACCAACACCAATAGCCAGAAGCTGGAAAGAACTCAGATGTGGTATATATACACAATAGAGCATTACTCAGAAATTAGAAACAATGACTTTATGAAATTTCAAGGCAAATAGATGAAACTAGAAACTATCTATCTGAGTGAGGTAACCCAGTTACAAAAGAATACACATAGTCTGCACTCACTGATAAGCAGCTACTAAACTCAGAAAACTCTGAATACCCAAGAAACAATTCACAGACCTTATGAAGCTCAACTAGAAGGAAGGCCAAAGTGTAGATGCCTCATTCCTTCTTAGAAGGGAGGACAAAACACTCATGAGAGGAAATAAAAAAATCAAATAGAGGAGCAGAGATTGAAGAAAAGATCATTCAGAGGCTGTCTCACCCACACATCCATCCCATATGTAGCCACCAAACCCAAGCATTATTGCTGATGCCAAGAAGTCACTACTGGCAGGAACCAGATATGGATGCCTCCTCAAGGGCTCTGCCAGATTTATATATAGATACAGCTGAGCATGCTTGCGGCTAACAATTAAACAGAACCTGGGGACCCCAATGAAGGTGCTAAAGGAAGGACTGAAGGAGCTGAAGGGGGTTTCAACCTCATGGGAAGAACAACATTATCAAACAACCAAATCCTCCACAACTCCTGTAGATTAAAACACCAACCATTGAGCACACATTGAGAGATCCATTGCTCCAGTTGCAAATGTAGCAGAAGATAACAGTGTCTAGCATCAATGGAAGAAGAGGGGCCTTTGGTCCAGTGAAGGTAGGTTTTCCCAGTGTAGAGGAATACCAAGGTGCTGAGGTGGAGAGGGTTATTGGGAGGGCGTACATGTTCATGGAGACAAGTGGAAGGTGGAATTGGAGAGGGAGAGAAGGCGATAACATTTGAAATGTAAATACAGAGTGTATCTAATTTTTAAAAAAGGTGGAAATCAAAGTGTGTGCTTTATTCCTAGTAGAAGCTCATTATTTTCAAGGTAGCTCAGATCAATGAACATTTACTCCATATACTTGTTTCAAGTGTGGCTTTAGCTCCTTCAGAAAGATAATTTTCAAGGCTTTAATGTGAACTCAAGTCACATGTAAGCCCTTATTACATATATATATATATATATAGACTGAAAGTTAACAGTTCTGCAGTGGAATCTGAGATCTTAGACTCCTACTGAGCTGGACCTTAGCCCACATTTTATCTCAAAAGGTAAACACAACAAATTATTTGTCCCTAAGGCATGTATAATTTAGTTAGAAAAATGACAGGGACAGTTAACATCAGGCAAACCATGTCAGGCAAGCTGTAATTAAACAAAAATGTTTGATATTTATTCAGGATATGAAAACACATACTGCTAAGTAATTACTAAGGGAAAGGGAGAGTGTGTTTATATTGGGAGTTGGGTACTAAGGAAAAGAAAGTATCAATGTGGGAGGTATATGAGATAAAGTCTGAAAAATTGATAGAATTTCAACAAGTAAACCACAGGAGGACAAGAGTATTGGCAAATAAAACAATAACAGCAAATACTAAAAGATAAGAGGGCATTAAGTGTGTTTATAAAGGAGACAGTGATCCCATTCATATGGCCAGGAGAAATAATGGGAAATCACATAGTATAGGAATCTAGAAGATGTTGGCAAAAAGTTTGAAGTCTATAAAGAATGGGTAGTATTTATTTTGATAAATAATAGGGAAGTCTTAAAAATTTTACACTAGCAACATTATAGAACCTATCATTCAGGAAAATTGAATGTGGCTATATAATCCTAATTGGGGTTCATAGATCCAAATCATCATACTTACCTGAGAACTTGCTATCCATGTGGATCTGTTGTGGAATCCTGGAGTTACAAAATCTGAGGATGGTGTTCAGCACTCTGTTTGAATTCTGTCCTTAAGGATTCTGATGGACCTGAAGTGAGAGTAGCATGAGACTCAAACACTAGATTACATTGTGCAGTGATTATGATAATCACCTGGGTAGGGTAACCAAAACCAGATTGAATACTTTATGCACAAAACCTCTACTATAAATGATACATTGAGAAGGGATGTAAAAATGAGCACATATAAAGTACTTCAAATTATTCTCATGGAGAGTGAGCATTGCATGTCATTAACAAAAACAACAGCTTTAGCAAGTTTGAAACTCAGTGCAGATACCAAGAAGAATATTACAATAATCTAGCAAATAATTGATAAAATCCACATAAAGGCTCTTATGTAGGTCACTTGGGAAAGTTACAGTGATATATTAAAGAAGGAGGAGAAGGAGAAGAAGAAAAATAAAAAGAGAAATAAGGAAGGAAGGAAAAAAAAGAAAATAGAAGAAAAAGAAAAAGAAAAACCTTCCATGGCAAGCAAGGTATAGGTACACTGTCGTTTAGGCAACTGTTCATGTAAAATTAAAGGTTCAACAATTTCAAGACTTTTTTAATGAAAATAGTTTATGTGTTTTATGCTTTCCACATGAGGTATTCCCCCAAAAAGCAAGTAGTGCTTAGCACTGAGGTTTTGGGGAATGATTAACTCAGAAACACTTCCATCAATAACACATTACTGCATTGATTGATTCCAGTTTGATACAGAGTATTAAAAGGTAAAAAAACTATGAAAAGTGGGGCCTGGTTGGAGAAAGTTGATTGATGGGAGCAGAACTATGTGCAGTATTCATTGATCTGCTCCCTTCCTGTTGGGCTGTCTGCTTTACATTGGCACGGGCATGGTATGGTACTTTGCCTTATGGCTGAAACACAGAATCACCCAGCTACGGCGAAGAACCCCCAAAACCCAGAACCAACATACATACTTCCATATTTTTTATCAACTATTTACCACATGACAAAAAAATCTAACACATTGTTAAAGATGATACTTTCTACAGGGACATTTAAGAACATAGCTACATCCCAAGTCATAGGATTTGTCTTTTGATGGTCATTCATAATTTTTAATGCAGCATTTTAGAAGCAAGATGAATTAATTTTAAAGAAGTATCAGAAGAGAGGCTAGATCAATCATAATGAAGGGCCAGTTGTTGCTTTATAATAGGCTCTGGGATTTGGGGACTAAAGCAAATCCTTGTGTTATCATCTCTCACAGCATTTTGTAGACCTCTGCTAAATTGTTAACCACAAGCTCCACGTGAATGAAGGTTGCATTTACCTTTCCTTCCTCTGGCTGCCTAGTGCATAGTGGATATTTATTCAATGTCTACTTCTTAAAAGTTCACTCTTACTATTCTTAAATCCAGATGTAAACTATTATATAAGGACTTTAAATGTCATGGTCAAACATCCCCAAATTCTACTTCTGCCAGGGACATGTCATTTGTTTGACAGCATCTAAATCCCAGGATTGTCCCTGGTATGTGGTACATGTCTAATACTCACTCGATTGCTACTCTAAATGGAAAGCACTAACTACTAAGTTGAGGGGTACTAAGGCTGAAACAAGGTTTATTGTTGTTGTTTTTTAGAGAGAAAGGACTTAAAGGTCCTTTTTACATTTAATTTTAAGAATATAATATAACATTGATTTATCTCTCACTTACCTCCTTCCAAACCATTTAATGTAACCATTCTTTGCTTTTATTTCAAATTCATAGCTTACTTTTTCATTAATTGTAAATGCATGTATAAATGTATACACATATATTCCTAAAGCTATTTCTATACAGAACATAGAAAATGTTGAGGATAAAATGAATGTTTGAGGCTCTCAAATACTGAACCACCAACCAAAAAACATACATAGACTGGAAAAGGCATACAGAATATCAAATAGACTGGACCAGAGAAGAAATTGCCCTGAGTCCATAATAGTCAAAACACTAAATGTAGAGAACAAAGGAAAATATTAAAAGCTGCAAGTGGAAAAGACTAAATAACATATTAGAATTACACCTGATTTCTCAGTGGAGACTCCAAAAGCCCTATGTGTGATGTGTGTGATGTGTGTGTGATGTGTGTGATGTGTGATGTGTGTGATGTGTGATGTGTGTGTGTGTGTGTGTGATAGATGTTTAACAACAATTAAAGTAAGAGAGGCCATTACTTTGAGAAAACATGGAGTACAAGGGAAAGGTTGGTGGATAAAAAGGAAATTAATTTTCAAGAATGTCCTTCAGAAGGATGGATTCATATATATACATTAAAGATAAAAAAATAGTTCACATAAAGCAGTACCTCTGTTGACTAACAAACACACATAAATCATCTATAAATAAATGTCCAAATCCCACATCTATGGAATTCTCACAGATTAAGTTTTGCTAAGTAGAAGCATATGGTCATAATGAGTAAGGTCGCTAGGAAAACAGATGTGAGCAAGACAAAGATCAAAAAAAGAACAGATTTGTAGGTTTAAGTATTTTAGATGTCCCTAATAAAATGCAATTAGATTTTCAAATACATAAAAGAGAGGCAAAATATTAGCAAGATAAAGGATTGTCAAAACTAAGCTCACATATTTGAGAATTAAAAAATAGAAACAAATTTTAAATACAATCACAAACACTAAATCTTAATGAAAGCCTTCAATAACAGCTGAAATATCAGTATACAGATAACAAAGAAATATCAATATAAAGAAACTGAACAGAAAGATGTAAAGTAAAAATAAAAATATGAAAGGAAGCTAAGACAAGCAGAATATAATATGTAAAACTTTAGACCAAATTTTAAAATGCTGGCCAGAATCAAGAAGAAATACTTGAGGAAATAAGAACTTATAATTTTCTAGAACTAAACAGGATAATCTACAATTTCCAGAACACAACTTCTAAGTATGAAAAGTCAAAGAGAAATCTATACACAGAAATATCATAGGAGGAAGGGAAAGCATTATAAAAACAGAAAAACACCAACAGTAAAAACCAGAGGAGAGTGAAAGAAAGAATGTTAAACCCAGAAAAAAATTGTGGTTCAGGAAGAAAATGGAAAATGAAAATCATGTTTAAAATGCTGAAAAAAGAATTCACCACCAACAGAGCCTCAATAAAGGAAATTCAAAAGGATACACTTCAAACAGAAGGATAATGATCACAGATTGAACGTCTGAGACACAAGACATATTTTTAAAAGAAGTAAGTGTGTGGGCAAATAAAAGAAGCACTGATTATATAAAACTGGAATAACAGCATCCAGTGGCTTGAAAACAAGACAGAAGTAAAATGTTTAATAATGATGATGTTAGTGTAAAGTTGCTCATCACCCTCAGGCTTTGATAAAGTAATTATTCATTATAATAAACTAAAATAATATGAACTTCCAAATATAACAATAGGTGCACAGCTTTTGAGTGAGTATAAAAGAATGAAATTAAAATGCATATAGTCATTTCTGATAGATGAAAATTAATAGAGAGAATGTAAAAATCAAGAAAAAAGGAGGCAAACGAATATTAGATGTAATGCTATCTTCCAAATATATCATTAATTACATGAAACAGAAGCTAAATGTTCCTGTGAAAAGATTAAAAATGGATGGTGTGAATTTTGGAAAACAGCCACTCTGCTAGCTAAAAGCCATATATCTATACATAAGAAACCTGAAAAGTTGAAACCCACGGAGAGGGAAAAGCTTTTTCAAGTAAGTAATGTTAGTCAAATTATGGTGGATAGAAGGAACATGGTTGATAATAAGGGTGAAACACGGGTCACTTTATTTGTTGTTTGTAATGTTTGTTTCTTAAATTACAATTTTCTGTATACCTAATGAAAGTATAGGTATATACCCTTCTTTATATGTGTTATGAAATATATCATAACATTTAATAATAGAAAAAGTTAGTTGTATGAGGAGAGCAGCTTGCTTTATCCAACCTGAGAAAGCAGCCTATGAGATCATAGCACCCACTGTTCCAAGTAAACTAACCTATTCAGATGCACACTCAGAAATGTGCTTTATGGTGATTGCAAAGCCAGTCAAGGTGACAGGGAAAACTAACCTTCACAATATTCAATATCAATTTAGTAACCACAGAAATTAGAAATATTCTAATTTTTATTCCTTATTTTACATGACTATATCTATAATCGAAATGTATAAACAATTGTTAGAAATCAAAGAAAATGATGTGAACTTTTAAATGTTACTTCCTAATCAAAAGACAAATTCTTACCATTGCCAGTCAACTTTGCCTTCCTAAATTTTCAAAAACCTAGCTTTCAAACTCTCCTTGTTTTTCTGTGTCATAGAGAGTTCTGTTTCCCTTATGCCTCATGTACCTAACCTGTAATGTAGTCTGAAACACACAAAGGCATAATAACCATATTTCAGAGTCAAGCCATACACGGCAGGAGAGCCCTGAAGAGAACACCGAATAATGAGTGGTTCATTGTGCTCTGTCTCACTATTGGTTTAAAATAATCCTTTAAAGAAATAACAGGTAGATAATGCATAAAACACATGCTTTAATAGCATTTCAATCTCTTTCTCTATACATACATTCAAGACATGCTGTTGAACATCAGACATGGTTATTTTCTAGATGTTATATTAAATAATGCAAAGTAAAATGTGTTATATAAGCTAGTGTTGTGTGTCTTTGGTTTTATTATAGTTTATAATAAATCTTAAGATGGCAGAAGATGGAAATTAGGAGATGACAAGGGAAATACTATTTTTCTGGCCAGGAACTAGCTTTGTTCCTAAATTTAGGTATTCCCAGTCCAGAAGCAGAATGAATAAAGAAGAAGTAAAAGCATTAATTGATGATATAATGCCCCCTAGCATCAACAGATGTGATCCCTTGTAATGAAGCATGTGGGTCTAATTTGGCTTCACTAACCACTTGGAGGATCTCCTTGCTGAGTTCTTGCAGGCTATCCTTCTGAACCTATGTTTGGCTGGCACCTGTGCCCTGTTGAAACTGGCATACCACCCTATGGGTGGGCACAGTGCCACTCTAACAGATGGTCATGAGTGTTACCATGCCAGATAGCTACTATTGTTTCTAGCAAGTTTAACTTAACAACAATTGGCATATACAAAAGAATGGCAAAATGGCAGCTTATATTTCTGTGGAAGATAAACTATGACCTAAAGCTGACATGCCTGAAATTGGAATTTCTGAGTGATTTTAAAGACTCAATGAAAATCCACACAGGAAGATATAGAACCATTACAGTAGCATATTGCTACTGACATGTTAGCAAAAGAAGGAATGGCACACTTCAAGATGTCACATGAATTCAGCAACCCAGTTAGCCTATAAAGAAAATAAATAATTCAAAACCCTCATCATTATAAGTAATGTTTGGAAGCATTATACAAGCTTTCTGCTTGGTTACCTATCTAGGTCTGCTCCCATTGAAAAACTACTTTTGTTCCATGAAACACCACTTAAAGACTTGAGAATTGTTTCTATATTTTGTAGGTTTTTAATTTTATTGAAGGATGGTATTAACTTTAAAATTCACATATTGAAAAAAATATTTGGAGATTTCGTAAAAGAGGCTAAAAGAATATGTGGAACATGTCAGACATTATGAGGATGGATAGCTAAAATTATCTGAGGTATTCTGTACGCAAGGAATCTCCAAACTAGGGATGAAAAACACTGTGATGGGAGGGACCATAGGGAGGTTACAGTAACTGAAGTTACTCGAGGAATAACTTTAATTAGCCCTAGTATTTGTGTGAGAATGTGGATACATATGAAGTGGAAAGAAAAGATTTATGATCACCTGTTTTGTGTCATTTAGATAAACTTAACAATCAGTGTTTGTGTTGAGCTATTCCAAGATACACAAAGTTTAATCAATATAATGCAGTTAAACATCACCAGTTACCCAACAGTAGAGTTTCAAATTTAGTTATTACAGGACGTTAACGATAAATGACAGCATGAAACGCAAACTTCATCGCTGGCTCTTTAGTGCACAAATTTACTGTGATAAAAAATATGCAGCATGACTAGTTAGTTACCAGTTTAATTGCTTCCTTTGAATTCTGTCATCAGTGATGGGTCCCCAAGCATCTCTTATTCAGAAAGTATATAGTTATGTCACCTCATTTTCCCCCAGTGAGAAATCCACATGGCATTACACAAGTAATAAGCAAAATAAGGAATTAACCAAAAAGTGCAACAAATAAACTGCAAATGCTAACTCTTAATGTGATATCTAAATCAAATAAATACATTCACAGAGTAAATATCTGCAAATGGCAGCATTTATACTATCACTGACCAAGAGACCCTAAATATGAAACCAATGGAACTCAGAGTAAGCTCATCAAGAATACAAGGAAGAGATTTGGAAAAATGGCTTATCCAATAAAGATGCTTGCTCCCAAGCCCGATGATAGGAGTTCAATTCCCAGAACCTATATGATAAGTTGTCCACAAACCTCCACAAATATGCTTGGAATTCATGTGCACATGTGTGTCAGACACACACACAGAGAGAGAGAGAGAGAGAGAGAAAGAGAGAGAGAGAGAGAGAGAGAGACAGAGACAGAGACAGAGACAGAGACACAGAGACAGACACACAGAGACAGAGAGAGAAATGAATGTAATTTTAATTATTAAAAAACATATTAGGAACCAATTCAAATTCAGTAAGGTGTAGGACAGGCCATCAATTGAACAAAATGCCCAATCCATATTGGAAATCACAAGTCAAGGCAAACACTTCAAACAACACCTCCTCCTCCTCTTCCACCTCCACTACCTTCTCCATCAACTCATCCTCTTCCTCTTCTTCTTCTTGCAATTTACCTTCATATTGATTTTCCATTTCTTTTGAAGAAAGTATATAATCATCATCAATAAATATACTAATGTAAACTATTCCAAGATACCCTCATCAAACTCTTCATATGAACTTTCTTTTTCTATTGGTTATCTTATTTATTTACATTTCAAATGCTGTCCCCTTCCCAGTTTCCCCTCCGCAAACCCCCACTTCCACTTACCCACACATTCCTGCCTCACCGCCCTAGAAAAAGAAAATCCTTTTCAGTATTTTCAATGTTTCAAATAACAAAACATTAAGTAAATACTAATTTTATGAATTTATTTATTTATTTCTATATATACATATATAAGTATATACATATATACATATGTACATATGTGTACATTGTGCATATATATATATATATATATGTTTACATATATACATACATAAACATATATACATTATATATATATATAACAATGGCCAGAAAGTTTGCTGACATGTTGCTAAAACTTTCAAAGGCCTCAAAACTATCACATATTCCAATTTAAGCAATGAGACCACTTCATCATCTTCAGGTAACATTGATATTTTTCTGAATCTCTACTGGTTTACATAGCACAAGGGATCATTTTATTTCACTGGAAACCTAAGATATCCTTGGGGAGAGAGGCATCATCCAAGTTTCACCACTGAAGAGAGCAATTAAGTGAATTAGTAAAGATCACACAATTTAGAGAGAACATAAGTATATAAAAATACCTCACAAGTATTACATACATACATCTTAGTTGTGGAACAATGATGAAAGAATTTCAATAACAATGACCAAAGATTTAAGGCTGTGGAGTCCTTTACCTTTCAACGTTAACTTGCAAAAATTCTGGATGTCTTATTTTAATTTTTAAAATGTCAAGAAGGCACTTATGAGCCTGAAGAAATAGCTCAGTGATTAAGAGAGCCTATTGTTCCTATAGAGAACCTTAGTTCAGTTTCCAACATCCATGTCAGAGGGCCGAAACCTACATGTAACTCTAGCTCTGGGGTATTGGATAGCCCCTTCTGGCCTCTTCAGAAACCTGCATCCACTTGCATGTAATGACATATTTACATAAATAAAAGCGAAATAAATCTGTAAAAAAACTAATAATAATAATAATAATAATAATAATAATAATAATAATAATAATAATAATAATAATAAAGCATAATAAATACAATATTTTTCTGTTGGAACACTGTCCAGGAATGTGGTTGTGAGAAGAGAAATCTGGGAGCTCCTGAGAAAAGTTCAAGAAAATAAGACGCGAGTCTTGTAACCTTTGTTTCTTTAAAAACATGTTGTTTTTCTTGGGATGTGTTTTCATTCTCCTACCAGGTGTAGGAAGGCATTTACTTCAGGTGTTGTTATTCATATGCCTCTATTGAAAACATGTTTTCATCAAGTGTGGCTTGTCCTTGTGATTGAGCAGCCTACTCTTATGATTCTTGACTCTCAGAGTACAAATTGCTTGGTCTTCTAAATAAAGTTGGCTGTTTTATGAAACTTTACAGGTTCACACCAACAACTGGAGCAGTAAGTAGTTCTCTTCAAAGTAATTTTGGCTTTAACACTATGCTCTCGCCACTAGATGACATAGCCTCTTTATTTGTCTTATTAAATAGAATCTAGTAAAATGATCTTATATATTAATATTTATAATAATTTATGATATAAAATAATTTTTAAAAATGAGTTATTCTTTAATATATCATAATGTCTTCTCAACAAGATCATATTTAAGGAAAACATCTTGGTCCACAACTAACCACATTACACATAGAGCTTGATGCTAAGAACCTAATGCTGAAGACATATTTTACTGTGGTTACAGGACATGGAGAAATCAACTTGCTTCTGACAAGGAAGATTCTTCCTTTTTCACTAGTTTTCACAGTACTGGAAAGTGCTGTGTTAGTTGCTGGAACAAGCATAAAACACTGGTAGTCCTGTCCAACAGTAAAGAGCAAGATAGGCTCACCAGTGCAACAGTGTCATGAATACCATGTATGTAACCAACTTCTTTCTGACTGAGTTTCCCAAAAAGAAATGCAAACCTGCTACTACAAATTTTTCCATAAAACTCTAGCAAACCAAATTCAAGAACACATCAAAACTACCATTCAATATGTTCAAGTAGGCTTCGTCTCAGGGATGCAAGGTTGGTTCAGTAGATGAAAATCAATTAACAGACTACATTATATAAACAATCTCAAAGAAAATAATCACATAATCACTAGATGCTGAACAAGCATTTGATAAAATATAACACCCCTCCATGTTAAAAATATTAGAGATATCAACAATTCAATGCCCACACCTAAATATAATATAAAGTAATATACAGCAAATATCAAATTAAATGACAAGATACTTGAAGCAATCTCACTAAAATCAGGGACAAGAAAAGGATGTCTACTCTCCCTGTATCTATTCAATATGGTACTTCTATTCAATATGGTACTTGAAGTACTAGCTAGAGTAATAAGACAACAAAGAGAGACTACGGCGAAACAAATGGAAAAAAGAAATCAAGGTATTATTACTAGCACATGATATGATAGTATATATGATTCTACCAAAAATTATACCAGAGAATTTCTACAGCTGATAAACAACTTCAGCAAAATGGCTGAATATAAAATTAACTTAAGCAAGCCAGGAACCTTCCTTTATACAAATAATAAACTGGTTGAGAGGCTGACCTTGAAATAAGAGATTAGCCTGCCTCTGTCTCACAAATTCTGGGATTAAAGGTATGTACCATCGTGCTCAGCCAGTCTTCTAATATTACTCTGCTAAAAAGACAAGATATCAAAAGGCTCTCTAACTTCATATTTCTATGACCATAGATTAGCGAAGCTCTCAGACATCACTAAAATTTTTCTTTGTGAAGTGGACAGTCAATAATACAAAAAATTACAAAACATCAAAGTATAGACACGAAGTTTCTCTTATTATAAGGTTTGTCACAAATGGGGCACCTATGTCACAGCCCCTCTCTCCCTCTGTGGCAAAGGGGTCAGAAAGATTGTAAGAGCCGGATGTCAATTAACCAGTGTCTTTAAGGCATGACAGGACTGTTAGTCTCACAAGTTTATTATAACTGTCTGACTGCAAAAGATATGAACAAACCAAATCAGTCAACAAATGTGAAAGGGGAAAGTATCATAGGGGTTCACCTCTGCCTGAGACTATATTGGTGGTTGATGGCCTCTGGGGAAGGGATTTTTCTTTAAGCATGTGTCCCAACATACGTCCACATGCTCCCATTGGTAACCACGAGTATCTGGGCAGCAAAAATTAGACTCAGTGAGTTATTAAAAAAAAAAAAAAAGGAGCTGGCCACTGGGAGTTTAATCATGCTCCGGTGAGTATATGGGCAACACACAATGGACTTAAAGGTTTATTTTCCTCTTCTTTCTTTTCTGTCTTTTGGAGAGGGAGGAGGGTCACCAGGTTGGGGCATAGACCTGAGAGGATGGGAAAATACGTGGGATCAGGTGTCATTATGTGAAATTCACAAATAATAAAAGTATTACATTGAAAATAGGAAGATAGAGTTGACAGTAGGAGGGGTGGATCTGGGAAGAGTCAGTGTGGAGACATGGGGGATGAGGATGATGAAAATAGTTTGTATGCATATATGAAGTTCTTAAAGAATAAAAATACATTTTAAAATGGACCACAGTTGATACTGAAATTTATTATGGGATGAAATCAAAAGTTTCATTCTTAGTTGCGATTCTATTTAGCTTTACATACCAAAGTTTCAGTCAGATAGATTAAAGACAATATAGCAAGATCACAATGGTTATAAAAGACACATTCATTAAATTTTCTTATATTATGATATATCATTATATGAGAAATGCTTAATATGCAATTAGAAACAGAAAACAAATTCTAGAAAAATCTTAATATATGAAACTAATAATTATAATTTGTGTAGTGTAAAAATACCTCAAACGATATGTAAATAAAAATGACAAGTAGCAAAATATTTCCTACTATATGTGATAAGAAAAATAAATATATTCCCAATATAAAACAAGTCATTACAAAGTTAAAAGGTGACAAAGAGGAGCTGAGGTTGTAGATCAGTACTGGATACATTGTATATCATGAACATGGTTTTGGGGTTAATCCCTAGCACAGCACAAAAACAAACTCGCAGAAAAAACTTACTGAACAAAGAAGAGTGTCAAAAGGTACCTTGTAAAATAAGAAAAGCCTGTGGCAATGAGCATGCAAAAAGTGGATTCCAAGTTAATTTTTTCTTTTTTCTCAGTTTTTTGTCATTAAAGTGGATTACAGAATTAAATATGTAGTATGTTACCCTTTATATACATAACTGAGTGGCAGAAGTTGTACGGATTCATGTGACTTGGTACTCATATATAGATGTGGACTTGCATGACGCATATTCAATCATTATTGGAAGCAATTTTAATAATTTATTCCAAGCCTAAGAAACTATTTCAATGTACAAAAAATATCATTAAAGATAATATTTAGCATGGAGTAAATGTAGAGAATTTGTATGTAATGTAAGGAAAACTCTGAACCTACTTGGTGGGCATCATCTAAATAAGCCCTGTGAATATTCATTTATGGTATTGATTTAAAATTCTGCTCACAAGTCACTATTAAGAAACAATGATGAGCTACTTTGAGAAAAGAACTGATACAAATCTTCTAAATTCTGATGATAGAACTGATAAAAATCTGCTAAGTTACTATTTTATAGCTTTATTTCTCTTGAGTTAACATGCATACATGTGTGTGTACATGTATAGTACATGTGTATATTACGACCAGAAATTGATTTAAATAATTTTATTCCATTTTGAATATTTTTTTCCTTTCTTATCCTTTTGTCAAGCCAGTCCTGGACTTTCATAGTCATGGTCTGAGTTTAGTATTACATACAAAATTTAACGTTGGAAAATGACAACAGGCTATAACTGTTCCCTGAATCATTTTTGTCTAAGTCATTGATCTGATAAAAGACAATGCCTGAGTACTGACCCTGATAGAATACATCCCATTTATCATTTTCCTTCCCACATTCAATGTACTTTCTCTATCTTGTCTTATGATTTCTATTTTAATTTAGCATATTTTATTTAATAAGCAGCATAATGTTAATCACTCCAAAAGTCATTTCCTAGGCATAGTAATTAACTACACAGACATAGAAAATACATAATTGTTACTAATAATGTTTACTTGATCTATACATCAAAAATTATATAAAAATTAGACCTTTGGTTTATAGAAAATCTATACTCTACTGTTTCCTCATCCAGAGATGGGCCTTGAGAAATTGACCAAGCAGGATTCAAAGAAGGGCTACGTTTTTACTTTAAACACATTGTTTAGCTTCTGTGAGCCTTGATGAGTTTCAGTTATAGGAATTAGTTTTATGGTTACTCTACTCTATTAATATCATACGACTATGTTTCAAATTCATTATACAAATACAAGCTTCTGTCTAATATTAGAATACAAACATTTTGCCACCTTAACTCTTCCTTTTTAAAGACATGAATCAGAGGGATAATCCATAGAAATCAAGTATCTGTTTTTCCTTCAGGTGAAGAGGTCCAAGAAAATTCTCTGTGAGACTTTTATTACTGCCAGTTTCCAAAGCATCATTGTATAACAGCAAGAACTTCTATTCCAATTCTGCCTTTACTTGGGTATAAAAACCAGAATATCACTGAGCTGTGGAGGAGACCTATGGCTCCTAGCAATTTGGTAGACATGAGAGGAGAGAGGTAAAGAGGGAGATCCGCCTGCCTGTCAGTAAGCATGCGAAAACATAAGGAATTAGAGGAAAAAACTGAAATATATAGCCTTATTTGCACCCTAAACTAGTGTAACATTTCACATACCTTGAATGTCATGTAAAGAGTTTTCTTCTGGGCCTTCATAAGTGTTCAAAAAAAAAATAATTGATCTTTTTAGTGAGCTCAAAAAAAAAATCTCCACACCATTTCAAACATTATATAGTGGTTTCTACAATGAATCATATATTTTAACATTTAAGTAGTTTTCTTTAAAAAAGAAAAGCAAAAGGCTAGACTATAGAACATAAGATGGGACAACATTAACTTGACTTGATGATTCTTTATGGTAACTTCAATATTTAAAAAAATGACATTCCACCTCCTTTAAAAATATAAGCTATTTTTTTTTACATAAAAGAGCATTGAGAAAACAGGCAATGTAAGGACAAAATATACAAGCAAACTTGCCTTGTAACAGATGAGAGTAAAACTGAGTTCTTCATTTAACTCAGACATGTTTATTTAATTACATGCATATCTATTTTAACACACTAGTGTGTTACTATATCATAACATTTTCAACTCGAAGCGAGACTTGCTGGGAGCGTGGTTTAGCACTCTACAAAACAACTGCACGTCAACCCATGCAGACAAACCCAAACCTATGCTACTGGTTTCAATGTAATGCAGACTTCAACACCAGAAGCTGCCAGGAAATAAAGCAATCTAAGTTAAGAACTCCAAGGGAAGCAAGAAGATGAGTGCCAAAAATGAAACCATATGTTTCCCATGAGCCACTGAGTCTAAGGCAAGGAGAACACTTATTCTGTGGGTATAATTCTTTTGCAAGAAAGAGCCTTGCAATAGGAAATATCCTTGTATGTAATTGGACTCTCTCCCTATGTGTAAACTTGCTGCTATAACATTTTGACTACCTCATGTAACCTTTTATTAATATTCTTTAGCCTTTAAAAATAATTGTCTTCTCCTAATAAGGGCTGTTATAAGGCAATCAGGTTATATGGCTCTTTTACATTTCAATGAAACCCAGAGTAATTGTCCTTCTTATAATGCACACATTGTGGGAGCCAGGCTCTGAGCCAGTGCCTTTCCTACACTTAGTCAGATGAGCCTTGCTTTCTATAGCACTGAAGCTGAAAAGTCATCATGCATACAGAGCATAACACTTTTCACAATATGGATATACTTGAAACCCTGTGCCTCTAAAAAAAAAACTGTTCCTAAAGAAATAAATACTGAACAAGGGAAATGATAGTTTCAATTTTTCTTTCCTTCCCTTTTTTTAACAATTAGCTGATTAATTTTTATATTAAAAAACTAAAGTAAAACTAAAACTAATGTATATATGCTGATGTTTTAAACTTTGTATACTCCTGGTTTTCTCTAATTGTTTATCTCAAAGAATTTTTTAAATTATCCAAAGTAATAAAAATCAGCAATAAAATGAATGAAAAGGAATTTATACCCTGTGCTACACCTTGATCCAGACTAGAAACATATTAGGTGATGAGCATTAATACCATGTTCATTCTCCGCTTCAAATTAACATGATGGTATTTCATTAGGCTAGAAAACATCAGCATAAATCAAAGATGAATGAGTCCTCCCATATATAATAAGTAAAGAAATATGATAGGGTAGGAAAGTACCAGATTAGCTAAAATTTTCCATCTCATTGTTTTCTGTAAAATAAAATTTTATAATGAACATGTTCCATACAAGCTGTGCCGCTAGGTCTCGCTTCCAAAAGCACTCACAGAGCAGTAATAAAAAGCAAGCATGAACTCTAGGACATCTGCTATAGCATTGTTATCAAATGCAATCATTTTGGTCACAAATCTATACCCGCTTCAACTTTTTGTTGAAATATTAGTTTGTCTGCAGCATCTCCAATCTGGCACATGAGGGCTGACAGATGCTCTGGTTTCACCTCATCTTCAACTTACACGGCTCCTCATTATACTAGCTAGAGCTCAGCAAACTATTCCTCTGTTTTGGAAGGAGGACAAAATGCCATCTGTCTCTGCATGGTTATCAAAACGGAAACTGCAGTGTGAAGAAACTCATTTCCAAAATGGGAGTGTGAGAAGTTGTACCCCATTCTCATTCTATTACAAATTATATATTTATACATACATAGTGTGCAAAGTCTCATCACTCAAGTTTTCCAGTAATTCTTTGATATGAACACTTCCAACCATAAGGTGTATCTCACCTTTCCTAGCTCTATTTGTAACACAGTTTATATCATCTGACACTAATCCTAGCTAGAAAGCAAAGGAGTCCTGTTTCCCTAGCAAGATTCCAAGGTCATTCTGCAACAGAAAGCAGGAGGGAGTCTTACTATAAAAAAATCAGACTGGATACAGAAACAATAGAAAGCAAAGGAAAAGCCTTTAACAAAAACGGAAGGCCAAGCAAATTTCAACAACAACCGATAGCTGTGGAAAATGCAAGCTAGAAGGAGCAGAGGGTGGGGGTAGAGGCTGACACCACAGCGCACCCGCACCGAGGACCTGCAGTGTTGACTATTGGCTTTGTTCGCACTAGCAGTGAGGCTGGGAGAGTGACTAGGAAAGGTAACTGCACAGAAGCCCTGTCAGCTCTTCCACCCTTAGCTGCAGCAAAGTGTGAGAACTGGAATTTGGGGTGTGACAGCATGCTTAACTTTGATTCTCAAGCAGCCTTAGATTTGAAAGCAGAGAAATGAGGAAGAACTTTCATTCTGGAAAGGAATTGTACAAATTTTAAAGCCACCGTTTTCTTCAGTAGAGACATTAAAAATGAACATCAATTATATTTTTAAAAATGAGATTTGAAGACTGCCTTCTGGGAAATCCATCCTTTTCCTCCTTGGTTGACATTTAAAGTTGACTGCTCAGGGCCAACAATACATTTTTGCTAGGAACTGATAGTCCTCCTGGCTTCCACATGAAACCTTGTCATTTAAAAATGAAACCTTCATCTGAACTCCTCACCCCAGACATCCATCTAAATATTTGATTAGGATTAGAAATATAAGTGGTGTGAAAAAAAGATCCTTTGATGAGAACAAGATCTACGCTTATCTTTTGATATAAGGATGAGTATTAAGAATGAAACAGGAAATTATACCGGTTTAGGCAATAGTAGGTTCTCCTCTGAGATCTATGATCTCACTAGCCAGTTGTGATTGGACAGGTCATTACATGGCATGATTTTCCTCCTGTTGAACAGGACTTAAAATACAATTAGAGAGAAATTGGTTGCTCAAAGACATAAGCATCACTGCTGTATGGTTAAAGAGGTCTTGCCTTGCTCATTATTGTGGTTCATAGACATCACAGAAGGAAGGAACTGTTGACTGCCTTTCTTTTTTGGCAAATTACATAGAATATTCTGGTACTGTGAAAGCTAACACTAAGGGAGGAGACAGTTCCAGCTCAATTTCGCAGAGACCTGTGTCCAAAGTGCATGTTGTGCCCAGCAATAGGAACTTACCTTCAAAATCTTGGAGGCAATCAAGAACAATACCCTTTATTGTTTGGAGAGTTGCTTGGAATTCCATGACAGGCAACTCAAAAGGAGATTTCTCACTCTTGGTACTGGAACTTTTACTACTTGGCCTATGGCTCTTAGGGGGAGCAATATGATTCAAGTGTAGAACTTTCTGTGTGTGTGCACATGTGCGTGTGCACGTGCACATGTGCATTTTCATATATGTATTTTAGGTAAATATAAGATAATGTAATTCCCTATCCTTTTTAAACATTGTGATTTACCATGCTTCCCTTGCTCTCCTTCTGCATTATCTTCTTGCTCCACTCCCTAGTTAAAGACCTCTGCACCAATTTTCTCATTGCTTCCTTCATAGCAAGAAGACAGAACCCATTACAGAGAGTTACAGCTGGTTACAATGCAGATAACAGCTGACAATGTTGTTCTCCAATACAACCCTACACCTAAGACTCAGGAAACATGAGGAAGATGGGGCAGAAAACTATAAGAACCATAGAACTTAGGAAGCCTACTGTCTAATTACATTTTCTGTATGTGGCAGAAAAGCTTTACCGAGTAATCTCAGCAGTCTGATTGTCTAAACAAGAGCTCAATAATGTGTAAATGTCAGTTGACAAACCAATGTGGATGAAAGAAAACTGAAGAGGCTCTGACACTAGATGAAGAACTATAAGCACTTAAAGACTGGGCACAAAATTTGCTTCATATAATAGCAAGAAACCTGACACGAGGAGACTTCCTTTTAATTTCTGGGAGGCAATCAAGGAGAACAGCCAAAACCAATGGTTTGGGAGTTGCTTAGAATCTCCTGACCTATCATTATTCAAATCTTTTTTTCCCTTTTTCTGGAAATAATTAGAGAATGGAGGTGTAACTTTGGTTTAGAGCACTTAACTAGGCTACAAAAGGTCCTTGATTCTATGTGCATCAAAGAATAAACAAACAAATGAAATTATAATGTTATTACCTCTTTTCTTGGCATAAAACATCTAGCACAGAATGGGTGCCCAGTAAATATTTATTAACACATTAAAAGAATTAAAAATATAAATGTAATCAAACTATGACATGACATTAAAGCATTGCCACTACCACAAATTATTTCAAATATCTCCACAATTTTCAATATTTCCACCAAATATCAAGATGGTAGCAACTGTCAGCTGACAAGATACCTGAATGCAATAATAATAGGTACATTCAAATTTATTTTAAAAATAAATAATGGGATGCTAATATGATGATAATAAGGATGATGAAAATGATGATAGTTATCTATTGACACAATTTACTGCCTACTTGCTCCATACTTGCTATTTATGCACAGTTTTATTCACCTTACAATAACACTGCAATGCATGAGTATAATAATTTTACAGATATGATGCTACAGTTCAAAGAAGTTAAATTGCTCTCCAATATTCTACAGCTAGAATTTTGATCACAAAGCTTTGAAGCTCCAACAGCTTCTGATAACACAACCTTGTTGATTGTGCATCCAATATCTAACGCAATACGCAGACACAATGGATGCCTAATTCAATCAATGCTTATTGAATGAAGAACTGACTCCAGAATCAGTATTCTTGGCATTCTGTGTACTGTCATTTACAATACTTAATCTTTTTCTTTGACTCCTCGTGCTACATGATAAATTGTATGTGTTCTCTTTATGTTTATTTAGAGAAACATCAGAACAAGTGTAATCATTCTAGTTTTAGAAATGATGAACCTGAAATTTGTAGCATGTATGCAATCCACCCAAATCTCCAAATAAACATAACCAGGAGTGGTGGAATTTGTGAGTATTGATAAGGATAGTTCCAAATATTGACATTCTTATAAATATTTGAAGTTATATTTTAATAACAAATCAGTAAGGAAACCAAAACTACAAATAATTAATACATAGACATATATTCACACACACACACACACACACACACACACACACACACACACACACACACACTCACACACACATGACAGAGATGTATACCTGGAGTTCATAATCACTTCACAACCACATCCTACACTGTAAATACAGACATATCTACCAAAGCAACTGGCTTTTTAGATTATAGATTTGGTATAATTTGAATCCTACAGCTGAATCACAGACCAGACTTCATTCACAGCACTGCCATCAGAACTACCTTGTCAGAACAAAAAAAAAAAAAAAAAAAAAAAAAAAAAGAAAAAAAAAAATCACACAAGAAATTTGCTTGACAATCTGTGTCTTGTATCAATTCCATAGTTTCTTATCATGAAAGCAAACAAAATCATGTTGTAAAACATTCAGTATTACAAGCATAAAATGTCTTACTCTTCATTGGGTAAGAAATGAAGAAAGACAAAGTGCTTTTTTTATTTCACACAGTTATTCATATAAATCTGTCAATACTGGTTATTAAGGACTAAGTGAATTCATAATTTCCACTGAAATAGCACAAAAAAGAAAGGCAGCATTAGGAGTGCTGCAGGTTTTCAATGATTATAGGAGAAAGGTCTGGGCATGAAACACCCTCCACAGTGGGCCATTTGATGTGACATGCAGGATGCTGCTGACATTAGCAAATAGAGTTTAAAGAGGCATATGAGAGGTGACTATGTCCTATCATCTTTTATTTTGATTGAAGTGCCTGTGAGTGAAGCAACCTCCCCCACAACCCCGTGCCACATAGCCAGTATTTTAAAATCCCCTCTGAGATGTTATATGTACCTGGTATCAAAAATACCCCCTTACTCATTCACCTAAGCTTTTATACCTGACAAAATCATCCTATGCTTTTCCCTGTGCGTCTTTCACACTAGCCAAATGTCAGTTATTTCAGATCTTTATTTCATTTTGCATGCTGTCTCCCTCTATTAGCATGACCTTTCTGCTCTCACTCTTTTCTCAGCATAATCCCTGTGAATAACCACTCTCCATCCATGCCCACTATGATTCTTCAAATCAGCCATAGCTTTCTATTCCTGTTTGTTTCACTACATGATAAAGTCTTAGATGATAGGAAATGTCTTTGGTCTAACTCTTGGGCTCTGGGCCTAGGTTCTGTAGGGATTGGCACCTATTAGATGCATAATAACTCAAAGAATAGGGGGAGGGAGATGACTTAGTCAGTAAAGTGCTTTCCTTATGAAAGAAATCCTGATTTTGAGCCCCAGATCCCATATAAAAAGACAAGTGTGGTAGCAAACACTTGTAACCTAAGCACCTGGAAAGGAGAAACATGTGAAACTTTGGAAATGCCTAGTCCAACTTCTTCAGTAAGCTCCAGGCCGGCAAGAAAGTCTGTCTCAACAACAAAATAGATGAGTCCTGAAATTTTACATCCAAGATTGACCTCTGACATCCATAAGCATGCACACATATGTATACCTGCACACATACATGTACCCATACAAATATACACAAGTAATAAAAAAACGTTATGTGACTTAATGTGTCTGAACCTTTGAAACATGGTATGGCCATTTTCCCTAGTTTTTAAAGCAGAACATTTCAAAAGTGCACTTCAGTAGATTGTGTTTGATGCAGGTGCCTAGTTAAATCTGTTCTCTTCTTATAGAAGGTCATTGTTTTCCCTTCAGGAAGGCATAGGAATGACAATATAGGTTTACCTTAAAATGAAATGTCTCCATTCCAAATGACAAAAATGAGGTGATCAGAAAGAGCACAGAATTTAAAAGTAAACTATGATCTAACAGGAGATGTGAGGGTCAGCTTTTAGAGCTGTTTCCTTATTCCATTTCTTTCCATATGGCAAGGACTGAGATTCCAAGTGTGTGCCACCACACTTGGCATTTTGACATGGGATCTGGGGATCTAACTGAGGTTTTCACACACAAGGCAAGCTCTTAATTGAGCCATCTCTTTGCTACATTCACTGAACTACAGAGCAAATAGGTACCAAAGATACCATAAAGAAGAGCCACTGGTGCCTGGGATTTGTGTTTTGTCTTCAAACACAAGCTTGTTTGTCATTCCATTTGTTCATTCATTTGTCCTGGAGATAATCCTCCTTTCCATTAATTTAAGTAAAATACCTCACACTTCCAGCTGACTTTGCTATTTACCTTCCAAAAGCAGTTAAAAGTAAACCTAGTCACAAAAGAACAGACATAATATGCAGTCACTGATAATTGGATACTAACCTCAGAAAGCTCTGAACACCCCAGAAACAACTCACAGGCTATGTGAAGTTCAAGAAAAAAAAAAGAATATATTTTAATTAAAATAGAATTGTCTCACATCCACCTTTCCTTCCTACAACCCCTCCCAGTTTCTCTCCCATCCCCTCAAACTAATACCCTCTTTTCCTATATCATTGTTACATATATACATATGTGTATGTATATGTACCCACAAATATTTAATTACAACCTTAAAAAATGTATTCATATACTTCTATGCAAAAATGTACATTTAACTTTGTTTCTTAAAATAAAGCTTTTCAATAAAAAAGTAAACCTAGATCTAATACTAGTCATTTAACAACACACCTCAAACCTGTAGAAAAAAATAAGAATCAAACACACCCAAAGTAGATGGAAGTAAATGACCAAATTCAGAACTAAAACCAATAAATTAGAAACAAAAAGCATAATTCAAAAAAAAAAAAATCAAGGAAACCAAGACCTGTTCCTTTGAGACTAATAAACAAAAAATATAGGCAAAACCATACCCAAACTAACTAAAAGGGAGAAAGAGTAATTTTCCAAATTAATGAAATCAGAGATGAAAAGGGAAACATAACAACAGACACTAAAGAAATTCAAAGAATCATCAATGTTATTTGAAAAGCCTGTACTCCACAAACTTTGAAAAGCTGGTCACTTAATTTTTAACAAAGAAGCAAAAACAATCAAGTAGGGAAAAATGACAGCATTTTCAACAAATGGTGCTGGTTCAACTGGTGGTCAGCGTACAAAGAATGCAAATCAATACATTTTTATATTCTTGTACAAAGCTCAAGTCCAAGTGGATAAAGAACCTCCACATAAAACCAGGTACACTCAAACTAATAGAAGAGAAAGTGGGGAAGAGCCTCGAACATATGGACACTCAGGAAAATTTCCTGAACAGAACATCAATGTCTTATGCTCTAAGATCAAGGATTGACAAATGGGA
Organism: Micromys minutus; assembly: GCF_963924665.1. Classification (NCBI taxonomy): domain Eukaryota; kingdom Metazoa; phylum Chordata; class Mammalia; order Rodentia; family Muridae; genus Micromys; species Micromys minutus. The sequence goes on along the minus strand of NC_137970.1, from coordinate 121,975,592 downwards.
CCTCATAAAATTTCAAAGCTTCTGTAAACCAAAGGACATTTTCAAAAGGACAAAATGGCAACCAACAGATTGGAAAAAGATCTTTATCAATTCTACATCCAATAAAGGAATAATAGCTAATATATACAAAAAATTAAGAAGTTAGACTCCAGAGAACCTAATAACCCCATTAAAAATAGGGTGCAGAGCTAAACAAAGAATTTTCAACTGAGGATTATCGAATGGCCGAGAAGCACCTAAAGAAATGTTCAACATCCTTAGTCATTAGGAAAATGCAAATCAAAGCAACCCAGAGATTCCATATCACACCAGTCAGAATGTCTATGATCAAAAACTCCGGTGACAGTAGATACTGGCGAGGATGTAGAGAAAGAGGAACACTCCTCCACTGTTGGTGAATTGCAAGCTGATACAACCACTGTGGAAATCAGTCTGGCAATTTCTCAGATAATTGGACATAGTACTACCTGAGGACCCAGCTATACCCAAAAGATGCTCTAACATATAGCAAGGACACAATATATAGTAGCTTTATTTATGATAGCCAGGGCAATAAAGAACCAAAATGTCCTTCAACAGAGGAATGTATACAGAAATTGTGGTACATTAACACAATGGAGTAAAACTCGGCTATTAAAAACAATGACTTTATGAAATTCTTAGGCAAATGGATGAAGTAGAAAATTTCATCCTATTTGAGGTAACACAGTCACAAAAGAACACCCATGGTATGCACTCATTGATAAGTAGATATTAGCCCAAAAGCTTGAATTACCCAAGATGCAATTAACAGACCACATGCAGCTCAAGAAGGAAGATCAAAGTGCAGATGCTTCAGTCCTTAGAAGACAGAACAAAATTCTCACAGGAAGAAATACAGGGACAACGAGTGGAGCTGAGACTGAAGTAAAGGTCATTCAGAGACTGCATTACCCAGAGATCCATCTCATATGCAGCCACCAAATCCAGTTACTATTGCTGATGCCAAAAAATGCTTGCTGCCTGGAGTATGAATGTTGTCTAACATACTCTGACAGAGTCTTACTAATAGGGGTGAGGATGCTTGCAGCTAACCATCAGACTGAGCACAGGGACCCCAATGGAGGAGTTAGAAAAAGAATTGAAGGAGATGAAGGGGTTTTCAACCCCTTAAGAAGAACAGCAATATCAACCAACAGAATCCCCTAGAGCTACCAGGGACTAAACCACCAACCAAATAATATAAACATGGAAGTACCCTTGGCTCCAGCTGCATATGTAGCAGAGGATGGCATTGTCTGGCATCAATAGGAGGAGAAGCCCTTGGTTTTGTGAAGGCGTGTTTCCCCAATGTAAGGGAATGACAGAGTGCCAAGGTGGAACTGGGTAGGTAGAAGGGGAAGCATCCTCATAGAAGCAGGGAGAAGGAGGAGGGGAGTGGGATGGGGACAGGGAAAGGAGATAACATATGAAATGTAAAAATTTTTAAAAATAAAAACAAAAAAAACATTTTCTCTAAATTTATGCAAATGGTCTTTGTAAATATTGACTAGTGCCTTTTTTATTTTGATGGATATAGGAACACAGATCTTTGAAAATCAGTTTTTTAATCATATATGATTGTTACACATATTCATCTGCTGTATATACATCCTCATTTAATACAAATAAAAACGAAAGCCTTTGTTTTCACATTGGACTGTGCTGCAAATGTTATTCTTATGTGATATCACAAAACAACTGAATTTTCAATGTTGAATATTTCAATTGAATTTTTGACAGGAGTAGTAGTAATATTGCGTGTTCCTTTCGATAGATGAACTTTTAATAACTTCAAGGTGTGTTGATAAGTTGTGTGCAAATAGAATTAAGTCATCATTGGAATTCACAGGTGTTTCCCTTGTTTGACGGCTTTAATAGAGCTAATATAAATATCCATTTATTTATTGTTTTGCGATGTTCCTCTGCTCATGGGTTAAATATGTACACAAAAAAAGCTTAGAATAAAAATGGAACTATTTTTTTTTAAAAAGAAAGACTAAATGTAATGGTTGATTTTCTAAATAGATACTACTTACTAAAATTAAGGAAAAATCAGGAAAACTACTTAAATATTGTGGAGAGCAGGTATGTCGGCAGTCCAAAGATGGCGCTTGGGACTCCAGCCTGGTCTTGTGACTAGCACCTGATTTCCTCCTGCCCCCCCCCCACAGATTAGCCACTCCCATCGTGCGAGCTGCGTAGGTGCGCCCATGCCACGAGATCAGGCCAGATGACACGGACCTATGAAATGCAGCCACGCAACATGGACTGAGGACGTGGAGTTGAGAGAGGATAAAAGGGACTGCGCTTGGGGGAAAGAGAAACAAAAAGAGAGACAGAAAGGGAGAGAAAGATTTTCACTGGCATGCTGTAAGGTTCCTGAATAAACTGCTTTGAGAAGAACGCTGTGTTGTGGCTCCTTTTCTGCTGGTCGGAGACAGTAGCGACAAAATACTCCTATAACCACTGAGAAGCAGTTATTAACTTCTCCCAATCAACAGAGAATAGATCAAAAAAATATGGTTCATTTACACAATAGAATCATCCTGAGTGAGGTAACCCAGTCCCAAAAGAACAGATGTAATATGCAGTCACTGATAATTGGATACTAACCCCAGAAAGCTCTGAACACCCCAGAAACAACTCACAGGCTATATGAGGCTTAAGAAAAACAAATGCCAAAAAAATGAAAATGAAAAACCATTATGCTTAATTTTCACACACCAAGAAAACTTTGACTATTTCCAGGTTACATCTTGCTTTACATGTACTTTATGTTCATTGTAACTAGTAAGATCTTAATGCATAGTATCAAACCTTTAAAAAACCAAGTACTGACAAAAATGTATTCATATACTGTTATGTAAAAATGCTTAAAATCTGTACATTTATCTTAATTTGTTCAATTTTAAAAAAATTAAAATTAAAAATAGAAAAGAAAAGCAAAAAATAATACTATTCAGCTATTGACAATGAAGACATTATGAATTTTGCAGGCAAATGAATGGAAATTAAAATATTATCCTGAGTCAGATAACCCAGACCCAAAAGGACATGCATGGTATGTACTCCCTAATATGTGGATATTAGCCATACATTACAGAGTACCCAGGATACAACTCACTGACCATAAGAAGTTTAACAAGAAGGAAAGTTCAAGTGAGGATGCTGAAATACCACTTAGAATGGAGAACAAAGTAATCAATAGAGGAAGAGGGAGGGAAGGAGAAAAACAGGGAGGGAGAATGGAAAAGGGTTCAAGATCAGGTATGGGGGGACAGAAGAGAAGTCCAGAGGGCCAGGAGAATGAATGGAAAAATGTAGCTGCTGGGGGTGGGGAGGACAGAGAGAATCTCTAGAAAGTCCCAGAGACCCAGAATGTGAGAGACTCCCAGGACTTAATGGGGATGACCTTAGCCAAAGTGCCCAAAAGTGTGGAGATAAAATCTGAAAAGATCACTTTCAGTATATAGACAGGGTCCCAGTGGAGGGATAGGGTCACCAAACCACCTTGAAAATTTTTGACCTAGAATTGTTTCTGTCTAACATAATCTCATGGAACAAAGACTGAAGGAAAGGTCATCCAGTAACAGGCCCAACTTGGGATCCATCCCATGTGATTTTACCAAACCCTGACACTATTACTGATGCTGTGATGGCTGTCCTCTGAGAGGCTCTACTAGCAGCTGACTGAGACACATACAGATACTTACAGTCAAACATTGTACTGAGATTGAGGGCCCCTATGGAAGAGGTAGGGGAAGGATTGAAGGGGCTAAGGGGAATGCCAACCCCATAGGAAGACCAACTATGTCAACTAACCTGGACTCCTGGAAGCTCTCAGAGATCAGGCCACCAAAGAGCATATAGGGACTGCATTGTCTGGCCTAAGTGAAAGAGGATGTGCCTACTTCTGTAGAGATTTGATGTCCCAGGGTAGGGGGTTGCCTGGAGGGGGGTGGATGGGAGAGAAGCACACTCTCAAAGGCACAGGAGGAAGGATTAGATGAAGAGCTCAGGGAAGAAGACCAAAAGGGAACATTTGGAATGTAAATAAATAAAATAATAAATTTTTAAAGGAAAGAAATTTTTGGATCTTTTAAACTTTTCTATAGTTTTCCACCTTGAAGGTGAATTATATTTGAGAGAGAATACTCAAAGAATTGCACATATACGTTTACACACGAGCACATAAATAATGTACATATACATGTGCATATTAGCAAACATAAACATTAATTCATATATTAGCAAGTATAAACATGTTAATTCACCATTTACCTAGCCCTTCATAAATTAAAACAAAGAAATTAATAAGGTGCAAATACAAATTGACAAAAATAAATCCTGGAAGAGAATCAGTATCCCTGGGAAGAATATCATTAAATGTATCTTTTTTTTCTGTTTCTTTGCCAAGGTGCTCCATTAACTAAAAATACTTTAAACTTGTACAACCACTCTGGAAATCAATTTTGTTGTTTCTCAGAAAATTTGCAATAGTTCTAACTCAAGACCCAGATATACCAATCCTGGGGGACACATGCTCCACTATGTTCTTAGCAACTTTATTCATAATAGCCAGAAACTGGAAACAACCCAGATACCCCTCAACTGAAGAATGGATAAAGAAAATGTGTTTTATTTATACAATGAAACTCTATTCATCTATTAAAAACAAGGATATTATGAATTTTTGCAGACAAATGGTTGGAACTAGAAAATATCCTGAGTAAGGTAACCTAGACCTAAAAGGACATGCATGTTATGTACTCACCTATAAGTGGATATTAGTCAAAAAGTACAGGTTAACAATGCAACAATACACAGACCAAAAGAATCCAAGTAACAAGAAGGGCCCGAGGGATGCTGGTTGAATATTTCTCAGAAGGGGAAATAAAATAGCTATCAGAAGTGGATAGAGGGCTCTGGGTAGAAGAGAGAATGGGGAGGGGAGAGGGGTGAAGGAGGAATCAGGTATAGGGAAAACAATGAGGAAAGAATGGAAATTGTTAGTAGGCTGAGGGGGCAACTCTAGGACATGTATGAGACCTGGGATGGGTGGTGCCCCAGAGTGGCTATAGGGATTACTCTAGCTGGAACTCCTAGTAGTAGGAGACATGGATTCTGAAGTGGCTACTTCCTGTAGCCGTGCAAGACTCCCAGTGAAAAGATAAAGAGCAACCCACCCATGAAACCTACAATTGAAAATGGGTCTTACCATCAAGATGGGGAGGAACAAAGACAGAGAAGAGACTGAGGGAATAACCAACCAATGACTGTCTCAGATTGAGACATATCCCATGGGCAAGAACAAGTCTTTGGCACTATTAATGACACTCTGTTGTGCTTGTAGATAGGATCCTAGCATAACTGTCTTCTGAGAAGTACCACCCAATAGCTAATGGAAAGAAATTCAGACTCACACTCAAACATTGGGAGGAGCTTCCAGAATCTTGTGGAAAAGTTAGGGGAAGGAATGAGGGACCCAAAGAAGATAAGGACTCAACAGGAAGACTAACAGAGACAAGTAACCTAAACCCTTGTGAACTCTCAGAGACTAAACCATTAACCAAAGAGAGAGTATGTTCTAGGCCCTCTGCACATATGTAGCAGATGTACAGCTTGGACTTCATGGGGGTCTCTCAACAACTGGAGCATGAGCTGTCCCTGAATCTCTTGCCTGCCTTTGGATCTGATTCCCATAACTAGGAGGCCTTTTCTGGCCCTAGGGAGAGAGGATGTCCCTAGTCCTTTAGTGACTAATGTGCCTGAGGTTAGAATATGCAGGGAAGGCTCCCATTGTCAGAAGACAATTGCAGGATAAAGAGGGGGAGGAGCTGTGAGGGGTACCTGGGAAATTAGAAGGGACTGAAATTTTGATGTAAATGTAATAAATTAAATTATTTTAAAAGATACTCTGGTGATTTTTTTAACTCAACCAGATTTTTATAATTGCATTTAGGAAAAAATAAAATAATCTGTGATTTAAAACATCTCAGCACCACATTTGACTTCCATGGGGCAGGGGGAGATTTTGGTTAAAAAAATAGAAAAAAAGGGGGTCTTTGACAGAAAAAAAAAGTGTCAAATAAATACATGGGAACATGGATAACCATATCCTTTGGTGGAGCTGGAGCCCAAATGCTCTTTCTAAAGAAAAAAAACAGGACAGTACCCAAAACAACTACTTGTGTTTTTCAATAGCAAGGGCTCATATACACTATATACATTTTGCTATTTCTAGTTTATGATCAACTCTCTATAACTTAAAGTAATAGACCTTGACTTTTTTTTCTTGTTTCAAGTTTATTTGTAAAAACAGCATAGGACACTGGTCATCTGCAATAGTGTGTAGGTGGGTGTGTCATGGCAGTCTGTCCGTCTGTCTTCACTTTGGCAGGGGCCTTTTCTACGGAGCCTTCACAGGGGCCTGGGCCCCTTTGGGAGCCTGAGCTGGAGCCGAATCCTGGGCCTTAGCTGGAGCTTTGGCCTCTGCCTTGGTTTGAACCTTGGGCTTTGGTTGGCAGAGACTACGACCCTTGGCCATGTAGCTTCGAATCCTCTTCCCAAGCTTGGGGTGAGCAATGAAAGCCAAACAGCTGAGTTTGCGGCTGGGGCCCTTTGGCATCTTGGGTTTGATGACCTCAGGCTTCACAAGGACCTTGATGGCCTCTGCGCATGTGCTCACTGCCTCTGCACTGTTGGCCTGCACCTTCTTCAGGCCTTTCTTGTGCTTCTTGGCAAAATGCATGTTCCTCAGGAACTTGGGATCAACCCCCTTAAGAGATTCATATCTTTGTGACCGGGGTTTCTTGATGCCATTCCTGTGCCATTTGCGGGACTGGATGTGGGTGGTGTGGTTCTTGGACTTGGCCATATCTGCAGCGCCTGGGACCGGAAGAGAAAGAGAGACCTTGACTTAATAATTGTGCATCTTGCACGTATGCTCTACTGGATTCTGTCCACGGGTCTAAGAGCAGCTTTTCTGAAGCTTTGTTATGTTTCAGAAATGATTTTATATCACTCTAAGCTACTTAACACCCTGTATTTTCTCTGCAACGCTGTCGTGAATTAACTGCATTTGTGTATGTCTGTGTGTTTTAATACCACAAGTCCACCTCATCTCAGACAACGCCAATGAAGTACTATATTGATTTTTTTCAAAGTTAAAAATGAGCATAATTATATGTTGAAAACAAAACTCTATTAAATAAGTCAACATAAATTCACAGCCATCTATCAGTGTATAAGAAAATCCATTCAATCATTCTCATATAATTATTCTTCAATTCAAAAGGTTTATTGAATATTGAAAAGGAATTAATGGATCTCATACAAGTTCAGAAACATCAATTAAATTATCCAAATTTGTTTCTGGTTTTAACTCCAAATTTCTGTTACTCCTAGCTAATAGTTTTTGATTTGATTGAAACAATTAATCAACAATAGTAGAAATTAGACTGTGACCATTTTATTAAAGCTAAAGAACATGTTTGAAGGGGAATTTATAAGACTAAACTCAAATAAATCTTCTTCTTAAGGGTATACATTTCTACATTTCTTCTTCAGTATCCATGGAGGCAGAAATAGTCTTTTACTCTTACAAATGACAAAATATTTTGAGGAATATATTACATCTACCATGTTCTTAAATATTGCCAAACTTAGGAATATGGGCTTATGCCTTGAAATCCTTTTAATCTAATGGTGTTTCTATAGAGCCTTCACCCCTATAATCTAGCGTCTTTGGTATAAAAAGATACCCTGCAGGCTACCAAGAAATGTAAAAACAAATACAGCTACAAACACTGTGATCTTTGAAGTTTGTGGCAGTAGCCAACAGTTATCTGATTTGAAGTCTGGCCCCCTCCATGATGCATGACCCATTCCCAACACTGCTAAGCTAACTAAGAACTTGAGACGAGATAGCTCAGAGACTTAGAAGAAGACAAAATACTACCAGTATAAACAAAGTAGCAATAAAATGGCTCCTAACGCTATCCGGATGTACTCATAGATCCATAGGGACAAATACAGAGACACACAGCCAGAGACTATGCAGAGACTGAGAGACCTTGAAACACTCAGCCCTAAATGGATGTCTCCATTAAATCCTTTCTCTCAGTGCTCAGAGAACATTGTGGATGAGGAGGCATAAAGACTTTGAGAGCCAGAGGGGATGGGAGACACCAAGAAAACTTCTAAATCAACTGAGCAAAGCTCATATGAACTCACAGACCCTGAGGCAGTATGCACAGAGCCCACATAGGTCTGTACCAAGTCCTTTGTGCATATATTGTGGCTTCCAGTTTAATCATTTCATGGGACTCCTGATTGTGTGTATAAGTGGGTCTTGATTTCTTGTGCCTTCTCTTGGGCTTTTTTCCTTCTATTTGTTTGTCCAATTCTCATGTGTCAGAGTTTGTTTTGTCTTATATTTTCTTTTAGTATATTTGTTATGTTTTATTATTATCCCTTAGAAGCCTATTTATTTTCTAATGTAAAAAGAAAGGAGGTTGATTCAGATCGAAGGAGAGAGTAGAAGAACTGGAAGGAGTGGTTGGAGGAGTAGAAAACCATAATCAGGACATATGTGAGAAAATTTATTTTCAATAAAAGGAAAAATAAGTATACACATAAATTACAAGAATACAAAATCAAATGATAATATATATTCATTCAAACTACAAGTTTAATGCAACCAAACCACAAAAGAGGTGAAGTAGCATTGTCCAATGAGGATTAAAGCACAGAAAGTCATGTAGAAAGTAGAATTGGGTCAAAGTTTGAAAGATGGTAAAAAGCTTAAGAAAGGCATTTTATGTATTGGGACTATCAGAAGAAAGAAAGGACAGAATCCTGGTGCATTCTCGTGGAATGACAAATGATAGATATCCAGTTTAATGGGGTGTTATGCATTAACAAGGGAGGAGATTAGAAAGTACCCCAAGAAAAGTTGATAGCTTTTCTATGTGAACTTAAAGAATTCAGGCATTGTTGAGTACATGATATGCTAAAAATTTTACCTTGAGGTCCCTAAAGATTAATAAGCATATAATAAAAGTAATTATTTCAAAACAAGTAGGTGTGATAGCTACTATCATAACTCATTATCATATTCCAAAGTTAGAGAAAAATATTAAATAATAAAAGCATAAGATAATTCTAGCTAGGAAAAATGCAAGGCATCTAAAGTATATATGTATACATGGGGAAATTAAAACACTCAAAGCATCCATCTAACTAGAACAGAAACCAAGTTAGATACAACTGAATACCATTTGGCCATCTAACTAGATGGCAAATCAGATAACATTAAACAAAGAGTAGCTTCTAAAATTGCCAATGATAGTAAAAATAGGAGAGGAGCTACACACTGCTCTGAGACATTCAACACTCATCAACAGAGGAGAACACATAAAGTTTAACTTTTATGTCTTAAGACAAGAAGCAAATATCCTTTTCCTTCATCCTCTGGTATCTACCATTTTATTTTCTGTTTGTGTCAATTTGGTTACTCTGGAAACCACATTCATAAAATGTAAATATAAATTTTATGAATGTAGAATTTGTAAAATCATTTAGTATATAACTTTTGGGGGACTGATTTGTTCCATGTGGCATAATGTGTGCATGATCAATCTATTTTCTAGTGTAGGTTAAATTTTCCTTCCTTTTTATGTCTAAGCAATGTAGATAAAGCATATTATATTCATCTATTAATGAATGGATACTAGGTTGTTGCTGCCTCTTGGGTATTTTAAATAATGTTTGTGTGTGTGTGTGTGTGTGTGTGTGTGTGTTCTATATATTTATTTCATTCCCAGTGAATACATATTCTGAAATGAGATTTCTACATCATATGGTAGATCTATTTCTTTTTCAGATATTACTATATCATTTGAATACAAACTTCAACATTTCATAGACCAATCCCACAAAAAGACCATAATTATGAAAGCAAAAATTTAAAATAGAGTTTCAGTAAGATTTTTATGTTTGATGTGACATTTACACCAGTGGACATATAACCTTGCACTGGAAGAGGCATGGATCCTCCATGTATAAATAGCACCATTTAATATTGAAATAAAATTTTGTATTCCATAAGTAGAACAGTTTTTGAAACATAGCAGGAACATATTAGCCAAAAATATCAGATTTTCAAATCTATTGTAGCTGTAACTATGAATTTATGTTCAGTTTTCAAATACATTAGGTTAGAAATATTCATTTTACAACAAGATGAATAGGAGTTTTAGACTCTGAATATATGTTAACTTATTATTATATATATACATATATATATATATAAGCTAATGAATAATAAAAATGTTCTTATTTTATGTTTATGGGTATTTTACCTGAATGTATGTAGGTGGCATTTCATCTGTGTGCCTGATGTCCACAGAGGCAATATGAAGGCATAAGATCTGCAGGAACTGAAGATATGGATAATTGTGAGCTCCCATATGGGTGCTGGAAATTTAATACCACTTTGCTAAGAGCAGGAAGTGCTATTAACCACTGATCCATTTCTCCAGCCCTCAAGATTTCTGGCTTTAAAAAATGCTTTCTTTGTTTTACTTGTTTCTTTTATTTTTGAGATTATAATCATATTTCTCATTTCTAAGTCCACTTTCCAAACTCTTCAATAGATCTCTCCTTGCTCCTTTTTCCCATTAATTGCTCTGACATGCACATGTGGATATGTATATACATGTATGTTCCTAAATTTAACCTGCTCAGTTTGTATAATGTAATGTATTGATGTGTTTTCAGGGCTGACCATGTGGTATTTGATAAACAATTATATGCAGCTCCCTAGGGAAGAATATGTTCTTGCACTCTTGGAATTACTCAGTTACCTATAGTTCTTTGTATGAGTTTAAAGCTCCATTGGCTTTCCCAGTTCACTTTAAGATTGTCATTTATGTATCCAGTCTGTTAGTATATGTCATTTCATTGAAGAATTGAACCCCTTGATGTTAAGAAATATTGGGGACCAATGATTGTTGTTTCCTGTATTTTTGTTGTTAGTGGTGGAAATATGTTTGTTTGGCTGTCTTCTTTTGGGTTAGTTGAAAAAAGATTACTTTCTTTCTAGGGTGTAGTTTCATTGTGTTGGAGTTTTGCATCTATTATTCTTGGTAGGGATGGATTTGTAGAAAGACTGTTGTTTTTATAGAATGTTAGGAAAAAGATGATGAGGGAGAATATGCTCCACGGAGGTGTGACAAAACATAGGGGGAGGGGGATGCCTCTGGGGGACCCACATTGAAATTCCTTCCCCCTGAGGGACCAGCCACATGACATTATAGTACAGAATAGAGTTTGTTCAGGGCATAGAGAGGGGAGGTAAGAGGTTTGTAGGTGCAGAGAGAGAGAAGAAAGAAGAGAGAAGAAGAGTAGAGAAGCAGGAGCCAGGAGCACATGGAGAAAGAGGGAGGAAAGGAATGTGGAGAGGAGGGGCAAGGGGGTAGAGCAAGAGAGCAAGAGAGAACAAGAGGACAAGAGAGAGAGAGGAGGGAACAAGCATCCCCTTTTATAGTGTCAGGTAACTGGGGTGGAACATCCCTAGCTGTGGGATGGGGCATACCTGCCTGTTGCCAGTAACTATGGAGTAGGGTTTACAAAATCCCAACAAAGATATTGTGTAAATGTGATTTTTTTCCATTGAATACCTTGGTCTTTCCATCTATGTTAATTGAGAGTTTTGCTGCATATAGTGGCCTGGGCTGGCATTTGTGTTCTCTTAGGATCTGTATGACATCTGTCCAGGATCTTCTAGCTTTCATAGTCTCTGTTGAGAAATCTTGTTTGATTCTGATAGGTTGCCTTTATATGTTATTTGTCCATTTCCCCCTACTGTTTTTAGTATTCTTTTTTTTTTTTTTTTTTTTTTTTTTTGGTGCATTTGGTGTTTTGATTATTATGTGATGGAAGAAATTTCTTTTCTGATCCAATCTATTTGGAATTCTGTAGGCTTCTTATATGTACATGGGCATCTCTTTCTTTAGATTAGGGGAGTTTTCTTCTATAATTTTGTTTGAAGATGTTTACTGGCCCTTTAAGTTGGGAATATTCACTCTCTTCTATATCTATTATCCTCAGATTTGATCTTCTCAGTGTGTCCTGGATTTTTCTGGATGTTTTAGGTTAGGACCTTTTTGCATTTTGCATTTTCTTTTAGTGTGTGTCAATGTTTTCTATGGTATCTTCTGCCCCTGAGATTCTCTCTTCTATCTCTTGTATTGTGTTGGTGATGCTTGTGTCTATGACTCCTCATCTCTTTCCTAGGTTTTCTATCTCCAGGGTTGTCTCCCTTTGTGATTTCTTTATTGTTTCTATTTCCATTTTTAGATCCTGGGTGTTTTTGTTCAATTCCTTCACCTGTTTGGTTGTTTCCTCTTTAAGGGCATCTACCTGTGTTGTCCTGTATTTCTTTAATGGAGTTATTTATGACCTTCTTAAAGTACTCTAATATCATTATGAGTTCTAATTTTAAATCATAATCTTGTTTTTTCCAGTGTGTTGGGGTATCCACGACTTGCTGTGGAGGGAGAACTGGGTTCTGATGATGCCACGTTGCCTTGGATAATATTGCTTAGAGACTTGTACTTTCCTCTCACCATCTGCTTATCTCTGGTTTTAGCTGTTCTTGCTGATTCTGACAGTGGATTGACCCTCCTGTAAACCTGTGTTTCAGCACTACTAGGAGACCAGCTCTCTCTTAGAAGGGTATGGGTACAGAGAGTTATAGCACAGGGTCAGCACGGGGAACAGACAAAAACCTTAAGAATCCTATCCCAAAGTGCTTTTTGATTCCTGTGACCTGAAGGCTCCAGGTGGGTCCCTCAGAGCAGAAGTGATGTTCTTATCTCTGCTCTCAGGTGTGTGTCAGCACTTCTGAGAGACCCGCTATCTCTCAGCAGGATTAAGGTACAGAGGGTTGTAGCACTGGGTCAGCTCTGGGCTCAGTCGGAAACTGGAAGGATCCTGTCCCAGACTGCTTCTTGATTCCTGTCTCCGGAGGGCTCCAGGCTGGTTACTCTTGGGCCAGAAATTTGCAGAAGTAGTGGTCTCACCTGTACTCTCAGATGTGTCAGCAGCACTCCTGGGAGACCAGCGGGGTCTGGGTACAGAGAGTTCTGGCACCATGTCAGCTCGGGTCTCAGGCAGAAACCCTGGAAGGATGTTCTTAAACGGATTTTCTTTTAGTATACATTTTGAAAGCATAATGTTCATATTATTCTCTCATCCTTCTTACTGAAAGCAGTGGATATTGTTAAGCTAGAGTAAGTACTTTCAAAATATTTGAGAATAAATTGGAACTGTTTTTAAAATGTAGATAACCTCAGAGAAATGTAAACCAGAACCATAATGAGATGCCTTATTGCAATAATAATTTGCATATTAGGATAACTACTCTACATAAAATAGGAAACTGTGCATTGGAACAGATTCACAAAACTTGACTCAAAATTCTTTGTAATCATGCATACCTCCTTATTTGGAATCAGTAGCAACATCCCTATGTTTACATGGTGGCACTCACTGAGTAATTGTTCTTTACTCAGTTAAACTTAAGGCAGCTTACTATGTTAAAAATATGATAGGGATTCTAAAGATGGCTCAATAGTTAAAAGCACTTTATGATCAAATATTGATGACTGGAACTCACATAGTAGAAGGAAAAAAATATTCTTGCATGCTGCCTTCTGATTTGTGCACAGCTCTATGGCATGCTTCTACTCACATATATGCATACATACATACATACATACAAATATACACACAATAAATAAGTATAATAAAGTGTTTCCACTTACATGTCTTATAAACAGACCATGTTATATGGAGGCACAACAGCATATCTAAGTTACGATTTCATATACTTTTGGCTTCAGAAATAGAAATATAAATAATCAATTTATAAAAACTATATGATAACATCAACTTGAAGGGCATAAAAATTGAGAGTAGTTAATAGGCAGAATGGTTTATACAAAAACCATAAATTTAAGATTATAGACACAACCCCCTTCACCCAAAGACAATTAAAAAATTCTAATCATTAAACAAGGACTATACATTATGAATAGTTTGGCTCTTATTCAAAAGAATATTTTCCCAGGCAGTAGATCTTAAATTACTCTAGTTAGTTTTAAAATACTCTGACATGTTGAGTGAAATATATGTTTCATTTTGCAAAAGTATAGGATGGTCCCTCTGGGTCAAAATTCCTGGGAGTATGGTAACAAAAACATTCAGACTGCTGGTTACCATGCTGTGAAGAGAATTGAGCCCCCTTCCTTGTCAAAATCTATGCTATAAATCAGTAATTTAGCCAAAGGTTAAAAAACAAAAAGTTATCCTGAAATGTGAATCACTCCTTTTTTCATATGCAAAAACAATATTTCACCACTGACCCTCATCAATTACCTCCCTAGCATCATAGCCCTCCAATGGTGTATTAGAATTAGTGTCTAACATTTATCTTTGTTGAAGACATATTTGGTAATAAATACAGTATGCCAGCTACTGTGATTTCTCCTTAGTTATTATGTGGCACCCTGCAGTTTCAGTGCAAAACCAAGAAACATTATCATTTCACAGAAGAAATTTAAAAATCTAAAAGCTCAGAACTGTGTTCAAATTTCACATTAATTCAATGCTAGAAAAGGACTTGACTAACAACTGTATTTTCAGATAAAGGAATCTGACATAATACTATTTAAAACTGGCAAAATTGATATCCATGAAAAGGTCATCTATATACATCTAGGCTCAGAAAGAGCTGTGATTATTGAATAGAAACATAGATACCACGTCTTATATCTGCAAAAAGACTTTTAAACATACATGAAGAACACAGTTTGTGATATTCTGAATGAGATATGAGCACCTTGCTTCCTAGTTGGTTGGGCTCTGTAGGGAAGCATACATGCTGTAATAAGTATGTCAGAGAAGTCTGTCACAGAAGTATGTCAGATTTTATGAATTTGAAGACACATTACATTTATACATTCCACTCTGTTTCCTGCTTGTGCTTCAAGGTGTGATGATTTCCACTTGCTACTTCAGCCTTCTGCCTCTCTTTTACCATTATTGAAAACTAAACCTTGGTAACTGTAAACTCTTTCACCTATAAGTTAACTTAGTTTTGGTGTTTTGTGATATGATTAGGGCAGTAACTAATACACAGCCCATAGTGAATTTAGCTAGGAAGTAGGTAGATATCTACACTCTCTACTACTGTTCAATGTTGTACATGAAGTCCTAGCTAAAGTAGAAATACAATAAGAGAAAATGTGATATAAAAAGGAAAGAAAAAAAAGTAAAAGCATATTTTGTGTGCAGATCATATGATTCTTTACCTTAAAAACCCCATCAGAAAATAGTACTACAGGCCACCAGGAACGAAGGAGATCTGAGGACGCAGGTCTGGAGCAGCTGGGCACAGAGAGGGCTAGGCCTGGCATGCATAAACCATGCTCCCTCGATTGGTACAGGGGAGTAGGAACTCTACAGTAGGGACTCCTTATCTACCCAGAGGGCCCTTGTGTGCAAGACTTCTGTAGGCAAATGACACTATCAATAAGTAAAAAACTGTAGCCAACAGGTTGGCAAAAGATCTTTACCAGTCCTGCATCTGATAGAGGGCTAATACCCAATATATACAAATAATTCAAGACGTTAGATTCTAGAGAATCAAATAATCCTATTAAAAATGGGGTACAGAGCTAAACAAAGAATTTTCAACTGAGGAATACTAAATGGCTGAGAAGCACTTAAAGAAATGTTCACTATACTTAGTTATCGGGGAAATGAAAATCAACACAACCATGAGAATCTACCTCACCCCAGTTAGAATGGCTAAGATAAAAAACTCAGGTGACAGCAGGTGCTGTGGAGGATGTGGAGAAAGAGGAACACTCCTTCACTGTTGGTGGGAGTGCAAGCTGGTACAACCACTGGTCTGGCAGTTCCTTAGAAAATTGGACATAGTACTACCTGAGGACTCCTGGGCATATACCCAATAGATGCTCCAACATATAACATGGATACATGTTCCACCACATTCATTCCAGCCTTACTTATAATAGCCAGAAGCTGGAAAAAAAACTCAGAAGTCCTTCAAAATAGTAATGGATACAGAAATTGTAGTACATTTACACAATGTCGTACTACTCAGTTATTAGAAACAATGACTTCATAAAATTCCTAGGCAAATGGTTGGAACTAAAAGCTATTATCCTGAGTGTGGTAACCCAGTCACAAAAGAACACACATGATATGCACTTGCTGATAAATTGATACTATTTCCCCAAAAGCTCTGAATACCCAAGAAGCAATTCACAGAACTTATGAAGCTCAAAAAGAAGGAAGTCCTGAATGTGGATGCCTCAGTCCTTCTTAGAAGGGAGAACAAAACACTGTGGGAGGAAATAAAGGGACAAATAGAAGAAAGGGGATTGGAGAAAAGATCATCCAGAGACTGCCTCACCTGGGGATCCATCCCATATGCAGCCACTAAACCCAAGCACTATTGTTGGTGCCAAGTAGTGCTTACTGGCAAGAACCTGGTATGGATGCCCCAGCAGAGGTTCTGCCAGAGCCATACTGATACAGATGATTAGCTTGCAACTAATCATCAGACTGAACATGGGGGCCTTAATGAAGGAGATAGAGAAAGAATTGAAGGAACAGAAAAGGGTCTGAAACCCCATGGGAAGAACAACATTATCAACTAACCAAACCCTCCAGAGTTCCCAGGGAACAAAACATGGAGAGACCCATGACTCCAGTTGCATATACAGCAAAGGACAGTATTGTCTGGCATCAATGGGAGAAGAGGCCTTTGGTCCAGTGAAGGCTGGTTTTCCCAGTGTAAGGGAATACCAAGGCGTTGAGGTGGGAGAGGGTGGTTTGGAGAGGGAGTATCTTCTTGGAAGCAAGGGGAGGAGGAGGGTAATGAGAGTGGGGGAAAAGTGGATAACATTTTAAATGTAAATAAAGAGAATATCAAATAAAAATGAAAAAAAAAAGCTTCAGAAATGTAGGTGTCTTGGAGCACCAATTGTTTGTAGTCTCTGCAGGAAGCTGTGGTGGCCAACGAGCATGGGTCAGGGTACTCTTCACCCAGAGACTATGAGTTATCTAGTCAGTTTTATAATATAAAGGTCTCTAGTGTTTTCTTTCCATGGGCCTATAGGTAGCTGGTTGAGGTGGCCATTATGCCACTGAGTGAGCAGCAAGCAGACAGACCTGGAGAGCTAGCATGGGGGCTGAGTGAAACTGCAGTGGTTGTTGGTGGCTTGGTGAAAGTAGTCTTAAGAAGTTGAAAGAGCTTGGGCAGAGATCTCAAGAAAGAGCAAGCAAGGACAGTGGTCACTAAAATGGTAGCTTGTGTGAGGCGGCTGTTCTCAGAGCATAGCTCAGAAGGTGCTCCCAACATTTGTTGGAAAAGCATTAGCTAGCAGGCGGGTGGCTGCTAGTCCCAGATCTTAGCCAGAACTAGCATGGTTTCCTAAAATTACATGCCATAATGACATGTTCTCTCTTTTATTTATGCTAACTTTGACTCCTCAGATTTGTGAATGTAGAAAATTGAAGAGGCCATAAAAATCATGAAAATTCTAAGAGGCCAATGGTGATAGTGTATGGGAAGATTTCAAAGGAATGAGTAAATAAGTCATCTGGTATTAAGAGAGAAAGAGAATAATGGACCTGAAAAGATTAAATTGGATAGAAAATGGGAGGTCAGACTAGAGGGAGTTATAGAGAAGATAGAGGAGGATACATGGAAGGACAGGTGTAAAGACTTTCAAAGAGCCATATGGAAACCTTTTAATGTAGATTTCTTAAATATATAGAAAAGCAAAAGTAGTGTGAATGGAGTTACCTTCTAATAGGTAAATAATGCCTCTTCCCAGAGTTTATATTATAAACTATAAAATAGGCAAGGCATAGAATTATTCATTGATGTTTGTTAATCCTTAGTTTAACTTTGTATCAAATGGATAAAGTTGTTCTCAATGTGTCAAAAGTCTTTCAGTAGACACCCAAACACTAGGGGCAATCATGAAATTAACACTAGGTTTGAGTAACCCAATAATTATCCCCAAATATGTGTAAATAACTAAAGCTACAAGAGAGCACATCTTTTTACCCAACACAGTCTCTGTCTCTCAGGAAGATTTGGTCTGCCATGCTCTGCTATGCTCTGTTCCTCATCACATGAAGTGACAATGTAGGACAGTAAAATGACCAATGCTACTGAGAGTGTATGTGATGCAGTGAGGGCTGCCATGATCCCATAGCAGATAACACTAAAATTCAAACTATGGTTCTAGCTCTGCAAATGAGGGGATAGTTAGGTATTAAAGGAGTAAAGGGCTTCAAAAGCAGGAAGACAACAAACATGGAAGACAGTAGTCAGAAGATCCCTGGAAGCCATGGTACGAAGCATGGAGTAAAGAGGCTTGAGAAGTTATTCGTGAGCCTATGATTCAAAGTCATATTGCACTATGGTTGAATATGGAGGAAATCAAATGACATTAAAGGCTCATTCAAGTTTTCTCTTTCTTGTGATACACAGAAAATTGGAAATGATAATAAAATTTAAGAGGAATGAAGAAAATGTCGTCTATGTCAGCAATGACTATTTTTAGCTGTAAAGAAGAATAAAATTATGTCATTTGCAAAAAACACATGAATCATTATCATGTTAAGCAAATTGGGTCAGTCACAGGGAGACAAATAC
The DNA here is from genome assembly GCF_963924665.1 of Micromys minutus. NCBI lineage: Eukaryota > Metazoa > Chordata > Mammalia > Rodentia > Muridae > Micromys > Micromys minutus. The sequence goes on along the minus strand of NC_137970.1, from coordinate 121,956,802 downwards.
ATGCTTTCTGTTATATATTGTTCTTCTATTTTAAATGGATGTATAAAATCAAATATCTGTATATGACATGAAGAAGACAAAATTTCTAGGGGAAAGAAGGAGAAGAATAAGGAAATATAGTATAAGGGGGCAAGGGAAAATTTGCCAATATACATTATATAGTTGTATATAAATGCCCTTATGTAACTACATACTGTGTATTATGAATGTGTGCAATGACTTATAAAAAAAAACAGTATCTCCCTGGCTATACTAGAACTCATTAATTATGTAGAGCAACCTGGTTTTAAACTCACAAAGATCCTCCTGCCTCTTCCCTAGACTATTGGAATTAAAGTATTTGCTACCTCTGCCAGCTACAATGACATTTTCAAAGGGGAAATTAAAAAAAAAGGATAAGTTTTAAATTTATGCATGGTATTAAACTGCCCATCAAGTAGCTTGGATTATGAAAACCAATTCCCTTCATTCCTAAGGAAAACCTTGAGATATTTACTAAGTTAATAAATATATTAGAAGTTGCATGTGGACTAATGAAATAAAAAGTCCCTAAACTTTATTAGAAAATTACAAGAATACATTCCTCAAGACTTGACACATGTTTGACTTCTACACAAGCATGACAACATCATTATGTGGCCCTTGTAACATTTACAAAAATCTCAACATTTTACATATTCTGGGCAATATAATATGACACTCAGTGAGCTGAGGCTTATAGGCAGATGAATTTTGGTACAGCTATGTATTAGTTCTTTTTACAATGCTGTTACCAGAACACAATATCTCATGGTATCAAATCAGCCAGCTCAGGGTTACTTAGCCTGATACAATTGGCTGTGGCATCTTGGCAATCGTAGTGTGTGGTTGAGAAGACCTTTTCATCTCATAGCCAGTCAGGATTCAAAGAATGAGACAAGAAATGGCAAGACATAACAAGTCCATAAATTTTGAAAAGAGGAAACTAAAATGTCTAAAAATACTTGAAGAAATGTTCAACACACCCTATCAATCAGAGGAGTACAAATTTGAACTACTCTGAGATTTCATCTTACACACATCAGAATGCATAAGATCCATAAAAATAAGTGAAATCTCATGCTGGGGAGGGTACTGAATAAAAGAAATATCTGTCCATTGTTGGTGGGACAACAAACTTGTACAGAACTGTGAAAATTGATGTGGCAGATCCAGAATAAGATGGGAATTGATCTACATAAAAATCCAACCCTATCATTCTTCAGAATATATCCAAGGGACCCTTCTCTCTACCATAGAGGCATCTACTAAATATGCTCATTGCTGATATCCCCAGAAAAAAAAATAAATTGTTATAGATAGATGGGAGACCAGAATTTCGAGAACCAAGTGGAAGAGAATCAAGGAAAAGGGGAATACAGGAAGAGACAGTTAAATAAGGGTCATTTGAGGAATACCATGGAAACTTAATACACTAGAAACTTCCTAAAGTACAATGTGTGTGTGTGTGTGTGTGTGTGTGTGTGTGTGTGTGTGTGTGCATACATTTGTGTGTATGAAGTTCATCTAAATGAAATTGCCAAATAACTGGGGAGTTGGTCTCAATAGGCTACCTCATATAACCAAATGAAGCTTCCAATCTCAGGACTGAGTTACATCTAACTGAGTTGCTAGCCAAAGGAATCCAATAGGGACCCCAAACAACCCAGGCTATTGCCAAGATGATAGGTTTCTTTCTACAACGTGACTGCCAAGCACCATTGCGGAATACAATACCTACACAATTCACTGAGCATTGAAAATCAAGCTGGTGGCTACAGAGAGCCTTTGCTCCTCACATTCTAGCATCATTATTACAAGAAAGTCCTCTGCATGCTCCCAAAAGAGAAATGTAAAGACAAAACCAGCCACAAAGCCTTTGATCTACCCTGTTACCCTGCCTACAATATGTGCTACTGCAATGGTGGCACAAAGCTTGTGGGAGTAAATTGACTTCAGGCCCCCTCCATGAGATGTGCCCCATTCCAACACTGCTTAGGTAGCCAAAAACTTAAAGAGTAGATAGCCCAGGGGCTTAGAGCAAAACCAAATACTACTGGTCTAAAAATAAGTAGCAATAAAATGACTCCTAATGTTATTGTGCTGTACTCATAGATCCATGGGAACAAATATAGAGGCCCAGAGCCAAACATTCAGAGAGTGAGAGGCCTTGAAGCACTCAGCCCTAAATGGATGTCTCCATTAAATCCTTTCCCTCAGGACTGGGGAACCATGTGGAACATAAAGATTCTGAGAGCCAGAGGGGATGGGGGACACCAAGAAAACCCCTAAATCAGCTGAGCAAAGCTCATATGAACTCACAGACCCTGAGGCAGTATGTATAGAGCCCACATGGGTCTGTGCCAGGTCCCTTGTGTATATATTTTGGCTTCCTGTTAAATCTTTTTATGGGATTCCTGATTGTGCGAATGAGTGGGTTTCTGTTTCTTGTGCCTTCTCTTGGGCTTTTTATTTTTCTACTATTTGTTTGGTTTGTCCAATTCTCATGTGTTGATGTTTGTTTAATCTTATATTTTCTTTTAGTATATTATATTGGTTATGTTTTATTATTATCCCTTAGAAGCCTGTTTATTTTCTAATGAGAAACAGAAAGGAAGTGGATTCAGGTGGAAGGAGAGGAGAGGAGGAATTGGCAGTAGTAGAGGGGAAATTTTATTTTCAGTAAAAGGGGGAAAGAGAATCAAGGACCCACTTCATTGGTCCATTTATTTTCTCTTGATCCCTCTAAGTTTCCATAGCATCTTTTGACTAGGTTATCAAAATATAAGCTTTAGTGTACATTGTATATTCAAATCAAAATACCTATCAATCATTATGATATTATCATTAGGTGAACATATTGGAGTAAAGAAGGAGACAGCATTTTGTACTGCTAGACAGCTACATCAACTCTAGTGACATGTGAGATTTCTAGAGTAGAATATTGACCAGTGGTTTGTTAATTCAACCATGAGAGCAAAAGTACTCTGATGTAATTTCCAGTTTAACACTGAGAGATCTTAGGAGTTACTGTTGAAAACTTTCCAGATATTACAATAGGCTATAAAATGTTATAGAATTTCCCATTTCTAATGAAGAATTGTCTATTATAGAGAACTTAAGAAAAGGTTCTAAGAGTAAAAAGTTTGTCCAATGACCTCACATAATTATCTGAAGTTCTGGGATCACACACACAAAAAAATGGAGACATTTCCAGGTAGTTATATATTTAGAAGGAATAATATCTCAACTTGGTTTCACTTTCATTATAGTGGAAGCTTTTGAGATACTGAAAAGGAATTGGAGCAATTGCTATATAAGATGAGATGTGTAAAGCCAATTAATCCCTTCAATTATTTTAAACAGATATTTCTAACTTGGAATAATCCCAGAAGCAGCTTTGGACCCAAAGGTGAGAGCCTTCATATCCAAAGATAGAGAAGGTCAGATATTGGCTAGTGGCCAAATTACAAGTCCAAGGACAATAGTATTCACTTAATTAGAGGTCACTAAATCCAATCTCCTAACCAGAGTTAGTGTGAACACAGAAGAGCCCAGGGAGATCATAAAACATATTAACACTGGAATAAATAATTGGAAAATTCCTAGATCTATATCAGGTCCAACTTCAAGGTTACATCCAAGGAGAATCAGCATTCTCCCATTCTGTACCTCCTCAGACAGACGTAGGCAGATTGTGACAGGAAACTCAATATCATATTAGGACAAAAGATAGCATAAACAAAATGTGATAGATTTACAAAGAAAAATATTGCAATAACTTAATAGAAAGTGGCAAAGTAAATCTTCCTCATAGATTCAAGAGGAAAATAAGAATCTTTCTGTTTATAGCTTCGGCCCCTTACTCTGATTATATCTTTTTAACCCAATGCAGGAAAGTATATTGCAATTAAATGTAAATGTGGTTATTGTTGTTGCTAGTAGTAACAACAATTTCTAAGACTCTGAAAGTTACTGTGTATGGTCAGAATCAAATGACTATCATTTCCGTCAATTTCTTACATAAAATGCAAATTAGGCAATTTGTCTATAGTATTGAAAAAAATTGATCAGTTTCCTTTGGGGAATTTTCTGGACAGGAATAAGTTCCCATGAGTCTAGCTGCTCAGTCCACTCAGGACTGCCCACTTTGAGGCAAGAGGAATGGATCAATCTCTTCTGAAAGCACTGGCTCTCCAGACAGGTATTTTCTTTCCTGTCTTTGGCTTTCCTAGTTTGTCAACACAACTCGTTTCAGCAGTTGATTTTCTATTGCAGTGGCAGAGACCTACATATCCATAAGACAAAGAGGCAGAATGACCTGCTTAGAAGTTACACAGCTGAGAATGGTCAAGGCTAGAAGTAAACAATATCCATGACTCTCTAGTCATTGTTTCGGTCACAAAGCACAGTCTCCGAAAAAAAAGTAGAAATCATGAACACAGCTGTGCGGGAGCACAGAGATATACATTCCTCACAGAGGATTCACTAAGGCATAAACTAGTGCCTCCTGGTTGGATAGAAAGAACAGAAATGAATATCAGGTTATAAAAGCCACACAATTGACTCTAACTAAGGAAGTGAAGGACCTGTATGACAAGAACTTCAAACCTCTAAAGAAAGAAATTGAGGAGGATCTCAGAAAATGGAAAGATCTCCCATGCTCATGGATTGGAAAGATCAACATCTTATAAATGGCCATCCTACCAAAAGCAATCTACAGATTCAATGCAATCCCCATCAAAATTCCAACCCAGTTCTTCATGGAATTGGAAAGATCAATGTGCAATTTCATATGGAATAACAAAAGACCTAGAATAGCGAAATCCATCCTCAACAACAAAAAAAACATCTGCGGGAATCACTATCCCTGACCTCAAGCTATATTACAAGGCAATTGTGCTGAAAACTGTATGGTACTGGTACAGAAATAGGCAGGTGGATCAATGGAATAGAATAGAAGATCCAGAAATGAGCCCTCATGTATATGGTCACCTGATTTTTGACAAAAGAGCAGTAAACATTCAATGGAAAAAGGACAGCCTATTCAACAAATGGTGCTGGTCCAACTGGCACTCAACATGCAAAAGAATGAAAATAGACCCGTTCTTATCTCCTTGTACAAAGCTCAAGTGTAAGTGGATTAAAGATCTCCACATTAAACCAGATACACTGAAACTATTAGATGAGAAAGTAGAGAAAACCTTAGAACACATAGGCACAGGAGAAAATTTCCTGAACAAAACACCAATGGCTCAAGCTCTAAGGTCAAAGATTAACAAATGGGATTTAATGAGATTGCAAAGTTTCTGTAAGGCTAAGGACATCGTCAAGAAAACAAAACGGCAACCAACAGAATGGGAAAAGATCTTTACCAACACCACATCAGATAGAGACCTAATATCCAAGGTGTACAAGGAACTCAAAAAACTAGACACCAGAGAATCAAATAACCCTATTAAAAATGGGGTACAGAGCTACACAAATCATTTTCAGTTGAGGAACACCGAATGGCCTAGAAACATCTGAGGAAGTGCTCGACATCCTTAGCCATCAGGGAAATGCAAATCAAAACAACCCTGAGATTCCACCTCACACCAGTCAGATTGGCCAAGATCCAAAACTCAGATGACAGCAGATGCTGGCGAGGCTGCGGAGAAAGAGGAACACTTCTCCACTGTTGGTGGGGTTGCAAGCTAATACAACCACTCTGGAAATCTGTCTGGCGATACCTCAGAAAATTGGATATAGTACTACCTGAAGACCCAGCTATTCCACTTCTGGGCATATACCCCAGAGACCCTTTAATACACAACAAAGATATATGCACCACAATGTTCATAGCAGCTCTATTTATAATAGCCAGAAGCTGGAAGGAACCCAGATGTCCTTCAGAAGACGAATGGATACAAAAATTGTGGTACATATACACAATGGAATACTACTCAGCCACCAGAAACAATGACTTAACCAAATTCTTAAGAAAATGGCTGCATCTAGAGAAGATCATCCTGAGTGAGATAACCCAGTCACAAAAGAACAGACATAATATGCAGTCACTGATAGTGGGATGCTAACCCCAGAGGCTTGCACTCCCCCAGAAACAACTCACAGACTGTATGAAGTCCAAGAAATAAAGAAAACAAAAAATATACATATATTCACAAAACAAGAAGACTTTGACTATTTCCATGTTGCGTTTTGTTTTGCATGTACTTTACGCTTATTGCAACTAGTATGTTTTCAATGCATACTGTCAAGCCCTTGAAAAAAATCAAGTACTGACTAAAAAACATATTCACATGGTTTTATGTAAAATTTATTTTAATGTCTGAAAAAACAGTACTGACAAAAATGTATAATTTTAAGCAAAAAATGTTTAAAATCTGTACATTTATCTTTGTTTTGCAAAATAAAGTCGTTTAAAAAGTTTAAAAAAAGAAACATTAAAAAAATAATAATAAAATAAAAAAATAAAAATAAATAAATAAAAAATAAAAGCCACACAATAAAAACATGGAAATACTGGAATTCAAGAAAACAAGCAGGATTGGAGAGAGTAAACCACTTGTAAGTGGTGAGCAAGAAAGGCAGATCCGGAACTCGCAATGCCTTCTTCCTTGCTTCCTTCCTTCCTTCCTTCCTTCCTTCCTTCCTTCCTTCCTTCCTTCCTTCCTTCCTTCCATCCTTTCTTTCTTTCTTTCTTTCTTTCTTCCTTCCTTCCTTCCTTCCTTCCTTCCTTCCTTCCTTTCTCCTTTGCTTGCTTTCATGCTTGCTTTCCTTCTTTCTTTTTTTTCTTTTTATGGAGTTCAAAATACTTTGCATAGTATCTTCCTATATGCTACCTAACAGGCTCAGTCCCCCAAACAATTAGAGGTAGATTAAAATGTGCATGACACAAAAGTGCAAAGCAACATCCCATAGCAAATCCTTTACATTTAAAACCCTGATTGGCTAAGGATGTGGCTCAGTGGGTGAAGTGCTTATTACATGAGAATGGGAACATGTATTCAGATCCTTAGATACCACGTAAAAGTCAAGCATGCAGCATGCACCTATAACACAGCTCCAGTAGGATGAGAGAGATGCGGCAGGCCAATCCTGGAAGCCAGCACATCCCAGACATCATGCTCCCATTTCAGTGAGAGACGTTATCTGAATGACTGGGGTAGAGACATGATTGAGGGAGACATCTTCATGTCAACTTCTGGCATAAATATGTGTACATGTGTACACACATACACATAAACTAACACACACCAACACACACACACACTTTACAAACACACATACATACACACACACCAACACACACATACAACCATGCCTGTACAAATATGTTTACACATGCATACAACCCATAAAACAATGATGAAAATGAAATACAGGTACCATGATATATTCCAAAGATTCAAAGAAACTAAACAAGAAGGAATGCACAAGTGAGGAACCTTGAATTTTACTTAGAAAGGGGAATAAAATAGTCATAACTAGCAGATAGAATTGAGAATGGGAAAGGAGGGCGGATGGGAAGGGGAATGGAAGATTCAGGATCAAGTGTAGGGACAGACAGAAGAGATGGCCATGAAATGAATAGAAATCTGCAACTGACAGGAGTGAGGAAATAGGGGTATGTCCAGGGCAAGTCAGAGACCTGGGAAAAGGAACTCATAGCATTGGGGATATGGAACCTGAAGAAGGCCACCTCTTGTAGCCAGGGAAAAACCACAGTGTAGCAAAAGGGACAGCAACCCACCCACAAAACTTTCATCCCAAAATATATCCTGTCTACAAAAAATTCGGGCAAAGAAGATGCAACAGAAACTGAGGAAATGGCCAAACAATTACCCACTGAACTTGAGACCTATTCCATGGGTAAGCACAAATCCCTGACATTATTAATGATACTCTGCTATGCTTGCAGACAGGAGCCTAGCATAACTGTCCTCTGAGAGGCTCCATCCAGCAGCTGACTCAGACAGATACAGACACCCTCAGCCAAATGGGGGTGGGAGCTTGGGAACACTTATGGAAGAATAGGAGGATGGATTACAGCCACAAACAGGATAGGAACTCCACTGGAAGACCAACAGAGTCAACTAACCTGGACCCTTAGGGCTCTCAGTGTCTGAACTGCCAACCAAATAGCATACAAGGCCTAGGCCACTCCATATACATACATACATACATACATACATACATACATACATACATACATACATACATATATATATATATATATATATATATATATATATATATATGTGATGTTCAGCTTGGCCATCATGTGGGTTCTGAACAACTAGAGTGTGGGCTATATCAAAAGCTGTTGCCTGTACCTGGGATATGTTCTGCTACCTAGGCTGCCTTATCTGGCATCAGTGGGAAAGGAAACACACAACCTCAAAGAGATTTGATATGCCAGGGTGAGGGGATACCCAGGGTTCCCCACCCACTCAGAGGAGAAGGGAATGGGGAAAATGTTGTGGGAGGGGGTGACCAGAAGGGGGCAGTGAGTGGAATAATAAGTGAATAAAAAACTAAATTAAATCGTAGAACCATTTTAAAAGCCAATGTTCCTCCCACTGATTAAGGAGAACGCTATCCTCTAGAAAATCCATGAGTCCAGATGGCACAAACACTTGCAGCAGAAATGTCTTTATAGGAAATAGTTTCCTCCAAAAGGGAGCAGTACCACTGTATTCCTGAAAATGGACTAGATGAATGCACAAGGAGGGTGAGCAGAAGGGGCGGTGGACCCCTGGGGAAAGAGAGCTCTGAGCGCCATGTATGACATGATCCGATTCTCTGGAGTCCATGGCTATGAGGGTGAAGGGAAGAGACCATCTGCTGCACCTCCAAAACATCTGTTATAAAATAAGACTGATGGCATGTGTCATGTCAGGAGGATCTTGTGAAAGAAACTGCTGAGCCGTACATGATCTGAGCTAATGGAGAAGTCCCCAAGGTTTGAAGACCTAGATTCTAATCCCAATTCAACTACCAATTTACTATGGAACAATGGGAAACTACCTAACCCTATTTTAAGTTCTCCATTCGTAAAGGAACAGTAAAATAAACACTCTTGGGAATATTCAGAAATCACATTCTTTTATTCCTGGTAGATACAATATATCTAGAAAATCCTATTAAGCCAGTGCATCCTTTTTCATTTCAAAGGCCTTTCTTTGTTTCAATCCAAAGAACACAAACCTAAATTATTTTATTCTGTGTTGACTTTTAGAGAAAAATGTAACACATTAGTCTTCTGCATATTTATCCTCACAACTAGAGAAACAATCTCTATTTATTATATCTGTGATCATATAATAAATATTCCATTATAAAATACAAAGCAAGACTTATTAGATTATATAGTTATAACAAATTCTTGCATTTTCCTACCTATAAATTCCTTGAAAATAGTAAAGAACAGATCATTACTTGCCCTGAATTCACCACACTAACCAATCACACTATGGTGATAATAGATGTAGCTTCTCAATATGAGTTCATAGTAAGGCATCAAACAAACTGACAAACACTCATTTGGTGTTTTCAAGCCAAGCTAGAAAACCTTCTATAGAGGAGATAAATTAGAAACTATTCATCATCTTCACTTCTAGAAGAAAGAAATTTTAAAATATATTAATTTAGTTGATATTCCACCTTTTGATTAGCTGCAAATATTATACTTGTCTATATGAAGTAAATTTCCCTAAAACAGAGAATCATTTTTTTCTGTCAATGCCTACCTTTTAGTTGAACAGATAAGAATGGGGGGGGAGCTGTTGAGGAAGAACTGGAAGTTTTGTTAGTTTTATTTATAACTAGAAACTGAAACCAGATCAAGTTTAGAAAGGGCTAATGTCCACAATGCCACCCTTGAGTCCAACTGTTCCAGTTAATTGTTATAGACAACAAAGCCTAAAACAAGCAGCACAAACTAAATAATATTTACGGTTTAGACTTTGTTATGGCATAAGAAATTTTCCAGTGACCACATCCTGAAGAAGAATAATTCTCCCTAATCCCATAGCTATCAATTTCCAATAGCTCCTTAGCAAGGACTGGAGCCTGAAGAACATCTACATCTATATTGGAATTTTAGCTGGACTAATTTTGTGGATGATCAAAATAAATACATAAAGTCAAGAAAGGGCCATATTGGAAGATATTTCAGGAGCTGCAGGGGAATATACAAAGTAGATATTTCATAATATACATGAATGAAATTCTCAAGAATAAAGACAATCATACAAAACAGTGGAATTTTCCCTGAAACATTTTAAGTTGCTATCATTTTAGCATGAATCTGTTTAACATACAGCTTTATGGTTCGAGTAAAGACTGCCAGTGGGCATGATCTGAGAACACTGGTCCCATAAGTGGACAAATGTAAACATTTTGCTTGAAATCCACTTCCATAGCTTGTAAAATTATTCACAATAATCAAGATATATAATCTACACAAACTGAGTCCAACCAGCTCATTAGATGAATGAATAATAAAAAAAAAAGCGCATGCATTTGGGCACTGCAGGGAGAGAGATTATTCAAGTTTACCAAAGTATGAAGTCCTAACATTCGTGACAATACAGATAAACCTGGAGAATGTTATACTAAGTGAAACAAACCAGACACAGAAGGACAAGAAACACATGTTCTCATATGAGACCTAGATATGTTGAACTGAGAAGTGGTGGTACTTAGCAGGCTATGGGATGTGCTGGAAAATCATGAAATGTTTATTAAAAGGTATCAATTTTATGTGAACAGGTACACTGAGTTTTGGAAGTTTGCTGTGCAATGGTGTATTTATATTTAATGACAATTGTATACTCTGAATAATCTTAGATAATATATATCAAATATTCTTACCACACAAGTAAAAAGAAAATCATATAAGCTGATATATATCTAAATTTGCTTGATTATGATAATCATTTCACAATATATATCTTGAATTATATTGTACATAACATTTGTCAATTATATTTCAATAGAGCTTTGGGGAAAGATTCATGTTGCAGAACAAAGAATAGGTTGATAAAACTCAAATGGTCTTTTATATACACATACTAAAGACTTGTGCCTCAAAGACAATAAGCACCTGACAAAAGAGTGGATACAACAAAAGAAAGTAGATAATAAAAGGACACTAAAGGGAAATATTGACTTCGTACTCAAGCAATGCCTCTTTCATCATCAGGCCTTCACCAAGCACTCAAAAGTAATATTTATACCAAAACAAGAAGTAGATCCAGTGAGACTACAACAATGGTTTAAAAAAGAAAATAAAAGAAAATGTTGGTAATGTTGAAATTAAACTATGTTGTAGTACAGCTATGGAAAAGACAATAGTGGCTCTGCTATAAATTTAATTAGAAATGATGTGTCTTCATATATTATTTGGCCAGTAATAGGCAACATAAAACTCATCCAAATTGACATATAACAGTCAGTCATCATCACAAATGTTCATAGCATCAAGTATCCAAGGAACAGCACAATACCTAAAAACAATGTACCCCATACAAGAAAATCTTAGAACAGGATGAAGTTGTAGTGTTCATACATGTTCTAACATGAGTAAATATCAAATACAATATCCTAAGTTTAAAAAGTCAGTAACAAGGAACATATATTATACAATTACATTTATAGTAACTATTACATAAAAATTTTGTGGTTTCCATGGGTACCTCAAAGGAAATAGGGAAGGACCACTCAATTTTTATGGGGTGATACAAATGTTATAAAAGCACAAAGCACTGATTGCTGTACCACCTTTTGAATTTACTAAAATGTGCTCTTTAAAGTTATTCAAGAGGGTGCTGGATATATAGTTTATTGTTTATGAGCACTGGCTCTGCTCTTCCAGAGGACCCAGTTCAGTTTCCAGCACCTCAGTGGCAGCTCACAATGGTCTGGAACTTCAGGGCATCCAGCACTCTCTTCTGGACTCCTTGTACACTACATACACGTGGTCTACAGACACAGAGACAGGTAAAACACTCATAGATATAAAATAAAAATCAATATATCTTTTTGAATTTAAAAATGATTTAAGTGGTAAAGTTGAATGCCTTTTATCACAATTTTAAAAATCCAAATGGTTAAAGATTTGGCTCACTGCTTTCAGAGCCATATATTTGACTCATAGTACTTCCAAAAAGGTCAGTTAATAAGAATTACAAAATTGTATTTGCTTTGTTCTAAAAGCAATGCATAGATACTAAAGGCAAAAGCACAACAAAATTAATATAATAGGGAAATTAATATTTTCATCTGGAAAAATACATTCAATTCATTATAAAATGAGTATTTCCTGATATGTGGGACTTTGTGATATTTATAATGATGTAATTCATTTTCCAAAAATTAATTTTAAATAGGCATCAAAATCATATAATAATGAAGCAAACATAAATATTAGTCTATGAATGTCAAAAACAGAGCAAAGAGTATGTTTGTAAAACTGCAAGGGGTGACAGACAAGACCATTCCATATATTTCTAGATGTTTTATTTCCTCTGTCTTTCCTGCTATAAATTGCATAGCTATGCCACCCTTGGGATAGAGCCATCAGCCTGCTTGGTAATACTGAATCTATGATTCACCAAAGTGTTTCTAGTACTGCTAGTGATTGAACACATTGGCTCTGTTCCACAGTGTTTAATGCCAAGTTCCATGCTATGTACTGTTTAGAGAAGGTTGTGTGATGTTTGGAGGCCCATATGGCATGTTCTTTTTCCAATCCTTCTATTATTATATAATACAAAATATTTCCTACAAAAAGAAATACATTGAATTGATTTAAGAATCATCTATTCCTCTTGACACCCAGGAGTTAAATGCTGTATGTTAAAAGAATAAGACCCAATGATTTACTTGAAACTCTATGATATGTAACAAAGGAACCCCAAGTCAAGAAATACTGGGAGAAAAGTAAATCAAAAAGATATTAGAGAAAGAAGACCGAGTCATAGAAAGAGCAACATTTATATTTAAAGAGGAGGGCACTCCTCAGATCTGAGAATCTTGCTTAGAGATAGAAGTTGGTGATTAATTTCTTTATTCATGCATTTTATGTGGCATTTATAAGCTCTACTATGAAGAGGTGATAATCAGTCAAATATAAAACAAAAAATGGAAAGCAAGTTGTGAACCACTAAACAAACTGAAACATCTTACATTCCTTGACTTCAGCAATATTCAAATATGTGCAAATAGTAGATTAAAGTCTGTGAGCTCACCATCACTGAGATAGGATTTTTAATTTTACAAACTTAAATCTACTATTTGTAAGTTTCCATCCACCATGTCATTGGTTACTGAATACAAATAACTTGTTATTTTAATAAACAGTCTTTTAGCATGAATATATTCATACTAATATTTTCTTTTTATTCATGTATTTATTTATCCATTTGTATCCCAATCGTTGACCACCATCTCTCCTCTCCTCCAAATCCCATCTTTATAAATTCCTTGCCAGATTACCCCCCCCCATTCTCCTCAAAGAAGTGCACTAATATTTTCTAGTCAACATTATCCATATTCAGTAGTTGCTGCCACTGTCTGTAAATTATTTGTACAGTGGACTCAAAATGGCCAAGTTTTACATTAAAAAATTATAAAAAGTTAAAGCAACCTTCAATTGCAGACCTGTTAAAGGCCACAAAATACCTGTCTTGTTTTATAAACATATAAACTATATATACAAATATGACTTGGTATCCAATACAATGGACATACTGGTGGCTCAGTGTACAATCCAGGAGCCCACAGGAGAACTAAAATGACCACCTCTATGCTTAGGGGACCCAAAGTTCACATCTATGGCTAGCATCTCTGCATTCCTTAAATTCAAAATCCTCACCCCTCATCTGTGCAAGCCACATAGCACTCCGGCCTGGCTGAGTTCTCAGAATAAGTCTACAGTGTTGCTGTGCGAACAGAAACCTTGCTGTGGTTGCATTCAGAATAGGGCTCATCTCACATGTGTCACCACTTCCAGTCCCTCACTGGATAAAGGGGTGGATTTCCAAGCAGAGTGACTGAAGTGCTCTTTACATGCTCTCACTGAGGACAGGGCAATGGAAAGGGACTTTTAAAATAACATTTTATAAAATAACATTTTAAAGAAAACTTGAACTGGGAAACAAATCGAAGAGGGGAAGTGCATTTCTTAGAGGACAGGAGAGAGTCTCCCAAAGCTATCCTCCAATCTTGCCTTCTGTCATTATTTGAGATATCTGCAGCTTCTCCTCTTCCTGGATATAAAGTAAAGTTTCTCCCCTGTGCTCATGATTATGCTGTCAGCAAAATGATCAATCATGCTATCACCAATTTTGCATTGTGACTCCACATCAGGGTGAAATCAGAGCATAAAATGGCTGTGGGGAATGAATTTGTTTAAAGATAGCTAGTTTGGAAAACCAGCAAAATGGTAAGGAAAATGATGGAAAACATATGAAGTGTAAATGCATCTATCTTTAAGGCAGATCCATTTCAAAGCTTTCCACAGCATGAAAGCCATTGTGTGAGGCATCTGAGTGTTTAGACTAGTAAAATACTGTAATCAGGTTGCGACTAAATGCCAGTATTTCACTCTCTTGGCTGTGGGCACCGATTTGTATTTACTGCATGTTTCTAAAGTATCTAAATACACTGAGGGCTACTTAGAAAATGAAGCTTGATTTTATATTTACAACCAGGAAAAATGTTTTAAAGAAATCCAACTGCCACAAATTCCAAGACCTAAAAAGGGAATCAGAAAGAAACTTGGGAATTTGTAGCCAAATGATAAAGGCCCTTGGGAATGTTTGGAGACCAACATAGCTATAAGACTGAGATATGAAAACGGCCTCTGTGATACGAATATTCCGGCAGTAGTTTCTAAACAAGGTATTCAAGGGAAAGGAAAAGAAACGTAGGTTCTAATTCAGAACTGAGATACTTCAATGGAACTTCAGCAAGCAACGCCTATTTCTTTTTAATATAGATATTTCATTTAAGGCAGGTTTTGAATAACTGCTCTAAAAAGAGTCAACTGTTAGAAATGATCTACTATTACAAGAGTTTCTCATGCTCGTTTAAAATCAATCACTGTAACTCTGCCTTTGTAGTAAAATCTTGATGCAATCCTTTCTTCCTGCAAAGCCTTCTATTAATTCTAACGTTATAGTGCCCTCTAATGGTGATAAATAAGGTGAACACTTTTTAGCTAGGGAAAAACCTAATTTCTTTTCCTGGGCTCACAATCAAGTTTATTACAACATCTCTCAAATGCACAGCACAGCAGTGGGAAGCTAAGATACACCAATAAACACACTTCTCTAAAGAGATCTTAACACCCCCTTTGCAACGTACTGGGTTCACTCAGAGAAAAGGCCCTCAGTTTCACAACAGTAACACTAGGGCTAGCTAGCTTTAAGGTCAACTTAAAAAATATATTACATAAACAATGAAGAGCTGGATTAGAATCTTGGCTTTAAATAAAAACAGTCTCGTGAATATAAACAAAATAATACCTTACAAAGCTTTCCTTTTTTTTCTTTTTTCTTTGTATCCTCTATCAGTAAAAAGGGGACCACAGTGCCTATCTTGCCTCTACCTCTTGGGCTCTTGTAATAAATTAAATTGTAGGGCTAGAAAGATCGCTCAGCAATTAAAAGGACTACCTGCTCTTCCAGAGGTCCTGAGTTCAATTCTCAGCAACCACAACTTCTTTTGGCATACAGGTATACATATAGATAGAGTACTTACATACATTAAAGAAAACAAATCTTAAAACTCTTAAAATGTAAAAAAAAAAAAAAAAAAAAAAAACAAAACTTTTTTTTTTGGTTGTGAGCCTAGCCTTAAATGGCTAAGCTGAGGGGGTGGGGGACACCATCATAGAAGCATGGGGAGTGAGGATGGGACAGGGAATTTATGGAGAGGAAACCAGGAAAGGGTATAACATTTGAAATGTAAATAAAATATATCCAATAAAAAAGTTAAAATTATAAAGGGATTAAAAAGAAATGAAACTGTAGATAAGGTAAATATCTATAAAATTTATAAAACATTTATAACATTCATCTTAAATGCTTGTTTGGAAGGTCTAGCAGGGTGGGAAGATTTTGGACAAATGAAGGGTGGGAATAAGATTGTGTCTCCCAGGAAATCTACATTCCTGAAATCTCAAGAACCTGCTGCCTAAACAAGACCTCCACAAGGACAAGATCAGAAGATATGCTAATATAAAAGGAGAAAATCTCTTAAGTACCCCAACTCTAGTCAGTTTATGTATTTTATTACCATAATTTCATTATGTAAGTTCAATTGTTATTATTAACAAATCAGTTCATGAAAATTGCCTAATATTCACAAGGCCGTGTTCAATGCCCCACTAAACAAAACCTTAATCTCATACGAACTCCTAATTTATAGTAATGTAACTGTATTATTTTCCTCTTTCCTCCTTTCCTCCCTCCAACCTTACCTATGTTGTCTCCCAACTCTCCTGCATGTTCATGGCCTTTGGCCTTCCTTTGCCTTCCTTTAATATTTAACTGTACAATATATACATGTTATACTTCTATATTAATACATTTAAAATATATACCACTGTTATATTTATACATATAAGAAATATGGGGTCATGGCTGTGAATTACACTGAACTTTACCTCCATATCTAATTACTAAACTTTTTTAGTATCATAAAAATCATGTTCCATAGGACAAGTACCTAGAAATATATTTTTTTGAGTTGCCACAAGTCACAGCATTTTTGCTAAACAAAATGGCCTGGGGCCTTTTTCTTAAATGATAATAACAATAATCAAGGCTCATAAATGGTATTTACATACTAATTGTTTCTCTAGAGACTTCATGTACATTTACCTCCATCTTCAGAAGATCCCCATAAGGAAATTATATTTCAGATAAGAAAACTTAGGTGAGATAAAATTGGGCACTTTACTCAGTGCTGCACATCGAAGTCTGGTGCCAGACTCTGCTTGGCACCATTTTGAGCTCTTTCCTTGGAGAAGAAATAGGTTCCCTTGGAGAGTGTATCATCAGCATTAATAACAGAGAAACGAAGAACAGTACAGTATGTCCGACCCAGACTTTGACAATGAAGAGTACTGTCAGCCAACATCAGTCCTTACTAGCTAGCAAATGACATTCCTAATACACCTTTCTCTGACAAAATTAGTTCTTAAATCTAAGGAATACCTGAATGCCTATTTGTCAAGTAATCTCTGGAAATTTCAAAACCACCATATTTATTTTATGTTCCATAATAATTCCACTTGTATCTGGTAACCCTAAAATAATTGTAACAGTCTTTGTTCTTATTGTGCAACTGCCTTGGAACCTGAAGACAGCTGAGCACTACCTGGGATTCAGTTACTGGGCCCAGTGCATTAGTGCTACAGCAACAACCTCAAGGGTATATAATTCTATGTTCTAAAACATGTGTTACCACATATTGATTCTTTGCTACCTTTCCTGCTAAACAATCCCTCAATGAGGCAAACATGGCAGCTTTGGAAATAGATCTATCTATTCATATCTCTAAGTATTTAGAAAATATACTTAAGCCTCATTATGAGATTGTGGCAAGTATTGGTTAAAAAAGTTATTAATCAGAAAAACGAATGTATACACAATATTTTAGCACTGACCCTGCACTAAAAGTACTTCATTGTATGAACATCATTAGGAAGGATATCTAAAATTAGTCGCATGCATGCATAACACTATATTTACAGATTAAAAACAAAGAAACTGTAGCGAGGTACATCATCTGGTAATAAATAATCATTATAATTAAGCCTTTTCTTCTTTATTCTACCCTGTTCCCCCAACTCTGTACTTCTGAGAAACTACTTAAAAACATGTCAACATCTAAATTTTTACTTACTTAGAACTAGTTTGTTTCCTACTTGCCCTAGGTAACTATACAACTAAACCTTATTAAATTAAACCATATAACTCATTTTAAAACTACTATGTAAGAACACTGCAATAAAAAGGGGAAACAGATACTGTGGAACATTTTTAGTTACCAAATTAGAATGTTTAATCCTATTAGCTTAGTGATTTATTGTTTTTAAACATACACACAGATATATAATACCAGTGTATATGTATGTTATTAGCATAGTATATGTATAATATACTTTCTTTAGACAGATTTATATAATATAAATGTATATAAATACTTTTATTTTGACACCTTAAAAAAACCTTCAAAAAATCCTTTTGTCAATTAGGAATTTTTACACAGTAATTGTCATCAAGTAGGGAATCTCAGGTGAACGCCCTGTGGAAGCTTCTTAAACAGGTTCAGATAAGGAGGGTAAACAAGAGGACAATAGGTCCAGACAGGAAGGGATTAGTCCCCTTGTGAGAGCACCGGGATGCTTGACGTCCTACTTCTAAAGGACCATTGTGCTGCAAGAACTAAGAACTTTGAAGCTAGGAAACAAAGGCACCTGGGCAAATATTCAGGACAAAACTAATTCTAGTAAGAAACTGGAAGCCCAGACATACAAAATGACTTGACATGGTGAAAGTGGACAAATGCATTTGGGAAACTTGTGAAAGAATAAAGAACACTTATGATATACTAAATACTCAATGTCAGTGGAAATGACAAAATCCAGCAGCTACAAGGATAATTTGGCTCTGTTGAGACTGGAGCATCTCAGAATGCCAACTGTACTATATCCTGTAGACAGCTGCAGAGAGATTTCTCTCCAAAACAATGAGGCCAACAAGACACCACAATACAGTCATTTACAGGAACAGCCAACATACATTTGTACATGTGTACACATTCTGGCACATGTAATTTGGAAGTTTCCCAAATCATTTGCTGTTCTCAATTCTCACTATTCAAACATGAACCCCAAAGCATCTGGACACCTTTTCTAAAACAAATACACCTGTAGTTTTGTGCGATTGTTTCTCAACAACTCTGTTGCTATTACTTTAGTGGTTCTTGTATCCTGTGCTAGCCTTCAGAGTTCTTAAGCCTGTTATCTTAGTTAGTAACTGTAGAAGGAGAGATCCAAACCCTCTTGGTCAATGTGGGGAGAAACCTCATATTTCCTTTACTGTCCTCTGCTTTGGAGCTGGCAGAATGGCTTTGTTTAGAAGAGTTCAAACTTCTGGCAACCACTTGGACACAGCAATTGATGACAAACTATAAGGCAAATTATTAACAGGAGTTTTCATTTCACATACTACTCAGTCAGCCATATACCGAAGATGGTCAACAAACTCCAAAAGCTGTATTCCAAAAATATTCTCCTTAAAACCCAAACTTAGTTTCAGATGTTCCATGGGGCACTGAAGTGACTAAATTGATATAGGAAGACATGGTAATTTCCAGTTTTATCCATTCCAGTCTTTTGGCACCAAATTATGGAGCAGATGTGTATGTCTCGATCTTGCTAAATCAAGGGATACTGGAAAGCTGACAAGACACTGCTGTAAAAATGTTTCCCATCCCTTAGTGTCAGCTCTACTTCTTTATTTTCATATTTTGCTCCTCATGTAGGAAACAAATATATGAAGAATTATATGTGAATATCCTATTAATCTGGACATAGGTTAAATGAATGGTTTTGCAAAGTATTTAAAATAATCCCGTTCCCTTTAACAATGAGGATGGTCGTCCTTTAACATCTGCCAGCTTTTTATCTCTCAAATGGCTCTGTCTGAAATAACAACAGTTCATTATAATCTAGGTACCAGAAAAAGGAACAGGGAAGTTTCTTGAGCCCTTCAGCTCATCTTGAAGGAAGTGAACCATTCCTCCCTAGATTGCAGAAGGAAATTGGCCTGCTGAGAGTTCATAGGTCAGATGCTTCTAAGTGAGACTTACAAGCTAAGTTCCAAGTATGTGGCCAGTTTGCTTGTTCCATTATTACTTATGAGGAAATAAAATACTTCTTTTAATTTTACTTTTATTAGATTCCTGTGAAAAAAAAGATTATTTAAGTTTATAATAAAAATTTTCTCATTATTTATTCCTATGCATATAAAGTTTTATGAACTCCAGATGCCAAATTTTAACCTAGTGATGCAGGTGAGTCCTCATGTAGTTCATCTGTTAATACTCGGGCATTAGCTTGCACTTCCACACTTAAAGCCCTGAGTCTAAACAAACCCATATAATACTAGTTACATGATGGTATTCACTTTCCTTACATACAATAGTGAATCAAAAAGAGATATGCATCAAATATAACCAATTAATAACCAACACAAAAATCCCACCTCAAACTATGCTTTCTATGGTTTAGAATCCTGCCTTTCTAGCCAAACAGAAAGCTAATTAGCTGCCTCTGTGTGTGTGTGTGTGTGTGTGTGTGTGTGTACGTGTTTTACATTTAATACATGTTGGAAAGAAATATTAGTATAAAGAAAAGTATCTGTAGAAAGAAAAATTTCACAGGCTTGAGTATCTCATTCAGAGCAGATAATTCATTGAAGGAAATGTAAAGAGAAGTTGAGTTATGTGTTAAACTACTGTAATTTCTATTAAGTAAAAAAAAAAAAAAAAAAAAAAAAAAAAAAAAAAAAAAAAAACAATGTCCACAGTTGTCTACTAGCTGAAGCAGCTTTAAAATAATTAAATCAAACCATGAATACAAAGGTCACCAGATACAGAATTATGAGAATAAAATTGTGTTGAAAATCCCTGTATGCATCAAGAACAGAAGACACATTTGCATTACAAAAATATATAGTCACAGCTAAAGTCAGACAAAGTAATAGATAGTAGTAATTAAATGCAAAGCAACTTACTATTTCCATTCAGAATCATAGCATTTGATAAAAAAAATATGGCACAATATGGACATCAAATAATTTTCAGAGTGAACAAAGTTTTGTATGAATCTCTTGTCAATTTTACTAATGATGCACAAAAGGAAGGATTAGGAAAATTTTTGTTTTGCTCTACCTGCTATCTATTAACAAAAGCCAGCTGCTCTATAGACAAGCTGACACTGTATAAGAGTATTAAAGTGTTAGGATGGCATAAAACATTTTCTACTTCCCACATCTCTTTTTATGATACTACTCACAGTAATACAATTCCCAATTGTTTGCTCCACTGTGTGAAGTGCTTTTCATCTATCTGAACAATTGTATACCCTACATATACATGACCATGCATGCATGGGCACATGTGCACACACACACACACACACACACACACACACACACTGAAGTTATGTACATATAATTTGAATTCTGGTCTGCTTGAATCTAAGCTCTAATTCTTAACATTCTATTGGCATTAAACATAGAGCAAAGCTTCCATAAAGACAGAGATTGCATTGAATAAAGGGGCATGCTCTTCTATAGTTTTTATGCATTACATATATTTTGAGGGGATTATTGGGTCATTCAAACCCAGTGTTAAATCCACAAATACTAATACTGTGTGTCTATTCAATAGCTTTAACATTGATTATACCCTGAAAACCTTTTGATATTTTTGATATAATGTTAAACTAATGATTATATTTCTCCCCAAGTTCCTGTGTCAGAAAAGGTATGTCTGTTTTTATGAACCTCTGATGAAACTGTCAATCTCTCCAGTCCTTTCTTGATCCTCTACAAGGAATGATGAATGCCTCATCATATTGCTAGGTACGAGACAGAAGTTACTGTGTAATCAAGGGGTATTGTTTGACTCCATCTCTCTGAACTTACCCTAAAAACAGAAGTCTCTTGTTCCTCCTTTTCATTAGGTGGAGGTTTGTGTGTATTTCTAAATAAATCATTAACATTTAAATAAACATAACAAGAAAAGTCAGATTTCTACTCTGTAATATCAATGGGCCTCATCTAGTCATTTCTGGTTCTTAGTAGAAAAAGACCAATCTTACCTTAAGAAACAGGGCATTCTGCCAGTATTGTGAAGGTTAATGTTCAGTGTCAACTTGACTTGATTAGAGTCACCCAGAAAACACATTTATGGATATATTAATTAGGGCTTTATAGGGGAACAAAATCAATAGTGTGTGAGTGTGTGTGTATGTGTGTGTCTTTGAAAGCAGATATAAGACTATCATACAGGATAGAGTGAGTCTTGCTTACCCTGGAAGATCAAAGAGTACAATAAGCCCTCTGTCCACAAAGATGGGTGTTTCAGAGATTGTAAACAAGTTATGGAAGGCTGGAGCACCCTAGAGAGTTTCTAGTGTCCATCCATCGTGGAAAGCCAAGGAAGCTGACATTTGTTGTTAGCAGATAATGGTATTAGCAGTTACAGGTGCCTGCATTTACACACACACACACACACACACACACACACAATTAGGCTACCAAGTTTAATTTTCTTTACCTTAGACCTCCAGCTAGAGGACACAGTCGAGTTTGAAAGTAGAACTTCCTCTTCAGGAATTCCCTTGCGGGAATTCCATCACAGACACATTCAGAGGTCCCTTCCCTATTTTAATTCTAATCCCATCAAGTTGGCAAGACAAACAAGCACTATGCATATATAAGTCTATTAAGTTTGCTGAAAAAGAAGACAAATGATAAATATAGGAAGCACCATTCTATGAACTGTCATCCCAGAAATAATGAAAATGAAGAAAAGGAACTGAACATATACATTCATTATTCTTTGCCTCTTGACTGTGGATGCAATGGGACTGACTGCCTCAAGCTCTTTCCAATGACTACTCCCCCAGGATGAAGCTGTTTTCTCAAACTGTAAGCCAAAATAAACCTTTCCTTACTTGAGCACTTATGATAGGGATTTTGTCACAGTGGAAACATAATGAAAAAGTACATCTTTGGGGGAATAATACCACAGACTCTCTGCATCTACAACCTGCCTTGCAGATTTTGAACTTGCCAACTCTTTAGATCTATGTTAGATCATCTCTTATGCTCAATCTCTCTTTACTATGCATATATCTCAATATGCCTCTTTTCTCTGGAAGGTCCTAATAGGTTAATTGTCATTTAGCAAAAAGCATCTTCTCTTCATGCTAATTCTACCCTTGGGAAAAAAGCACTTGTAAACAATTATGAGTAATCAAAATACCTAACATATTCCTGATTAATGCTACATATCACTGAGTAATTTGTACTTACTAAGTAATTAATAAATATTTGCTAAGCAAATTAAATTGTATTAGAAATCTATATGACTTCCATTATAATATCCTGTTTAACATAAGACTTGGTTTTATATATATTTCAAATAAAGGAGTTGAAACACATAAGTTTTAAGGAAAACCTTATCTTATGGTTTCAGTCTATATAGAAATCATTGTACAAATCACTAGAAGTTTACAGTGTTTCAATACTGTCTGATAATGAGTAATATGTATTTCTTGTTTATTACTGCACAGCAACTTACCATGAGCATAAAATCAAACATGTTGTTAGGTTCCATAAGGTTAAAAGCTCATGCTAACTTACCTGGTATATCTCCAAAGCAAAATCAAAGTGTCATGGATGTAAAACTTATCAAGGTAAGCCAAATTGACCTTTTTATTGTAAAACTAAATAAGTTTGAATCTCCGTGCTCACTCAAGTTCTTGGCAGAACTCAGTTTCTAGTAACTATAAGAATGATATGCCTACTTTGTTGCTGGATATTTCCCATGAGTTGCTCTCAACCTCAATAAGCTTCATTAAGTCATTTCCATGATATTTCTCCATATTCATGTCAGCTAAAATGCTTCTGATCCATTCACTGTCTTTATTTCATTCTCCCTGGCTTCATCTTCTGCTACCATGTAAAGGAAATTTTCTGATTTTAAAGGATTCTTATAATAAGGTTCTGTCAGCTCCCACAGTGTCCTGAGAGTCAACTGTTTTGTAACCATGAGTACAGTGGCAGTATTACTGCTGCCATTTAACATAATCACTAAAGTAAACAATGGAAATAAAGGTCATGTTTGCATCTTGGCTGTTTTCCTGCCACAAAGACCCATGTAGACTATTAAAGAAAAGTATTCTGACATTTGTTAAATAATAGGACTTTAGGATGATTATAACTTTCAGGATGGTTAGAATGTTAAAGAGAAATTATTCTGACATTTGATAATAATAGAAAAGACTTGGGTGAATTAATAGTGAAAAACAACTAAAATAAAAGAGAGAGTGGACACAAGCCCAAAGACAGCAAAGAGAACTAGAAATTTCATTCTTATAATCAGAATAAGGGGATTATTGCATGAAAATTTATAAAGTGGAATTTAATTAAATATCAAAGGCAAGCATAGACGTTCTATACTGGCTTCATGAGATTTTATTGGTAATGACAAACTAATGACTGATATATCAATGGGGAGGGCTACGATCCTGATAAAAAAGACAAGGGTGGAACAGGATATAACAACTCGATGGAATCTCAATAAACTGCACAACACTGTTAAACTGGTGTCAATAGGCCAAGGTTAAGTCTACTCCAGGGAACCTGAGTGAAAGAAAGTTTGTTAAAATATATCATTATGACCAGACATGGAACCTAATACCTGTTTTCTCAGCATTTTGGAGATTGAAACAAGATGATTGCCACAAGTTTGATCCACAGAACCCTCTAAATGCTGAGAATGATGGTATATATTCACAATCCCAGGCAAAGACAGGCACATCCATAGGAGATCACTGGCCAGAAAATCTAGCCTAAGTAAGTGCACTTCAGGCCAGTTAGAAGACCCTGTCTCAAAGGAAGTATACAGCCCTCCCTACAAATGGCACCAAATATTGCCCTTTGGTCTCTGCATGAATACATACATGTACAACATTTACATGTGAACATGCATGGACACAATAAGTTAATTAATTAATCCATTTAAAAAAGTTAACCTCTTATATAAATAATTACATATGTTTGTAATATAAGTATAAGAACTGGCAGAATAGCTCAGGAGGTTTTCTGCTGATTTGCTTGATTCTTGCTACCAAGCATAACCATCTCACTTTAATCCTGGGAACCCACATAGCTCCACAAACTGTCCTCTCATGTCGATATGTGCATTGTGACGCACACATACTTATACAAGATAAGTGATAGATAGGTAGATGGTAGGTAGGTAGATAGATAGCTAGATGGATGGATGGATGGATGGATGGATGGATAGATGGGTGGATGGATGGATGGATGGATGGACAAACAGACAGATAAATATGAAGATAGATAACTAGAATGAATAACTTTTTAAAGAAACCTTTTGAACCTAAAAACTTTAAAGTTGAAAAAGTGAAATCTTAGAGATGTCCTAGCTGTTGAAACCCATTAATATTCAGAAGAGCACATATAAGGAGTATAAGTCTCTCTGGTACTGGAGCTCTACACCCAAAGTCCCAGCTTAGATTTCCAACAAACCCGGCTATACCACCTGTGCCAAAACCCTAATCAAGGAGACAAAGAGGTTGGGGAACTGAAGAGTAGTGCAACAGTCAAGAGGGACCCACTGCTATTGCAGAATACTTAAGTTCAGTGCTCAGCACCAATATTAGACATCACATAGCACCATAACCCCAACTCCAAGGAATATAACATCATCTTCTCAGGCCCCTACATGAAATCATAAATGTGCTTAAATAAGTGGCAGTGAAGGGCAGAAACAAAAAGTTAATTACAAATATTTGTAAGAGTTAATTACAAATATTTGAGTTAAGGGCATCAGTATCCCCAAGTCAGTCTTCACTGGGCTGACAGGAACTTTGAGATGTTACAGAAATGGAAAATAGAATAAGAGTGGTGATAGCTTGATAACTTCAGGTCTGGCATCCAGCTTCATCACTGGGTCATTGACTTTATTTGAGAGAGCATGGTCTGACCTGTAAGACGCTTGGGGTACTTAGGGGATTGGTACTATTGATCCTGGATTCCAAAATAAATAAAGAAAAAAAAATGACTCAAAAGAAAAGTTGACAAGGCAAATAAAGCCTGAAAAGGACAAACCATGAACTTCACTTGATGTGTCTATCATCCCATTCGTACTGTCTCCGAAAATTAAAAGGCTCTTTTCTTTGTTTTGCTTGCATCTGTCCACCCATTCTACCATTTCCATGGAGAAAAAATTGCTTCTACTATATTAGCAATTTACAATAAGATATTATTTATTATCTTTTAAATGCCTGTCTTTTCCCCCAAACCAAAGACTGTGTCAATATATTCTATACATCACTTACCTATAGTATCTTATAGAAATATGTAGGAAACTTATTTGTGTATTAATTTCTTGTTTGGTTAGTGGGTCATCATGCAGATAGACATGTGGTTAGTTTTTATGTTTCCCTAAAGCATCCTACCTTTAACCCAGAAAGAACAATTCAATGAGGCTGTTTGTTTTTTGTTTTTGTTTTTTTATTGTTTTTGTTTTTGTTTTTCCTTTTACTCTGTTAGAAAGCATGGTTGTCGCACCTCAAAAAATTAATCTAAACTCAAATTCTGATCTCATCCACACTGCCCAAAATGTGGCCTTAAGAATGGCAGTGTCACTTAAAGAGCTGTTGAGGACTCTAAAAGTCCAGAAATAATCCACAGATTGTTTAGGAACTGAGTCAGTGTGGCTCTGAATGTATAAAGAGAAATGTTTTGTGGTATCTTTTAGTGCTTGGAAACCCTCCAAAAGAGTGTTATCTTTGGAAGCACAGCTCCATTCCCACATTTAAGAAGTAGTTGCCCATTAGAGTTTTTGGCAGCTACAAATACATTGTAGTAAGCTATATAGTCAGTCATAGAATGCCAAGTGGTTCACTGGTATTCTCATTCAGTTCCATGAGGAGAGTGCCACAGTGATTCTACTTGTCAATAGTCTACTGAATAAAATAAATGGTTGCTTGCATATTGGTGCATTTTGCTGACAGGAAGGCCTTATATGTCTGAAAAGAGTTTTTGATACTTTCTGGTACATCTACTGTCTACTTGTATTATGAAAAAGAGATTCAGGCTTTCAATTACAGCTGGTCTCCAGGCCACCATGCCATCTTACAAGTGCTTATTCTTAATACCTATCCTGTCACAATGGATCAGTACAACTTTTCTTACATTTCTCTAGCTGTTTACTTTCTCTCTCAAGTTTGAAGCCTATTTAGGCTTCTAGGAACTTGTCAGATTTGAACAACATTGCTGCAAACAAGTAACTGTCATATCTGCAGAGCTTTGCCATAAATGTTTATGAAGAAGAATTGTGATGAAGATTTTTTTGTTCCTATTTAAAAACACAGAGGGTTAGAGACACAGATACTTAGCTGTTGCTTGGCTATTCCTTCAATGCCAGGACCACAGAAGGTGAAAGCAATAAACTTCCAGGATAGTCTTAGGTTGAATTCCACATTCAGCAATTCAGATAAATATGTAGATATAGATAATATTATAATATATTACATAATTATCTGTTACATATATTATATACTACATTACATTAAAAAGATAAAAAATTCACAACATTTCCCATCTTTCCTCCCCCTGCTTCTATGAGGGTGTTCACCAGCCCACCCACCCCTTCCTGTCTCCCCACACTGACGTTCACCTACACTGGGGCATTGAGCCTTGGCAAGACCAATGTTTTCTCTTCCCGTTGATGCCCAACAAGGCCATCCTCTGCTACATATGCAGCTGGTGCCACGAGTCCATCCATGTGTGCTCTTTGGATAGTGGTTTAGTCCCTGGGAGCGCTGGCTGGTTGGTATGTACACTCTAATTCTAATAGTTTCCCTACTAAGACATCTGTGGATAATTCTGAATTATATGTTGAATATTAAGGAGTTGAATCTACCCCTAAATTCTGTCTCCTGGCTTGTAAAGAAGTTCATTTTCCACCATAAGCATATACAGACTTTGTCCTCTTATTTATTCGATTCCTAAGTTTCTCCTCCTCCTCCTCTTCCTCCTCCTCCTCTCTCTCTCTCTAACTTTATTACTTATTTATGTCTTGTTACAGATCATCAGGTCTACATGAACTAGGCTATATCTGTTATTGTTTTTTTTTTCTTATTCTCTATTTTTTGTATTTCTTCTATTAAAAAAAGTAGAGATGCCCTGCACACTGATGAAGGTATTTTTCCTCTTAGCATTTACATATCCCTTCTAGAAACAAAATATGGTTGCCTTCACTGTTGTGCCAATCAAACACTCTGTCAAAAAGAACACAGATGATTAAAATAATAAGAGATGGCTTGGACTGTGGCTCAGTGCACAGCACTGTTCAGTCCCCAGCACTATTAAAATTGGAAGCATTTTTCATTTTATTTGAAATATAAATATATAATTCCTTGATGAAAAGAGTTAACATCTTTTTCATGTTGACCAAGCCTTCAAACAATACATACTGGATAGTTTTTTGGTTTATTCTTGTTGTTGTTTTGGTTTTTGTTTTGTTTTGTTTTGTTTTTTACAGTAAAGATCTTAGACTTGAGTAAGCTCAAGGACGTTATGCTTTCTTAATCATACAATTCTTTTGTATTTAGTATTTCAGAAAATTTAGTAATTCAATATTTCTAAAATTCAGAAAGTGTTCAGCCTTTTACATTTGCATAGATCAAAATCTATGACTTGTACTCTGAGGTTCATTTTCGAAACGTTTGCAAGTGTAACAGAAAGTGAAAAGTCTTAATAAAAAAATTCATTCAACTAACCCTTTCTCTATTTTTTCATTTTTGAATTAGAAAGGTTTTCTGAACATTTCAGGAAAAAAATCCATTAAAGGAAGCCTAGCTTAAGTTCCTACCCTACGTTGTTAATTTCACATTTATTCTTCAGAATATATTGTGTTAAATACATCTGATTTTTAATAAGACAAAACTGGTACAAGATTTTCAAAGGAAAAAAAAACTTGATTCTCACTGTATTTATCATGAAAGTGTCTCTAAGCCCATACCATTGCTTACCATCATTACTTCCATGTTACTAAAAATAAAATTTGCTACCTTGACTGCTCAAGTTCACAAACTAAAATCAGTGACAACCTTAATCCTAGTTATGTTGTTTTCATTTACAAGCAGAACGAACTTTGAAAAAGAACCTACCTCCCTGAGGCCTCATGATCCTCACTAAGGTTTGTGGACACTAGATAAAAATGTGAGAATCCCTGTACCAGCACAGGGCAGAAAAGTCAAAGGTCATTTAGTGTAGATTGTCTTGAATCTGTTTGTATTTTAATGTTAATTCCATTTCCCCAAGAAGGGCCGGCTAGTCACAGGACTCCAACTGAATCTTCCCATTTTAATTAGTAAAATAAAGGAAAGCTAGTGACTGGGCAGGGAGAGGGAAGTAGAGAGGGTGGAGAGGTTGGAAGAGGTCAGAGTTCGGAGGTTAGAGGTCGAGGCAACTTGGAGCTTCCCAAGGACCAGCTGGACCCAGGTGGGATTTATTGGTGTTAAAAAGCTATGAACATTAAATATTTTACATGTTTAATATCTCATATAGAAGGGCAGTTTGTTTCTTTGTCTATTTGATGCAGTCTTATTGTATAGAGGGTTTGTGGATTGGGAGCTGAATATGTAAACCTATATGAAAAGCTATCCGGCTGTAGAGTTGTGTTTGTCTGGGATTTGGGGGTACAGAAATACCCTGGACAGAGGCAGAGAACAGGCTGTAGAAAACTGCCAAAGAACGGGAGTTGTGCAGATGAGTTGGGCCATGGTGATGGCTCAGACCGGGCTCCAGAGGTGTGCATGGCTTCGTATCAGAGTCGGGCCTGAGGAGTTAGACTTCAGGGCCAGTAAAGAGATAAACTGAGTTTTATTTTTTAATATTTACTGCAACAATTTAGTTCAGCTATTGTCCTCTCTGTGCCTGTGTTTCTATCTTCAGTCTGATAGGTACCCCATAACTGACAGGGTTATGAAAGTTAAACACTTCCTTTGCTTTATATTTTCTTTCTTTCTTTTTGTTTGGTTCTTTTGAGATAGTGTCATAGACTCTCTCTATTCAACTCATGTTGGCCTTGAAGTCACAATGATTCCCTTGCTTTGGTCTGCTGTGATTACAGGCATGTACCACTGCATCTACATAAATGCCTTTATTTCTGTCTGCAATTGCTGTGTATCTGAAACATTGACTGCTACCCTAGAAGTGATATGTATTAGTCTTTGACTTTTTGCCTTTCTCTTTTCTCTTTCTTTCTTTCTTTCTTTTTCTCTCTCTTTCTTTCTCTCTTTCATTCTTTTTTTCTTTTTTCCTTCGTATTGTTTTTTCTTTCCCATACTGAAGATTGAACTGATGACCTTATTCATTAAAGTCATAGTTCAACCACTTAGTCACATCCCAATCCTATCAGTATAATTTTTAATTATTTTTTTTCTTGGACGTTTGAATCCAACAGGTATAAAATACCTTCTGATTACTGTTGCTTCCTGCTCTCTTGTCTTTCTCATAACTTTATAAATCCCCTTTCTTCCTCTAGAAGTCATTTTTTTCTTATCTGTTTATTTTCATGCTCTTTTGAGACCCAGTGAACTTGACAGGATCCAGCTGTGTGACAGTGATTTGGGAACTAACCATTAGGCCTGTTCACAGTGAGTGCACAGCTTTTGGTAGTGACTCCGCAGTTTCCAAAATCCATCAGTGGCCTTTTCCACCCATCATGCTGTACACCAATTTCTTACACTACCTATCACAACATTTTTTGTAATGATCATTATGTAATTAGTCCTTTACACTATATAAGAAAATAATGCATAACCACACTAACCTCCAGCCCCCAATGCAAGAATCTATAGAGAATCCAACACTGCAGCTGCTCCTATCTAGGGATAAGCATATGCCCTAATGTAGAGGCTCTTACACATTGTAATTTAGAATATATCTACACTTTTTCAAAATAAAAACAGAATCACTTTTTATAATTAGAAGTACAGGAAATAGGTGATCAAGGTGTGGGAAAATAGCAGCTACTGTGAAAGATAAATTCATGTAAAGCAGTGAGTCTAAGAGGGAGCTTAATCTTGAAGTCAATGGGGGATCTACAGGACATAGGTGATGTTTGTGACCCTATCTATTCAGGTAGAATAAGACAAATCAGCAGTATACAGATGCTACAAACCAATCAATAGATAGATATCCAAAGGGTTGTAGACTGCTAAAATTTTCATGTGTAAGCTAGTACTTAGGTGGCACCTTCAACGTTAACCATTAAACATTCTCAGCAGTGGAGTCACTGTGCTCTGCTTATCACCATCGTATCTGTTGTTAAAGACAAGGGAACTAGGACAAAGAAAAATTAAGTGACTTGTGTTAAGAGGAAAAATTCCTTAGACCAATTAAATTCAGTGAAGTTTGTGTGATCCAAGTTAAACAAAACCCCTTCGAAATCAGACTGCTACTCAAACCAGAGCAAATTGGCGAACACTAAGTAATAAGATTATCCACACAAATAGGATACAAAAATTAGAAAAAGAGAGTTCCCAAAGGTTTAAAGACTGGTGAGTAGTGGATCTGGGCAGCCAGGGAGCAGAGAGATCTCTGCCGAGTGCTCACAGAAAGCCCACCCTTGCCCTGCCTGATCCAGGGACCAGGAACACAGCATTGGGACCTATGTTTCCACCCGGTGACTTTGGGGCACAGAACAGGGCTCGGCCCATCTGCCACCTAGACCAGTGGAGATCCAGGGACACAGACCAGATACAAGGGAAAGGCAAGAACATATCACTGACAACAAGATGGCAAGAGGAAAGCGAAAGAGTATATACGAAGGAAACCAAGACAACCTGGCAACATCAGTACCCAACTCTCATATAACAGCAAACATTGGAATGCCAAACACTCCAGAAAAAGAAGATGCAGACCTAAAATCATACCTCAAGACAATGATAGAGATCCTTAAACAAGAACAGAAGGAAACACAAAAAGAATCAGAAGCTTTTAAAGAGGAAACAAGAAAATCACTCAAAGAACTCAAACAACAAGAGGAAAACAGAACAAAAGAGATTAAGGAATGGAAGGAATTTAAAAAAGAAATTGACACAACAAAGAAAACACTGAAAGAGATAACCCTAGAGGTAGAACACCTAAAAAAAAAATCAGGAGTCACAGAAGCAAGCATTTCCAATAGACTACAAGAGATGGAAGAGAGAATCTCGGGGCCAGAAGACAACATTGTAAACATAGACAAAACAGCCAGAGAAGATGCAAAAAACAAAAAGCTCCTAACCCAAAATGTCCAGGAGATCCAGGACACAATGAGAAGACCAAACCTAAGGATAATAGGAATAGAAGAGGGAGAAGAATATCAACTAAGAGGCACAGTAAATATCATCAACAAAATCGTAGAAGAAAACTTCCCTACCCTTAAGAATGAGATGACCACTAGCATAAAAGAAGCCTTCAGAACTCCAAATAGGTTGGACCAGAAAAGAAATTCCTCCCGACACATAATAGTCAAAGCACCAAGTGGCCAAGGAAAAGAAAGAATACTAAAAGCAGTAAGGGAAAAAGGTCAGGTAACATATAAAGGCAGACCAATCAGGATCACACCTGATTTCTCAACAGGGACTATAAAAACTAGAAGAGCCTGGACAGACATCATGCACATCCTAAGAGAGCACAAGTGCCAGCCCAAGCTGCTATACCCAGGAAAACTATCAATCACCATAGATGGAGAGATGAAGATATTTCAAGACAAATCAAAATTTACACAATATCTGACCACAAACCCAGCACTACAACGAATTATAGGTGGAAAACCCAATACAATGACTGGAACTACATCTTAGTAAAAACAAGAAAACACCTAAGCACGAAAACCAAAAGAAGAAAAAGACACAGACACAACTCAACCTACAAAAGCAATAATAGCAGGAAACAAAAACCACTATTCCTTGATATCTATTAACATAAATGGACTCAACTCCCCAATAAAGAGACATAGGCTATCAGACTGGATACATAAACAAAATCCAGCATTTAGATGCATACAGGAAACTCATCTCAGAGACAAAGACAGACACTATCTCAGAGTAAAAGGTTGGGAAAAAACTTCCAAGCAAACAGTCCCAAGAAGCAAGCTGGAGTGGCTATTCTAATATCGAATGAAGTAAATTTCCAACCAAAAGTTATCAAAAAGATAAGGAAGGACACTTTTTACTCATTACCGGGGAAATCTGTCAGGAGGAACTCTCAATCCTTAACATATATGCTCCAAATACAAAAGCACCCACATTCATAAAGAAACCCTACTAAAGCTCAAAAAATACATTTCATCCCACACAATAATAGTGGGAGACTTTAATAACTCACTCTCACCAATGGACAGATCAGGGAAACAGAAACTGAACAAGGACACTGTAAAACTAACAGAAATTATGAACCAACTGGAATTAATAGATATCTACAGAACATATCATCCTAAAGTAAAAGAATACACCTTCTTCTCAGCACCCCATGGCACCTTCTTGAAAATTGACCACATAATTGGACAAAGAAGGAGCCTCAATCAATATAAGAAGATTGAAACACTCCCATGCATCCTCTCAGATCACCATGGACTACAGCTGGTCTTTAACAACAACAAAGACAACAAAAAGCCCACATACACATAAAAACTAAACAATGCTTTGTTAAACGATAGCAGGGTCAAAGAAGAAATAAAGAAATAAATTAAGGATTTTCTAGAATTCAATGAAAACGAAAACACAACATACCCAAACCTATGGGATGCAATGAAAGCAGTACTGAGAGGAAAACTCATAGCCCTAAGCGCTTCCAAAAAGAAACTGGAGAGAGCTCACATCAGCAACTTGACAGCACAGCTAAAAGCCCTAGAACAAAAGGAAGCAGATACACCCAAGAAGAGTAGACTGCAAGAAATAATCAAAATTCTAGCAGAAATAAACCAAATAGAAACAAAAAGAACCTTTGAAAAAATCAACAAAACCAAGAGCTGGTTTTTTGAGAAAATCAACAAGATGGATAAACCCCTAGCTGGACTAACTAGAGAGCAAAGAGAGAGTATACAAATTAACAAAATCATAAAGGAAAGTGGAGACATGACAACTGAAACTGAGGAAATTCAAGAAATCATCAAATCCTACTACAAAAACCTATACTCCACAAAGTTGGAAAATCTGGAGGAAATGGATAAATTCCTAGACAGATACAAGATCCTAAAGTTAAACCAGGACCAGGTAAACCATCTAAATAATCCCATAACACCTAAAGAAATAGAAGATGTCATTAAAACCCTCCCAACCAATAAAAGCCCAGGTCCAGATGGGTTCAGTACAAAATTTTATCAGACATTTATTCCAGACATAACACCAATACTCTCCAAACTATTCCACAAGATAGAATCAGATGGAATACTACCTAACTCATTTTTTGAGGCTACAATAACCCTCATTCCTAAACCACACAAAGACCCTACAAGGAAAGAGAACTTCAAACCAATCTCACTTATGAACATTGATGCAGAAATACTCAACAAAATCCTTGCAAACCGAATCCAGGAACACATCAAAACGATCATTCACCATGACCAAGTAGGCTTCATCCCTGGGATGCAGGAATGGTTTAATATAAGGAAACCCATCAATGTAATCCACCATATAAACAAACTCAAAGAACAAAATCACATGGTTATCTCACTAGATGCTGAGAAAGCATTTGACTAAATTCAACACCCCTTCATGTTAAAAGTCCTGGAAAGAACAGGAATCAAAGGTCCATACCTAAACATTACAAAAGCAATATACAGCAAACCAACAGCCAACATCAAACTTAACTGTAGGAAACTTGAAGCAATCCCACTAAAATCAAGGACTCGATAAGGCTGCCCACTCTCCCCCTACCTATTCAACATAGTACTGGAAGTCCTGGCTGGAGCAATTAGACAGCAAAAGGAGATCAAGGGGATACAAATCTGAAAGGAAGAGGTTTAAACATCACTCTTTGCAGATGACATGATAGTGTACTTAAGTTACCCCAAAAATTCCACCAGAGAACTCCTACAGCTGATAAACAAGTTCAGCAAAGTGGCTGGATACAAAATTATGTCAAACAAATCAGTAGCCTTCCTATATTCAAAGGACAAACATGTAGAGAAAGAAATTAGGGAAAAGATACCCTTCACAATAGTCACAGAAACTATGAAATACCTTGGTGTGACTCTAACCAAGCAATTGAAGGGCCTATATGACAAGAACTTCAAACCTCTAAAGAAGGAAATCGAGGAATATCTCAGAAAATGGAAAGACATCCCATGCTCTTGGATTGGAAGGATCAACATTTTAAAAATGGCCATCCTACCAAAAGCAATCTACAGATTCAATGCAATTCCCATCAAAATTCTAACCCAGTTAGTTCTTCATTGAGTTGGAAAGATCAATATGCAATTTCATATGGAATAACAAAAGACCTAGAATAGCAAAATCCATCCTCCACAACAAGAAAACATCTGCGGGAATCACTATCCCTGACCTCAAGCTATATTACAAGGCAATTGTGCTGAAAACTGCATGGTACTGGTACCGAAATAGGCACATGGATCAATGGAATAGAATAGGAGATCCAGAAATGAGCCCTCACGTATATGGTCACCTGATTTTTGACAAAGGAGCTGTAAACATTCAATGGAAAAAGGAAAGCCTATTCAAAAAATGGTGCTGGACCAACTGGCACTCAGCATGCAAAATAATGAAAATAGACCCTTTCTTATCTCCTTGTACAAAGCTCAAGTGTAAGTGGATCAAAGATCTCCACATTAAACCAGATACACTGAAACTATTAGATGAGAAAGTAGTGAAAACCTTAGAACACATAGGCACAGGAGAAAATTTTCTGAACAAAACATCAATGGCTCAAGCTCTAAGGTCATAGATTAACAAATGGGACTTAATGAGATTGCAAATTTTCAGTAAGGCTAAGCTAAGGACATTGTCAAGAAAACAAAACGGCAGCCAACGAAATGGAAAAAGATCTTTACCAACTCCACATCAGATAGAGGCCTATTATCCAAGGTATACAAAGAACTCAAAAAGCTAGACACCAGAGAATCAAACAACGCTATTAAAAAATGGGGTACAGAGCTAAACAAAATGTTCTCAATTGAGGAATATTGAATGGCTGAGAAACATCTAAGGAAGTGCTCCACATTCTTAGCCATCAGGGAAATGCAAATCAAAACAACCCTGAGATTCCACCTCACACCAGTCAGATTGGCCAAGATCCAAAACTCAGATGACAGCAGATGCTGGTGAGGTTGCATAGAAAGAAGAACACTTCTCCACTGTTGGTGGGGTTGTAAACTGATACAACCACTCTGGAAATCAGTCTGGAGATACCTCAGAAAATTGGACATTGTACTACCTGAAGATCCAGCTATTCCACTTCTGGGCATATACCCCAGAGCACTTTAATATCCAACAAAGATACATGCACCACAATGTTCATTGCAGCTCTATTTATAATAGCCAGAAGTTGGAAAGAACCCAGATGTCCTTCAGTAGATGAATGGATACAAAAATTGTGGTACATTTACACAATGGAATACTACTCAGCCATCAGAAACAATGACTTAACCATATTCTTAAGAAAATGGTTGCATCTAGAGAATATTACCCTGAGTGAGATAACCCAGTCACAAATACATAATATGCAGTCACTGGTATTGGGATGCTAGCCCCAGAGGCTCGGGACTGCCTCAGAAACAACTCACAGACTCTGTGAAGTTCAAGAAAAAAAGAAAAGAAAACAAAACAAAACAAAAAAAGTCATGCTCAGTCCTTACACACCAAGAACACACTGACAAATTCTGGGTTACACCCTGTTTTACTTGTACTTTTTGCTCATTGTAAATAGTAAGACCTTAATGCAGAGTATCAAACCTTAAAAAAAAAAAGAAAAAGAAAAGCCAAGCACTGACACAATTGTATTTGTATACATTTATGCAAAAATGTTTAAATTTTTTTCTTTTATCTTTGTTCTTTAAAATAAAATTTAAAAAGAAAAAAAGAAAAAAAATTAGAAAAGGAAAACAACTTACCAGCCTAGTCAATCAACCAGTCAAATAGTCATGGCTTAATGTTGAGAGCTTAATCAGGCAACCGGCAACTGGCTTGCAGAGCTAATGGAATTACACTCTGGTTTGGTTTTGTCTCTTAGGCCTGGTGCAAGGACTCAATCCAAAGTCATGCCTTCCTACACAATTTTATTTAACATTTGTCAAGTTTCATACAACCTAGAAAAGTTAGAGACAAAATATGACCCCAGAAAGTGCTGTGTTTATAGCCATCCTCTTTAGCATTATTTAAAATAAATTGTCTTCAGGACTCCATGATGACAGTCCTAGTGTTTGAATTTATAGCTACTTGATATCATCAGTACCACTGAGTGCCTAGCTGAAAATCAAGAATTTAGAATTGTATACTACTTACTTATAGAGTTGAGAAGCTTTTAATGGATCTTTTTTTATATATTTTAAATGGGTCAGTATTTTAATATACTGAATATGCATAAAATCACAAAATGTAGAGATGAGTGAAATATACAACTCCCAGAAAATTTCATATTAGTTGTGTATATGAGAGTATTTTAAATCCATTTTCTTCCTATGTAGATCTTTCCACATTATAATGAAGCTTTTTTGTACCCTTTGATATTTTTATTAACTGTGGCAAATGTTGCCACATGCACTATCTGTTTGATGTATATAGACTGCTAAATGTAAATTAATTATGGAAGTTCCTCCAGCATTACCACATGCTGTCATGGTACACATTAAGTGGTTTATGATGATGATTGCTTAGTAAATTTATTGTTAGTAAGGCACCTCATCAAAGTGATCTATCATTAATATAACACATAAAATCTGGATTAACAATTTTTAAAATACCAATGAAAGTATTTTTTGGGTAAAAGAATATATTAGAAGTATTTAACTAATCACTATATACAGTTCTAGTCTTGTCCTTTTAGAGATTACAAATAGTTAGCAATGTGAATGATGGGGAAATTTAAAAAAATGTTATGTGAGGATTTTATTCCATAGAAAAGCTATCAGAAAGTTCCTGACAAACAAAACTTTAGTTGCTAGAGTATTGAATTAAGTTATGGTACAAGGTCCGGGCATTTGACATGCCAGTGTTGGAAGAACCAAAACAGATCCTGTTTAAGACTGTGATGTTCACCATTCCCACAGAAAGATGCAGGCTATCAGAGTACACAAAGCCAGGGAAAAAAATTGGAAATATGCTTGAATTGAACAGAAAGATGAGAAAGGGATTTTCTGGTTAACAGAACCTACAGTGTTGTATGTAATATTTTGTTAGCCAAAATTACTTTAGTGCATATTCTAGATGATTCGTGAACTACCACTGTAAGTCATTCATTAATGGATCCTCAAGTTTTGAAGAACTAAAATTAAGTACCTATCATCGGGACTAAATCACATGTCAATTACTTTTATTTTGACAATTTGTAATATAAAACAAAATATTGCTATTGGCTTTCACAATTTCTTTTTTCAAGCTTATGAATAGAAACAATCTAAGAGAAAAATAACTCCTGGTACTAATATCAGGAAAGCTACAAAATAGCTTGCTTATACATATTGTTCACTGTACACCCAATATCTAGCTGAAGGAAAGATAGTCTAACTAAATTTTAGAGGGCAGATGAAAGGATGAAGTAATATATATATATATATATATATA
The DNA here is from genome assembly GCF_963924665.1 of Micromys minutus. NCBI lineage: Eukaryota > Metazoa > Chordata > Mammalia > Rodentia > Muridae > Micromys > Micromys minutus. The sequence continues at coordinate 121,918,137 of NC_137970.1, read as the reverse complement.
TATATATATATATATATATATATATATATATATATATATAGTGTGTGTGTGTGTATTTACATGATAAATCAACAGAAAAGCAGCCCCTAATTGAGATCTCTTAGAAGCTGAGGGCATGGAAGACTGGGCATGTTCCAGTAAAAGAGTAAACCATAAAAATTCTATGGTCAGAAATCAAGCATTCATACAACTAAAGCAAAAAGATATATTAGAGATGGGTAGAGAAAGTGAAAAAACAAATCAACAAATGGTCTTGTGTAAGATTAGCCATGCTCTTTAAAGCATATATCTTGAATTTGTATATAGTTAATGACAACTGAATTTTGAATTAAAAAAATAAAGTCTATTGCATCCCCATCCTCTTGTATTTCTCATGTAGTTTATCTTCTCAGTAAAGAGAGAATATAAACTACAGTCCTTTGAATAGGTGTTATTCTTAACTTTGAACTTCAAATACTTGAGAATCTTATTTAGCTTAAATTTAGGTGATGCAACTACTTTATACAACAAATATTAGTTCTAGCTATGTAATACCAAAGAGTGGGTATATCCAAAAAGCCAAGGCATAAACACAGAAAGAGAATGGTCATGGAGCCAGTGTTGCCTATCAGATAGAAGCTGGAGATCCAGGCATAGAGGAAAAGATGAAAAATATCCAAGAAAAAATGAAACTGGAGAACACATGAAAGGCCTGACTGGCTAGAGCCTTTTGTGTCCTTCCAGTTTAATGTCAATATAGAGTAGGCCCTGAAATAGTAGTCAGGAAGCAAAGCCACAGCCAGGAGACAGAGGTCAGAAGGTGGCAAGAAATGTTTGCCCATCTGCTTCCAGCTACTACAGTGACACCTGCCTGAGCGAGTGAGCATGTGTGCTAGTTTAGATTGATTCATATGCCACTTGTTACTCATTAGCCTATTTTGACATCATCTCAAAATCTGGACTCTGAAAAATTGTTAGACAATTGAAAATGAGCTACAAACCAGTAACATATAACCTGTATAATACCACATATTTTAAAAAGATAACCACTGTCCTAATAGAGTCCCTTGAGCGCTCTATGCAGACTCTTGCATCTTGTGTAGCTTTGTTGCAAAACAAAAACAAGAAGATTGACATTGATCCAACAGTACTAACTAGACCCTAAACAGTGCATATAAGATTTTCAAAATTCAGTGAGTCCAATAAAAGACATGAATAGACATATCACCAAAGGGAAGCTATGGATGGCAAATAGTCATGTAAAAAAAAAAAAAAAAAAAAAACTCGACAATATAAGCCACCATGAAAATGCACACTGAAATTAGCATCTACTATCAGCATGACTAAAACAAAAAAAGTGACAATTCCAAATTACACAAGTGAGGTGTGATGATCTATTGTAGGTGCTAGGGAGCTATAAAATGATAGTCATGCTAGAGAAATGTTTGGTTGTTTCTTATAAAACTCTGTATTCAGTTACCACACAAGACACAAAAAAAATAGAAAATGTCACGTGAATATTCATATTATTTTATTCATACTAATACTAATTTAGAACTTAAAGTGACCAACCTGCCCCTAGTACAAATCCTGGATAACGGAATACTAGTTAGCCACACAAATGGATGAAATAGTGTATATCTGTCAACATAAATGTATCTCAAATGCATCATTGTAAATGGCTAATACAAAACTGTAAAAAACTGCATTCACTATTGTTCTATTATATAATATACCTTAAATAGTAGAATCATAAAGAGGGATGGAGAGATGACTCAGTGGCTTAGAGAACTTGTTGCTCTTGCAGAAGACCTGGGTCTAATTCTCAGCACTCAGAGTTGCTCAGAACCATCATAACTTCAGTTCCAGGGGATATAAAACCTTCAGGTACCAGGCATACATGTAGTACAAATATATGCACACAGACCAAACATTAATATGCATAAAATAAAGGAAACATTTAAATTTTTAAAAATAAAATCATAAAGATGGAAAACAGAATAATGATTTCCAGGCGATAAGGTGGGGGCTGTATGAAGTTCTTTTCTGGTACTATAATAGTTCTACATTCCTAATTATTACATTAATGCACATATATATATATATTAAATATATATACATCTACACACATGCACGTAAGCAGTTATAAAACCATTGAAATTATATTTTGTATGTATGTGTGGTCTATTTTAGAAAAGGTGCCATGAGGTGCTGAGAAAAGGGTGTATTCTTTCGTTTTAAGATGATATGTTCTGTAGATGTCTGTAAATTCCATTTGGTTCATAACTTCTGCTAGTTTCACTGTGTCTCTGTTCAGTTTCTGCTTCAATGATCTGTCCATTGATGAGAGTGGGGTGCTGAGGTCTCCCAACATTACTATGTGTGGTGCAATATATGTTTTGAGCTTTAGTAGGGTTACTTTTGTGAATATGGGTGCTCTTGTATTTGGAGCATAGATATTAAGGATTGAGAATTCATCCTGATAAATATTTCCTGTAATGAGTAAAAACTGTCCTTCCTTATCTTTTTTGATAACTTTAAGTTGAAAGTCTACTTTATTTGATATTAGAATGACTACTCCAGCTTGTTTCTTGGGGCGGTTTGCTTGGAAGGTTTTTCCACAGTCTTTTACTCTGAGGTAGTGTCTGTCTTTGTCTCTGAGATGAGTTTCCTGTATGCAGCAAAATTCTGGATTATGTTTATGTACCCTGTCTGATAGTCTATGTCTCTTTATTGGGGACTTGAATCCATTTATGTTAACACATATTAAGGAATACTGATTGTTGTTTCCTGCTATTTTTGCTGTTAGAGGTAGAATTATGTCTGTGTGTCTTCTTTTGGTTTTCTTGCTTAATAATTTTCTTGCTTTTTCTAGGGTGTAGTTTCCCTTCTTGTGTTGGGTTTTCCATCTATTATTCTTTTTTGGGTTGGATTTGTGTTCAGATATTGTGTAAATTTAGTTTTGTCCTGGAATATCTTAGTCTCTTTATCTATGGGAATTGAGAGTTTTGCTGGATATAGTAACCTGGACTGACATTTGTGTTCTTTTAGAGTCTTTATGATATCTGTCCAGCATCTTCTAGCTTTCATAGTCTCTGTTGAGAAGTTGGGTGTAATTGTGATTGGTCTGCATTTGTATGTTACATGACCTTTTTCCCTTACTGCTTTTAGTATTCTTTCTTTGTTTTGAACACTTGGTGCTTTGACTATTATGTGTCGGGAAGAATTTCTTTTCTGGTTCAATCTATTTGGAGTTCTGTAGGCTTCTTTTATGTTCATGGTCATCTCATTCTGAAGGGTTGGGAAGTTTTCTTCTACGATTTTGTTGAAGATATTTACTGTGTCTCTTAGCTGATATTCTTCGCTCTCTTCTATTCCTATTATCTTTAAGTTTGGTCTTCTCATTGTGTCCTGGATCTCTTGTACATTTTGGGTTAGGAGCTTTTTGGATTTTGCATCTTTTCTGACTGTTTTGTCTATGTTTTCTATGTTGTCTCTGGCCCCTGAGATTCTCTCTTCCATCTCTTGTAGTCTGTTGGTGATGCTTGCATCTGTGACTCCTGATTTCTTTTTTTAGGTTTTCTATCTCCAAGGTTGTCTCTTTTTGTGTTTTCTTTATTGTTTCTATTTCAATTTTCAATTCCTTCACCTGTTTGATTGTGTCTTTCTGTAGTTCTTTGAGTGATTTTTTGTGTTTCCTCTTTAAGAGTTTCTATTTGTTTATGTGTGTTATCCTGTGATTGTTATTCACTCACTTCTCTAAGATCTCCATCATCATTGTGAAATATTATTTTAAGTCTGAGTCTTGTTTTTCTTGAGTGTTTGGTAATCCATTACTTGATTTGGTGGAAGGGTTGGGTTCTGATGTTGCTACAAGCACCACCAAGCACTCTCTGTGCTCTGGGTATTCAAGAAGCAGCCTCACCAGGCCTGTGACCCAAGTTCTCTAATGGTTCAGGTGGAAAAGACGAGAGATTCTTTTATAGCAGCAAAAAAAGAACTTAAATAGCTTTAATTAAAGCCTTTTATAAATTATCAAGTTCTATTCATTTGCATTTGGTTAAAATGTTGCTATCTATGGAGACAAATAAGCCTAACTTTTATTTTTCTTCCCTTCAATATTTTTTTCCAATCAGCATTAAGACTATGTTAGATTCCAAAAAAAAAAAACAAGCAAACAAACAAAAAAAAAACAAAAAACAAAAACAGAAAATATCCACTTATCTGTTTTAGTAAATACTGGAACACTTTCTTGTTTGAGTGTTTGCTAAAACTTGCCAATAATACCACCTATCTCTACAGTATTCGTTGTGAGAAGACTGCTGTTTAGAGACTTTGTTTGTTTAAATGTTCTATATGCATGTGTATTTCTAATTCTTTTTAAATGGGTTTTGACATATTAGGCTTTTAAATATATCTATTTTATCCAAATAGTCACATTTTTAGAGAGAAAATTCTTCACAACTTCTCATCTTTATTTTGAAGGATCTACAATGACTTATTTTTCATTATTAAAATTTTACCAAAAAATACAAAACACATGATTTTTTTTCTACATAGAAAAAGGTTTGATTGTGATAACTAATTTTTCCAAGTACACTTTGCTTTTAATTTTTCTGTAAAGGTAAATATATTTGGAGTTACTACATTAAAATGTTCATTATCAGATAATGAATGAAGAGCAAAATTTATAAAGTAGTCCTTACTTGTCAAAAGATTTTATAAGAGAAATGATTTTAAATTCTCATTTTTCCAGTCCCTTCTTATTACTCAACTTTCCCATTCTTCTTCACAACCACCACTTCCACTACAAATTCTATACCTGAGACCTCTTTCATTGCTCTATAAAACTGTTTTTTCAACCAACTTATGTTTTCCTGATACTAATTGTTTTCTGTGCATTCTTATGCTTGATAATATGAGGCCTCTAGTAATATTTATGGTACTCTGTTGCTTATTATACATTCTTTTCTTTACATTTAAATTGCCAATATCTTAAAATATTGATTTGTGATATGTGATGTTATGACATATATTTTTTCCATAAATTCTGATTTAATCCTTCTTTCTTGAGTCAGGAACTCCAATTTCTCCTCTCCAAGTTGTGTCATAGGAACTCAATTATTTCCATAATTTTATCATTTTTGAATTGGCTGTAAAGAGATTTTCTGATATTACCCTTGCCTACTTGAAAGATATAAAACTTCCTTCATTCTAAAGGATGATATTTGTTAGAGATGAAGACACTGCACACAGAGGTAAGACAAAAAGAAATTTCAAATATATATGCTAAGTTTACCCATCTAGTCCTCTGATATTAAACAATTAAGACTATATATACCTCTAAAGGACAATCAATGTTGTAAGAGCTTGTGAATAGCTAAATAACAGAAGTCTGGAGAACAGAGTACCCACGTTCTGAGTAGTTTCTATTACTATGTCTTGAAGCACATACACCTTTCTCTTTCTTCCATCTCTATTATGTTACTAATGTTGTCTACTGTACTTGTCATGCTATATACTATGAGATCTAGTTCCAAGAGATTAACATTAATCTCTTATAATTTCCATCCTCTACAACTATTTCATATTCTTGTTTTTTAAATCCTAAACCATATACAAGTTATGAATTAGCCTTGATTTCTCATGGTACCTTTCGTATGACTTTTCTTACCCTGATGAGCTCAAGCATTTTTTAATAATACCCTTAAGGGTTTACCTTTCCCATCAGTTGTACCTCCATGTCTTTTTCTTATTCACAATTCTTTGTCAAGTTTCTTCACATTAAACCATAAGACTTCTTATAACTATTAATGGTCTATGATTTAGTTTCCTACTTTTGAACTATGTTTTCAATTGGTTTGTATAATTTTTTTATTCTCACTCTTTAAATTTTTGATAGTATATATAGAACATTGTTGTAAGCATGTAATCACTGGTCCAAAGGAAGCAAATACATACATAAAAATATACAAACTCCACAAAACCAAAAGTTTATGGGCCCAGGTGAAGATCTCAAACAGGCTGAACTTGCTAGATATTCAGTACTATAGTGCCTATAGTTAACCTATTTTCTTCTGGGGCAAAAAAGTGAATGGGAGACTTTATATACTGTGTGGTACCCAAGTAAGATACGATTTACACTGTTCCCCATGTAGGATAAAAGAATCTTGTTAGAGCTATTCACAAAAATAAATCCACTAGTCTCAATTGTGAGACAGGCTCAGAAGAAGATATGATGTCAACAGAGATAACCATAAAACGGAGCAATAAAAGTACCTGGTTCCGACTGGCACAGGTGGAGAACTCTTACTCATGAGGCTCATGCACCTCTGGTTGTGGAAACCTCTACCCGTGAATGCACATTTGTCTTCGGTCATAGTTTCCAGCATGGCCAACTTCTGGCATGTGAATATTGGTCTCAGCTCACTACCATCACCTTCCCACAACACACCATAAATCCCAAATCTAGAAGGGCACTAACATGACCCTCAGACTTAAAATAAGAGTAGAATTCTCAATGCAGAAAGTCACCCATAATGCCACACTAAAGGCAATGATTTCTCACTGGAAAACTAAAACCATAGAAACATGAGCAGACTCTAGGGGGGAAAAAGCAAATGAATGGAACATAATGGTTAAACAAGCAATGAGGCAATGGGGGTGCACCAGAAAGAATGTCAAGGTAGGTATGGAAGCCTATCTTCACCGACAATTAGGTACAGCCACTTTAACACACACACACACACACACACACACACACACACACACAAGGGACAGAATAAGGAAGAGCTAGAGAACATAGAATACAACACTGAATCTCATGTGTATGGAAAATATTCAGAGGAACACCTCTCTTTGCCCTGTCACCCTCAAACTCATGTGGGGAAGCTCACGTGGGTGGCCAAGCCAGTATGAAAGATTCTAGAAAGCTAAGGAAATGCCTCCATTCTCTATGGAGACCACCTAACTGGCACTTCCCCTGCAGGGGCAGCAAACTAGTGCTCTGTGCCTTTTAAGCCCTTCCCCCTCCCACAGGGCTAGACTAGGTAGGGGTGTGGCTTCCTGACCAAACAATGCAAGGGAGTGGCTACTCCTTATCTGGCCAGACAGTTTCAGTAGTCTGGAGGTCCTGGCTAAATTCCTGAGAAAAACTGAAATGGGGGTGATAAATACAAAGTTACAGGAATTTCACATGGCTGAATCAAAAAATGCCACCACCCAAGGTATGAAGAAGGATGAGAAATCCAAATATAAGGTCAAGGTGAGCAGCTCTACCTTTGGTCCTTGTCTAATTTCCCTACCCTGTCCTCACAGGCACAAACTCCCTGAGACCTCACCCTTTCCTGAGACCCAGGCCATGAGCTCCTGTTCCCTCCCATCCCCACCATCTTTCTCCAAACCAATCCCTTCCTGTGATCTCCTTCCAGGTAACTAAGAAATCAGTAGCTATGAAGAAATTCGAGCAAGCCTGCGGGAAAAAGCCGCTCCCCACAAGCGCTCAGACTCCCTTGGTTAAGGTGAAGAAAGAAAGAAAACCGCAAAGATTAGGTCTTTACCATCGTCTAAACGAGAAGCTTAACCAGGGTGTGCAAGATGAACTTGACCAAAGCGAGGACAGCAGTACCAGCAGCACCACAAGTGATGACCTGGACAGCCAGTGAGGCAGGATGCAGGCCAGAGACCTCAGAGCCATCCATGTCCAGAGGTCTCTACCCTGACCAGTGGGTCACTGTGAAGACAACTTTGTAGCCCCCAGTGGTCATATGATGATGAAATAAAATCCTCTTAGGAATGAATGCCAGTGTCTCTGTGTTCTCTGATGGGAGCCAGGGGAGTGGAGAATTTAGGGAGGGTGAGGCTAGAAAGGGTGAGGGGCTGGGGAGGAGAGGGCAGGAGGGAGGGAGGAAGAGGGGGTATGGATGGGAAGGGGAGAATACAAATGGGGAGGGTATGGAAGGGGAGTGATTTGGAAGGGTGGGACATTTGCAGAATGTGAAGCAGGATGGGAACAAACAGGAAGGGAAGGAAGTGGGTCCTCTGAGATTGAGGGTCTAGGGTGAGCCAGACAAAGATAAGTGTTGGTCATTCAGGCCTTTTAAGAGGCAGGAAAGGCTTTCCCTGCATTGGACTCCCTTGGTAAACTTTGTAAACTTTGAAATCCCTCAAGGCAGGAAAGAGGCCAAGCCCCGCTTGAGGAGCTACAGCAGCCAGAACCTGCCCCCAGACCTCCCTAACTGTCATAATTATGCTTCCAACCTCTGTAACTGCCACCTAGGTCATCTCCAGCCCCTCAACAGAACCCTCCGCAGATTCTGCTTCTTTTAGGTGAAAATCTGAACAAAAGCCACCAATCCCTGAACTTCTCACAGCAACCTACCAATCACTGAACAGGAAAGCCCATCAATCCCTGACCTGCCCCAAGCTCAAGACTTGAAAGCCCACCAATGCTCTCACTCCAGAAATCACCCTACAAAGGGCCACACAGCAAGAACCCCTATATAGTAAGCAATGGCCTTTTTTCTAGTTGCCTGCTGCGGTTTAGGTTTCCCGGGCATGGGGTTGAAGGAGAACCAGGAAGAAAGGAAGAAGGTGGAGGAGAGGGAGAAAGAGAAATATCCTATGGGTTAGGAGTCATAAAAACATGGCCCTGAGGGCTGGTCTTCCAAGTTCCAAGGCACCTTCCCTTCTGAGCAGAAAGGCTAACAATAAGCATTTAGTCACAACATTGCAGTGCACACAAATTTCCCTTTACAGGTTTGACCAATAGGAGGTCGAGAAACACAGATGGTGAGACATATGATATGTAAAATGACAATAACAATTCATGCACAAAAGACAGACAGTGACCTCAGCTGACAGTGACTTCAGCTGACAGTAACCTCAGCAGACAGTGACCTCAGCTGACAGCCAGCTGGTCCTGAGATGGAAAGAAAGAACTGCCCTCAAAATCAGCAACCCCTTGATCCCACTGAAATCTATCACAAAGACACAGCGATGCTGTTAGCTGAGGCTCTAACCCACTTTGTTAATAACGAGCTCTGTGTGCAGCGTGGCTTACTGAGGGTGGGAACAGTAAACATGGACTCCACTTGGCAGATGCTATCTGTAGAATTTTATGATCTGAACAGAGCAGAAGAAAGTGGTCCTGTTCTTAGTATGCCCATCTTCCTCTACAGTGTTTAATACCAAAGGATACTGGTGATTAAATACCACCCCCAGTCTTTCCTGGGTCTAAATTATGAATGTTTACTATGATTTGTGTTATTTCATATGTAAATAAGTATATTTTGCCTTAGCATATTTTTGGTGATTTTTCCTTTTGAAAACTGACTATATTTAGGAAGGGAGATCATGTTCAGAGTGCCCTGTTGTGCAGTGGTCCATCCCTGGCTGACAGATCTCACTACCTCCTTCCCTCCTTAGTCCTCTTGCTGGGAGTCACCAGTGGTGGCTACTCTGCATACTTCTAGCCTACAGGCCGTGTGCTGAGGTAGGCCACGGAGGCATCCTACATGGAAACCGCATTCTAAACAGTGGCAGGACTAAGACTACACAGAGAAAGATAGCCCTGATGAGAATTTTTTGTCTGTATTGATGTCTCAATCTGTGCTGATGTGAACCCTGACATGCAAAGTTTTTTGTTTTGAGAAGCCAAATATTTTACTGAATTTGAAAATATTTTACAGAACTGCAACATAACTTTTAAACATAATCAAAATATAAAGTATGAAAAGATTTTCTTAATTATTTTATTGGATATTCTCTGTATTTACATTTTAAATGTCATCCCTTTCCCCCATCCCCAATCCCACTCCACCTGCTTCCATGAAGGTGCTCCCTCTCCCTTTCCTCCTGAGCGCCTTGGCATTCCCCTCCACTGGGAAAACATGCCTTCACAAGGACCAAAGGCTCCTTCTCCCATTGATGTCAGATAATGCTATCCTCTGCAACTTAAGCAACAGAAGCCATGGGTATCTAAGTCTTAACTATTTAATGTCACCAACTAGGAACTGTGGAATAAAGTACTAAATATGAAAACATAGCTGTTGACTAAAAAGCAATAATCAAAATCAAAGAAAATGATAGAAACCAAGAGAATACAGGCAGCTGGAATCACTTTTGTCCCCAACTAGAAGGGTTAAATTATTCAGCATTTCATAGTTTCTGAATATCATCCAATAACCAATTAATTAGTGTAATTCAGCAAACTGGACAGCCCTTTATTATGATTTGCTGACCAGAGTCTAATCAATGCAGAATCTCTTTTACTTGAGATAAAACCACACTTGTGGAAACATTTTGCTTTATATTTTACTGTCATATATATTCATCCCCTTGATTGTGCCTCATGGATCAGATTAATCTACCAATATTAATAACAGAAGTTAAATTTAAAAGGATCCTAGCCAGTCATCCAAACTAATCAGCAAATAATGAAAAGGTTGCTTTGCATCTTCGTGTCCTCAGAGCACAGCAGAGAGTTTTGTCCTGGTTGCAAATCTGACCACGTCGGAGAAATTGGATAAAGTGGCTCTTGCACATGCAGTGATACCATTGGGTCGGCCACTGCTGTGCTTCTTTGCCAACAACTGCTATTGAACATTTGCCACCTCCCCGCTGTTGCAGAGGCTCAAGATTAGATGCAGAGAGGCCAGCAGCCCTGCAACTTCATCTGTTGGCTCAGCAGGTCTGCAGGAACCAAGCACTAATGAAGATGGAGAAACCTCTGAAATCATCAGTTTGAACATCCTGCCTTGAACAGGCAAGTCAGAAAGAGAGGGGTGTAAGTCAGGCTCAAAGTCAGAGAGAGAAAGAGAACATCCTTTGGGAGTAGTTTGGATTGAGAGAGACACTTCCTAAGGGACAGTGTAAGAGGCAGAAGTTTTGACATGGAGAATACAGAAATTTTAGTCAGGATGATACTTTGTTTCAGAGTTCTATGCACTGCAGGATGTTTAACAGAATCTGATTTTTTTACAATTAGATGACAGTAGCAACCCTGTGTTAGTTACCTTTCTTTTTGCTAAGGAAAAAAAAAAATACCCGACAAAAGCAGCTAAAGAAAGGAAGAGATTATTTTGACTCAGAAGATAAAGTCCATCATGCATGGGGAGGTAAGTGCCTGGGTTGCAGGATGGGACAAAGAGCATCAAGCAGCTGATTACAATGCATCTGTAGAATGCAGGAATGGGATAGTAATGCTAGTTTTTGGGCCCATTTCTCTTTTTTATCTCCTCTCCAATTAAGTCTAGGACCACGGCTTTTATAATGCTAATGTCCACATTTAGGGTGCGTCTTCACACCTTAATTAACCTACTCTAGACCTTTCTTTATCCACATGCTCAGAGGTTTTGGTCCATAGTGAGTCTAACTCTCATCAATCTTGATTCACAATCAAAATTACAACAACAACAGGTTAGACAGGAAAAGGATCTCCATATATGGCTGAATGTCCCTGGGTTACCTAGGGCCTGCAACTTAAGCCTGATTGAGAATGACCAGTAGAGCACATGGTGGACATTTTAATAGGATGCATTTGGGATTTTTGATATCAAATTATCCTAATTAGTTACTATTACAGGTGAATGTATTACTTCTCATCAAGATATGGTAAGGTCCTAGTCTGCAGCCTTTCAGAATGTGACCTTATTTGGAAGTGACGCCTTTGTCCACATCAATACCAAGGTAAGGCTGTAGTAGTATGGGGGGGGGGTGCCTAACCCAGCCTGACTAGTGTACTGATAAGAAGGTGGCGATGTGAGCACATGCAGGGAAGATGCTATGTGATGACAGAGGCATATTGTACTGAATGCTTCAAATGACAAACACAAGTCCAGACAGGAGCATGCTAAGAGAAAGTGTAGAACAACACAACCTTGGTTTTGTACATTGAGACCACAGAACTAGTAGACAAGACTTTCCTATTGTTTAAGCTGCCCAGTCAGCAATACTTTGTTCTTGCAATCTAGACAAATTAATACAATCTCTTTGCTATTTGCCTCCAAACACAGGAAATGAGGTTGTTGTTAGGATTGCTACACTAAGCCATAGCACCTGGTTCTCTGGAGCAATCAGAGAGAGGCCTGTTGGTCATTTCCAGCCTAAACCTTTTTGCAGTAAATATTAAAATATAAAAAAGGCTAATCTCTTTACTGGCTCCAAGGTCTTATTGCAGGACCCAATTATAGTTTGGAGCCTTGCACACCTCTGTTGCTCTGTCCGAGCCACCCCCAGGGTCTTTCTTTGTGAGCATAACTCCCTTCCCTTGTCAGTTTTACTCCTCCTGTGACTGCCTTTGTTCCGGGTTGTTTTGTTACCTCAAAATTCAATACAAACACAATTCTAACTCCTGATAGCTTTCATGCAGGTTTATATATTCAATTCTCAATTCACAAACCCTCTACACAACAAGATTACATCAAATGGACAAAGATACAAACTGCCCTTCTATATGGGATGTTAGACCTATAAAATCCTTAATGTTCATAGCTATTTAATGTCAATTACACCCACCTGAATCTAGCTCATATTTTTGGAGATCCATCTTGGAACATCTCTCCTCCCTTGTCCTCTGACCTCTCCTCCACCTCCCTTACCCTGCAGTCACTGGCTTTCCTTTAATTTACTAATTAAAATGGTAAGGTTCAGATGAAGTCACCTCATGAGTAGGTAACTAGGCAACCCTTCTTGGGGAAGTGGAATTAACATTAAAATACAAACAGCTTCAGGACAATCTACATCTCCCCCTTTTTGTCCAGTTAAAATGCCTTTCCCCTTAACTATAAAATGGATACAACTATTACCATTTTACAATTTATAAAGTAGAAGACAGCCTTAACACCCAGTCTATCAATTTTGTCTATTAAATAAAGCACCTTTTTATTTATCTTAAAAGACTAATTCTACACCTGACTTATATCTTGGTTTTAGATTGTATGTCAACTGAAAATCGCCTTTTTAGATCTATAATAACTTTCTTAATGCCAAACAGCTGGATTGGCTATGAGATTACCAGCCTTTAACAACCTCAGAAATCTCACAATGACTAATATTACCTGATAATGAGAAGTACAAAACACAGCTTCCAAAATTAGCAAATATATAGAGACTGCTGATGATCACTATGACAGTCCTACATCTCTCAAAATGCTAGAGCATCAGTCTTCAGTCTTCTGACCCAGGGTCATATCTGACAGATATTTTTAATGCAGAAATCTGAAGGTCTGATAATTTTGGCTTGGCAAAGATTATCAGTCGACTAGTCCACAAAAGTGTCTCTTTCTAGACAGTATTGTCTGTACATGAATGAGGCAATTCTTGCCTAGTCACACCACAACTGGAACAATTCTAATGATGCTCAATTTCTTCTTAGAATCTAAGAAGGAGTGCTGTCAGGAGCAGACAGGTCTCTAGTCAAATGATCTTTAAATACAACAATGTCTAATAATGTCATATTCTGTGGACTTTTGACACCTTTGAAGATTATCTATCTACATAAAGCATTTCTGAACCGTTAAACCTTTACTACTCTTGGCCATTTTTAATTGAAATTATCTTAGAAAAAAACCTTTTAATGACTCAGAACCATGACTTTGTTATCTAGCCCTCAATTAGTATTTTTTAATCAACTAAACACAATATATAAACCTTAAATCTGTATAAAATCAATTTTAACACTGTAAAGATCATAAGTTTAACTTTGCATCAATGAAAAAGATTCCTACCAGTGAACATATGACTTTAGCTTAGTTACCAAAATAAGATTATGACTGTCTAATCAAATCTGGCAAATTCCTCCCTGTATAATTATGGCCATTTCTAAGTTCAATATAAAAACAATCTTACAGTAACCACTTTTACCCATGCAAAGTCCATGGACTCAGGTGATGACTCATCTTAAATCAAGAAGCCAGAAAGGCCTCACGAGGGAAAGCCACACTGATAGTTGTTGTAGTCTGTGATGTCTGGAGCCAGGCCAGTTCAGCATTCTGATGACAAGCATTACATTCTGTAACATATATAAAACTCAACAGAAAACATTTTAGTATCAAGAAATATTTTGTTTTATCTTTTTAAATTTAGTTTTTCAGGTGGTCTACCTCTATCAAATCTGATCCATAAAACTCTGAAAGGCACACAGAGTGGAATCACACCTTTTAAAAACACAAAGACAAAACCTTTCTCTCCAAATAGCGTGTCTTCTACTAGGCAACTAGAGTATCTTGTATCTTGTAGTCTCTCCAAGACAAATAATAAACACAAAACTCAACCTCATATCTATTTTGAAACAATATAAACAATTAGGATAATTATAAAGTCTTGCTAGCCTGCATCTGACAAGCCACGTGGCCTTAGCAGGATAATTAACAAAACAAACTACTATCACTTACAAATCAATAAATAAGCAATGTGTAAAACCAAGACCTTTGTTTAAAGTATTTTGACCTGTCTAGCTCTCACTCTGCAGTGTCAGATCTTCAACTATTAATAACTTCCCTAATATATGTCTGTATACACTCTCTGTGGGGCACAGGTCTCTATCAATTATAAACCTTTAATCTGCAAATATTACCACTCTTTCTTGGAGTCAGTGGCTAATTTTCTTTATCTAATTTTGAATCAACTTTTCATACATTTACTAAACAATTCTGTAAATCTAGCACCTTAGCCTAAAGAATTTCAATCTGTCTTTCTCTCGGTTTGGAGAATCAGATCTTTAGTATTAATATCTAATCTAATATCTGTCTGTATTCACTCTTCTGGTGTACAGATTTCTATCTTAGTTCTGAACCACTGGTGAAAATTTTCAGGTGCTTTGGGTAAATTCTATATTCTTCTAACTAGAAAAACAAACTTGACTTGTATCTCAATTATTTATACTATCTTAAAACAAACAAATAATCTTTTTAATTTTTTAAGAAATCAAATAGTTACTAATCTCTCTCTTTTTCTCTCTCTCTTTCTCTCTAACTCTGTGTATACCTGGGTTGTCTGCTTTTTTAGCCACAGGACACTACAGCAGCAAAGGCTGTCTCTTTAAGGTTCCTGTGCTTGACATATCACGTGACTCAACATGGTGCTGGCCCCCTCTTACTCAGAAAATAAACACTATTTAACTATTAGGCTGATAGTTGTAAACCTTTTAGTGGGTTCTTGCCTAGCATGTTGGTGTGCCACCTGTTGTAATAAATATTAAAAATTAAAGGACTTATTTCTTTAGCGGCCCTGTGCCTCACTCTGCAGGCGCTGCTTCCAGTTCTGAGCCCCCACGCACCTCTGTTGCTTGGTCCCAGCCTCCCCAGTCCCTCTATGTTCACAGGAATCCCTTCCCTTGGCAGTTTTACTCCTCCTGTGACTGCCTTCGTCCCCGGATGTTTTGGTACCCCAAAATTCAACACAAACCCAATTCTAAAACCTGATAGCTTTCATACAGATTTATATATTCAATTCTCAATTCACAAAACCTCTACACAACAAGATTACATCAAATGGACAAAGATACAAACTGCCCTTCTATATGGGATGGTAGACCTATAAAATCCTTAATGTTCATAGCTTTTTAATGCCAGTTAAGCCCACCTGGATCTAGCTCATCTTTCTGGAGATTCATCTTGGAACTTCTCTCCTCCCTTGTCCTCTGACTTCTCCTCCACCTCCCTTACCCCCCAGTCACTGGCTTTCCTTTAATTTACTAAATAAAATGGGAAGGTTCAGATAAAGTCACCTCTTGAGTACAGTATGTGACTGGCTGGCCCTTCTTCGAGATGATAAAATACAGACAACTACAAAACCTCTTTTTTTTTTTTAATCTCTCTTTAACTCAATTGTTCCCTCAAACTGGCTGTTTCTGTGAACTTTCCATTAAAGGTTGCAGACCCAACACAATCTTATGCATTATACATTTCTGTTCCTTTGTCCTCTTCTGCATCTTCTTTCATTCTTTAACCAAGGCCAGTATTTAAGAATAGTAGAAAAAGCATTCTTCATTAATCTATGAGAAGCATAAAGTCATTCATTATTTATACTTCAGAGTCGAACAGTAGCAAAGTTGGAATCTCAAACGCCTTGGTTGTTTCCTTTCTTTCAGTTTTTATTCCTGAAAAATATGGTTCATAGGACCTACTGAGATGGCTTATTGGGTAAGAACACTTGTCACCAAGCCTGGCAACCCGAGTTCAATCTCCTAGACCTACAAGGTAGAAAAAGAAGTCTCATAATTTGTCCTTCTAAAGTTTAAAAGACACAATGAGAAAACAAAAGATGGAAAGGTAGTCAAAGAGACCAATGGCATTTTAAATTTTCATTTTGTTAAAATTTATGCCTTAATCATATTGTAGTTCTATGTTTAGTTTTCTAAGGCAATTCCATACTGTTTCTCATAATGACTATATCACCGTACTTTCCTACCAGCAATTTGGTAGTCTTGCTCTGTCTCCTCACTAATATTGTTATCTGTTTCTTCTTGGTAGGAGCCATCCTAATGGATTAAGGTGATATTCCATTGTGTTTTTGATATACATTTCCCTAATGATTACTGATGTTTGACATCTTTTTATGTCTTTTTAAAAGAAAGTGTTAAATAAGATTCTATATTTTAATTCTACCCCTAGGCATTCATGTAAATGTCCTAAAATCACTACACTTGATAGATATCTGGACTCCTATATTCATTGCAAGTTTTTTAAAACCATAAACAAGACAAAAAACAGTTTAAGTGTTCATTAACTTATAAATGAACAAAGAGAACATGGGGGGATGTGAACTATAGTATAATATTTACTCACATAAAGGAAGAGAATTTTATTATCTATGACCATTTGGAAGTATCCTCAGGACACTTCTAAAAGAAATAAGCCAGAAACAGAAAGAGAAATATATTATTATAGCACTTATATATGCAGTCAAAAACCATTTAATTTGTAGAAAGAAAGAGCCTAATGTTGGTAACAAGTGGACAAAGGGGGACTGTTTGCTGAACATCACAGATGAACTAAAGGGGATTTATTAGATTGCTTTATAGAATACAAGTAGTCCAACAATGGCTGTCTCACAGTGAAGAGACTGAGAACCCAGTCGTTTTCCAGCACATAAAGATGGGTGTCTCAGCAATTCCAATGTGATAATGAAGGTCAGAAGACTCCTGGAGAGTCATTATTTAACCCATTTGGGACCTTAAAGAAACTGGGTTACGAAATCAGTGAAGGAATGTGCATGTACATTTGCCCTATACATGTCCCCTACTTACGGAGACCAGAATGGCTACACGTCTTGGAGCTGAGGGTGTATTTTCTTAAATCCTGAATTGAGTCTCCGAGATTGTACAAAACATGACCCTGGTTGCTTTCAAGCCATCTATTTCAGACAATAGTTTATATCTAGATTCTTCTTTGCATTCTCTTTCCCAATCCATGTAAGTTGGCAGGTTTATCTAATGCAATCGAATGATCAGGAAAGGTGATACCAGCCTTTGATGTGGCATACAGCAATCTCCACTCTTCCTTCCCATATGGCATTCTGTAACATTGCTGTTTTCCCATCTGGCTTCTTGTTACTCCGTGCAGTTCTCACATAATGAATCTTTCGGCTAAATCCAGTAATGTTCTCTAAGTAGTAGTCAGAAATCTCCTTTGCCTTCTGTACTATGTGGGCCTGTTGCAGGGTTCTGCTTTGCCCATGTCACCTCCAGCACCTATCTTTAAGGTGCCTGTGCTGTAGTAGCACTTCTTCTGTGTCTCTATGTCAGATGAAAGCACTGTGTGTGTGTGTGTGTGTGTGTGTGTGTGTGTGTGTGTGTGTGTAAGGTATCATTTGTACTTGCTGTGTGTGTAAGGTACCATTTGCACTTGCTGTATAAGGCATGTTTGTATAAAAAATGTCAAATGAATATTTTAGAATATTATAAAACAATGTCATCTAGATTCAACTATCAACTATGTGGAATTGAATTATGTTTGTAAAGTTTTGGAAAATTATGATGTTTAATAAAGTTACTTAATTTCATCAAGCCTCAGTTTCTTACTGTAAAATGCAAATTATCAGGATAGACTTGGATTTTGTAGGCTTCACCTTTGTAGTGTTTGGAGATTATTTCAGAATAAATAAATGAATAAGCAAACAAACAAAGATTTAAAAATTATAAAACATAAGTATAACAAGACATATTTATCTCATTAATACCCAGCTAATCCAATTATGGGACAATAGCAATTGTTACCCACCTCAGGACTGGCAAGGAACCCAGAGGTAATTAAAATGAAATTGCTTTATTTTGCCAATGCTGCAGAATGAAACTACTGCCTTGGCACTTAAGGCAAGAACTCTACCACTGAGCCGTATCTTCAACACGAAAGTGATTTCTAAAGCATGGAGTATGGTATGAATTGAGACCAGCTTTTGGATAGTCACTTTGATGTCCCATATGGGCTTTCTGGGTCTAGATATTTGTATATAAAATATTTAACTTGTTTATATTCTGAGGGATGTTCCTTGATAATTTTTTAAGTTATAATTACAATTTTAAAAGCAAATTACTTAAAAGGGAGACTTTTTAAAGTTTTAAATTTTTTGCTTAAAAGTCACATACAAAGTAATGAGTTTCATTACATGTTCACAACACATGACATTCTTGTTTTTGTTTACCCCCTTTCTCCATTGTCCTTCGTCATTGCTGCTATTGGCACCTTTTGCTTGTCCCCTTTGCCTCTAAATATCCCACCCTCTGCTTTCATGCCATGTGTGTTTACTTTCCTTTCTTCTTCTTCTCTTAAAAACCTCTCCCTTCATTCTCATGATTTAAAACAGGATTCATGATGAAGATTAACCAGGCATAAAAATTGAAGCCAACAGAAACCAGACTATTTTAAAACAGCAAAAAGGAAATTGACTGGACTGGAGGAAGTGCCTAGACTATAAATTCATCTTGACTCATTGTACAATCTTTAGCTGGTGTCTTATCTGGTCTGGGCTTTATTTTCTTGTAAATAAAATGAAATATTAAATAATGCCCAAGGTTACTTCCTCACTGACTTTAATTTTTTTCTAGTGATGGCTTAAAATTATTTTGATATGGAATTTAAATTTTACTTATGCATAATGTAAAAAATACAAAAAAGTAGAGAAAGAAGTTAGAAAAATCAGATTAAATTCTTAATATTTAAAAGTGACCATGTGAATATCAGTTAAAACAAAATGATTATGAGGGCTATGAGTAGAGAAGTTGACCACTGTGTGTAAATCAGATAATATAAAATGTTAAAAATACTTTATTTGTGAATAAAAAGTGGTCCAGAAGAAAGCTATTGCATAACACTATAGAATTATTGCACTAATGAGTTTGAATGTGTTCTTGATCCCTCCACTTTCTTGGCTTACTAGTACAGAGAGTACTGTTGCTATTTAGACAAACCATAGGAAAGAGGAGGCTCCCATAAACTTTATTGCCTTTGAACACTGGGTCTAACTCCAAACTGGCAAGCTGTTCATATGCAACAGTGAGTCTAGCCTATCAGCCCATTCTTGGTGTCCCATAAATAAGGCTAAACAAAAGAATAGGTAGTGTGTAGGACAAATAGATATCTCGGCCACAGCTATATGCCTATGCCTGTTTATCTCAAGTTGTTTCTAGTGAGGATGAGGCTCGGGAGAGCACAAGGCTATTGGCAGGAAATTCTGATCTCAGTCCTTGTGTACCACTAAGAAAAGACATTTATGGTAAAGACTTAAAATAAATGAGATTGTGCTGAAAACAAGAAATTCAGAAACTAGAACAAAGTGTGCTGGTACACACCCTTAATCTTGCTACTTGACAGATGGAGGCAGAGGTATCAGAAACTGAAAGTTAGTATTTACCTATATAATTAGCTTGTAGCCAGCTTGGGGGTATATGAAACTCGGTTTAACAAAAAGAAAAGAAAGGTACCCCAAACAATAGGATGATAGTAATGGTTATATAGTTGGGCATTTGTTCTTGATAAGTTTTATTAGGGTAAAAGAAACGCACACATTTAGATAGCATTTTAAAAGAATTTTGGGCTCTCTGCTCCTTCCTGTTCCAGTGACAGCTGCATCTTTTTGTGTATTGCTAACCTCGTCCCTTAGACAAGATGGCGAAGGTCTGTGTGAACAGATTTGGTCATATTGGGTGCCTGGTTACCAAGGCTGCCTTCTGTTCTGGATCTTGCAAAGTTGAGATTGTTGCCATCAACAACCCCTTCATTGACCTCAAATACATGGTCTACATGTTCCAGTATGACTCTACCCATGACAAATTCAATGCCATAGTCAAGGCTGAGAACGGGAAGCTTGTTATTAACAGGAAGCCCATCACCATCTTCCAGGAGCAAGATCCCGCTAACATCAAATGGGGTGACGCTGGTGCTGAGTATGTTGTGGATTCTACTGGCCTCTTCACCACCATAGAGAACGTGGGAGCCCATTTGAAGGGTGGGGCCAAAAGGATCATCATTTCTGCCCCTTCGGCCGATGCCCCCATGTTTGTGATGGGTGTGAACCAGGAGAAATATGACAACTCATTTAAGATTGTCAGCAGTGCATCCTGCACTACCAACTGCTTACCCCCCTTGCTAATGACAACTTTGGCATTGTGGAAAGGCTCATGACCACAGTCCATGCCATCACTGCCACTCAGAAGACTGTGGATGCCTCCCCAGAAAGCTGTGGTGTGATGGTCATGGGACAGCCAAGAACATCATCCCTGCATCCACTGGTGCTGCCAATACTGTGGGCAAGGTCATCCCAGAGATAAACGGGAAGCTCACTGGCATGGCCTTCCATGTTCCTACCCACAATGTATCTGTTGTGGATCTGACATGCCACCTGGAGAAGCCTTCCAAGTATGATGACATCAAGAAGGTGATGAAGCAGGCATCTGAGGGCCCACTAAAGGGCATCCTGGGCTACACTGAGGATCAGATTGTCTCCTGTGACTTCAACAGCAACTCCCACTCTTTCACCTTTTATGATGGAGCTGGCATTGCACTCACTGACAACTTTGTGAAGCTCATTTCCTTGTATGACAATGAATATGGCTACAGCATCAGGGTGGTGGACCTCATGGCCTACATGGCCTCCAAGGAGTAAGAAACCCTGGACCACTCACTCCCCAGCAAGAACACTGAGAGTAAGAGAGAGGCCCTCAGTTGCTGAGGAGTCCCATCCCAACTCATCCCAACACTGAGCATCTCCCTCACAATTTCCATCCCGGACTCCCATAATAACAGGAGGACCTAGGGAACCCTCCCTACTCTCTCGAAACCATCAATAAAGTTCTGCTGCCCTTCCCAAACACTTTTTTGTAAAACTTTTTTGTTGCATCCATAGAGATGATCTTTTTTTTTCTATTTTATTCTTAAGTGGTCTTTCTATAATGCAATTATTTCTAGATTTGTGCTGTGGTGTTTTCCCCAAGTATCAGGTTGCCTCTCTGCTCTGGAACTATGGTTAGTTTTCCTGTGTCTTTGACACAGAACCTCTAGTTAGAGTAATGATTTACTCTGTCAATTGGTTCTTGTCAATAGCTACCTCCAGGACAATTAACTAAAAGTATTTGAGCATATTAAATGGTAGGATATTTTATTTTTATGAATTTGAATCCCTTCTGAATGAATTTTCTCTTTATTTGTAACCTTTTTCCTCATTTTTCATTGGATATTCTCTGCATTTACATTTCAGATGTTATCCCTTTCCCCAAATCCCCTCCTCCTCCCCCTCCCATTGCCTCCATAAACATGCTCCCTCTCCCAACCACCCTCTCCCACTTCAGCACATTGACATTCCCCTACACTAGGAAAACAGCCCTTAGCTCTTTGATGGAATTAGTGGCATTGATGCCAGAAAATTCTATCCTCTGCTTCATATGAACCTGGGGCCATGGGTCTCACTCACCCTGAGAACTCACTGGTTGGTGTTTTGGTCTCTGGGAGCTGTGGTGGGTTTGGTTAGTTGATAATTTTGTTCTTCCCATGGGGTTGTAGACCCTTTCAGCTCCTTCAGTCCTTTCTCTAACTTCTTCATTGAGGTCCTCGAGTTCAGTCTGATGGTTCGCTGCAAGTATCCTCATCTGTATCAGTATGGCTCTGACAGAGCCTCTGAGGAGGCATCCATATCAGATTCCTGCCAGTAAGCACTACTTGGCATCAGCAAAGGGGTTGGGGTTTAGTGGCTGCATATGAAATAAATCCCCAGGGGATTTCAATCCCTGCTCCTCTATTTGACCTTGTACTTCCTCCCGTGAGTGTTTTGTTCTCCCAGAAGGACTGAGGCATCCACCTTCTGGCCTTTCTTCTCTTTGTGCTTCCTAATTTCTGTGAATTGACTCTTGGGCATTCTGAGCTTTTTGGGCTAGTATCCGATTGTCAGTGAGTATATACCATGAGTTTTCTTTTGTGACTGGGTTACCTCTCTCTAGGAATTTCATTAAGTCATTGTTTTTAGTAGCTGAGTAATGCTCCATTGTGTAAATGTACCACAATTTCTGTATCCATTCCTCTGTAGAAGGACATCTGGGTCTTTTCCAGCTTCTGTTTATTATAAATAAGGCTGTTACAAACATGGTGGAGCATGTGTCCTTGTTATATGTTGGAATCTGCTGGGTTTTTTATCCTTCTATTTTATGCTCAGTTTAGATGATGCACTTCATAGAAATCTTTACCAAAATTATATGCTTGTGAGGATATGTGACTTTTTATGTGTGTCACTACATTTACTTGCATAGAATTTTGTGGTATAATTTTCTATTTACTTGTTTATCTTTATCCTCACAGCCCTGTGTCTAGAAAATAACAAACTTCAGTGATTATTAATCAAATTGTAGAATGAATCATCTATAAGTAAATGTTTGTCAAGAGTTTCTGTAAAAAATTATATCTGATTGAGTGGCATATTTAATAGCTCATAAGATATATGCAATTACAGAAATTTGAAATGCATTTAGAATTTTGTGATAGAGACAAAAGCAAGGGAAAGTGAGATAAAGAAAACAATAAAGATAAATAACAGAAGCAGAGGAGGTTAACTCTATTTTATAATCGTTAACTCAGTAGCTCTTATCCTTGAGCATGTATCAACATTAAGCTTAAGAGTTTTAAAGCCAGTGGATGGACCATATCCCAAACCAGAGTTTCTGGTTTAGTAGGTCTTGAATAATGTTTACTGTTACTAAGAGACTTCCAGGCAATGTTTTCCCTGAGATTTTGAAAACAAAGCAAACAAAACAAAACAGCCAACAAACGGTGTATTTGAATTGCATGGAAATAATGTTGAAAAATATAGATTAGAGTTATTTTGTAGAAAGTCTTTTTTGAATAAATTCAGTATTTTGTTTTAGGACTAGGCTAAGCCAATCGGTTGGAGATTTGTGAACATGGAAGTAATTCAATCAGAACAACACCTTTAGGAAAATTACTCTAAAAGTAAAAAAGATAACTTGAAGGAAGTGAGGCATTGGGGGCAGGGTAGAGACATAGCAGAACTGTAACCAGTTGGGAAGTAACTTTAATCATTTAGCTTTCAGTACTGCTTCAATACTGGTGAGCACTGCCTTTTAAAATGTAAATCACTGCGGATTAAAATCTCCCTAAAACATATTACACAGCCTCTGCCTTCCTACAGAGAGATTCCCCACATATAATGCATCCCCTTGACAACTCTAGTTATCAGCCTGAACATCAGTGACTGCACTGGGCTGTAACACACTGTGCTCTCATGGGTATGGAAGTGTAAAGAGCTTTTAGCCCAATACTAAGTGCACCAGAACTCCTGTGAATTTTATGTTTTGTGTCTCCAATTGATAACATTTCTGACTCTCCCTTGGCAGCTCCTCTCTTCATTCTAATTGGCTGATTCTAATCTGCAATGGGTTGGAAAACTAGATATAATTGTGTGTAATGTGAGAGTAAATGGAGTATGGGCAAAGCACACTTCTATGAATAAAATCTATAAGCTTTGGGGACTTGGACTCTTCCCCAATTATTTAGGCTGCTTTCAGGTCCTTCAATGGGCCCTGTATTTTATGACTTCATTCCAGGTAATTGAGATTTCTAAGTAGATGAGAAATCATGTGTTGTCAGTGACATCTTCATGTCTTTTCTTTCTAAATTACAATACCTGGAAGGTTTTATAAACCTTGTAATCCAAAGTAAATTTACTTCAACATAAGTGGAGATTGCACTTTCAAGATAAATTGATTGTTTTCAGATCATATCATCTCCCTTACCCTGGTAGTCTCTGAACTCATACTCTGGCCCACCAGTTCGTTATACTATTTCTCCTGAGAAGCCACTCAGTTTAAAAATGCAGAAAAGTTTCTAATGGTTTAGATGATAGTGTTTTTTAAGTGCTAAGATAGATAGACTGTGAGAGGTGCTGGGAAGGTAGGAGAGAATCACATTGAAGCAGATTGAGTTTCTAAACAGCCTGTTTCTTTTGAAAGGGAGCCGAGTCCCACAAAAAGTCTTCAGGCAACTGCATATGGGCCCTGTGGAGTTTATTAACTTGTTTTTCAACAAAGTGTAAATGTTGCAGATTCGAGTATAATTGTGGGGTGGTGGAAGAGAGGGCACGAAGACAAAATATTTATCACCACAGTGACATTGTGAACCAGTTAGAGAACATTGTCTCATAAATTTATATTTTTATATATATATATATATATATATATATATATATAATATAGACAGACAAATTATGTGTGAAGTCATCAGATTTTATCCTTAAAAGAAAAAGCCAGTAAACAAGACCACAAATGACAAAACATCCTAGTTAGTGCCCAGATGGCTGCATAAAATAAATAGCCATTTCCTTGATGGAAGCATAGGCAATTTGGCTGTGTGAAACTGCAATTCCTGCAGAGATCCTTGAAACAGATGTTGATATTGCTTGTGCATCAAAACTTTCTCAAAAAGCAAAATGTTCAGGTAGCACTGAAACAAATAGATGATATGATACCTTCAGATTCTTAATGTCAGTTGCACAGATATATCATGCTCTCCCAAAAGGAGATCCTATGGACGCCTAAAGCAAACACATTGACACAAAAACTGGAAAAGATGGAGTTTCTTTATGGTTCAGTTATAGACTGTAGCATTTCCCAGACCTCCATATGACTTGCATTCATTTTGGCTTCTCCATTCCATCTCACTATGTAGCATTGCTTTTTTGAAGTCATTTAGGAGAATATGCGATTTGCTGTTCTTCTGAGGGGAGGAAAAGAACAGTGTAGGGAGAGAGTGGAATCTTTTAGTCTCTGGAGGAGAAAAAGAGATGTTCAGAACTCCGATAAAGGAATAATTGAGAAAATGCTTCACAGGCAGATGGAGGAGCCAAGGCATAGAACAGAGTTGAATAAAAGTATGCTATTGACTGAATATATGTGTTTTTCAAAGACTTATACTTTGAAACTTCAATACATAAGAAGATAGATGCTGAGGTGATTAAGTTGTGGTGGTTGGCCATTCTTGAGTGGGATTAAATCCCTTTTGAAAGAGTATTGCAGAACGCTTACTCCTTGACAAGTAAGGACATAGATAAAAGATATTCTCTATACACAAGAAGACACCAGAAACAAATTTCTGTTGTATTTCAGTTTGAGACATTCCGGTATAGAAGCCTAGGTAGAATAAGACAAATTTGACATATAAAATGATTTTAAATGATCTCAAATGGAAAGGCACTACATTCTATGTATCAAACAGTTCAATAGTATTGTAGAACAAATACCCAACATGTAACTTATAAAGGTGACAAGAATAGTATCTATGATGAAAAATACATTGGCATGGATAATAAAAGACATGTAACAGACAGAAGAGTTGGAGCAATAGATCAGCAGTTAACAGTTCATAATTTTTTGCAGAGGATTTGAGTTTAATTCCCAGAACCCATGATAGTCAGCTTAAAACAGCCTGTTATTCAAGCTCCAAGGGATCTAGTTCCTACTTCTTGTTTCAAAAGTCACTTTTACTCACATGAATATACTCTCACATAGACATGTATTACACAAAATTAAAAATAAAATCAAAAGTTACAAACAGTTAAATGACAAAGGTTTGTACCTGAAACCATAGAATAGGAAGGTATTTACAAAAAAATGGTTGTCAATAAGAATGGCAGTTGCTCACCTTGATGAGTTGAGATTTATCACAGGAATTCTGGGTTGGTTTAATGCTTTAAAATCAATCACTTCAGTTCATATTATTATCAAACTATACAACAACAACAATCACAAATAAAACAATAGATGAAGAATGAAATTTTGATAGAATCCAGTAGGTGTTTCTTATAGAGATTCTTCACAACCTAGGAATACAAAAGGACTTCCTTAGCCAAACAACATAAGAGAAATGTGACTTTTACAAGTGGTTACCAATATAAAAATGTAAGAATTCTTTGCATTATTATTATTAATTTTCTGTTATTTAAATCTTTCTAAGAGACAGAGCCAGGTCACCACCATCAGGACTCAGGGACTGCCCACAGACTACTTAGCACCCAAAAGAGCCTCAGAAGCTCTCTCCTACTTGAGCCTATGGGTGAGCCTGTACTTCCTCCCCACTGACTATTGGAGAAAGACAACCGGGAAGTCTTGGGTGCAGGTAGTGCAGTGCTGTCTGGGAATGCTGTCTTGCTCAGAGCCAGATGACCACCATCAGGACTGAGGGTCTTTCTGCACAGAGCCAAATACACAGGAGCAATCTCCCTACAGAGCTCACGGGTCCACAGACCCACAGGGAAGACAAGCTTCAGTCAGACACAAGATCACCTAACATCACAGATAACAAGATGGAAAGAGGCAAGCACAAGAACCTAAGCAATAGAAACCAAGACAACCTGGCAATATGAGAATCCAGTTCTCCCACCACAGCAAGTACTGGATATCCCAGCACACCAAAAACAAAAACAAAACAAACAAAAAATCCAAAACAACAACAACAAAGAACAAGATATGGACTTAAAATCATACTTCATGGTGATGATGGAGGTCCTCAAAAAGCACATGAATAATATCTTAAAGAAATATAGGAGAACACATATAAACAAGTATAAGCCCTTAAAGAGAATGGAAAAATCACTTAAAGAGCTACAGGAGTCTGGCATCAATGTGAGAAGAGCCTTTTGTTCCAGGGAAAGTATGTTTTCCCAATGTAGGGGAATGCCAAGGCAATGGGGTAGAAAGAGTGATATGGAGGGAGTGCACCTTTGTGAAGACAAATGGAGAGGGATCGGGGTGGGGTCAAGGGATAACATCTCAAATGTAAATACAGAGTATCTAATAAAAAATGTTTTTTTTAAAAAAGCTACAGGAAAACACAACCAAAAATATAAAGGAATTGAAACCAGAAATAGAAACAATAAAGAAATCGCAAAAGGAGACAACACTGGAGTTAGAAAACCTAGAAAAGAGATCAGGAGTAATCACAAATACTCTCCAAAATATTCCATAAAATAGAAACTGAAGAAACACTACCCAACTCATTCTTCAAAGCCACAATTATGCTCATTCCTAAACCACACAAAGACCCTACAAAGAATGAGAACTTTAGACCAATTTTCCTCATGAACATTGATGCAAAAATACTCAATAAAATTCTTGCAAATCAAATCCAAGAACACATCAAAATGATCATTCACCATGATCAAGTAGGCTTCATCCCAAGGATGTAGGGATGGTACAATATATGAAAATACACTAATGTAATCCACTATATAAACAAACTCAAAGGAAAAAAACACATGATCATCTCACTAGAAGCTGAGAAAGCATTTGACAAAATTCAACACCCCTTCATGTTAAAAGTCTTGGAAAGAACAAGAATCCAAGGCCCATACCTAAACATAATAAGAACAATATACAGCAAACCAGTAGCCAACAACAAAGTAAATGGTAAGAAACTTGAAGCAATCCCACTAAAATCAGGGACTCGACAAGGCTGCCCACTCTCCCCCTACCTATTCAATATAGTACTGGAAGTCCTAGCCAGAGCAATTATACAGTAAAAGGAACTGAAAGAGATACAAATTGGAATGGAAGAAGTCAAATATCACTGTTTGCAGATGACATGATAATATACTTAAGTGGCCCCCATAATTCCATCAGAGAACTTTTACATCTTATAAAGACCTTCAGCAAAGTGGCTGGATATAAAATTAAATCTATCTACTCAGGCTGAGATATAAATTAAAGAAACAAAACCCTTCACAATAGTCACAAACAATATGAAATACCTTGGTGTGGCCCTAACCAAGCAAGTTAAAGATCTGTATTACAAGAACTTCAAGTCTCTAAAGAAGGAAATTAAAGATCTCAGAAGATAGAAAGATCTCCCATGATCATGGTTTGGATTGATCAACATAGTAAAAATGTCCATCTTACTGAAAGCAATCTACAGATTCAATGCAATCCCCATCAAAATTCCAACTCAATTCTTCATAGAGTTAGAAAAAACAATGCACAAATTATTTTGGAATAACAAAAACCCAGGACATTGGAAATAATTCTCAACCATTAAAGAATTTTTGGGGGAATCACTATCCCTGTCCTCAAGCTATATTACAGATAATTTGTGCTAAAATAAAAAAGGCATGGCCTTGATACAGAGACGGGCAGGCAGATCAATAGAATAGAAGTGAAGAACCAGAAATGAACCCACATACCTATGGTCACTTGATGTCTGACAAAGGAGCTAAAAACATTCAGTGGAAAGAGGACAGCCTCTTCAACAAATGGTGCTGGTTCAACTGGCAGTCAGTATGCAGAAGTATGCAAATTGATCCCTTCTTTTTTTTATTGAAAAACTTTATTTTAAGAAACAAAGATAAATGTACAAATTTTAATCATTTTTGAATACAAGTATACGAATACATTTTTAAGGTTGTAATTAAGTATTTGTGCATACATATATATATACATATAAATACATGTAACAATAATATAGGAAAAAAAGGCTATTAATTTGAGGGGATAGGAGAGAAACTGGGAGGGGTGGAGGGAGGAAAGGATACTCTTTTTTGTTTTGTTTTTTTTCTTTCTTTTTCTTTTTCTTTCTTTTTTTTTTCTTGAACTTCACACAGTCTGTGACTTGTTTCTGGGGTGTTCAGAGCTTTCTGAGGTTAGTATCCCATTATCAGTGACTGTATATTATGCCTGTTCTTTCGTGACTGGGTTATCTTACTCAGGATGATATTCTCTAGATGCATCCATTTTCTTAAGACTTTCGTTAAGTCATTGTTTCTGATAGCTAAGTAGTACTCCATTGTGTAAATGTACCACAATTTTTGTATCCATTAATCTACTGAAGGACATCTGGGTTCTTTCCAGCTTCTGGCTATTATAAATAGAGCTGCAATGAACATTGTGGTGCATGTGTCTTTATTGTATTTTGGAGCGTCTCTGGGGTAAATGCCCAGAAGTGGAATAACTGGGTCTTCAGGTAGTACTGTGTCCATTTTTCTGAGGAATCGCCAGACTGATTTCCAGAGTAGTTGTATCAGTATACAACCCTACCAACAGTGGAGAAGTGTTCCTCTTTCTCCACATCCTCGCCAGCACCTGTGGTCATCTGAGTTTTGGATCTTGGCCAATCTGACTGGTGTGGGATGGAATCTCAGGGTTGTTTTGATTTGCATTTCCCTGATGGCTAAGGATGTTGAGCCCTTTTTTAGATGTTTTTCAGCCATTCGATATTCCTTGACTGAGAACTTTTTAACTCTGTAACCCATTTTTAATAGGGTTATTTGATTCTCTGGTGCCTAGCTTTTTGAGTTCCTTGTATACCTTGGATATTAGGCCTCTATCTGATGTGGGGTTGGTAAATATCTTTTCTCTTCTTATCCCTTGTACAAAGCTTAAGTGAAAGTGGATCAAAGACTTCCACATAAAACCAGGTACACTGAAACTATTAGAAGAGAAAGTGGGGAAGAGGTTAGAACACATAGGCACAGGGTGAAATGTCCTGAACAGAGCACCAATCAATGGCTTATGCTCTAAGGTCAAGAATGGACAAATGGGATCTCATGAAATTGCAAGGTATCTGTAAGGCGGAGGACACTCTCAAGAAGACAAAACAGCAATCAAAATATTGAGAAAGGATCTTTACCAATCCTACATCTGATAGAGGGCTAATATCCAATGTGTACAAAGAACTCAAGAAGTTAGACTCTAGAGAATTAAATAATCCTATTAAAATGGGGTACAGAGCTAAACAAAGAATTCTGACTTGAGGAATACAGAATGGCTGAGAATCACCTAAAGAGATGCTCAACATCCCTAATCAACAGGGAAATGCAAATCAAAACAGCTCTGAGATTCCACCTCACACCAGTCGGAATGGCTAAAATTAGAAACTTACATGACAACAGATGCTGGCAAGGATGTAGAGAAAGACGAACACTCCTCCCTTGGTGGGATTGCAAGCTGGTATAACCACACTGGAAATCAGTCTGGTGGTTCCTCAGAAAATTGGATATAGTACTACCTGAGGACCTGGATATACCACTCCTGTGCATATACCCAAAAGATGCTTCAACATATAATAAGGAAACATGCTCCACCATGTTCATAGCAGCCTTATTTTTAATATCCAGAAAGAACCCAACTGTCCTTCAACATAGGAACAGGTACAGAATTCGTGATATAGTTACAGAATGAAGTACTACTCAGCTCTCAGAAACAATGGCTTTATGAAATTCCGAACCAAATGGATGGAATTAGAAACTATCATCCTGAGTGAGGTAACCCAATCACAAAAGAACACACATGGTATACACTCACTGATAAGCAGATACTAGCCCTAAAATGCTCTGAATACTTAAGAAAATATTCACAGACTTTGTGAAGCTCAAAAAGAAGGAAGAGCAGAATGTGGGTGCCTCAGCCCCTCTTAGAAGGTAGAATAAAACGCTCACAGGAAGAAATACTAGGTCAAATAGAGGAGCAGGGATTGAAGAAAAGATCATTCATAGGCTGCCTCACCTGAGGGATCCACCCTATATGCAGCCACCAAACTCAAGCACTATTGCTGATGCCAAGAAGTACTTACTGGCAGGAAATAGGTATGGATGCTTCATCAGAGGTTCTGCCAAAATCATACAGATACAGCTGAGAATGCTTATAGCCAACCATCAGACTGAACACAGGGACCCCAATGAAAGAGCTAGAGAAAGAACTGAAGGAGCTGAAAGGGTTTGCAACCTCATGGGAAGAACAACATTAGTAATTAACCAAGCCCTCCAGAGCTATCATGGACTAAAACACCAACCAGTGAGTTCTCATGGAGAGACCCATGGCTTCAGGTGCATATGCAGCAGAGGATATCATTTTCAGGCATCAGTGAGAAGAGAGGACTTTGGTCCGGTGAAGGATCTTTTTCCTGGTGTAAAGGAATGCTAAGGTGCTGAGGTGGGAGAGAAATCTTGGGAGAGGGAACACCTTCATGAAGGCAATGGGAGGGGGGAGAATGGGATTGGTGGAAAGGGAATAACATCTGAAATGTAAATACAGAGAATATCCAATAAAAAAAGGAACAAAATATATGTGCAGTGGTCAGTGTGGACTACATAATCACAGTCCACCTTAAAAGACACCGTTAGGAGATACTCTTATCAAATATTTTTCTAGTTTGCAAGGAATTTCCATGCATGCAATTTTATTAATATTGACCAACAGTGGGGATAGAGAGATGACTCAGTGGTTAAGAGCACTGGCTGTTCTTCCAGAGTTTCTGAGTTCAATTCCCAGCAACCACTTGGTGGCTCCCAACCATCTGTAATGGAACTGATGCCCTCTTCTTGTGTGTCTGAAGAGAGTGACAGTGTACTTGCATACATAAAATAAACAAACAAATATTTAAACAAAGATTTTACATTTGAAATGGAAATACATAAACTATCCAATAAAAATACATTAAATGTATTAAAATGTCACAAAAAATGACCAACATCAAACTGAAAATTTTATTGTTCAAAGTAGTTTTCCAGCTCACTCAAACCTAAATATTCAGAGCTAGGATTTGCAAATAAGGGAGTATACAATATTTATCTTCCCTGGCCTGAGTTGCCACATCCAATATTCTGAAGTATGCAATGAAGTCAGCAATGTAGACTAGTGCTGTGGGAGGAGAGTAGAGAATGAACGTGAGAGAAGACAATAGATGGCCGGTGCTACAGAGGGAGTGATGAAAATACTGACTCTCACAGGATTAGAAGGTGCTTTGTGAGCTGCCAAGAGAAAGAAGCAATTCTTCTTGACTAGCAGTAAAGCCTATGAATCTCAACAATAACTGGATCAGCAAGATACCCACAATAGTTCAATAATAATACGGTTATCCCTGTAGTAACCAACAATTGTTTAATTGTGCTTAAAGTTACTCAGTGGAAGGAAATCTGTGCCTGGCACTGTATATTTAGCTAGCTGCCCATAGCTGGAAAGGTCATATACCTGAGAGAAAAACATACTATTGCCACTTCCTGAAACCATTATAATTTCTAATTATATCCTAAATATTTGTAGTTATACTTCTCATCCAAGAAGACTATTACAGAAACACACAACTAGTGCACATGCAAGGAATAATTAACAGTGGAATGCCCAACCTCAACTGGTATACCTGTAATGAGACCCTTACTTTTACAGCTCATAGAAAATGATGGAAGAGAGTGTAGAAAGATTTTAAAAGCCAGAGAACCAGTATGCTTGTTGTTAGACAGTGCCCCATACGCAAGAGAGTGAAATGTTCCATGAAATCTCAGCAGTATGGTTTCTTAATCAAGAACAGCATAAGGACAACACTAGTTAACATGGCAATGTGAACCAGGAAAATTCTTCAAGGCCTTACCCCTAGAGAAACAGTCATGTGGTTACCCTGTACGTTGTCTAATCCCAGCAGTCAGCATTGATACATATCACCAAGATTAATTTGACCAAGTACGTCATGGGGTTGGGACCGTATGTTCATATGAATGTCTGTCTGTCTGTATGTATGCATGTATGCATGTATGTGTGCATATATTGAAGAAGAGTTCATGAATTTGGGGAAAAGGTAGCAAGGTAGCAAATAGAAGGCAATGTGAAGGGAAGGATAAGAGTAATGTAAACATAGTATTCATATGTGAAGTTCTCAAAACCATTTTAAATGAAAAGAAATTAATTATAACCTTTGCAAAGAGAGAAGACATTCATAATTATGATAGTAGAGACATTAGTAGTACCTGTGATATGATTAACACAAATTCATCTTATTTCAATGAAAATACATTGGATACCCACAAAATAGTACCTTTTCAATGCTGAATCCATAAATGTCTTATTTGTAAAAGTATAGTGATTAATAAGAAAGCTTCAGCAGATGAATGAATACAAAAACTGTGGTATATTTACACAATGGAGTACTACTCAGCTATTAAAAACAATGATGTTATGAAATTCCTAGGCAAATGGATAGAACTAGAGAATATCATCCTGAGTGAGATAACCCAGTCACAAAAGAACAGACATGGTATGCAGTCACTGATAGTGGGATGCTAACCCCAGAAAGCTCTGAACACCCCAGAAACAACTCACAGACTATATGCAGTTCAAGAAAAACAAAGACCAAAAAATGAAAGCCTCAGTCTTTCTTAGGAAAAAAATAAATGTATAGCAGCCTCTCAAAGTGTGGTACACCTGGACCTTAAACCATTAATAACCCAAGAGCTAAGAATATAGCCTTGTGGCAATTTTTGGTATTCAAAGATCAAAGATTTGGTATGCTTAATCTATACTCAACAAGAAATCAGTTTCCATGTTACATTCTGTCCTACATGTACTTCATGCTTATGTTAACTACTGGAATTTCAATGCATGCTATCAAACCTCTAAAAGAATTAAGTACTGACAAAAAATATTCATATAGTGTTATGCCAAAATGCCTTTAAAAATCTGTATATGCATCCCTCTTTTTAAAAAATAAAGTTGTAAGAGAGAGAGAAAAACAAAGAAAGTTACTTGGATGATCTATATTCTTATCTCTTGGACCATTCTAGTGAATATTGAAACCAATTTTCTGACATAAGTGTTGACTTATTTGAACCTTATTATCAACCTTCCATGAGCCAACAATGAAGTGAAAACAGAATTGGAAGCGCAGTGAGAGGCTCTGGACACTAGCTTATTAACCTCTCACTCTGAAGCTACTGGGAAGTTCCATAGGACTCCTGAAAGAAAAGTGTAGCAAACCCTTTGTCAAATTCCTCTAGAAAGTAAGCTGATTCAGGCTTTTAAAAATATTTTTGGTTTTTGAGATTATAATATAATCACATCATTTCCTCTTCCCTTTCCTCTTCCAAATTCAAAGACACAGAAAACTCTCAAAAAATATACGGATACTCTATTTTCTGTTATCACTGAAAAGGAAAATCACTTAAATGCTATATATATATATATATAGTTTCTTCCTTTTGTATTCTTTCAGACACGTTTTTCATGAATGTAAGTTGCCCAGCAAGCGTGCAAGGCAGCACAGAACAGTAAAGAGCAAGCGGGCCCTGACATCCTACTATAAACAGTTCTGGCTATGATCCATTAACCTACCATAAGCAATTCACCTGCTGATTCACCTCAAATAGAACCACTGATTGTTTTGGTCAGATTTCACAAATAAAAGACTATGATACCTAGTCAATGTAAGGTAAAATAGTTATACAAAAATAAATAAAACCTGCTCAGCCTTTATGTGAAGTTTCTATTCAGCCAGTCACTGTGCTTCAGGTTGTGATTCGCATTAAGCAACCTACTCTCCTGAGCTGTAGAGATTTTTTGTCTGGAGAAATATGGCAAAGGAAAGGTATTTTTCCTATTCTGTCCTTCCAAAGAGAGGGTGAGACCCTTGTCTTTCCCTCCTCTCCAGAGGAGATCAGGCTACTGATAATAAACACCTTAAACCTGATCAAGTAACCTCAGCTACCCCTTCACAAAGCACAGTCCCTTACTAACATTAAGTGTGCTTTGTGTAAAAACCTCTACCGAAGTCCAAAGGGAAAAGGTGAACATATTATTCTTATTCTTGAATTGGTTATTTTACACTGAGTGGGAATTGTGCTTTTCCCCACTGATTTTGCCAATGTATGGTCCTGTCCCTCCTTTAAGTCTGAAATGATACAATGAAGGGTGAGGAGTTAAGAAATGAACACTACTCATTCTAAATGTGATGCCCTCATGCAAATGCCAGCAACAGTTCTTATAACTCCATCTTCTTGGTTTTCTAAGAAGCACCGTCTTTAACCCAGACCTGGTTCAGAAAAGATAGTAAATAAATGCATTTTTACCTCTCATATGTTTCTTGTTCTAATGCATTTCTCTATTTAACCTCCAAGTGGGCAGTGAAGTGTATATCCCCTTACCTTTTCTGGCTTTAACTTCTCCGAGGCAGTCATAAAAATGTCAGACTGGAGTCACAACATTGATAAGAATTGCTTTAGGGAGGAGTTCAATGGGGAAAACATGATTTGAACATGCCCCAAAAAATCACAATAGAGAACCTATACCAGAAAATCTAATAGAACTAAATGTTTCTTCAACAAGAAATACTGAAAGTTCAATCCACCTTGGAACAACATGTGGACATTCAGTAGTAAGAGGCCTGTCCTTCTCTGCCTGCCTCCAATTAATGTGTCCCAAAACAGTCTGTAGAAGTGGTGTCAACAGTTCACTTTAAGTACCGATGGCAAGAAAGTAGAGGTTTGCAACTCCAGAGAAATGCATATAATGAACAAGAATATTATATTCCCTAATATGTCATGTGAGGCCAAACTGAAGCTATATCCCAAGAAAGACAAGTAACTGGCAACGCGACAGAACCTCAAGTAAGTTGCATCACAAGGGAGAAGACCAATCTACTTAAAGCTGGAACTCGGCTTAAGAGGGCATGTCTTCATCCTGGGGAAGATTTGCTGCAAAACTCCTTTATCCCAGGTCTGGCAACTGCTATCCTCTCTTCAGTTCAAAGAAGGCCTTCTTGCTGCAAGCTCGTGGTGTCGGGTGGGGTGTGGTCTATAGCTAAGCACTCCTATGACTGTTGACAGCCATTACCTACAGCTTCACACAGTTCAGACCAGGCTCCTGGCCACCCCAAAAGTGATTTTTCTCTTACTTTTAATAGCCTGTGTTTTCCCATCTCTGGAAGAGAACAAACTTTCCATGCCCTGAATGTGTCAAATGGAATGAGATCATTAACTATAACAAGAAAGAGAAAACTCGTTGCAGGAGACTACAATATGCTACCCTGAAATCTGCCACCTTAATCAATGTCAAGGTATTGTTCTAATCTGAAGAAAAATAGGAGAAAGCAATGAGAACGTTTCTGTACTCCTTCCGGTGCCTAAAATCCCAGGGCATTTTATATGAGTATATGCACCTCTTCCTATCTCTACCAGTACAAATGTTTGAGTCTCACAGGCAACTCAGCATGTGCCTGTTAACTGCAGAGTCCTAAGCATCTCCAGTTTCACCTGCTGCCTCAAGCTGGACTTGTTCAATACCTAACCCTACAGGAAATAATGGTTTTGTTTTAATTGGTTCATTTTATTATGGTTTATCTGTATAGACTTTTATGAGCAGTTTAGGTTTCAGAATAGTTAAGCAGAAATGAGAGTTTTATATACTCCTCCAGTTTCTTCTGTTAACATCTTATTGTTGTACAATAAAAATTGAATTCCAAGAATTATAGAAATACGCATAAGGTATGATAAACACACTTCACAGTCTGGTATTGATGGGTCATAACAAAAGGAAAAAGAATGGGGGAGTTAAGTTTGTTTTTGGTTTTATTATATTTTGAAAGAGGATCTTGTGTGACTCATGCAAGCCACAAAATTAATGTGTAGCAGGGCCTTGAACTTGTGATCCTCTTCCCTCTGCCTCCTGTATTCTGGAATGCATGTCTGTACACCACACCCAACTTTCCAAAGTTCTGCTCTCGACTCTTCTCTAGAAAGTGAACTGTCCAATGACCAGAATTTAGAGTCTATTTGCAAAATTGTGATTTACAAATTCATATTTGAAAATATTTGGCTTGGAAGTTAGTGGTAATAATAAATGTCATTTGGGGTATGCCTTTTATAACAGGACATCGATTAATTTCTGTTTGAATGTGTCACGTCCAGCACAGCTCTAGAGGCTGACCTGATAGAGGAATCGAGGGAATGAAAAACAAGATGTTCAGACACGGGTACAGATTAGGGGACCTCTGCTGTCTAACAAAGAAGCTGAAGCACAGCAGAAGTTCATTGTGCTTATTGGATATTGATGGGGAGATGATGGTGTTGTATATAGCAAATAGGGAAGTGGACTTCATTGGATAAGAGCTGAGTCAAGGACTAGCTAGTCTCCTTACGAATGGTTTCTATAGGGACTAGTTTTCAGGTTGTAAATATTTGAGAAAAGAATCTGAGATGAACACTTTCTGCACACCCTGTCAACATACTCTCTCTGACCCTTGAGGAAGGCTTTGCTGTCACTCTCAGTCTCACCTGAGGAAGGCTTTGCCCACATTCAGTGGGGCATGACCATGAATGACAGTGCCCATGCCAACAGTAGACATACACTCAAGACTTGATTTTCACAGAACTTCCTCTATTTTCCACATGACCCTGTATCTAGGAAGACTGCTTCACTCATCTTTTTTTATTGGCTATTTTACGTATTTACATTTCAAATATGATCCCCTTTCCCAGTTCCCCCATCTCCCATTCCGCCTATAGATGTTATCATCCCAATGATCGGTGAGTCTCAGTGCCTTTCTTCTGCAGTGCCATCCCTGATCTTAGCACTTTGGATTCACCACTGTGCTTGATCGGATTTGCCCTTTGGTATCCCTACTATCCTCACACATAAGAAAGGAAATCCCTTTCTCTGGCTCTCATGCAGCAGGAATCTAAATATGAATTTTCTTTGTGCATGAAGTGCCTTTGAACAGTGTGGAGAGTTGGTAGGGGGCAGAAAGGCCATGCTCTTACTGCTGCTGCCTCTCAGTCAAGTGTCACAGTTAACTGTGAGTCCTATGAACATAACAACTAACAGCAGCAACAGCTAAAGTGGGAGAGGTTTAATTACAAGCATGGTTGCTAGCTACCGACCTTATCACCCTTGCAAGGACTTCATAAGCACTAAACCTGGATAATACATCTCCATAGATACTATAAAATCCTTTCATGAAAATATTCTAATATCAGTGAAATATAAAGGCTACCTCCTCAAAATCTAAGAATTTAGCCCCAAATTAACTCCTGCACACATTAAAATTCTAGATCTCATATTTTCAATAAATTTATTTATTATATGTTGTAGGGCTTTGCATGTGCCACCCTAGTGCAGGTGGAGGTCAGAGGACAACTTGAAAGAGTTATTTCTTTCTTTGCATCGTGTA
The DNA here is from genome assembly GCF_963924665.1 of Micromys minutus. Lineage (NCBI taxonomy): Eukaryota > Metazoa > Chordata > Mammalia > Rodentia > Muridae > Micromys > Micromys minutus. Next base: position 121,879,744 of record NC_137970.1, on the reverse strand, counting down.
GTCTTTGGGGATTGAACTCAGGTCTTCAGGCTTTAACACACTACACCATCTCACAATCCCTAAGGCTTGTATTTTATTTCAAAGTTTAAAGCAAATGCAAAATGTTTTATAACTCATGACTTTATTAAAATGTTTTAATTTATTTAAATGGAAATAAAATATATGCTAGAAAAGGCTATGATTGTTGTTTATAAACATAACCATTGTTTAAGAGCACACAAGGAACATTTGTAATTATGGGTTCTCTAGCTCCATACCAGGGATACATTGTGATGCATTAAATCTAAATTTCTATGCTTTAATTGAAAATAGATTCTTGTCTCATACAATTCATACCAACCATAGTTTCTCCTACCTTTGCTCCTTTCAGCTCTCGGTAGTATTCTCTATTTCCCTTGGAACTTTCTTCCCCATGGGCCTGTGGTTACTTTACACTGAATAAACACCGTTTGACCCCCCAAATAGATATTTATGACCACTGATGGTTAATTCCCATTATTTTGTTAATGGTGGTAATGGTGTGTGTGTGTGTGTGTGTGTGTGTGTGTGTGTGTGTGTGTGTGTTTGTGTGTGTTTCCTTTCGTTTGGTTTTGATGGTGTAAGATTATTTATTTCCTGTCTTTTCATGGGTGTAGTTTCCTTCCTTGTGTTGGAGTTTTCCTTCTAGTACCTTTTGTATGGCTCTGATTGTGGATAGATATTGTTTAAATTTGGCTTTCCATGGAATATCTTATTGTTTTCCATCTTTGTTGGTTGAAAGTTTTGTTGGGTACAGGTGTTTGGGCTGGCATCTGTGGTTTATCTGGGTATAAGAGGCACCTATCCAAGCCCTTATAGCTTTTAAACTGTTCTTTAACAGTCAGTATAATTCTAATAGGTCTACCCTTATAGGTTACTTAGCCTTTTCCTCTTTCACCCTTTAATATTCTTTCTTCTTTTAGGTGTTTTGAATATTATGTGGGAAAGGAATTTTCTTTTCTGTTACAATTTATTAGATGTTATATAAGCTTCTTATATCTTTATAGACATATTCTTTTTAAGGTTAGGAAAATTCTTCTTCTGGGAGCTTAACCCAAACTGCATCCTTTCTGAAACAGATAAAGGGGAATATCATTGATGGGGGCAAGAATTCTTGTAAGAGAGAGTAAGATGGCATTCCATATATGCCTATCTTGACTTTAAGTTACTCTGAGGAAAGAAGCTGGAAGCCTCTGGATCTATTGACACGTGTTGTTAACAGTGGTGGATTAGGTAAAGGATTCATTTCTAGGACTCTCTTTTTCTGGCCAGGCAGCCAGAAGCTTTTCACTAGCCTGGCTGGTTAAATCTTTCCAAACCCGAGAGGAAGGAAAGGAAAAGAATTAAGATATTTTATGCAAACAAATATGCACAGACATATATACATTCATAGATACATTCACATCTTCATTCACATTCTCATTTACACATGAACACCTTTACATTTTTGTTGGGCACAACCACCTGTTTGGAGAATATTTTCCACAAGTATTCATACAGGCTTACTTATATACATCTACCTACATACATATGTATAGACACACATATACATATAGATGGATGGATGGATGGATGGATGGATGGATGGTGGGTAGATGGATGTGGCAGATATTTCCAAGTCAAACCAGCCACCAAACCAACTTTATTTCTTTTATCTGGCCTTTTTATACTTTCTCAGACAAAAAGTTCTTTAGAAAATTACCAAAGAGCTAAAATATTATATAAAATGGGAGTTACAGAAGGATGTTGATACTAAGTTCAAAGTAGTGTTTCATTCTATATGCTCATTGTAAATTGAAAGCAAGTTTTTACATGGCCTTGCCTTATTGTAGTGCACATTTATTACTTTAATCTTGTACTTAAATATTTTTTTCTTGAACACAAATTTGTCTGAAGTCTGTTTCTCTTTTTAGTGAAATTACGAAAGCTCATTGTATTTCTTATTATGCAGCCTTTACTTACTATTCTGTGAGAAGTGGGCACATTCCATTCTTGATCCTAACTTTATTACATCATTCTGTCAAAGCAACTAAGACCATCTCTTAAAACTTTCTTCCTAAAATTATTTGTATCAAATCCAGAATTCTATAGAATCATCTAACCAGCATTAATTCATGAGAGTTCATCGTAATGTTGATCTGTAAGAAGTCTGATCAATAGGACGGGCTACTTCCCAGAGATTATTATATTGATTTAATGGGGAAAAAAGGCATACCAGCTGGAAGATGCAATCCTTAGATAAAGTGTCTTTGGAACCTTGCCATCAACTCATCAATTACAGACCACACAAAAAATGGTGGGCCATCTCCAGGAAGATCCTCTGCTATCCTTAGCCTATCCTAGATGGTTCCTGACATTCTTATATGAGTTTTAAAAAACACTTCTGGGCCTTTGAGCTGGAGTTCTTCTTCTTTTATTCCTATTATTCATAGCATCCAAGATTTCCTGATATTTTGAGTCAGGATTTTTTAAAAGATTTCACATATTTGATCGATGTATCATTTTCTTCTCTTGTGTCTTCAGTGCCTTAGATTCTCTATTCCATCTCTTGTATTCCATTGGTGATGGTTGTCTCTATAATCTATGTTTGTTTTCCTAGATTTCCAAAATACCTCAGTTTGTGTCTTCTTTATTACTTCTATTTCCACTTTCAGTCCTTGAACAGTTTTATCCATTTCCTTCAACTGTTCGGGTTTTTATTCTTGGCTTTCTTTAAAAAGATGTATTCATTTAATCCAATTGTTTGTGTTTCCCAGGCTTTCTTTAAGGAATATATTCATTTCCTCTCATTGTTTGTTTGTGTTTTCCTGGGTTTCTTTACTTGATTTATTTATTTCCTTTTTACAGATCTCTATCCTCTTCATACTGGTGGTTTTATGGTCTTTTTCTTGTGCTTCAGCTTTGTTGGAATATTCAGGGTCTTCTGTTATACTATAGCTGAGCTCTAGTGGACACATGCTGTCTTGGCTGTTACTGATAGTTTTTACACTGGTGTCTAGGCTTTGGGGTTTGGAATAATTATAGGTCTAAATGTTGATTTCTAGGAAGTCAGGAGGTTCTCCAAAATCCACACAAAGCCTGGATAGAGGGGAAAGAAGTCTGCACCTGGGATGAGTCTGAGGAATTGGGTCTGCTGGGGGAACAGAGAGAGCAGAAAAGGGCTGTGGGTAGGCTACCTGATCTTCTAGCAGGTGTGGCCTCTGGTTGAGCAGGGAGTGTCTGCCCAAGCTGGAGAGTGGGCAATAGTAATGAACTGGTAAAGTAAATCCAGAAGGCGGTGATCTCTGGGATCAACACGAGGAATGGAGATGGGGGAAGGGAAGCTGCAGATAATACTCTATTGCAGTACTAATGACAGGCCTGAGAGATAGGGTCTGCTGAGGGACAAAGAGAGCAGAGGTCTGAGGACTAAAATCTAAATTTCTAAAAGCTCCCTCATTGGTTCTTACTTGCAAAAATTTGAAATGATTTATTTAGACCACTGGGTAAATATATGCCTAAAATACATTCCCTCAGTTTCCCAAAGAGGTGCTTTCAGTGAATAAATGGTGGTTTGATGCAAATAGAGAACATTCAATCATGAGCTTCTAAATATTTCATAAAATATATATTTTAAATGCCCTATGTATCACTTCATGTCAGCTATGCAAGATGCCATACAGAAATGGCCTTATGGTATTTTGCCTTTAATTGAAATAATGAAAACAGAGTCAGCATCTTTCCTATTAGGTACCAGAAAGCTAAGGGCTGAACTACCTAGTAACAAAGTCATTCCATATTCCCAGTGCTGTTATCTCATGCCTTCTGAACAATCTGCCGTTTTAGTTTATATACTTATTTTTATTGTTCCATTTTAAGTATTTTAATATTATAAACAGCTTTGCGTATACAAGGATGTAACTCATAAGTTAATTAATTGGCTCTGTTTTGTCTTTTGTCTTTGCAAGATGAATGACAGAAATGACTGTACTGAGAAACCATTCTGTTCTACACATGAAGGCCTCAGAGAATTGTGCCAGCCATAAACTCTGTTTTATCATTACTTATTCAGACTACATTCTCATTAAAATATCCAAACAGCAAAAAAAAAAAAAACATATAAAGTAGAAAATATAAGTCCCCTTATACTACAAAGCTTTCCCACAACATAAATAAACCACTTTAAGGAATTTCCTTTATGGTCTCACAGATCTTGTTTTTTGAACATATAACAGTAAATAAATGTTTTCAAAATAGGATTGTACTTTACTTATTGTTCTGAAACTGACTTTCTTATATTTCAACATGGGTATCTATGTCAGTATTTATGAATCTATGTCATTTCCAATAGCCACAAATGATCCCATTACATGGAAGTCATAAATTGTAATTTCTTTACTGAATATAAGCTCTTTTGGTTAAAAACACAGCACAGTTGTTTTAAATTTCTAAAAGCTCCCTTTGACTACAGGTAGTGACTGTACATATTTGTGGGTATAAAGGTAATATTTACAATGTGGTAAAAAATTATGTAAGTCTAGGTCAGTTGTAAATTGTTTTCTAACTTCCGTGACCTCACTAGCCATGAGAAGCTGGTTTTCCAATACCAGGCATGTTCCCTTCCCGCTGAGTGGCCCTTAAGTCCAATTAGAAATCTATGGTTTGCCACTGACATTTGAAAGCTAGTCCATCTTTATGCATGTTTTGCCATACTAGCCACTGTCATGCTTCATAAGTATGGAAGTTGCTTATGATTATTTAGTTGCTTTTCTCCCTTGGTATTTGACATAGTATTTTCTAGAACCATGGAAGTTAGACTACAAGAAAGAGGCTTTCAGGTCAAATCCAGCTCAAACCATCTGAATCTTGTACTCTATGTATAGTTTCCTCAGCAATGGAAGGTGGGGGCACCCTCAACATCTGAGTAGTAACTAAGAGGTACAATGATAATACATTTATATTGTTTTGGAAGTCACTTGGACAACCTGAACCAACCATTCAAACAGAGGTTTCTAGTGTCTAGTACTAAAGTATTCCTTTAGAGTAAACAGAGACCATCACAGAAACCCAAAACTAGTCACAATGCAAACATCAATATACTGTGGAGTGCTTAGCCCCAGCACATGCATGTTCATCACAACCTCTGCATCTACTCTTCAGGGAACATGTTCAAATAAGAGGTTTTAAAAATTCTAAGAGCTGGAATACGAGGGAATCTGTTGAAACACAGTCTGTCCTAGAAATGGCTGTATAAACAATGACAGTTTCCACATACACACTAATGTAAAACATGAAATATGTTGCCAGGACCCACTCATAGACAAAGAACTATGAGCAACTCATGACTGTCTTGAAAAAGAGAATTAGCCTCTCTCAAGGATGCCCTTTATTGATTATCCAATGCAGAATGCTCAGTCTGGATGCAATATGGGAAAACAACAAAAACAGACTCAGGCAGTTGTATTTTATATATTTGTGTATGTATGTATGTATATATATATATATATATATATATATATATATATATATATATATATATGAAGACTTTCAACTTAAGAAGACATGAGAGGGATGTAAGGAGGTAGTTGGGAGGGGCTGGAAAGAGGGCAGATGGGAATGAAAGTAGTATAATTCTATTTTGATTAAAAACTTTAAAAAGTATAACTTACAAAAACTGAAAATATGACACAGTATGTTTTTTTTTTCACATTTTTATTGGACAGTCCCTGTATTTACATTTCAGATGTTATCTCCTCTCCAAATTCCATTCCCCCTCTCCCTACAATTGACTCCATGAAGGTGCTCCCTCTCCCAAACACTCTCTCCCACCTCAGCACCTTGGCATTCCCCTACACTAGAATAAAGAGTCTTCACTGGACCAAAGGCCTCTCCTTTCACTGATGCCAGAGAATGCCATCCTCTGCTACATATATACTTGGGGCATGGATCTCTCCATGCAAACTCATGGGTTGGTGTTTTAGTCCCTGGGAGCTGTGGTAAGTTTGGTTAGTTGATAATATTGTTCTCATGGGGTTACAAACATATTCACCTACTTCAGTCCTTTCTCTAACTCCTTCATTGGGGTCCCCATGTTCATTCCGATGGTTGGCTGCAAGCATCCTCCTCTGTATCAGTATGGCTTTGGCAGAGCCTCTGGGGAGGCATCCATATCATGTTCCTGCCAGAAAGCACTACTTGGCATCAGCAATAATGCTTGGGTTTAGTGGCTACATATGGGATGGATCACCAGGTGAGGCCATCTTTGGATGACCTTTTCTCCAATGCCTGCCCCTCTATTTGTGCTTTTATTTCCTCCCATGAGTGTTTTGTTCTCCACAATTTCTGTATCCATTCCGCTGCTGAAAGACATCTGGGTACTTTCCAGTTTCTGGGTATTATAAATAAGGCTGTTATGAACATGGTAGAGCATCTGTCCTTGTTAGATGTTGGAGCTTCTTTTGGGTTTTGCCTAGGAGTGGTATAGCTGGTTCTTCAGGTAATACTTTGTCCAGTTTTCTGAGGAACCAACAGATTGATATCCAGAGTTGTTGTACCAGTTTACAAACCCACCAACAGTGGGAGAGCATTCCTCTTTCTCCACAACCTTGCCAACATCTGCTTTTACCTGAGGTTTCTATGTTAGCCATTCAAACTGGTGTGAGGGGGAATCTCAGGGTTGTTTTGATTTTCATTTTCCTGATGACTAGGGATGTTGAGCATTTCTTTAGGTACTTATCAGCCATTAGATATTCCTCAGTTGAGAATTCTTTGTTTTGCTGTGTACCCAATTTTAATAGGATTATTTGATTCTCTATAGTTTAACTTCTAGAGTTTTTTGTATATAGTGAATAGTAAGTAGCCTGTTATCAGATGTAGTATTGGTAAAGAGCCTTTCTCAAAATGTAGGTTGCCAATTTGTCTTTTTGACAGTGTTCTTTGCCTTACAGAAGCTTTGCAATTTCATGAGGTCTCATTTTTTGATTCTTGACCTTAGAGCATAAGCCACTGGTTTTCAGTTCAGGAAAATTTCCCCTGTGCCTATGTGTTCTAAGCGATTCCCCACTTTCTTTTCTATTAGTTTCAGTGTACCTGGTTTTATGAGGAGGTCATTGATCCACTTTCACTTGAGTTTTGTACAAAGAGATAAGAAAGGATCAATTTGCATTTTTCTGAATGCTGACTGGCAATTGAACCAGCACCATTTGTTGAAGAGGCTGTCCTTTTCCCATTGAATGTTTTTAGCTCCTTTGTCAAAGATCAAGTGACCATAGGTGTGTGAATTCATATCTGGGTCTTGTATTCTATTCCAATGATCTGCCTGCCTGTCTCATATTACATATTGATATGTAATAAAACTTGAGGTCAGGGATGCTGATTTCCCTGAAAGGAAATAAAAAAGGTTTTTTTATTGTTGAGAATAATTTTGCTATCCTGGATTTTTAATTTCTCCAAACAAATTTGCCCATTGTTCTTTCTAACTCTATGAAGAATTGAGTTGGAATTTTGTTGGGGATTGCAATGAATCTGTAGATTGTCTTAGACAAGATGGCCCTTTTTACTATGTTGATCCTTCCAATCCATGAACATCAGAGATCTTTCTACCTTCTGAGGTCTTCTTCAATTTCCTTCTTCAGAGACTTGAAGTTCTTCTCAGATAGATCCTTCACTTGCCTGTTAAGGTAACCCCAAGGTATTTTATATTTTTATGACTCTTATGAAGGGTGTTGATTCTCTAATTTCTTTTTCAGCCTGTTTAACCTTTGAGTAGGGAAAGGCTACTGATTTGTTTGAGTTAATTTTATATCCAGCCACTTTGCTGAAGTTGTTTATTAGATGTAGAATTTGTCTGATGAAATTTTTGGAGTCACTTAAGGATACAATCATATCATCTGCAAATAGTGATATTTTGATATCTCTCTTTCCAGTTTGAATCCTTTTGACCTCTTTTTGCTGTCTGATTGCTCTGGCTAGTACTTCAAGTACTATGTTAAATAGGTAGGGAGAGAATGGGAATCTTTGTGTTCCTGATTTTAGTGAGATTGCTTCAACTTTCTTAGGATTTGTCTTGATGTTGGTTACTGGTTTGCTGTGTGTTTCTTTTACTGTGTTTAAGTATGAGACTTGAATTCCAGATCTTTCCAAGACTTTTATCATGAAGAGGTGTTGAATTTTGCTAAATGCTTTCTTGGCATCTAAAGAGATAATCATGTGTTTTTTTTCCTTTGAGTTTGATTATATAGTAGATTATGTTGATGGATTTTCATGTATTGAACCATCCTTGCATCCCTGGAATGAAGCCCTCTTGACCTTGGGGAATGATCATTTTGATGTGCTCTTAGATTCAGTTTGCAAGAATTTTAATGAGTATTTTTAAATCAATGTTCATGAGGGAAATTGGTCTGAAATTCTCATTCTTTGTAGGATCTTTGTGTGGATTAGGAATGAGTATAATTGTGGCTTTGAAGAAAGCCTTGGGTAGGGTTCCCTCTGCTTCTATTTGGTGGAGTAGTTTGGAGAGTATTGGTAGTAGGTCTTCTATGGGGGTCTGATAGAATTCTGCACTAAACTCATCAGGTCCTGGGCTTTTGTTGACTGCTTCTATTTCTTTAGGGGTTATTGGGCTATTTAAATGGTTTGTCTAAACCTTATTAACTTTGGTACCTGGTATATGTCTAGAAAACTGTCCATTTCCTCTTGATTTTCCAGCTTTGTTGAGTATAGGTTTTTGTAGTAGCATCTGATGACTTCTTGAATTTCTGCAGTTTCTGTTGGTATGTCTCCCCTTTCCTTTCTGATTTTGTTAATTTGGATAATCTGTGCCCTCTCGTTAGTCTAGCTAAGAGTTTATCAACCTTGTTGATTTTCTCAAAGAACCACCTCCTGTTTGTTTGGGTTTGTCTTATTCTTTGTATTGTTCTATTTTATTTCTATTTGGTCGATTTCAGCTCTGAGTTTGATTATTTCCTTAAGTCTACTCCTCGTGGGTGCATCTGCTTCTTTTTGTTCTAGAGGTTTCAGCAGTGCCATCAAGCTGCTAGTGTATGCTCTCTCTAGTTTCTTTTTGGAGGTGCTCAGATCTATGAGTTTTCCTCTTAGCACTGCTTTCATTGCATCTCATATGTTTGGTTATGTTGTGCCTTCATTTTCATTAAATTTTAATAAGTCTTTGATTTCTTTCTTTATTTCTTCTTTGGCCAAGCTACCCTTGAGAATGCCAGAAGGTCGATGCTTCATTCCTTCTTAGAAGGGAAATAAATACTCATGGGAGGAAATAATGGGACAAATAGAGGAGCAGGGATTGGAGGAAAAATCATCCAGAGACTGCTTCACCTGGGGATACACTCCATATGCAGCCACCAAACCCAAGCACTATTGCTGATGCCAAGAAGTGCTTACTGGTAGGAAGCTGATATGGCTATCTCCTCAGAGGCATTCCTAGAGTCATATAGATAGAGATACAGATGAGGATGCTTGCAGCTAAACATCAGACTGAACACAGGAACCCCAATGGAAGATCTAGAGAAAGAACTGAAAGAGCTGAAAGGTTTGCAACCTCATGGGAAGAACAACATTATCAACTGGCCAAGTCACTGAGGTGGAAATGGTAATTGCAAGAGGGAGCACCTTCAGAGAAGCAAGTTGAAGGGAAGGAGGGAAGGGAGTGGGATGGGGGAAGGTATAAACATCTGAGATGTAAATACAGAAAATATCCAATAAAATTGAAAAAAAAGTAGAGTATTTTTCAGCTTCCATATGTTAGTGGGCTTTTTTTGTTATTTTTGTTGTTATTGAAAACCAGCCTTAATCCATGGTGATCTGACAGGATGCATGGAATTATTTCGATGTTCTTGTATCTGTTAAGGCCTGTTATGTGACTGAGTATATGGTCAATTTTGAAGACGGTGCCATGAAGCGTTGAAAAGAAGGTATGTTCTTTTGTTTAGGATGAAATATTCTATAAATGTCTGTTAAATCCATTTGGTTCTTAACTTCTTTTAGTTTAATTGTGTCTCTGTTCAGTTTCTGATTCCATGATCTGTCTATTGATGAGAGTTGGGTGTTGAAGTCTCCCACTATTATTGTGTGTGGTGCAATATATGTTTTGAGCTTTGGTAGAGTTTTTTTTTTTTTTGTTATTGTTGTTGTTTTGTTTTTTATGAATGTGAGTGCCTTTTTATTTGGAACATAGATGTTCAGGATTGCGAGTTCGTCTTGATAGATTTTTTTTCCTTTGATGAGTAAAAAGTGTCCTTCCTTAAAATTTTTGATAAATTTTGGTTGAAAATCTATTTTATTCCATATTAGAATGGGTACTTCAGCTTGTTTCTTGGGACCATTTGCTTGGAAAGATTTTTCCCAACCTTTTTACTCTGAGGTAAACCTTTTACCTCTCTTTGTTGCTCACATGAGTTTCCTGTATGCAACAAAATGCTGGGTTCTGTTTACATAACCAGTCTGATAGTCTATGTGTCATTATTGGGAAATTGAGTCCATTGACGTTAAGAGATATAAAGGAATAGTGATTGTTGTTTCTTGCTATTTTTGTTGTTGGAGGTAGAATTGTTTGTGTGTATTTTTTCTTTGGGGTTCTTTGCAAGATGATGATGATGATGATGATGATTATTATTATTATTATTATTATTATTGCTTTTTCTAGAGAAGTTTTCCATCTATTATCCTTTGTAGGGCTAGATTTGTTGGTAGATATTTTGTAAATTTGCTTTTGCCCTGGAATATCTTGGTTTCTCCATCTATAGTAATTAAGAGTTTTGCTTGATATAGTAATCTGGGCTGGCATTTGTGTTCCCTTAGGGTCTGTATGAGGTCAGTCAAGGATCTTCTAACTTTCATAGTGTCTGTTGAGAATTCAGGTGTAACTCTGATTGGTCTGCCTTTATATGTTACCTGCCTTTTTCCCTTACTGCTTTTGCTATTCTGTCTTTGTTTTAAAATTTTTTGTTTTGACTATTATGTGTGGGGAAGAATTTCTTTTCTGGTCCAATATATTTGTGGTTCTGTAGGATTCTTGTATGTTCATGGTCATATCTTTAACTTAGGGAAGTTTTCTTCTATAATTTGTTGAAGATATTTACTGGGCTTTTTAGCTAGGAGTCTTTGCTCTCTTCTACACCTATTATTCTTAGGTTTGGTCTTCTCATTGTGTACTGGATTTCCTGGATGCTGTGTTAGAATCTTATTTTTATTTTTGCATTTTCTCTGACTGTTGTGTCAATGTTTTCTATGGTATCTTCTGCCCTGAGAGTCTCTCTTCCATCTCTTGTATTCTTTTGGTGATGCTTGCTCTATGACTCCCGATGTTTTTCTTAGGTTTTCGAACTTCAGGGTTGTCTGCTTTTGTGATTTCTTCATTGTTTCTATGTGTGTTTTCAATTTCTTCACCTATTTGTTTGTGCTTTCTTGTAGCCCTTTAAGTGGTTTTTGTGGTTTTTTGTGTTTCCTCTTTAAAGGCTTCAACTTGTTTGAGTGTGTTCTCCTGGCTTTCCTGTACTTTTTAAAGTGTATTATTTATGCACCTCTCAAAGATTTCCATCATCATGCAGCATGTTTAAGTCTAAATCTTGAGGGGGGGGTTGTTTGCTTGTTTTTGGTGAGTTGGGATAACCACTATTTGCTGTGGTGGGAGAACTGGGTTCTGATGTTGCCAGGTTGTCTTGGTTTTCATTTCTTAGATTCTTGCACTTGCCTCTTTCCATCTTGTTATCAGTGATGCTATTTGATCTTATTGTCTCTGACTGAAACTTGTCTCTCTGTGTGCCTATGGGCTCATGTTCTCCAGAGGGAGATTGCTCTTGAGTGTTTGACTCTCTGGGTAGGCTGTGAGTTCTGATAGCAGAGAGCCAGGTTTGGGGTTAGTCTGGAACAGTCCTTTCCTAAGCAGTACAGCTTCCTGAGCCCTGAGATTTCAGGGCAGTCTCTCCTGGCATAATCAATGGGGAGGGACTGTGGGCTCAGGATTGAGAGCCCTGCTGTGGCTCTTCTAGGCACCCAGCAATCTGCAGGCAGACCACCAGTCCTGATGAAACTGACACAGTATGTTTTCATTGGGAATGCAGAGAGGAGTTCCTTTTTAAACATTTTTTTAAGATTTATTTTTATTTAATTACTTCATGTGTGCTAGTTTTTTGCCTACATGCCTTTAACTCACAAAAGTCAAAAGAGAGCTTTGAATTGATACATCTAAAATCTTTTTAAAATCCCTTGTTCTCTGGGGTCCCCAATGGAGGAGTTAAAAAAAAAAAAGATTGAAGGAGCTGAAGGGGTTTGCAACCCCATAAGAAAAACAATACTAAACAACCAGAACTCCCAGGGACTAAACCATCATCCAAAGAGTACACATGGAGGAATCCGTGGCTCCAACTGCATATAAATAGAGGATGGCCTTCTTGGGCATCAATTAAAGGAGAGGCCCTTGGACCTGCCAAGGATCAATGCCCCAGTGTAGGGGAATGTCAGGGTGGGAAGGTGGGGGGTGGAAGGTAGTACCCTCATAGAAGCAGGGAGAGAAGTGGTGGGAAAGGGGGGTTATGGAGGGAAAACTACTGGGAAGGGGGATAACATTTGAAATGTAAATAAAATATATCCAATAAAAAGTAAATAAAAATCAGAAAAAAGAAAACATGGTTCTCAGTTAACTAGATGAAGATATTTAGCAGTTATTTCTTTACATATTGATAGGCAAACTGATAACAGCTGCCTGCTGAGTTGTTCCTTAGTAAGGAAAAGTATTTCTCTGGTTAGTGAATTAATACTGGTTTATAGAGGCTAGAGAGATGGCTCAGAAGTTATGAGTGCTTGATATTCTTGCAGAGGACATAGATGACATACATCCCAGCACCCACATGATGGCTCATAACAATCTATAATTCCATGATACAAGATATGAAATTCTCTTCTATTTCCCAGGGGTTTCTGGTACACAAATGGTGCATAGGCATGCATAAAAGCAGAATACTCATATTCATAAAACATAAATAAACAAAATAATTGTTAAAAGACTTAGATAATTTGGCTCATTCCATGATTACCAACTAAGTAAGTTGTGACTTGTAAAAACCTAGTTCTGATTCAAACCAAGATATTTCAGGGAGAAATGGGTGAGACACAAGTCATTCTTAGAAAGCTCCCTAGAGCCACAACCATGGGTTATATTACCCTAAAAAAAAAAATCTTGGATTTTTTTTCTTTACCTTTTTTTAAAATTTACAGCCATGTAAAGAAATTTATTACGAGGGATTGGGCCACACAGCTATGGAAGCTTATAGGTCGAAAGATGTGCTATCTGCAAGATAGGGAGCTCCAGAGGGCAAGGTATGACATTCTAGAATGAACCCAGAGTCCAAAATCATAGACAGTCATTAGCGTAAGTCTCATTCTGAGGAGTGGAAAGGCATTGGTTGGTTTGGGCTATGAACTCAGCCTGAATTCAGTCTACTGATTTAGATGCAAATCTTCTACCAGGAGATCCTCACAGACATACCCACAATCACTTGCAAGCAGCTCTCTGGGCATTTCTTTGCATGGGCAACACATAAAATGAACCACCATAACTCATTTTTCTTTATTCTCACAAACATTTTGTGTTTACATGATCTGTGGTCTTCCTTGAAGATCCCTGTCACTTCCCTGGAATGAATTACTTATTTCCCTTCCTTATATTCTATTTCATAACATGGTTCTTTTTTAAGAGCTTTCGTCTTTCGACAAATGTTTATAAAGAGAAACTTTTATTTGGCTCACATATCTAATAAGCTAAACAAAAAACCTGTTTTCTTTGTAGAGGAAAACACAAACAAACAAACAAGCAAAAAAACACATAAGACCACTGATTCTGCTTGGTATAGCATTGCTTTATGCAACCATAAATATACAGCTAAGTACATTTTAATCATATTTTGGTGTGTGGGTGTGTGTGTGTTTGAAGAAAGGATAAAATACAGACAACAGAACTCTAATTTCACTTCGTTTGCTATTATTTATTTCAACAATATCTATCTATCAAAAATCTATCTACTTAACAACTCATCAGTGCCAGGATACTTACTTCACTGATCTCAACCACTTTCAAGAATGTATTTCAGAACTAGGAAGTCTGATGTACCACTTCTTTGAGCCCCTCAAATGTGCCAGTTTGCATCACGCTGGACACCTTAAGATGTGATAGAAGATGTGGGTGCTTTTAATAGGAAAATGTTCAGTAGTAGATTTCAGGCCTGCTTCAAGATAGATCAAATTGATCAAAATTATACTTATTTCAATAAAAGCAATTCATAGAGTCATATGACTAAGTGGCAGGTGTGTTTATACAATTGCATAACTGTTCAGAGAAATGTGTTCAGAGAGTTAAAACAATCCTTTGTTGGATTTCACATTTTCTTTTCAAATCTGAAAATAAGGTCCCTTTATAAGAAGGCACGCACACCCAGTCAAAGAATGTGCCTCTACTGCCATCTCGTGGATTTGGTGTAAAAGAGAAAATTAGTACTCAAAGGCCACAAAGGATTTCCTTTTTCAGTAATTTATTTATTTATTCACTTTACATCCTGATCACAGCCCCTCCCTCCTCTCCTCCCTGACCCACCCTTACAAGTCCCTCGACCCATGACCCTCAGAGAAAGGGAAGCCACTCTTGAGTATTAGCTCCACCCTGGGACCACTTGTCCTAGAAGGACTAAGTATATTCTCTCCCACTGAGGCCCAAGCAGACCTTCCAGTTAGGGGAACAGGATCCAATGGCAGGCGACAGAGTCAGGGACAGGCTCTGCTCCAAACGTTAGGAGAGCCACATACAGACTAACATGCACCACCAACCACTACATGTTTTTTGTTTGGTGGCTCTGTCTCTGTGAGCCCATGTTAGTTCACTTTGTAGGTCTTCTTGGGTGTCCATGTCTCCTCCTAATAACTCACTTCTATCACATATCTGGGGTGAGAACAAAAACCAGTGGGTGGGGTGGGGTAACTAGAGCTGGTAACTAGCTGGAGACTCTAGCTGAGATTCCTACCATTTGGGGTATATTAAAACTGAAGTGGCCACCTCCTGCAACCAGGCAGAACTTCCACTGGAGGGAGGGGGACATCAAGCCATCCACAAAACCTTCAGCCCAAACTTTTCCTGCCTACAAGTTGTTCAGGGGAAAAGATAGAGCAGAAACTGAGGGAACAGCCATCCAATTTCTGGCCCAATTTGAGACACATCCCATGTAAAAGAGCCATCCCCTGGCATTATTAATGATATTCTGTTATGCTTGCAGACAGGAACCTAGCATAGCTGTCTTCTGAGAGCCTTCATCCAGCAGCGGTTGGAAACAGATGCGGAGACCCACAGCCAAACATCAGGCACAGCTTGAGGAGTCTTGTGGAAGAGTGAGAGACTTTTTTAAAATATAAAACTAGTAAGGATTCTTGGAGACCTAAGGTTAAAACCTGAGACCTAGGTGACACTGGAGAAATCAGGTACAGATTTTAATCTATTCCCTTAACTGGGTTGCCTTGTCTGGACTCATTGAGATTATATGCCTAGCCCTACAGAAGCTCGATGTGCTAGGGTAGAGGAATAACCAGGTGACCCACCTCCTCAGAGGAGAAGATAGGAGGGATTGTTTGAGGGGGCAGGGAGAGGGCAGTGATTAGGATATAAAGTGAATAAATAAATTAACGGGAGAAATGTAATGAATAGGTTCAAACAAAAGATTGGAAGTGAGACTTCGTCACTGAAGCCGAAATCTATAATAAAAAGCCACATGTAACATCTGGAAAAGAAAATAGCTAAAATTAAGACCTCAACAGATGGATATGACAACTCATTGGACAAAGCCAGAAATGGGATTAATACACCAAAGCACAAGCTGACAGATATTATCCATAGAGTGGGAAAATAAGGGACAGCATTCCAAAAAGAGTAGAACAGGTATATAAAGATGGTGGGGCTCACTGATAATTGGATACTAACCCCATAAATCTCTGAACACCCCAGAAACAACTCACAGACTGTGTGAAGTTCAAGAAGAAAAAAAAGAAAAAAGAAAAAAGAAAAAAAGAAAAGAAAACATTATGCTCAATTCATACACACCAAGAAAACTTTGACTAATTCCAGGTTACATCCTGTTTTACATGTACTTTATGCTCATTGTAACTAGTAAGATCTTAATGCACACTATCAAACCTTTAAAAAAAACAAGCACTGACAAAAATGTATTTGTATACTTTTATGCAAAAATGCTTAAAATTTGTACATTTATCTTTGTTTTTTAAAATAAAGTTCTTCAATTAAAAAAAATGGTGGGGAAGGCAAATGTATCTGTAGGAAGAGGACTCAGAAGAAAAGATAATAGGGCATGAGAAGCCCTCAGAGCAGCAGATACAGTCTTTGAGGAATGTAATCCATAATGTTGACATGAATATTCCTGTATCTATGAAAAAATGAAATCAATTGTTTAAAACCTTCTTACATGGAATAGCTAGGTCTAAATGACTTCATATAATAGCCAAAAGATAATAATGAATAAAAAAGACATATACTAAAACAGTGAACAGAATGTGCTTCAAAAGACACTACTAATATATTGAAATGGGCCTGGAGAAATACACTTGTTGCCCTTGGAGAGGGTACAGGTTTGGTTTCCAGCATCCACCCATGTGGTAGTTAACAGTCATCCATAACTCAAGTTCCAGGGTATCGAATGCCCTCGTCTGATCACTGTGAGCACCAAGAAAACATGTGATATATATTTGTGTGTGTATGTATGTATGTATGTATATGCAAACAAGCAAAATATTCATGCACATAAAATAAAACTTTAGATGCTTCAAACAATGTGAAGATACTGAAACAACCACCCATATAAAGGACCAAAAATTTGGCACATATAATATATGATAAAGATTGTCATCAAAAATACATAAATAATTCTTACAAGGCTTGGTGGCATGTATCTCTAATTCCAGAGTTTTGACATCTCAGACAAAAAGATCACAACTTTAGGACCAGCTTGGTGTAAATAGCAATTCCTATCTCACAAAACAATAATTTGTCTAAATCAACAATGAGAAAACAAATAACTCATACACCAGACAGAGGATTTTTAACTTCCTCCAGCCCAAAGCACTTAAGATGTTCAACATCAGTAATCATTAGGGAGATGCAAATAAAAAATGTAATGCCTCTCTCTACTCATTATAATGGCTAGAATAAAAAGAGGGAAACAAGTGTTGGTGGGAATTTGGAGAAATTGAAAGTTTCATACATTGCTAACTTTTCAGATCTTCAAAACATTAAGAATAGCAGCATCATATTATCCAGCTAGTCGATTCCTATCAATTCATAGCCAAGAACTATGAAAAGATGTTCATAAAAATGTCTTGTATATTAACGCTCAAGAAGTAATATTCATTGAGATGAGAACTAACATAACTATGAAATTAATGAATGAACAAAAGTGCTATCTCAGTATGGGGGAATGTTACTGAACTCTCAAAAGAAGAGTGATAATTACTATGACATGAATGACTTTGGAACTTAGTGTTAAGGGAAAGAAGCCAGACACAAAAGACCATCTGTCATATGGAATGTCTACACTGATGGATTCATAGAGGAAGCAGATTAGGGGTTACTGGGGGCTTAAGGAAAGAGGACTAGGAAGAGACATTTATCAGTGCAGTATGAAAACATTCTCATATATTCATCTACAAAATTAACTAAAAATGATTAACCTGCTCTGGATGTTGTGTGGGACCATTCTCCAGGAAGAGGGGTCCAGATGGGATAAAAGGAGAATCCTGAGAATGCCTTACTGACACAGGCATTCATTCTCCCTGCTTCTCAGCCACTGTGATGTAAGCTTCTATGAGTGATGAAAACCTCAGAACTACTGACCCCAAATTAATTCTCCCACACTTTGAAGTTGTTTCTGTCAAATTTTTGTCACAGTGATAGAAAAGAGCACCGAACACATGGTGGTCCTCAATGCAAAACTAAAAATTCAAAAAGGGATCCTACTGAATGTGTTCTTTTTAAATTGTCATATTTTAGTCAGCAAGATAACTCAGAGAGTAAAGTCACCTGCTACCAAACTGAGTTGAGTCCCCAGAAGCCATATGGTCATAGAAGAGAACTGAATCTAGCAAGTTGTCCTGTGAACACAGGAACACTGTGCTGCACGCACACACACACACACACACACACACACACACACACACACACACACACGTACAAAGACAAAATAAATAATAAAAAGAATTTAAAATAGAAAATGGCCATCTTAATGTATTGAAGTGTATCACAATAGGACTACTTACAAATCCTGTAGCAGAATAGCTTTTTAGGGATGTTAGGAGCCCATCCTAGTTGGTACTCACCTCCTTTACTTAACCATTCTCTGTCAAGTTTGGTTTATTCTTTCAGTATCTATTTTTTCTAGAAACAAGCAATGCTCTTATACAAAACAATAAATAGCATACCAAAAAAGTCCTTTACCTTGTATATTTTATCTATTACCACAGCAAGGAAATTATTCTCCTTTAGCACACAAAGACATAATCACTCTGTGGAAGGCCACATAGCACTCCATCAACCACTTCCGTATAAATGGTCATTTAGATTATGGTATTTTCTTGAATAGCCTCAGTGCATATGCCGCTTTGTTATTTGTGGAGAACTAAGTTCTGGCTAATTTACTAGGAAAGATTTGCTCTGTCAAAGTACAAACTATTGCTAAATCTCTCTCTTTAAGAGTCATTATTAATTACGGCCTCTGATTATCAATATAACAGACTCATCTTCCCCATAGGCAATAGAGGTGTTGCCCACAAAATATGACCCAAAGCTTATGAAACCTCCTCCACTCTCAGCTAACAATTTTGTTTCCTACCTACTCGAGAATATTGGTATAAGAACCTTCCACAGAAATATACTAATATTCATGACTCCAATAGTTTTATTCCAACCCCTCCTTTCTACAATATTATACTTTACCTTACTATTTGATTTCTCCTATTAGCATACAAGTATGCTTCTATTTCTCCAGTAGAGAGAGCGACTTAACCTTAAGGAGATTCTTGAACCCGGAGGCTGGGGGAAGCATACTTGCTATTCAAAAATATGAGATGGAGCTCTTCTCTGACCATGATTTAGAGGGAAATTTGCCAGATAGAGGTGCTCTGCATCAGTGGCTCTCAAGCCTTAGTGTTCATTAGTATCCTGTGAAGAGCTTGTTAAAACACAGTGTTTCTGATTCAGTACATTTGGAGTAGGTTCCCCTGAATTTGCATTTCTAATATATCCCCAGGTGATTTTGATGTAGCACTTCTGAGAACCTTATTTGAAAACCACTGCTTTTTACATTAAAACACATCAAGTCTGAACCCAATCTGTGTTAAGGGTGCAGTTGTCAATCAATTTTAAAGGTGGAAATTATTTCTTCTTTAAAATTATGAAATACATTACCTTAGACCACACGCTCCCGTGCACACATCTTTTGATCTCACTCTATCCACCAGCTACTGCTTGGTTTCTTTGTTCCCTCTGAAAGAAATTTCCTCAAAGAAAGGCCTCTCTCCACAGTCTCCAATCCCTTGGGTCTTACTTACCCACACTGCAGTCAGGCTTCCATTCTGACTACTCCATCACAACTGTGCTCGGTGAAGTCTACGATGACCTCCATATTGAGAGATCTACCTTCAAGTTCTGCTCTCATCTAATTGACCAATAGGCAGCATTTGACAGTGAATCATGCCCTTCTCCCCTCTTCTGGCTTTCAGAACACCATATATTTCTGGGTTTTTCTCCCATTTCATTTCAGTCTGTCTTCTTTGTTGGCTCTTCCTTTGATCCCACCTCAATATTGGTCCTTACTTATATAACTTTCCCAGTCGCTCAACTAAATGACTTGAAATATCATTTTAAGTAAATAATCATTAACTTTAGAATGTACAGCCTGATCCAATGGATATGCCTAATTGCTACAACAAGCATATGTACTCACATAACTAATAGTCACCTCCAATTAAACATCACCAATTCATTTTTTTTTTTTTAATTCTAGCTATTGAGCCAGCAAAATGGGTCAGTGGACAAAAGTGCTTACCACTAAGCTTGATGGTCTGAGTTTAATATCTGGGCCCCACATGGTGGGGGAAGAAAGCAACTCACCCTAGTTGTCCTATGACCTTCACATGTATGCTGGCGTACACAGGCACACATGCATGCATGCACACACACAAAATAAAAAAAAATATATTTTAAATTTTAAAATCATAATTACTACTTCATATTGTTTAAAATAATGTTTCTGGTGTGTCATTTTCACTGTTGTATATAGAATACTTTGATGAACCTCCCTTTATACTTTCTTTTGCCCTGAATTTTCAAATTCTTGTTCCCTTTTTCTTCCTGAGGGATCTCTCTACTATTTCCAGGAAAACTTTATTGTAAAGAACATTTAGTTTCTACATATAAAGGACTCTTACTCAATAATGTTCATAGTAGGCTTGTTCATAATAGCCAGAAACTGGAAACAACCTAAATGTCCCTCGGCTGAAGATAAAGAAAATGTGGCATATTTATGCAATGAAGTGTTACTCAGCTATTAAGAACAATGGCATCATGAAATTTGCAGGCAAATGAATGATACTAGGAACAAAAAATCATCCTGAGTCAGGTAACCCAGAGCCAGAAAGGGAAACATGGTATGTACTCACTTTTAAAGTGGATATTAGCCATAAAGTACAGGATAACCATGCTACAATCCACAGACCCAAAGAAGCTAAGTAAAAAAGATGGTTGTCACACGCCCATGCTTTCCGCCGCTAGGAACAGGCGTGCAACAAACGAACAGCTTCTTTTTCGGAATAACCTTTATTGTACAGCACTTTGAGCAGGGGCTTGATGAGCAGGAAACTTGTCTCTGAGTCGGGGACTCCCTACCGAGTTCTACTGTCTAGACGGCCTCTCACGCGCGGTCCCCCAAGAACGATCTCTCTGTCCAGTCTCTGTCCACGCGAGACCTCCCGCAATCACTATTACCAAGTCTCTCTCCACGTGGGGTCTCTCCGCCATCCCTCCTCGTGGTCTCTCTCTCTCCGTCTTCCTCTTCTTCTCCCGTGGGGCAGAAAATGCACTGCTATACATGCCTCAGAGACTTGTGTTGCTACCTGATTGGTGCATCCTCTTGTAGCTCAATCACGTGCCCCGGGGGTGGGCTGTGACTTATCTGGTGCATGTGCATTAAGTCTCTTGGCTGGGCCACAGCTCTGTTTGCTGAGTTCTCTGAGGGAAGCCGGCACCACGTTTGGGTGCAGCACAAACAGCTCCCTACAGATAGTCCAAGGGAAGATGATTGGATCTCACTGAGAAGAAGAAATAAAGTAGATGTTAGGGGTGGAGGGGGGAGAGATCAGGCATGGGAATGGAGGGAGGATGAAGGGGTAAAGTATAGGGAGAGGCAATTGGAATCAGAGGGCATCTCTGGAATAAGCTAGAAACCTATTGCAATGGAATCTTCCAGGAATATATGAGGATGACCTTAGCTAAGACTCCTAGCAACATGAAGCCTGAACCTGCCATCTCATGTAACCAAGCAAGACTTCCCACTAGAGGGCTTAGGACATCAACCCAGCCACAAAACCTTCAACTTACAATTTGTTTCCCCTACAAGCCATGCTGGAGTAAAGATGGCTCAGAAAGTGTGAGAGTGGCCAACCAATGTCTGCTTAAAGTTAAGGCCTGTGCCAGAAGAGAGCCCATGAAATGATTCCTGATGGTATTCTGCTATACTCATAAATTAGTGTCTAGCCCAGTTGTGATCAGAGAAGCTTCACCCAGTAACTGATAGAAACTTATGTAGAGATCCAAATCCAAACATTAAGTAGAGCTTGGGAAATCGGGTGGGAAATGGAGAGGATTGAAGGACACAGAGGGGTCAAGGCCTCTACAAGAAAATGCATAGAATCAACTAACCTGGGCTTATAGAGGCTCATATAGACTGAACCACCAAAAAGGGAGCCTACATGGGACTGACCTAGGCCCTTTGAGCATATGTTACAGTCGTATAGCTTGATCTTCTTGTGGGACTCCGAACAGGAGTAGGAGCTGTCTCTGACCCTGCTGCCTGCCTTTGAGACCCTCTCCTTCTGCTGCGTTGCCTTGCCTAGTATTCATAGGGAAAGTGCCTAGTGTTGCTGGAACTTGATATGTTATGGATAGTTTATATTTATGGGAGACCTTCCCTTTTCTGAAGAGAATTGGGAGAGAAGCAGATTACAAAGAAGGGGAAGAAGTTGGGAGAGGAACTTGGGGGAGAGAACGGAGTGGAAGAGAAACTTTGGTCAGGATGTAAAAAAAAAAAAAAAAAACTGTTAATTTTTTAAAAAGAAGACATACTCTGCTGTGCACATTATATCAGATTTTCCTTACTCATTCATCCACGTTGGATACTCCAGGTTGATTCCATTACTAAGCAATCATGAGTAGTGCTGTGCTAAACATAGGTATACAGAGTCTGTAATGTGTGCTAACTTTGAATTCTTGTGGTACATACCCAGGGAGGCTATAACTGAATCCTAAGTTAGTCCTGTTGTTTTATTGAGAAACCTACATATTATTTCCATAGTGCGTACTTGAATTTACAGTCCCACCAGCAGTGAGTAATGGCTCTTGTCCACTCCTGAATATTTAATAATATGTGTACATGAACACTTATGTGTATTGAGAATTGTCACTGTGTTTGTTACAAGATGAAAATTCAATGCAGTTTTGAACTGCATTTCTCTAATAGCTATAAGACCAAAACAGAGCACTTCTATGTTTCTTCTTTTGGATAGTATCTGTTCAGTTGACTTGCCTAGTCATCCATCCTTGTTATTTTATTGTTGAAGTTTTTATATACTCTAGGTCTTGGTCTTTTTGAAAGATGAATAGCTATAAATAGTTTTCTTTTCTCTTTAACATGGGCCTCACTCCGTAGTCTTGGCTACAGAGATCCACCTGCCTCTTCCTCTGAATGCATGCATTTAAATCATGTACCTACTGGCTCAGCCGAAGACTTAATGTACAGTGTACTCCTGCTTGTCAATTCAAATTCTCATTTTCTGGGCTTTGCAATTCAGTTCTGCATTGGTGATATCTTAATGTGATTCTGTCTCCATTTAGTAGTTTCAAAGTCTCAGATATTACATTGAGAAACTTAATCTATTTTATATTTTTCTTTTTGTAGAAGAAGTAAGATAAGGCTCTGGTGTCAATTCCACTGGCTTACACATCCTTTTTTTGCCAGGACCATGCTATGTTTATGATGGTTCTGCAGTACGGTCTGAAGTTAAGTATTGCGGGACACCCAGTATTTCTCTCTTTTCTTAGAATTGCTATGACTTTTGGTATCTTTTGAGTTTCTATACTTTGCTCTCCATCTCATCTGAATTCATTTGATGGAGAGCACAGGTAAGGAGCTAAAGGGACAGGGGACACCAGGAGTGCCTTTCTCAATTTCACTCTGAAGCCCTCTTTCTACTTTTACATTTTCCATATAATTTAGCTCATTCAAATGTAACATATAGCTTATTTATGCCAATTGTTTCATCTCTTTCTCATTCTTCCGCACCAATATAATGTAAGTTCTTAAAGGACAAGGCTCTTTATGTTTTCTTATAATATATCCCAAGCACTCAGATCTGGGTCTGCAATCTAGTTTGTCCTGAACATATTAATTCATTGAATTAATTAGAAAATATGCTTTTCTTCTCTCTAAAGGCATTGTTACTACTACTCACCTCAAAACTCTACTTTCTAGTCCTCCCAACCTGCACCTGCCATTCAGCTTCCAATGTACATAGCATACACTGTGTTCTGAGAAGAAATGGGAAGAGAAATATCTTCACAACCCCATAGGTCCTAGAGATGAAACCACAAACCAAAGAGTGCACATGAGGGAGCCAGGACACCAGCCACATATGTAGAGAGGATGACCTTATCTGACATCAATGGGAGGGGAGGGAGGCTTGATGCCCCAGCATAGGCAGATGCTACACGGGTGAGAGAGGAGTGTGTGAGTGGGTGAAGGAGCACCCTCATAGAGGCAAAGGGAAGGGGGAGATGGAGGATGGAATGGGGGAGTTGTAGAGAGGAAACTGGAAAGAGAGATATTATTTGAAATGTAAACAAATGCGATGATTAATTAGAAAAAGAAAAATGTATAAATACAAATTAAAACATTAAAATTATTTTGTTTCACAAAAAAAGACCCCCCCAAAAAAAACCACACACATGAAAACAATCAAATGAGCTAGCATTTTGCTTACCTATAAATTACCAGGATTCTCTCTATGAGTCAGTAAGTGAGGCAGAGGCCTTCTAGAGTCCATGCCTGAGGCAGTGAACCTAAAGGAAATAAATGTGTGCACACGTATGAATCTTAGGCATTGCTTAAATATTTTATTGCTGTCTACTAATGATATATAATTAGTTTCATTCTGATATTTTGTTTTTTGGGTTTTGTTGTTGTTGTTGTTGTTTTCAAGTTAACTATGTTTTATTTCACTGGAAAAAATCTGCATAAAGAACCAAACTCTGGTTCCCATAGAAAATATTTATGGCAGGTGTGGTGGTGCATGCCTCTTTAATCACGTTTGGTAGGCATAGATACACAGTGGACCTGAGGCTAGTCTAGTCTACATAAGGAGTTCCTACAAGAAACAAACCTTCAAACCACTTACCACTGCTTGGAGTCACTCTGCCACTCTCTTTCCTGAAGGGGGACCCTGCGGGCTCTGACTCACAGGACCCAAGTTGTTGGCTTTCTGACAGGGATCTGCTTCCTGGCCCCAGAGTGCCGAAATCACTGCACAGCAGTTATTAAAACCGTGTGACTAAGTAGAATGGATAAGGTCTGCAGTGGGGCTTCTGTCTAGTTACAGGCAGGGAAGAAGGATATATAATCTATCCCCAAATAGCTCTACAATATAGAAAAGCATCTCGATCCTTCAGGGCCCCAAACTGCCCCTTATTTACATTCACAAAGCCATGGGGAGAACTCAGGACTGAGCCAGGAACATTGAGGCAGGGTCTCCTCCATGGGCATGCCAGCTGCTTACTGAACAAGCCGACAGAAAACAGAAATGCATTTGGTCATGTCTTCGAAAACAAAGGAGAATTAGCAGAGGCAAAAGAAATTACTCAGTCTTGGGTTAATTCCAACTTCTCCCAACAGGTTTTGAAAGCTTAGACCAATGTCTGCTTCTTGGAGAACCAGAGTCAAAGGTAGCTGATCTGAATGGCTTAATGCCATTATGCCAACAACACATTGGTTTTCATTTTTACTCCTCAAAATCCAGGTGGACAAGGGGCTGGGTGGGGAAATGATCAATAATTGGGGTAAAAGGGAAGGGTTATAGGGCAAGATCCCTACATCAGCTTCTTGGCCTCAAAGAAGCTCTTAAGGTGATGCATCTGACAGATGCCAGTGAGGATGAGGATGAGGCATGGACAATGGACCACCACAGGACCCTCTGGTTGGTGCTTTCACTGGTCAGATGGAAGCATTCTTCACCGTACCTCCGAAAATCCTGCTCCTCCTGGATCTGTTCCACCTGATCAAGCAAGTGGCGATCACGGAGCTGGAGTTCTGTTAACTTATCCTTAGCAGCGATCTCAGGGCAGTTGTTGGCATGCCCCCCAACCTGGATGTCCAAGTGCACACAGTTTGCCTTCAGCGAAGAAAGCCATCCTGGTGGAGCTGGAGCGCAGACAAATCTGATGGTCACCGGGAGTGTGGGAAGTGAACGTGAAAAACCTTTGGAGCCATACTGCCGGGCCAGTTACCTTGCCCAGTACTGTCACTCTACATGCAAGCCCGGGCCGGGGGTCGATGGTTGCCGACGACCACGGTCTCGCCGGGTATTTCCTCAATGAAACAGCGCTTCTCAGTCTCGCCTGTGTTGAAATAGAGCCCACGGGCACCCGCAGCACACACAATAAACACCAGAAGCACAAACTACACCAGCCCCTACAGTGGTCAGACTCCGACACCTGCCATCGAACCTCTCATTGTCACATTCTGAATGCAAATAAATACATGCAATTCTAGTCCTCTTCTTCCATGACTTTTAATTATAGGAGCAGGATCAAAGCTTAGAGAAGCATGTGCAACTTACCATTAACTGCATCACTAATTTCTTTTCTTTTCTCCTACCAATAATCAATGGCCAATAATTCCTCAGAGAGGGATGGGACCACATGAGCCCCTACTCACCCAGGAGTTAACCTATATAAATCATCAAAGAATGTGAAGCAAGGTGAAGCGGCATGAGCTCCTCCCCCTTTCTTGATAATGTTGCTACATACAAAACAAATGAGTAACAGCTCCAAGCATAACTCTGCGATAATGACAGTCAGTGGTAAAATACTTGTCTAGTATGTGTGAGACATTGGATTTGATGCTTAGCACTTAGAAAAAAAAAATAGCCCCCAGTTTAAAATGGCCGTATAATATTTCAACTTAGTTTTAATGGTTAACATCCATTTTAGAATTCTTTTGAATTAATTACTTTAATTCTTCTTTGAAATAAGATATTCTGTTTAAAAGTCATAAGTTGAATTGTAAATGAAATGAAGTAAACATTGTTTAGTGTTCGCCTGACAATGAGCATGCATCTTGCACTGGGTAAAAGACTTGACATTTCTGATTATCCAACTTCTCATGTGATATTTCCCCCCTCTGATAAACGACCATTTGACTGTCTAGATAAACTATTGCTTAGCAAAGGAGTTGCTCTAGCTGTAGATGACACTGTGGCCTATAGAAAATGTAAACTGAGCAAAAATCTCAGGCTGTATTTCGTTTTCTCTTGTCTAACACATTATTTGGCAAAGAATAGAGTCATCAGTTAGCCCTAGCTGCTCCTACAAGTTTGGTACTGAATTAATATAGAAAGAGCAAAATATTCAAGGAGTCATTTTAGCTTTTTCTAAAAATCCTAAATGAAATTTTTAATGTTGTTTCTCTACAGTCTAAAACTGTATTTTGAGATAATTATGTATTAATAAGTTACAAAGATATAAAAAACGAAAAAAGTCAATTTTCTCAATAGTTACACCCAACAAACCTACAGTACAATACAAAAACTCTAAAATTGTCAGCAATACAATGTGTACATGTGGTCATATTCCATTTGTTCTTCATAATGCAGATACAGACTCATTCTACCACTAAGAAAGACTAGCCTCTTCCTCACCCTCTACACAAACTGTTGTGGATTGTGGTACCTTAGAGAGCTTTGGACTCTCACACAAATAACCTAAAACCTTCAGTAACTGTCCTACATTATTTTCACACCCACACAATTCTGGACAGCTTGTAAAACCTGTGTTTCCAGCCTGGGCTTTTCTAACATCTGCATTTTATATATTAAGTCCTTTTTTTAACACCTTAGGACCTGTAAGCCTCACACCTGCCTTCTTCCCACTTTACCCCTACTTCCATCTTTCCCATTCTTCTCTCAGCTCACTACTTACATAGTGCTACTCTTCGTTTAAAAAGAATCATCTACAAACTGAGGTCAAACAATATCTTTGACTGTTGAGAGCACTTATTGTTCTTGCAGAAGACTTGATTTCAGTTCCCACCACCCATGTGACATTTCATAACTCTCTATACCTCTAAATCCAAAGGATCTGATATCTTCTTCTCTCTATACCTCTAAATCCAAGGGATCTGATATCTTCTTCTGGCCTCCACAAACACTAGTCACACAGAAGGTATATGCACATATATGCCAACAAACACACACTAAAATTGAAATTGAAAGCTAAAACAGATTTACGAACTTCATTATCTCCACTTAGTATCTAACAGCACAGTCTTGGAAACACAATGAAACAAGAAGACTGGTGATAAACTATTTTTGACACCTACAGCGTGTAGCTGTAGTTGATTAATCTTGTCAAACAGCAGTTCCTCACTGCCTGTCCCATGTTCTGGATTCTCGAGTGAAAGATACATGCTGAAATCTTATATTTAACATGCCTTAATCAGCTCACAGGCTGTCAGTGGCCAATGGCTGGGCAGGGAGACAGGCGGAACTTTAGGATTTGAGTCCAATTTTGGGAACCCAATTAAGATAACACAAGCATTAAGTCAAATCCATGACAACAACTGCCTTTACCCTAAACAGAAATAAGGAATATAATTCCAAGTGAAGACAATTCACCCAAAGGATTCATGTAAAATAAAACACACAAAAAAATCTGAATAAGAGAAAAAACAAAATAACAAAAGTCCTGTCCATTCCAACTATTTAAAACAGATGCACAAAACACAACTAAGAAAAGGCAAACATCTGAGATAAGACTCCACGGCAGCACCTCCACAAGTGCACAGCTCCCTGACAGCAGGAACCAAAGGCACTGAGACAGCGGAAATGAAAAAGAAAGGATTCACAGAATCCTATTATTTAAAGCAGTAATAATCATACAGAGGATTCAAATAAATAGATGGAAGAAGTAAGGGAAACAATCAAAGATCTAGAAAATGGATGCTCAGTAATTAGAAACTCAAAACCACAAATGAAACAGTTAAGAAGAAATTCAAAACTTTGAAAAAGATTTCTTTACTTCACCAAATTTAATTTTTCTTATGCCTGTATAAGTAGGAGGTTATTTCCTGATCAAGAGAAACATCAGTGGCTTCACCACTGAAAAATGACATCCCTAAAAGTGTTCGTTGCCAATAGGCAACCAGGTGGATATGAAGAGGATGAAAGACAGACAGATCTTGTTATATTCTTTTTCTTGTGGTATCATTAGCTTATTATGATACTTACAATATATTAGTCACAATGATGGAGATAAACATTACATTTACCCAGATTTTCTAGTAAGAGCTAGTTGTGTGGAGGCATAAGTGAAAGACCTTTGTTTGTGTTTTTGACCATTTTGTAATTTCTGGTTTCAAGTCTTAATCTGTGCAGTTAGGGAGACTGCTAATTCTCAATGTAATGTAGTTACATTAATCCTGTTAAGTTCAGCTTCGCAGTTACTTCTCATTTAGCTAATGTCTTTTCACTTGGATTAGATACAGTAACAGCATGAGCTAAATGAATGTTAATGTTTGTGCATTAATGACATACTTTTGATTTCTCCATTTATCTCTTGCAAAGTTTGATCACATGCAAGACATGATCAAGCATCAGGTTAGAGCTAGAAGTCTGAATAACCTTGTTCCATTTCCAATTTTTTGGAAGTCTCTTTGGCTTTAATTTTTAATAACAACCCTGACTTGCTCAACTTTTCATCTCTGGTCTGGCATTTATTAGACGTAACTAATTGTCAAACTTCAATCTATGACTACATTCTTTGTCCACTGGTTGGTTAGCTTTTTGAGAACAACCAGAAGCTTAGCTTTTAATCTACCAGAAAACAGAGGAAATGTTCGTTTCTTTCTACCTCCTTTTCAGTCTGTGCATATCATCTTCAGATCACACTGATGTTATGGTTTAAGTCTTATAAAGTACTTTTCCTAAAGTAGTTGTTTCACTTAAATCTGCCAAAGAATGTTTCTGTTACTCTTTTTCATGTAGTTTCCCATAAATGCTGTTCTTAAGATTTATAGCAGCAATGTCAGATTTTGTTTTATTATTATTTTACCTACACAGTTTACATCCTGTTCATGCCCCCCTCCCAACCACCCCCTCCCACAATCCTTCCCCCATTTACCCCTCCCCTTCTCTTAGCAGGTAGGGCCTTCCTTGGTATCTCTGCACCCTGGCATATCAAGTTTCTGCTAGGCTATGCTCTTCCTCTCCCACTGAGGCCAGACAAGGCAGCCCAGCTAGAAGAACATATCCCATGTACAGGCAACAGCTTTTGGTTTAGGCACCATTCTAGCTGTTAAGGATCCACATGAAGACCAAGCTGCACATCTCCTACATATGTGTGGGGAGGCCTAAGTTCAGCTCCTTTGGTTGCTGGTTGAGCCCTAAGGATCCAGGTTAGTCGACTCTGTTGGTCTTCCTGTGAATTCCTATCTCTTTAGAGACCCCAATCCTTCCTCCTATTCTACAATAAGAGTCCCCAGGCTCTAGCCATTGTTTGGCTGTGGGTATCAGCATCTGTTTGAGTCGCCTGATTGGTAGAGCCTCTCAAAGGGTAGCCATGCAAGACTCCTGTCTGTAAGTATAACGGTGTATTATTAACAGCATCAGAGCTTGCTGCTTATGGGATAAGTCTCAAATTGGGCCCATTATTGGTTGGCCATGCCCTTAGTCTTGGCTCCACCCCGATTTCTTTATTTCTTATAGATATGATAATTTGGGAGTCAAAAGTATTATGAGTGGGTTGGTGTCCCTCTTGCTCTATTGGGATTCCTGCTTGGCTACAAGGGGTGGCCTCTTCAGGTTCCATAACCTTAATACTGTGAGTCACAGCTAAGGATACCCCATTGGTGCTTGTGTGCTTAAAGAAACCTTAAACCAGGCCCTCAGGAAGAATAACAAGTGCTCTTAACCATCTCTCTAACCCAGTATTTTACTGATTTATTTTTTCCTTGTTATTTTTCTTTAGCTTTGTTATGCCTTGAGAAAAAGGTATTTTTGTTGTTGTTATTTTGCATTTTTCTTTGTAATATGTTTTGTTATTCTGTGGTTTGAATGTGCAATATCCTCCATAGACTTACATGGTTGAAGACATGGTCCTCAGCCACTGCTGCTATTTGGCTTTGCCTAGAAATGGGTCACTGGAGGAAAGTCTTGACATTGTATTGTTCAGTGGTACTTTCTGTTCACTCTCTGCTTCCTGACTACAAATACAATGTGACCAACCACCTCCCTCCTCATGACACTATGTCCTCCCATCTAGGATAAACCACGTATGCTGTTGAACCTTTTTAAAAAGCCTGTCATTAACCAGCATTTGACAGATACTTTCTCACTGCAATGAAAAGAACAACTGTTACATTCTTTGTCTCAGTAGTTACAGATGTACTGTTGACTAAATGGATCGTTTAATTCCATTCCTATCAAAGGAAGTCACTAAAAAATATACTTTAAAAATCCTTTTTTTTCTATTAAATACCTCAGAAAATTCTTCACCTTGGGAAATTTGTAGTACAAATGTATAACTTTAACAACTACTTGTCAACTGTGGGGTTTTTGGATCAAATCTAGTAGAACAAATCTACAGAGTAAGCACATGTTTCCCAGATACTATGTCCTTATAAACCTTCACTTTATAAGAACTCTTTAATATTCATTTTATAAGCAACCTCTGGATCTACATGGGATTTACTGCAGTTTCTAATAATTATAGCCTTTTCTCTTTGTAGTGAACAAAAATCAGTATCTGCTGAGGAAATGCCATCTACTCAGATTACTATGAATCCTGGTAAATTTGAGTGCCAACTGCTTTCAGTTGTTGTCATTGTGCGGGTAACTTCTAGTCTGTGTTAATGAGCTTGCCAAGAACTTGTTCTTTCTCTTATAGTCGTACCATTACCTGTATACCTGCTTTGCTTTCCAGATTATTATCAACCCAAGGAAGGCAAAGCTAAGTATATCTCTTGCTGATCTCTTCAGCATACAGAGAGAATATAACACATAGCAGGTCTCATAAATGTCTATGGGTTAAATAAGTAACAAAGCCATATGAACTTAGATACTATAAATTGCAAAGGAGAAAAGTGATTAGTTAGAAAATTTTAGGGCTGAGGAGATAGCCCTACTGTATATTATCTGTTTAGCATGAGCAAAGACCTGATTTTGAACAATACTGCCCAAATAAGATTATTTTTAGAAAATTTTGTCAGTTTGAGTATATTAAAGAATACCAAGTCCAGTGTGGTGATGCATGATTTTAATCCCAGCGCTTCAGAGGCAGAGGGAGATGGATCCCTATGACTTCCAAGGACGACCTGGTCTACACAGTTATAAAGTGAGTTCCAAGAATGCCAGAGTTATTTAGAAGGACATGCCTAAAAACAAACATGCAAACAAACCCATGCAATTTTGAAAGTATTTATCTATAGATAGTTGGTTATTTTAGGACAGTGCCTAACATGTGGAGATACCAAGCCGACACATACCACAGGTGATGGCCCACACAAACCTACACTGGAATTCTGGATCAAACAAAGATCATGAATAACCCCTAGCTCATGACCCACCACCAGCTTTTGGCACTAGCCCAAAAGACTGAAGCCTTCCAACTCTGAATACAGACACTGTCTTCTTCCCAGTTTTGTTTTCGGGCAGAGCTACTGCACTGACCTCTTTCTAAATCCAGACATTCTAACTGACCATTAACAAACACTCCGATACCTGCTCTCACCCTGGCACCTCTGATTCAGTGCCACCAAGTCCCTATGCTTCTTCTCTTTCCTCTCTACTTTTAGGGTTTGCAAAATTTACACCCCTGCCTTCTAGCAATAGCAGCCAGGGGTGGGGGATACAGTCACGGGATGGGGGGCAGTGCTGCCTGCTAGAGCAAATGGCAGAACAGGCTCTTCACCCTCAATCTAGGCAAAAAAACAAGCCCACAAACAAAACATACTGGATGAGATTTTGCTGCTGACAATTCGGGGAAAAAAACAGAACAAAAAACAAAAAAACCCATACACTTGAAAACCTCAACAGCTTTCTGGGGATAGTATCCAATTGTCAGTGACTTTAAATTATGTCTGTTCTTTTGTGACTGGGTTATCTCACTCAGGATGATATTCTCTAGATGCAATCATTTTCTTAAGAATTTGGTTAAGTCATTGTTTCTGATGGCTGAGTAGTACTCCATTGTGTACCACAATTTTAGTATCCATTCATCTACTGAAGGACATCTGGGTTCTTTCCAGCTTCTGGCTATTATGAATAGAGCTGCTATGAACATTGTGGTGCATGTATCTTTCTTGTATATTGGAGTGTCTCTGGAGTATATGCCCAGAAGTGGAATAGCTGGATCTTCAGGTAGTACTATGTCCAATTTTCTGAGGAATGGCCAGACTGATTTCCAGAGTGGTTGTACCAGTTTACAACCCCAAAAACAGTGTAGAAGTGTTCCTCTTTCTCCACAACCTCGCCAGCATCTGCTGTCATCTGAGTTTTGGATCTTGGCCAATCTAACTGGTGTGAGGTGGAATCTCAGGGTTCTTTTGATTTGCATTTCCCTGATGGCTAAGGATGTCGAGCACTTCCTCAGATGTTTCTCAGCCATTCCATATTCCTCAATTGAGAACGTTTTGTTTAGCTCTGTACCCCATTTTTTAATAGGGTTGTTTGATTCTCTGGTGTCTAGCTTTTTGAGTTCTTTGTATACCTTGGATATTAGGCCTCTATCTGATGTAGAGTTGGTAAAGATCTTTTCCCATTCTGTTGGCTGCCGTTTGGTTTTCTTGACAATGTCCTTAGCCTTACATAACCTTTGCAATCTCATTAAGTCCAATTTGTCAATCTTTGACCTTAGAGCTTGAGCCATTGGTGTTTTTTTCAGAAAATTTTCTCCTGTGCCTATGTGTTCTAAAGTTTTCCCTACTTTCTCATCTAATAGTTTCAGTGTATCTGATTTAATGTGGAGATCTTTGATCCACTTACACTTGGGCTTTGTACAAGGAGATAAGAAAGGTTCAATTTTCATTCTTTTGCATGCTGAGTGCCAGTTGGACCAGCACCATTTGTTGAATACACTGTCCTTTTTTCTTTGAATGTTTACAGCTCCTTTGTCAAGAATCCTGTGACCATATACGTGAGGGCTCATTTCTGGGTCTTCTATTCTATTCCATTGATACACGAGCTATTTCTGTATCAGTACCATGCAGTTTTCAGCACAATTGCCTTTTAATATAGCTTGAGGTCAGGGATAGTGATTCCCACAGATTTTTTTTGTTGTTGAGGATGGATTTCCCTATTCTAGGTCTTTGGTTATTCCATATGAAATTGCACATTGATCTTTCCAACTCAATGAAAAACTGGGTTGGAATTTTGATGGGGATTGCATTGAATCTGTAGATTGCTTTTGGTAAGATGGTCATTTTTAAAATGTTGATCCTTCCAATCCGTGAGCATGGGAGATCTTTCTATTTTCTGAGATCTTCCTCCATTTCCTTCTTTAGAGGTTTGAAGTTCTTGTCATACACGTCCTTCACTTGCTTAGTTAGAATCACACCAAGGTATTTCACAGTTTTTGTGACTATTGTGAAGGGTATCATTTCCCTAATTTCTTTCTCCACATGTTTGTCCTTTGAATATAGGAAGGCTATTCATTTGTTTGAGTTAACTATGTATCCAGCCACTTTGCTGAACTTGTTTATCAGCTGTAGGAGTTCTCTGGTGGAATTTTTGGGGTCACTTAACTACACTATCCTGTAATCTGCAAAGAGTGATGTTTTTACTTCTTCCTTTCCGATTTGTATCCCATTGATCTACTTTTGCTGTCTAATTGATCCAGCCAGGACTTCCAGTCCTATGTTGAATAGATAGGGGGAGAGTGGGCAGCCTTGTCGAGTCCCTGATTTTAGTGGGATTGCTTCAAGTTTTCCACCGTTAAGTTTGATGTAGGCTGTTGGTTTGCTGTATATTGCTTTTATTATGTTTAGATATGGGCCTTTGATTCCTGTTCTTTCCAGGACTTTTAACATGAAGGGGTCTTGGATTTTGTCAAATGCTTTCTCAGCATCTAGTGAGATGACCATGTGATTTTGTTCTTTGAGTTTATTTATATGGTGCATTACATTGATGGATTTCCTTATATTAAACCATCCCTGCATCCCAGGGATGAAGCCTACTTGGTCATGGTGAATGATAATTTTGATGTGTTCTTGGATTCGGTTTGCAAGGATTTTGTTGAGTATTTTCGCATCAATGTTCATAAGTGAGATTGGTCTGAAGTTCTCTTTCCTTGTAGGGTCTTTGTGTGGTTTAGGAACAAGTGTTATTGTAGCCTCAAAAATAAGTTAGGTAGAATTCCATCTGATTCTATCTTGTGGAATAGTTTGGAGAGTATTGGTGTTATGTCGTCAATAAATGTCTGATAAAATTCTGCACTGAACCCATCTGGACCTGTACTTTTTTTGGTTGGGAGGCTTTTGATGAATTCTTTTATTTCTTTAGGTGTTATGGGATTATTTAGATGGTTTACCTGGTCCTGGTTTAACTTTAGGATCTTGTATCTCTCTAGGAATTCATTCATTTCCTCCAGATTTTTCAACTTTGTGGAGTATAGGCTTTTGTAGTAAGATCTGATGATTTCTTGAATTTCCTAAGTTTCAGTTGTTATGTCTCCACTTTCCTTTATGATTTTGTTAATTTGTATATTCTCTCTTTGCCCTCAAGTTAGTCTGTCTAGGGGTTTATCCATCTTGTTGATTTTCTCAAAGAACCAGCTCTTGGTTTTATTGATTCTTTCAATGGTTCTTTTTGTTTCTATTTGGTCTATTTTTGCCATAATTTTGATTATTTCTTGCCGTCTACTCCTCTTGGGTATATCTGCTTCCTTTTGTTTGAGAGCTTTTAGCTGTGCTGTCAAGTTGCTGATGTTTGCTTTCTCCAGTTTCTTTTTGGAAGCGCTCAGGGCTATGAATTTTCCTCTCAGTACTGCTTTCATTGCATCCCATAGGTTTGGTTATATTGTGTTTTCATTTTCATTAAATTCTAGAAAATCCTTAATTTCTTTCTTTATTTCTTCTTTGACCCTGCTATCATTTAACAGAGCATTGTTTAGTTTCAAAGGGGAATGTGAGCTTTTTGTTATCTTTGTTGTTGTTAAAGACCAGCCTTAGAGGGTGGTGATCTGAGAGGATGCATGGAGTATTTCAATCATGTTATATAGATTGAGGTTCGTTCTGTGACCAATTATGTGGTCAATTTTCGAGAAGGTGTAGGAAGCTGTTGGCACCAATACATGGCGCCGGCTTCCCGCTGAGAACTCAGCAAACAGAGCTGTTGCCCAGCCAAGAGACTTAATGCTCATGCACTACATAAGTCACAGCCCACTCTTGGGGCACTTGATTGAGCTACAGGAGGACGCACCAATCAGGTAGTGACATGAGTCTCCTAGGCATATATAGCAGTGCATTTTCTCCCCCACGTGAGGAGAAGAGTAAGAGAGTGGAGAGATTGCGGGAGACCCCACATGGAGGGATGGCAGAGAGATACCACGTGGAGAGAAGCCCGATAGGAGAGGTTGTGGGAGATCCCACGTGGAGAGAGACTCGGTAAAAGAGATTGCGGGAGGTCCCACGTGGACAGAGACTGGACAGAGAGATCGCTCGTGGGGGACTGCTCCAGAGAGGTCGCCTAGACAGTAGAACCCTGTAGGGAGTCCCCGGCTCAGAGAGAAGTTTCCTGCTCAAGAAGCCCCCTGCTCAAAGTGCTGGACAATAAAGGTTATCCGCAGAAGAATCTGTTTGTTTGTTGCACGCCTGTTCCTAGCGGCGGAAAGTGTGGGCGCGTGACAGAGAAGGTACCATAGGGTGCTGAGAAGAAGGTGTATTCTTTTAGTTTAGGATGATATGTTCTGTAGATATCTATTAATTCCAGTTGGTTCATACTCTATGCTAGTTTTACAGTGTCCTTGTTCAGTTTCTGTTTCCATAATCTGTCCATTGGTGAGAGTGGGGTATTAAAGTCTCCCACTATTATTGTGTGGCGTGAAATGTATTTGTTTGAGCTTTAGTAGGGTTTCTTTTATGAATGTGGGTGCTTTTGTATTTAGAGCATATATGTTAAGGATTGAGAGTTCCTCTTGACAGATTTCGCCTGTAATGAGTAAAAAGTGTCCTTCTTTATATTTTTGATAACTTTTGGTTGGAAATTTACTTTTTTTGATATTAGAACAGCCACTCCAGCTTGCTTCTTGGGGCTATTTACTTGGAAGTTTTTCCCAACCTTTTACTCTGAGATAGTGTCTGTCTTTGTCTCTGAGTTTCCTATGCAGCAAAATGCTGGATTTTGTTTATGTATCCAGTCTGATAGCCTATGTCTCTTTATTGGGAAGTTGAGACCATTTTTCTTAATAGTTATCAAGGAATAGTGGTTTTTGTTTCCTGCTATTATCGCTTTTGTAGGTTGAGTTGTGTCTGTGTCTCTTCTTTTGGTTTTCTTGCTTATAAGTTTTCTTGTTTTTACTAGGATGTAGTTCCCCTTGTATTGTGTTTTCCACCTATAATTCGTTGTAGTGCTGGGTTTGTGGTCAGATATTGTGTAAATTTTGATTTGTCTTGAAATATCTTCATCTCTCCATCTATGGTGATTTATAGTTTTGCTGGGTATAGCAGCTTGGGCTGGCACTTGTGCTCTCTTAGGGTCTGCATGATGTCTGTCTAGGCTCTTCTAGCTTTCATAGTCTCTGTTGAGAAATCGGGTGTGATTCTGATTGGTCTGCTTTTATAGGTTATATGGCCCTTTTCCCTTACTGCTTTTAATATTCTTTCTTTGCTTTGGGCACTTGGTATTTTGACTATTATGTGTCAGGAGGAATTTCTTTTCTGGTCCAACCTATTTGGAGTTCTGAAGGCTTCTTTTATACTTGTGGTCATCTCATTCTTAAGGGTAGGGAAGTTTTCTTCTACAATTTTGTTGAAGATATTTACTGTGCCACACTTAGTTGATATTCTTCTCCCTCTCTATTCCTATTATCCTTAGGTTTGGTCTTCTAATTTTGTCCTGGATTTCCTGGACATTTTGGGTTAGGAGCTTTTTGGTTTTTGCATCTTCTCTGGCTGTTTTGTCTATGTTTACAATGTTGTCTTTGGCCCCCGAGATTCTCTCTTCCATCTCTTGTAGTCTATTGGAAATGCTTGCTTCTGTGACTCCTGATTTCTTTTTTAGGTGTTCTACCTCTAGGGTTATCTCTTTTAGTGTTTTCTTTATTGTGTCAATTTCCGTTTTAAATTCCTTCTTCGATTCCTTCATCTTTCTGGTTCTGTTTTCCTCTAGTTCTTTGAGTTCTTTGAGTGTTTTTCTTGTTTCCTCTTTAAAAGCTTCTGATTCTTTTTGCTTTTCTTCCCGTTCTTGTTTAAGTATTTCTATCATTTTCTTGAGGTATGATTTTAGGTCTTCGTCTTCTTTTTCTGGAGTGTTTGGCATTCCAATGTTTGCTGTTATACGAGAGCTGGATACTGGTGTTGCCAGGTTGTCTTGGTTTCCTTGGGATATTCTCTTTCGCTTTTCTTTTGCCATCTTGTTGTCAGTGATATGTTCTTGCCTTTCCCTTGTACCTGGTCTGTGTCCCTGGATCTCCACTGGTCCAGGTGGCAGATGGTCTGAGCCCTGTTCTGAGTCCCAAAGCTGCCGGGTGGAAACAGAGGTTCCAATGCTGGGTTCCTGGTCCCTGGATCTATCTCTGCTAGTTTTACAGTGTCCTTGTTCAGTTTCTGTTTCCATGATCTGTCCATTGTTGAGAGTGGGGTATTGAGGTCTCCCACTATTATTGTGTGGGGTGAAATGTATTTGTGTTTTATTTTAATGCTTACACCCTACCCTACTCAAAATTTGTACTAAAAATAACATGAGATAGTCACTCCAATGACACCTCCACTTTATAAAAAAAAGGAAGTTGTGCAGCAAGTGGAACCACGTCATCAGACAGAAAAACGGGTAAGGTCGAGCAGATCCTACCTGGCGATCCAGCCCTTATGGGGTCACCAAACCCAGACACTATTGAAGAAGCCAAGAAGTGCATGCTGACAGGAGCCTGATATTGTTGTCTCCTGAGAGGCTTTGCCAGAACCTGACAAATACAGAGGTGGATGCCAAATATTGACCTGAGAACAGGGTCCTTAATGGAAGAGTTAGAAAAAGGATTGAAGGAGTTGAAGGGGTTTGCAACCCCATAAGAACAACAATGTCAACCAACTAGACACCCTTCAGAATTCCCAGGGGGCACCTGAGACAACCACCAACCAAAGAGTACACATGGAGGAGGAACACATGGATCCAGCAACATATGTAACAGAGGATGGTCTTAATGGGCATCAATGAGAAGAGGTCCTTGCTCCTGTGAAGGTTCAATGCCGCAGTGTATATGAGGGCAGAGAGGTGGGAAGGAGTAGGTAGGTGGGTGGGGGAGCACCCTCACAGAAGTACTGGGAGGGGATATGAGTTTCTGGAGAGGAAAGGGGATAACATTTGAAATGTATTTTTTTTTCATCTAGTAAAATAAAAAATAAAAAAATTAAAAAGGAACCCTGGCAATTCTCATAGTGGAGCACAGTAGGTTCCTCCCACCAGGTTCCTGTCCTGGAGCATGTGACCACAACACCTTACTAAGAAGACCATGGGAACTGGTAGCATAGCATTTCACCCAGAGTTCTCTACACTAATGAGGTATCTAGATGCCCCACCCTGAATCTGGCCAATAAGCTTCCCTTCCTGGACATTCCTTCCTGAAAAAAAAAAGGTATTTAATCTTTTGTCCATCCTGAGTAAGTCCTATGTACTTATTTTCCAAGATGAATATACTTTTGACAAGCAAGGACTCTTTCTTATCAAGAACAGCTATGCAGGGGGTGGGGTGGAGAGGGTGGGGAGCCTTGGTGTTACAGAACCCTGCTGCCTTAGTTTAAAGCTGAAGGCCCCTCTGACATTCACCATGAGCTAAACTGGATTCCCCCTCCCCCAACACTGGGATCATCATCTGCTCAAGCCCCTCCACCCCACCCCCATTTTCGACTCTTCATGGTTCCTAGAATCTGAGTATCCTCAGCCCCAGCCTGTGGCATTACACTCCCTGAGAGACTGGGGCAGGAGTCCCCATCTTAGGCTGCATTCTGCCTCCCCTGAGTGGTAGGTTCCAAGTCCCACAAGCCCAGTATCCTGTTTGTTCACACATACCCCAGCAGCCAGGCAAAACAGAGACCCACAAGTTATAGTTAATTTTATAAGGAAAAATGACCTTATGAAGTTTTATTTTGGTATGTGTGAATGTGTGATATGTGTGTTGGGGGTGTGTGGATAAACACACCCTATGCGTATCAGGAGACCAACAAAGGTGTTTCAGGTGTCACAGGCTATCCCTTATTCCCTTGATGCAGGGCCTCTCACTGAACTTGGGGCTAAACTTTCTGACAACAGGCTCTAGTGACTATCTCCAAGTTCCTCCCTCCCCATCAGTCCTGAAGTTACTGTGTCTAGCCAACCAATATTTCTGAGTGTTGGGGAGTCAAACCCAGACCTTTATTCTTGCACAGTAAGCAATTGACCCACTGAGCCATTTTTTTGGTCCCAGTAGATTTACTTTTTTTTTCAAACAAAAAGAATCCAGATTCTGATTTGGTGCATGTATTAGAACTTTAATTTGATTTGAAACTATGACAAAATTTTTTTCTTTCTAAAATTAACTGGATTCAGATGACTGCGAAATTCTCCTCTCTTCTGGCATGGCAGGTCTGCATTCTCAACGAGAAAGTAAAGCTATGAGAGAAAAATAGAGGAGAGTTAAGCAACTTGAAAGGACTAATATGCACATATATTATAATCTATTACAAAAGTAAATGACAGCAACACAAATTTCAGACTAATAAACTGTATATTCTGATCCACGTGTACTTTAAGAGTCTGATAAATACTTGGATCTTATCCAACACTTTTAGCTGTTTCTTACATGACCTGCTCCTTAAATATGCACAATGCAATAGTAGAAGGAGTTGAAAAAGGAGACCTCACCTCATAATCATATCCCATGGATTCACATAAAATCTTAAAAATGTGCCAGCCTTTCCTTGGGAAAGTGTTATGGTCAAGACACATTTGTAACCATGGCCATGATTATTTATCAAATAGCATGGAGAATTAGAGTCAAAACAGGACAAGTCCACTTTTTATTTACTGTGAATAGAGAAACTATTTAGCAAAGCAGTACCCAAACACTTTGGTACTTCTCTTCACTACTTTATTCTTATCCAAATATCCCTAGTTGTCACACAATTTCAGATGATAAACTTTCTGAAATATTGGTCTGTAAAAATAATTGTCAGTCAAATATATTAATCATAGAAATACAAAGTTATTAATATCAGTGGTTGCTTGGACTTTATATGTTTCTGTCAGTTAACTCTGGCCTCCTGCTTTTCCTATTACCTCTCTTTTCTGATGCCTTCTTCCCATTAGGCTCCTTCTTCTGGTTCATGCTCTGCTTCTTCAAAAGCTGCACCACCTTTTTCATCCTATTCCTTAAAGGAGTATACCATGTTATAACATGTAAAGTTCAAATCCACCTTTACTTTTCAACAGAAGCGAGTTGGTAACATTATCTGCCCACATTACTAAACTTTCCTATATGATTTTTTTACCTCATTCTAAACAGTAATGTATGCCATTTGGCTCCTTCAAATGTATCACTATCATTCTCACCAGTCACTGTGATCCTATGTTGCTCCACAGTCAGTGTGGCATCAAATTTCTCTGTAGCATGAATGGTACCTACTCAATCCTCCTTACATATTTTCTAATCTAGGACACCTTACTTTTTACTCCTACTCCCTGTCCTTTGACCATCAAATCAATAGTAATGGTTTATACTGCGCTATTATTACAATTCTCAAATCATTTTAACTTACTTTTGGGGTGATTTGAGCAACTAGGACATTATATGGCAATATCTTTCCCATATACCTCATATAGTTTATCTCATTTAATTCTCATTAAAATCCTAGAAGGGACTGGATGTCTTATTTGGAAATCATTAAATGAGCACTTCTACGAAGTGTGACTGTACTGTAGCACCAGCTAGAACACACTATCTTCAGGCATGTTTCAAAGCATATCACTAATGCCTTTATGTGTATGGATGTTATTAACTTTTATAACTTTTTCCTCTTTCCTTCCTCCAAACCTCCCCTATGCCCTCGCCCTCACACCCATGAACTTTTAATCACATAATAGTACTTGTATCCAAAATCTCACTGAATTTCCCTCATGACAAACACAGGCACTAACTATCATTTCTATTGTTGAGACAAAAAAACTGGGACAAAAACAAGGGAAATAACTGGCCTGAGGTTGCCAAATTACATAATGAGCCAGGGTTCAAATCCAGACATAGAAAATGTAAAGTACATGTTTTTCTACCTCTGTATTAACCTATTATTTTCTCCAATCTTGGCATGTGATTCCTTTAGGACATAACATTACCTAAGGCATATTAGTTGATTTTTCTCAAGAAATGTTCATTTTTGTTTATAGAGCTTTCAGTTTCTAAAGAACTAAACACTCATGGAATAGGAGCAAAGGGTATTTTCATGGCAGAGGTTATGTAGGGAAACAGAAAGAGAAAAGGTTAGCTCATAAGATTAGAAAGAGAGAGTAAGAGATCCCCCATTTTTTTACCTCAGTGCTAAGCAGCATAAGGAAGAGAACATCAAGCCACCTAAAACTGTGCAGAGCAACTAGGCTCTGATCATGTGGGAGCCAGAGATAAATACGCTTGCCTTTGAAGGTAACACCTTTCTCTGCTAAAACTACATTACTGGGTTGTCACTGAGCTCCAGAAGGTAAGATAGATGCGAAGAGAAGAAACACTTTTCCCTCAATTAATCATAAAAACATCCCCAGGCATAAAATGAAATAGTGAGTGAACACCAAATATATATTTATAGAATTTACCTATTACCTCTTTATGTTGTTATGTTGTTAACTGCAGTCTCATGGTCGGGAAAAACTAAAACTACATAGTTCTCAATCTATTAAAGCCAGAATACAAATTTGTTTAAAAAAAAAAAGCAAAAAGTATGATATTATTTACTGATTACTTTTTGACACTTCTAAGGAGCCTTGAGCAGCATTTCATAATAAAATATGTTAGCATTTCTACAATAAAATATATGCA
This sequence comes from Micromys minutus, assembly GCF_963924665.1. Classification (NCBI taxonomy): domain Eukaryota; kingdom Metazoa; phylum Chordata; class Mammalia; order Rodentia; family Muridae; genus Micromys; species Micromys minutus. The sequence continues at coordinate 121,836,939 of NC_137970.1, read as the reverse complement.
TATTCATTAAAACAGTAAATGAGACTAGAAAAAACCCATATCAGATTAGATCAGCATCTATTGCTTAAATAACTTATAAAAATATTTAGGTTTATAAAATTTTTAAACATCCAGAATTATAGATAAGAAATTAACAAAATCAAGGTTTGCGTAAGCCTCCAGATTCTGCAACATTAATATATCTTACTATTCATCACAATGCCTAGGTTCCTTTATTTATGTGGTTTATTTTAAATTTGCGGTATACATTTCACCTTTACTACCAAAGAAAAATATGGCACAGTCATATTTGAAACCTACTGTGGAGGAGCAATACATACCAAAGAGACCTGAGTTTTTATCCCCAACACCCACATAAAAGAACCAAGCATAAAATCCTAATAATATGGTTGTCTAAACAAAACATGCACAATGATAACACCAGATGACATTTGGAAGTGAACAGAGGAAATCTAGCAAGGTCCCACAAATAAAAAAAAAAAATAGACAAACTGTGGTCAATTAATTGTTCCCTGGAGAATCAGCCTTCTCCAGGGAAAACCCCTGATTGATTATCCAGTCCCAAGTGATAAGCCGTAAACACACATATATGACAGTACACTAAATGTACTCAGCAGGTTGTATTTGTGTGTGACTTATAACAACAAAAATGAAAAATAATTCAAAGTTGAGTGGGCATGGGAGAACAAGAGGTGAAATGAGAAGGGGAAAATGAAGGGTGTAAATGACATAACAATACTAATGTATGAAAATCTCAAAATTATGAAACAAATATTTTTAAGGCCAAATATGGTCTCCTGTATCTGTAACACTAATGGGGGAAAAGGAGTTAAGTGGATTTCCAGAGACTACCATATACAGTGAGACATTGTATCAAAAGACATGCTGATGAGGGATCAAACACTGATCCCCGGTCTCTACAAATGCACATTCATATGCACATGTGTGCATACATATATGAACATGTATACATACATACATATATACATACATACATATATACATATACACAGAGAGAGACAGAGAGAGAAAAACGGAGACAGAGAGAGACAGAGAGACAGAGACAGAGAGACAAACAGAGAGAGAGAGAGAGAGAGAGAGAGAGAGAGAGAGAGAGAATGCACTAACTCATGTAGATTTCAAGTGACTTGGTTTTCACTTCATCCTTATCACTAACTGGTCATACTATGACTGAATAAAAGACAGGGTATATATGAATAGAGCCCTACATGATTAGAGTCCCACATCCTAGAGTCAGATTGGAGCCTCTTGCCAGGTAAGAAAGAATTCCAGCATAATTACCATTGCTATAAATGCTGCTGGCATAAAGTTAATATTCTTTCCATATACAAATATTTAATGTTAGAATATCTGATCCAGTCTTAAATTCTGAGTGATAACACCTTGGCTATGGGTCTACTTCCCCAAGTACTATCTAAGATTCTGAAAAAAAAAAAAAAAAAAAAAAAAAAAAAAAAAACCTTCACCTTGTTTAGCTTCCTGTATCCCTGTATGCTAGACTCTTACCTTATTAACTTTTATCTTATAAGGGGCCCCTTAGGAACTATCCAGTGATAAGATAGTAACTTTGAATCCCACCAAAACAATACTATATATTGTAAGGTTGTTTTTATAAAGAATTTAGAAATGGTCATAATCAAACAGGGAAGAATTAGCCAGATTTGATTATACAGTCATAATCCTATTTTGGTAATTAAGCTAAAGTCATATCCTAATTGGTAAGAATCTTTCTAACTGATACAAAGTTAAAGTTATAATCTTTACAGTACTAAAGGTTGAATTGATACAGATTTAAAGTTTAAACATTGTGTTTAGTTGGTTAAACAATCTAGTTGAGGGCTAGATAACAAGCTCATGGTTCTGAGTCATTAAAGGTGCCTTTTTAAAACGATAATTTTAATTTAAGGCTTAATAGTTCAGAGATGCTTCATGTAGACAGATAATCTTCAAAAGCGTCAGAAGTCCACAGAATATATTTATAGACAATTTTTTTTAAATTAAAGATCATTTGACTAGAAACCTGTCTGCTCCTGACAGCACCCTTTCTTAGATTCTAAGAAGAAACCGAACATCAATGGAGTTACTACAGTTGTGGCAAGACAGCCACTAGGCAAGAATTGCCTCATTTATCTACAGACAATACTGTCCAGAAAGGGACACTTTTGGGGAACAGTCGACTGATAATCTTTGCCAAGTCAAAATTATCAGCCCTTCAAATTTCTGCATTAAAAAGGTCTGTCAGATATGATTCTGGGCCAGAAGACTGAAGACTGATGCTCCAACGTTTTGAGAGAGATGGGAGTGTCCTAGTGATGAGCAGCAGTCTCTATATATTGGCTAATTTTGGAAGCTGTGCTTTGCACTTCTCATTATCAGGTAATATTAGTCATTCTAAGATTTCTGATGTTGTTGAAGACTGGGTAGCCTCTTAGCCAGACCAGCTGTTTGGCATTAAGAAAGTTAATATAGATCTCAAAAGGTGATTTTCAGATGACATACAATCTAAAATCAAAATATAAGTCAGATATAGAATTATTGTCCTGAAGCAGTTTGTATTTTAATGTTAATTCCACTTCCCCAAGAAGGGCTGACTAGTCACTTGACTCCAACTGAACCTTCCCATTTTAATTAGTAAAATAAAGGAAAGCCAGTGACTGGACAGAGGTAGGGGGTTGAGGGAAGTAGAGAGGGTGGAGAGGTCGGAAGAGGTCAGAGGACAGAGGTTAGAGGTCAAGGCAACATGGAGCTTCCCATGGACCAGTTGGACCCAGGTGAGATTTATTGGTGTTAAAAAGCTATGAACATTAAGGATATCACAGGTCTAATATCTCATATAGAAGGGCAGTTTGTATCTTTGTCTATTCGATGCAATCTTGTTGTGTAGAGGATTTGTGGATTGAGAGTTGAATATATAAACCTGTATGAAAAGCTATCAGGTTGCAGAGTTGTGTTTGTGTGGGATTTTGGGGTACAGAAATACCCCAGGACAGAGGCAGAGGACAAGCGGTAGAAAACTGCCAGGGAAGGGAGTTGCACGGATGGGTTGGGCTGTGGTGGCAGCTTGGACTGGGCTCCAGAGGAGCATGTGGCTCCGAACTAAAACCAGGCCTGAGGAGTGAGACCTCAGGGTCAACAGAAAGATAAACATTTGTTATTTTTTAATATTTAGTACCAACACTCTAGGGGTACTATTTGAGTTCAGGCTAACCCGGTCTACAAAGCTATCAAAGTCTAAGTAACCCAGGGCTACACAGTAAGATCTTGTCTCAAAAAATACATCTTTAATAAAATCCACAATTTTGATTCATATACTATCTAGTCCTGAAATTCTTTTCTCAGCATCAAAGCCACACATCCTAGTTTGACCTGTGTTATGATCCTTTGGTAAACTTTTCAGGCTGCTGAAGGTAATGGTATCAGTATACCTCCTTTCTCTATACCCCCAAAAGGATGATGATACAACCTATATTGACTTCTGATATAAAAAGTTAAATATTCTATCTTATATCTACTGAAAATGCCCAAGAACGAAACTAGGTGTAAAATGATTTGTTCTGTATATCCAAAATGGCTAATAATTTCAATAAATTAAAGCCAGTCACCGTATAAGTAGGCAGACCATGTTAGAAAACAACAAAAAGACAAAACAAGTCCAGTTTGGGCAAAATATTTGGGCTAATCCCCCTAAGACAACTGCTGCCTAATCTGAGATGAGCCAGGGAGGAATAGTGAGAGCAAGAGTGAAGAAATACATAGCACCAAGTCAGGTGGTGACTGAATGGGGACATGCCACACAGTCTGGAAACATCAAGTAGAGCTGTGTGGCTGGCATCACTAAGTAGGACCAAAAGCCTCAGCTAGAAAGATGGATAATACTTTGGTTGTTAACTTGACTAGATCTACAGCTGAGTAAGAGCCAAACCTCTGAACAAGTCTGAGAGAGTTTTCTCTGGAAGAATTAACTGAGTGGGTAAAAAATGTCTCCCAGAGTAGAAAGTACCTTCTGGAGTGATGGAGATATAAAGTTCTGAGGAAAATGCACTGTTGTTCACTGCTTGCCTTTGCTATTCGTTGCTTGAGTGGCTTGTGGCTGCCATTAGTACTGTCACTCTTTACTGATATCAGAACTCAACTTCCTTACCCTTTCACTGTGGACTGAAAAAACAGCAGTTCTGCAGAAATCCTGCAAGTCATTCAGACTAAGCAACTCTCAAGATCTCAGCCTCTCCATCATGCAGAAAGCCATTCAACTCTCTAGATTGAAACTTGTAAGACAGCAGTGAGCCAGGGTGCAGTCCCCCGCTTTCCCCTCCCAGCCCCAGCTTCCTCCAGGGAACCAGTAACCCTGCATTGGGCTATTCCCAGCTGAACAACAAGGACTGAGGAACCACACTCAGACCACCCACCACCAGGACCGGTCCTGAGCCAGTGGTGAGCCTGCATGCAGTCCCCCGGTTCCCCCTCCTCACCCCAGCTTGCTCCAGGGAACCAGTAACCCTGCATTCAGCTATTCCCAGCTGAACAACAAGGAGTGAGGAACCACACTCAGACCACCTGCCAACAGGAACACCAGGGAGCCAGAAAACAGCAGTGAGCCATCCATGAGCCAGCTGTGATTCAGGGACAAAGGACTGGAACAGCAGTAAGGCAGCAGTGAGCCAGCAGTGACCCAGCAGTGAGCCAGCAGAGAGCCAGGGACACAAGAATGACAACAAGATGGCAAGAGGAAAGGGAAAGAACTTACCCCAGGGAAACCAAGACAACCTGGCAACACCAGTACCCAGATATCCCATCACAGCAAATATTGGAATGCCAAACACACCAGAAAAAGAAGACGCAGACCTAAAATCATACCTCAAGACAATGATAGAGATCCTTAAACAAGAACGGAAGGAAAAGCAAAAAGAATCAAAAGCTTTTAAAGAGGAAACAAGAAAAACACTCAAAGAACTCAAAGAACTAGAAGAAAACAGAACCAAAGAGATGAAGGAATGGAAGAAGGAATTTAAAAGGGAAATTGACACAATAAAGAAAACACTAAAAGAGATAACCCTAGAGGTAGAACACCTAAAAAAGAAATCAGGAGTCACAGAAGCAAGCATTTCCAATAGACTACAAGAGATGGAAGAGAGAATCTCGGGGGCCAAAGACAACATTGAAAACATAGAAAAACAGTCAGAGAAGATGCAAAAACCAAAAAGCCCCTAACCCAAAATGTTCAGGAGATCCAGGACACAATGAGAAGACCAAACCTAAGGATAATAGGAATAAAAGAGGGTGAAGAATATCAACTAAGGGGCACAGTAAATATCTTCAACAAAATCATAGACGAAAACTTCCCTACCCTTCAGAATGAGATGACCATGAGCATAAAAGAAGCCTTCAGAACTCCAAATAGGTTGGACCAGAAAAGAAATTCCTCCTGACACATAATAGTCAAAACACCAAGTGCCCAAAGTAAAGAAAGAATACTAAAAACAGTAAGGGAAAAAGGTCAGGTAACATGTAAAGGCAGACCAATCAGAATCACACCTGATTTCTCAACAGAGACTATGAAAGCTAGAAGAGCCTAGACAGAAATCATGCAGACCCTAAGAGAACACAAGTGTCAGCCCAGGCTGCTATACCCAGCAAAACTATCAATCACCATAGATGGAGAGATGAAGATATTCCAAGACAAAACTAAATTTACACAATATCTGACAACAAACCCAACACTACAACGAATTATAGGTAGAAAACCGATTACAACGGGGGAACTACATTCTAATAAAAACAAGAAAACTTCTAAGCAAGAAAAACAAAAGAAGAAAGACATACAGGCACAATTCAACCTCCAAAAGCAAAAATAGCAGGAAACAGCAACCACTATTCCTTGATGTCTGTTAACATAAATGGATTCAATTCCCCAATAAAAAGACATAGGTTATCAGACTGGGTACATAAACAAAACCCAGCAATTTGTTGCATACAAGAAACTCAACTCAGAGACAAAGACAGACACTATCTCAGAGTAAAAAGGTGGGAAAAAACCTTCCAAGCAAACTGAACCAAGAAGCAAGCTGGAGTTGCCATTCTTATATCAAATAAAGTAGATTTCCAAACAAAAGTTATCAAAAAAGATAAGGAAGGACGCTTTTTACTCATTACAGGGGAAATTTGTCAGGAGGAACTCTCAATCCTTAACATATATGATCCAAATACAAAAGCACTGATATTAATAAAAGAAACTTTACTAAAGCTCAAAAAATACATTGTGCCCCACACAATAATAGTGGGAAACCTCAATACCCCACTCTCACCAATGCAAAGATCAGGAAAACAGAAACTGAACAAGGATACTGTAAAACCAGCAGAGGTTATAAACCAACTGGAATTAATAGATATCTACAGAACATATCATCCTAAAAAAAAAAAAAGAAAGAAAAAAGAATATACCTTCTTCTCAGCACCTCATGACACCTTCTCAAAAATTGACCACATAATTGGTCACAAAATGAGCCTCAATCGATATAAGAAGATTGAAATACTCCCATGCGTCCTCTCAGATCACCATGGTCTAAGGCTGGTCTTTAACAACAACAAAGACAACAAAAAGCCCACATACACATGGAACCTAACCAATGCTCTGTTAAATGATAGCAGGCTCAAGGAAGAAATAAAGAAAGAAATCAAGGATTTTCTAGAATTAAGTGAAAATGAAAACACAACATACCCAAACCTATGGGATGCAATGAAAGCAGTACTGAGAGGAAAACTCATAGCTCGGAGTGCTTCCAAAAAGAAACTGGAGAGATCATACATTAGCAACTTGATAGCACAGTTGAAAGCTCTAGAACAAAAGGATGCATATACACCCAAGAGGAGTGACAGCAAGAAATAAACAAACTTAGGGCAGAAATCTACCAAACAGAAACATAAGGAATCATTGAAACAATTAACAAAACCAAGAGCTGGTTCTTTGAAAAAATCAACAAGATTGATAAACCCCTGGCCAGACTAACTAGAGGGCAAAGAGAGAGTATCTATATAACAAAATCAGAAAGGAAAGTGGAGAAATGACAACTGAAACTGAGGAAATTCAAGAAATCATCAGATCCTACTACAAAAGCCTATACTCAACAAAGCTGGGAAATCTGGAGGAAATGGATGGATTCCTACACAGATAACAGATACTAAAGTTAAACCAGGACCAGGTAAACCATCTAAATAATCCCATAACACCTAAAGGAATAGAAGCAGTAATCAAAAGCCTCCCAACCAAAACAAAAAGCCCAGGTCCAGATGGATTTAGTGCAGAATTTTATCAGACATTTATTGCAGACATAATACCAATACTCTCCAAACTATTCCACAAAATAGAATCAGATGGAAAACTACCCAACTCATTTTTTGAGGCTACAATAACCCTCATTCCTAAACCACACAGAGACCCTACAAGGAAAGAGAACCTCAGTCAATCTCATTTATGAACATTGATGCAAAAATACTCAATATAATCTTTGCTAAATGAATCCAAGAACACATCAAAACGATCATTCACCATGACCAAGTAGGCTTCATCCCTGACATATGCAGGGATGGTTTAACATACGGAAATCCATCCATGTAATCCACCATATAAACAAACTCAAAGAAAAAAAAATCACATGGTAACCTCACCAGATGCTGAGAAAGCATTTGACAAAATTCAACACCCCTTCATGTTAAAAGTCTTAGAAAGAACAGGAATCCAAGGCCCATACCTAAACATAATAAAAGCAATATACAGCAAACCAACAGCCAACATCAAACTTAATGGCGAGAAATTGAAGCAATCCCACTAAAATCAGGGAATGGAAAAGGCTGCCCACTCTCCCCCTACCTATTCAACATACTACTGGAAGTCCTGGCTGGATCAATTAGACAGCAAAAGGAAATCAAAGGGATACAAATTGGAAATGAGGAAGTAAGACCATCACTATTTGCAGATGACATGATAGTGTACTTAAATGACCCCACAAATTCCACCAGAGAACTCCTACAGCTGATATAGAAGTTCAGCAAAGTGACTGGATATAAAATTAACTCAAACAAATCAGTAGCCTTCCTATGTTCAAAGGACAAACATGTAGAGAAAGAAATTAGGGAAAAGATACCCTTCACAATAGTCACAAAAACTATGAAATACCTTGGTGTGACTCTAACTAAGCAAGTGAAGGACCTGTATGACAAGAACTTCAAACCTCTAAAGAAAGAAATTGAGGAAGATCTCAGAAAATGGAAAGATCTCCCATGCTCATGGATTGGAAGGATCAACATTTTAAAAATGGCCATCTTACCAAAAGCAATCTACAGATTCAATGCAATCCCCATCAAAATTTCAACCCAGTTCTTCACTGAGTTGGAAAGAGCAACATGCAATTCCATTTGGAATAACAAAAGACCTAGAATAGCTAAATCCATCCTCAACAACAAGAAAATATCTGTGGGAATCACTATCCCTGACCTCAAAAGCTATATTACAAGGCAATTGTGCTGAAAACTGCATGGTACTGGTATAGAAATAGGCACTTGTATCAATGGAATAGAATAGAAGATCCAGAAATGAGCCCTCATGTATATGGTCACCTGATTTTTGACAAAGGAGCTGTAACATTCAATGGAAAAAGGACAGCCTATTCAACAACTGGCACTCAGCATGCAGAAGAATGAAAATAGACCCTTTCTTATCTCCTTGTACAAAGCTCAAGTGTAAGTGGATCAAAGATCTCCACATTAAACCAGGTACACTGAAACTATTAGATGAGAAAGTCAGGCAAATCTTAGAACTCATAGGAACAGGAGAAAATTTCCTAAACAGAACACCAATAGCTCGAGCTCTAAGGTCAAAGATTGACAAATGGGACTTAATGAGATTTCAAAGTTTCTGTAAGGCTAAAGACACTATCATGAAAACAAAAGGACAGCCAACAGAGTGGGAAAAGATATTTACCAACCCCATATCAGATAGAGGACTAATATCCAAGGTATACAAAGAACTCAAAAAGTGAGATACCAGAGAATCAAACAACCCTATTAAAAAATGGGGTACAGACTTAAACTAAATTTCTCAATTGAGAAATATAGAATGGGTGAGAAACTTCTAAGAAAGTGCTCAACATCCTTAGCCATCAGGGAAATGCAAATCAAAACAACCCTGAGATTCTACCTCATACCAGTCAGATTGGCAATGATCCAAAACTCAGATGACAATAGATGCTGGTGAGGTTCTGGAGAAAGAGGAACACTTCTCTACTGCTGGTGGTGTTGTAAACTGATACAACCACTCTGGAAATCAGTCTGGCGGTTCCTCAGAAAAATGGACACAGTACTACCTGAAGATCCAGCTATTCCACTTCTGGGCATTTACCCCAGAGATACTCCAACATACAACAAAGATACATGCACCACAATGTTCATAGCAGCTCTATTTATAATAGCCAGAAGCTGGAAAGAACCCAGATGTCCTTTAGTAGATGAATGGATACAAAAATTGTGGTACATTTACACAATGGAATACTACTCAGCCACCAGAAACAATGACTTAACCAAATTCTTAAGAAAATGGCTGCATATAGAGAATACCTTCCTGAGTGAGAGAACCCAGTCACAAAAGAACAGACATAATATGCAGTCACTGATAGTGGGATGCTAACCCCAGAGGCTTGGACTGCCCCAGAAACAACTCACTAACTGTGTGAAGTTCAAGAAAAGAAAACATTAGGGTTAAACCTTACACACTAAGAAAACATTGACTAATTTCTGGGTTACATCCTCTTTTACATGTACTTTTTGCTCATTGTAACTAGTAAGACCTTAATGCAGTATATCAAACCTTAAAAAATGCTTAAAAATTTGTACATTTATCTTTGTTTTTTTTAAAATAAAGTTCTTCAATAAAAAAAAGAAAAAGATAAGAAAGAAAAATTGTATTATACTAGCAGACTATATTGACTTTAACAATAGTGTGTGTTGTTGGCTGTTTGGGTTGATATCAACAAAAAACTTAGTAAAACGTATACTAAGGTAGAATATTATTTTTTCACTAATATTTTATGTTTTTGTTCAGTAAGAGACCCTTTCTCTTATGAGGTGAAGTACCTGGTGTGATGGCATATGCTTTTAGTTCCAGTACTTGGAAAGCAGAGACAGGAGGATCTCTGAGTTCCAGCCCACCGTATTCTACATAGAGTTCAAAGACAGCAGGACTTCATAGTAAGGCCCTATATTAGACATATCAAACAAACACACAAAACCAAAACAACAGAATAAGATAGAGCACAGTAGAAGACAGCCAACATTAACTTTGTCTTCACAATGCCACAGGCGTATAACATACACACAAAATAAAATACATTGTACATATTAATTGATCAGTTTGGTTTTTTAGTATTTCATTGAATACTATAGCATATATGTCCATTGAGAATGTTGCTCTGTAGTTTTCTTTTTTGTTGTTGTCTTTTTATTAGTTTTGATATCAGAATAAAACTGGCTTTGTAAAAATTAAAAAAATAGAGAGAGAGAGAGAGAGAGAGAGAGAGAGAGAGAGAGAGAGAGAGAGAGAGAGAGAGAGAGAGAGAGAGAGAGAGAGAATAGTCAAGACTCAGGCTGTACTTCCACTATAACCCTAAAACAGAAGGGGGAAAAGACCAATTTCACAAGAAAATTAAACAAAATTTTTGTCAGTACAACTGTGGTTTTTCCCACAGATCACTGTGGAAACCAGGATGGTAATCTTAAAGGAGTGTTTCCTTGAAGGAGGAAAATACCTGTTTTCTGTCCAGATGGCCAGGAGTGGATATTGTTAACACCTCATGACCTTTCTACTCTCTGTAGAAGCAGACCTCATCCAGAATGTTTATGCTACAGTCTTCTCTCCCTGGACCATTATCTTTAGCTCCTGGTTAACAGAACCCACCCTTAAAGGAGATATAACATGTACTGCTGACCTCTAGTCTATCTCTGTCAGGGACCACATTAAATTCTAGTCCTTTTAACTAGGAATCCACCATCATGGTCACATGTACTCTGCAAAGGAGTTTCTGCAGCCACACCTTATAGCTGGAACTGGAATCATTGTTGCCTAGAAACCCTTTTCCAAATTCTACTGTGTTTAAATATGCCTATAATAAACTGTCTGCCATCAGCCTCTCTAGAAATCTTGGTCCAGGTTGACAAAATCAATCTGAACTGAATTTTCATTCTCAACTCTTTGCAGATCCCTGCCTGCCATGACACATGTAGAGACCTTTCACAAACAAACAAATAAACAAACAAACAAACAAAAAAACCTGGAAAATCATGGAACCTAAGCAAACAGATGTTGCAAAGTGAAGATAAAGAAAGGGAAATGATCAACAAAGGGTTTCAAGGTTCTAGCTTAGAAAACTAAAGAACTAATTGCACTGTTAAATGGAAATGACTTGAAGCTCAGTGGTTAAGAACACTCCCTGACTGCTCCTCTGGAGGTCCTGAGTTCAATTCCCAGAAACCACATGGTGTCCCATATCCATCTATAATGGGATCCAATGCCTTCTTCTGGTGTGTCTGGAGACATTGACAGTATACTCATATACATAATAAATCTTTTTAAGAAGTAAAAAATAAATGGAGATGGCTGGGAGAAGATGGAGTTCATGTCATGTGTTGGATTTAAGATGCTGAATGAACGTAAAATTCATGAGATCAATTGGGAACTCAAGCTTCAAGATTTAAAAGGTGCTGATCCTGAGACTCTCAGAATATGATGGTACAATGACCTTGTATGAATATGATGGTAACATGACCTTAAATTTAGTTTTGGAAATTATCTAACTCAAGTTTGTATTTCATAAGAAAACCAATATGCAAAAAATTTAAGCTCAATAGCCATGTAACTGGTGACAAGATCAGAATTAAGGCACAGGTATTTTTAAATGTTCTATTACAGACTTCTAATAATCTCTGAGAAATGACAAGAAAATTAAGGTGTTGTAATATGCAAGGAGGGTAGGCACAAGATAAAGCAAGGTCTGTGGTCAGATGAGAAAAAAAAAGATAGGTGGGAACAGAGTTTTAGAAAGGGGAGAGAGAAACCAGGAGAGGAGGTAGGAAAGGCAAGATGGAGGAAGATCAATCTCCGAGTTGCTTTAATTAACCACAGGTAGTTATGAATATCATATAAGGAATAGATTATTATAGGACAATTTGTCTTATCTAGGTGGGCAGATTATATATCAATTGACTCTGATTCTATTACAGGACAATTTGCCTTATCTAGGTGGGCAGATTATATCATATCAATTGGCTCTGATTCTATTACAGGACAATTTGTCTTATCTAGCTAGGCAGATTATATCATATCAATTGGCTCTGATTCTATTGTGTGGATATTTTGTGGAGTATAAATTTACCGAGATAATGTGAGATAAATCTGATTGTTAAATTACAAGTTTCTACAGTCTTGGTTTTACTGGGCTGCAGGGAATGTAAGCAGAGATCCTGGCTGGCAGAGAGACAGCTGAGAGACAGTGGCTAGAAATGGGGGCAGAGAGACCACTAGGGCCAGAGATTTCCTGGGGGTAGCATGGAATGGGAACACAATGAAACTGGTTGCTGTTTTGTTTTGTTTTGTTGTTTGTTTTATTTTGTTTTGTTTTTAATATTTACCATTACCTTAGGAAGAGAAGCAGTAGAAACGAGACATACAAAAAGAGCACTGGAGATGTAGTTCAGTGACAGAAGACTAGTCTTGCATGAGCAAGGACGTGAGTTTGATGCCCAGCATCAGAAGTAAAGAAATATTAAAAGAAATCCAAGGGAGGAAAGTTTAAGAACAAAGCAGTCAACAGTGATAAGTAAGCAAAAGGTCAGGAAATATGAGGTTTGGGGAAAGGCCACTGAATTCTTCAAAAACATTATTAGTTTCTTGACAATATAATATCAGACTGTTCTTTTTAATAGTGTCTACTACTCCAGAATTCTCAAAAACCACTGCTTTGGGATTCCTTCTGACAGGGACATTTTACCTCTTTAGTCCTCATATAATGAGGCTATATTATTGTTTCAGAACAATTTATCCTGAATACCTTGCAAAAGAACCGACTTTATACAATTTCAGTTCCATAGTGTTGCAAGAGTTTCATTTCATCCACATTGTCATCTGCCATATTTTACCAAAGTTCCTACAGAAAAGTCATCCTTTTAAAATTTATAGATTTAATTTCCTCTTCCGAATGTATATGAATATAATGCTAAGTACAAACCTTCCAATATTGCCTAATTATTACATAAACCTTATCAAAAAAGCATTACTAATTATACTGTATGATAAAATGAAACATAAAACACAGAGATTAAATTACATAAATGTCTTTCTGCTTTATTTGATGATGAGTTTGAAACAATTTTTGATATATTTATTCCCAGTTCTTTATAAATAATTCTTAAAAAGTAGCAGTAAGACTACAATCATAGTGAGAACCACATTAGAATATGAGAATCATACAACATATTGGTCTGAACATGGACATTTTCTGGATTTGCATGGGATGTATACTCCGTATATTACTTATCAGATATAGTCTCTTAAAAACGTTTTTATGAATTGTCAGAAAAATAAAATGTCATTTTCAGACTATATTCTGAAATTTTAATGTGAAATTAAAATTTAATTCAGCATGAAGAAAAATACAAGAATGTACTTCATCTTAATTTACCTGGCATTGTATTATATTTGAAATTTCCCCTTACCAAGGGTAGGTACATCTTCAAGTGTCATACACTGTCTAACAGAAATAGTTAGCATTTGCACATGAATTTAAACTAAAATCAGATCAAGTTTAGAAAGTGAATTTGTTACTTCATACTATTGTCATTGTCACTTAATTTAATGGTTGTGATTCAAGTATCCTCTGCTCACCCCTCCCCCACATTGTACCCCACCCCTCTACCCCTGCCACCTTTAGATCTCTCCCCATCCATTTGGTCTTTTCCTTCTTCTGCATATAAGTCATTCTTAAGCCTATCAAGTGGCACTTAACCTAGTGAAGCTTCTGATCCCTATTAATGAGGCTAAAAATAGGCATTACACAACCTTGAGGATGCAGTGATTTTCAAAACACATCGTGTATACATGTTTAATTAAGCTATTTAATAGTAAATTCTTAGAAAGCTCTTCACTTGTGTTCTGTTCTCCCTTTTGCATTTGCAACCAGTTCAAGCAGGCTTGAGTTTCTGGGTACTTTTATTATATCAAATCTTACTTCAAGTCTAGAAATAAACTGGAGACTCTGTACCAATTATTCCAAGGACAAAATTCAGCATCCTCTGCTTAAAAGTGACAAGAGGCAGTTAAGGAGCTTATACTAAGGGGATCTCCTTCTGGATGTAAAGATTTCTCTGGAAAGGCCCCCTCCCCATTCAAATCTTGTCTTCTCTTCAGAGCTGAGTTCAAGTTGCACTCCTCCACAGACACTCTCCTTCTATCTCCACTTGTTCTGTGATTGGTCTAAAATGCTGAGTACTGGAGGCACCCACACAATAAGCCATGTGGCCCTCAAAATATCTGTGAGACCAGCTCTGAGGTGGGCAGAGACAGGAAGGTTTATAGGCTTGTTCATTTCCAGGCTAGCCAAAAAAAAAAAAAAAAAAAAAAAAAAGGAACCCGAATTTCAGAGACAAAGCCTTAATTTAATGGAATAAGCAAAAAGTTAAAGCTCAGGACTTTTGGTGCCATTTTCTGGCCTCCGTGTACATGTGTGTGCATGCACACACACCAATATATACAATATATATATATATATATTGGTGTGTGTGTATAATAAATATAAATAAACACATTTTATATTTTAAAACTACATAACTTTTTAACAACTCTGTACTCTACATTTCACAGCAAAGCAAGTACTGAATTAATATGCTCAGCTGCACATTGATTTGATTCAGGAGAAAGATGATAATCTTCAACTCCCTTCATTTATCCCACCTGTTCTCATTTTTCATTGCTCCAATTATTGCCTGTTGTTAGCTCTTTAGGTAATATATAAATAAAAAAAACACTGCTCAAATTTAAGAGTCAAGAGAATATCAAAATCTTGCTTGTTTTTGTTTGCAACCCAAGACCAAGAGAGGTGTTACAACAGTTTTCTTCCTACAGAAGGTTTTGCTGGCTCAAGTGTAAGACAGAATGTGATAACAGTGAGGACAAGGGTACCTCCAAAGGTAAAAGGGCAGAAAGATTCTTTCAACGGATACACATATCGTGTTCCTGCAGATCTGTAGTTGGCTTTTAGTTCCTGTGATTTAAACAATTGTGTCTGGCTTCTTTTCCTTTCTAAAAATGTAACTTTCAAATGAAACTGTGTGGAAATAGGGGGTATGTGCCTTTGTCTGAGGCCTTAGAGACCTCCAGAGCTGGAATTATAGGGGTGAAAGAAGAGCACTGGGTACTTTAAATCCTTTTTCCGTTTTTAAATCACTCTACGTGGGCTTTGCTGCTTCATTCATTTTCATTTTATGGACTTATTTATTGTGACTAATTTAACATCTTATATCTTTTATTCTTTGAAATGGAGATGGGAAATGAGCTAAGAGGATTAGAATACCCTTCAAAGGGAGTTTTGAAACCTTTGGTTTTCATTTATCTCCTTACTGCTATTTACTTCTAAAGTCAGCCTACCAAGAGAAGCTGACAGTGTCCTCCTATCTACCCTTACCCACTGGCCCTAGAGACCAAGCTAAACATTAGGCTAAAGTGTCACCTGTTCTGGGGCCACAGTAGGCATCTCAGAATGACAGGACCATACTGCTCTTATACAAAACAGTACCATAATAGCTAGGAAACCAAAACATACGCATGTCATGCTCTTATTCTCAGCAACCAAGTCTCTCAAATAGTTTGTATTATCAATAAACATACAACATGTTCTCATCAAAGGATAATCTTTGGATTTTGTTTTAAAGAGAAGAATCCAACTGATGTGAATGTCCTCATAAAACTAATTGGTAAATGTGTAATGGAAGATTCATGTGAAATTATACCAATCCTACTATAGAGATATTTCTAAATTATAAGGCATAATTCTAGCCACTGAATTCTAACAAAGAATTCACTTTTATTAATAAGCTATTTTTATACAAAATCAAGCTTGAAGGAAAGAAGGGAATAAAAAACTCCACTCCTACTCCCAATCACCTGGGAGGGTGCTGAGAAAGACAAACAATAGGGCTGGAAAGATGGCCCAATGTTAGCCAGCACTCACTGGCTGCTTTTCCTGGAGACATGGATTTGATTCTAAGCATACACAACCTGACTTTCAACTATCTACAATGCCAGTCCTAGAAGGTTTGATGCTCCCTCCTTGGGCACCTGCCAAGTACATGGTGCAAAACACCCACACATCTAGACATATTTCTTTTTTTAAAAGAGATGAAATAACTTTGCTTTAAAGAAAGAGAAAGAGAGAGGGAGAGAAAGAAACAAATAGTGGAGAACATCCATGGAATAGGAACCATACTGAAAATCAATAGCCCTTGGTTTATAACCATGAGGACTTGGATTCTGTTTATTAGCAGCAGCAGCAGCAACAATAAAAAAGCTAGACATGGCTTTGTGTACCTGTATCCTCAGCCTGCCTCAAGTGAATAAAGTAGAAGGTGACAGGCCAGAACATCTAGCATCCTCTGGCCTAGTCTCAAGCACAGGCACATGTACCCACATAAGCATATACCACAGAGAAAATTATCCATTCAAAATTTGAAGCTGAATGAAATCTGAGAAAAAGAATTGGCTTAGATGCAAGCTGGAATAGCTGAAATGCTGTGACTTAACAGAAAACTTCCATATTAAGTTTTAAAGTTGCACCTTGTGGTACAGGGATATCATTCCAGCTATGCAGAAGCTGAAGAATAAAAAAGGAAAGTCCAAAGCTAACCTGACCTATGCAGTCAATTCAAAGGCAGACTGAACAACTCAATGAGAGCCTGACTGGAAATAAAAAGGGAAAAGACTGGGGACATAGGAGATACTTGTTCTCAGTCATGCCTGTGATGACCCTGTACTTGAATCTGAATATGTGATTTCCCTAAATACTAGGCTTCCATCTCCCTAGCATTTTTCAGTGCTGATAATTGAACACCTGAGCCTCATTCAAAGGAAGAACTATGCTATTAAGCTATACTCCCCTGCCTCACACTTTCATACTCATTCTGGCTATGCTATGGACCTTTACACTCATTCTGCTGCAATAGGTGGAGATCTACAAAAACAAACAAATTTGAAAACATCAAGTGCTGGTTTTCCATTGGAATTTTGTATGAGTCTATGAAAATCATCTGGCATGACTTTTTGTAAAGATAAAATCAACGTTTTACGACCAAGGACTGAAGAGCAATGGCGGCCAGACACTTCCAGGGATCCCTTTCATTTGCAGTTAAAAACTACTCCAACTCCACACATCTCCAGCTTGCAGAGTTCATATCCTTCCAGTTGGGATTTTGTTTTATGATGAAATATACAAAGCCTATTAAATAGTACATCTTGTACTTCTGGGGAAAAAATAACGGACAAAAATTTGGTAATTTTATTTTTAGGCTTTCTCAAAAAAAAAAAAAAAGAAAGAAATCCAACAATTCATCATATTTTAAACACTGGAATAAATATCCACATATAGTCAGAAATTAGCAAAGAAAGGTTTATGTTTTCTTACCTCCTCCGGCAAAGAGTACAGAAATACACAGGCAGAAATCCCAGGATTATCATGCTGAGCAAAACAGTTCCAAACACCCGGAACATCTGTGTAGGCTCTGTTGGTTAAATTATATCCTTTTACTTTTATGACTAAGCAAGAGAAGCAAATCTGAAGTATTACAAAAACTGTAAGTTAATAAAGTAAAAATTAAAATGTGAATCTCGTTATGCTTCAGGTAGGAGTTCTTGAAATGCAATTAAATGGTACTTTCAAAATATGACCCCAACAGTATCTTAAGAGAATCTAATCAGCCTGCTTTCTTTGGCAACTTATGATCTTTAATACTGGATTCTTTGTATGGTCCTAAGTGTACTTGTTCTATGGCCATATGTTCTGCATCCTAGAGCATCTGAAGAACAAATCAATCTATAAACAGTTAACTTGGAAAAGAAATTGTTTCTTCGGTGTTTACTTCCAAATTACAAAGCACTCCATTAAACTTAGAATCAAAAATTTGCAGGTGA
Source organism: Micromys minutus (assembly GCF_963924665.1). Classification (NCBI taxonomy): domain Eukaryota; kingdom Metazoa; phylum Chordata; class Mammalia; order Rodentia; family Muridae; genus Micromys; species Micromys minutus. The sequence goes on along the minus strand of NC_137970.1, from coordinate 121,818,701 downwards.
ATAAGCATACTTTAGCCTCAAGTGCACTGGGAAATACATTCTAATGTGATTGGGGAATTGTATGTCATGGCTCAATTTTTTCCACTAAAAGGACCAACTGTTTCTTCATACATAATAGAAACAGTAAACTGATGAATAAATTCTAAGTACCAAAATACACATTAAAACTGCAATACCATATTCATGATCAGGCTTTAGTTTTCATCTGTAATCCTAGATGTACATCAAAGAGCTTTAAATTAGACAGGAACTTATATAAATCTAAGACACTGTTCTGCATTGATCCTATTATTTCTTGGTGTTCTATCACATCAAATCCATCCATCACTGGGACCAACAGATAGCATGTCCCCACTAGCAAATGAGGGTAAGAAAAAAATATGGTGTATTTCTTTAACTTCAGAAAGAAATAAAATCTTAAGAGAGTAATTTTATGTTGGATCATTCAAAGAGACAGAACAAAGAAAAGCTAATAAAGACAGCTAGCAATAAAATATCACATGTCAAGTGTTAAATACAAGATATATAGGAAAATTTCTACATAGGAAGAGAATATGAGAATAAAATATTAAGCTAAGGTATGCTAAACTGGTGTTATTAAGCCTAAGCAGAAATTGAAAGTCCAGAAGAAAGGCCTCCCATGTAGTTAGTCCTGGAGGCCTAGAAGCTGGTAGAGTGCTTACTTGGTGTGCATGAAGCCAGAGGTGTGACTTTTAGCACCATGGGCTTAAACTAGGAAAGGTAGTGCATGCTTATAATTTCATTGTAAATTCAAGGTATCATCTGCTACAAAGAAAGTTCAAAGTTATACTAAAGTCATACTAAAAGTCAGGAGGAAACGAAAGGTCAAATTTCATTCTGATTTGCTCCTGGCTTCCTATCTCCTATTCTTCACTCCCCGCAAGACAGGCCAGAGAGAGCAGAAGTTCTTTTCCCTAAAGCAAGTCATGAGCTCAAAGCTGTTACTGTGATCTTCCCCTAAATTCAATCTTGAATATGAAGAAATCTGTTGACCAGCTTGCTACTATGGTACAGGACTGGCTGTAAGTTGAACATCTGAAGTTATGAGGTAGGAAAATGAGAAGTCCCATGTTATCCTCAACTACCCAGCAAATTTGTAGCAAACCTAAGCTTCATCAGACTACACGTTTAAAACAAAACTAAGCAATCAAACAAAAAACAAAATTGGCAGACAGGAAGGGAGAACAGAAAGAAAGAAATCCCTGACTTAGTAGGTCATGGAAATTCTATTTCAAAAAGGCCCTGGGGCAGATACCTGAGAGGAAGAGATGCCATGCAGAGATGATGTTCAGAGTTTGGTTATACGTTCTCAGATCTCCCCAGTTAAATCAAACTCTTTTTGTCCAATCATTTCCACATGTGTCCATGCATCCTAGAATCTAAGTATATTCAATGTGGCCTTGCATCATCAACTCTTAATTCAAAAAAGGCTCAATGTCACATAAACTTATGATCAAATATATTTGTGAGGTTTTACCTCATGTTAATCTCTCTTTTGGTATAAGTATATCATCCACAACTCTTTACAATGAGTGAGAAGGAATTATTCTCTGTGATAGTGTTGACCAACTTCAGAAAAATCTGAAAGATTAACTGACACACTACTGAGTGTATCTTTAAGAAAATCTTCAGATAGATTAGATCCTGAAAGCTCTACTGGAATTAATGAATGGTTTAATCATTAGTTTACTAATGGCATTGGGGGTAGTGAAAATTAGAGATGGAGCCTAAGTAGAAGAAGAACATCTTACCAAGGCCTTCTCCCTGCATTCTCCACCTCTCCTTCCTTGGTGGTCATGAAATGGCTCACTTATAATTTTTTTTTCACACCTTGATAGTACCTTCTCTCAGGAAGAGGGTCATACCTCATATAAGAGCATAGATGCTTTGAAAAAAAAAAACAGTGGCTGAACCAAATGACAGGTTCGATTAATTCTGAATGGTTATTAACTAGGGACTGAACAGAAACTTCAGTGGAACTACCTCAGAAATTTTAATACTGTTGGTCTTGGGTTGGGGGTTCCTTAGAAATGTTAAGCTGAGAAATCTAAAGATATACTTGAAACCTGGCAACCTACTAATTTAAATGTTTTCTACTTTTTTTTTCTCAAATTTTAAAGCAAATAAATGAGAGAGGATCTACTTACTATCTTTTACTGGAGCATAGCATTTGAGTTGGGTCTTAGAAGATGATAAAACACAGCACTTGGATTTTAAACAGTCACTCTTGTTGAGGAAAGGCCCACTACTGCATGACACCACCTCCTGATTTTCCCTTATGATGCATGCTTTCAGAGACAGGAGTCCAAGAAAGAATAGTTAGCATGACTAATAAGCACTGTTCATAGTCAAGTCAGAAAAAAGACAGAAATGTAACATGTTACAATAAAAAATATAAGTAATGATGAATGCTAAAGTTAAAATGAGAAAATAAAAGTTATTGAAGTTATTTTAACAGCTCACTTTTCATCCTCTGTAAACTGTAGAAATACACAAATTGTTAACTTGCTAACTAATCGGGTGTCTTTTTGTAACCAGGTCTCCAGTCATAAATGACCCTGAACACCAGATCCTCCTGCGTCAATTGGCTAGAATTACAAATGTATACCACATACCTAGTTTCATGCAGCGCTGTGGCTCAAACTCCTTGCTTTGTGCATGCAGAGCAAACATTTTTATAAATTGAACTAAGTTCCTCACCTGGTAAGATAGCTTTAAAAGACTTACAAACCACAAGGGGGCTGGTAGTGACCTAAAGACAACAACAAAAGAACTAGAACTAAATAGCAGTTAAAGATATTTTTTTGTGATTCTAAAATCACAACATTAAGAGAAAAATAGGAGGAACTAGCAATTACTCAAATAAATAACTCAACCTCAAAAACAAAAATTCTACAGATATGTCATCTCTCAAACAAACATCGTATAATTTAATTTTTATATGTGTGTGTGTTAACATTCCTTCTAGCCTGACTCACTATAAAAGGAGCTGTTTGCCCTCTCCTCACTCTCTTAATCTCTTACCCCCTCTGTCCCTTCTCTCCCCACCTCTCTCCAAGTATTCCTGGTCTGCCTCTCTTTTTCCCTCTCTTCCCCCTGCCTTTCTCTGCCTCTACTCCCTTCTCAACTCCCCTGCCCATGCCATAAATAAACGCTATTTCATACTGGTACCTCAGGGGGAAAGGATGTCTCATCATGGGACCTTGGAAGCACCCCCTCCACCTCACCATATCTCACTCTATCAAACATATCCTGATCCTTTCTCTCTTTTTTATAAAAGACAACTGTGTGAGTATGGGATGGGTATGAAACTAGAAAGGAGACTTTTGACGGGGTGGAAAGAATCTTAAGAGAATGGAAAAAAGAAGAAAAATGTAAGCTGAATATATGTGGGGTATTGAGATGGTTCAGACATAAAGAGTGTATCACTTAAAGAAGCCCAGAGCTTGATTCCTCATGCCCATGTCAGGTGGCTCACAACTGCTTTTAACACCAGCTGCAAAAGAATCTAATACCTTTGTATTCATTGGGCACTTGCACTCACATGTACATAATCACATACTGACATAAAGACACATTACTTAAAAAAATAAAAATCAATGGTTAAAAACATAGTATTTATAACATGAAGCAAAAGGGGATACTGAGGGAAGAAGGAGGGCAAGGAGGAGCCGAGTGGAGGAATGAGACCAGAAAAGGAGAGCAACAAAAACAAAGGATGAAAATGTTAGACTGGAATCAGTCCTTTGTATGCTACTTTTAAAAGGCTAATGTAAAAATTGCATATATGTAAAAACCATTTTAGAATCACAAAAATGTATCCTTAACTGACACATAATAATTGTATACATTGATAGGCTTAGTGACCTTATAATAAATCTATAATTATATGTCTGTAGTGTATGCACACTGATTAGAGAAACTGGTATGTGTATCATACACACACACACACACACACACACACACACACACACACATCATCATCATCATCTTAAATATTTATCATTTCTTTGAGTTGGGAATACTCAAAATCAAAAGTTCATAATAATTGTTTTCAAAACAGGCAGCATGTACAATTGATAAATATTAATCCTTCATTTTCAAACATGTGTGGCTTTTGCCATGTGACTATAATTCTAGAATTTGAGAGATGAAAGCAAATGGGACAGAAGTTTAATAACATCCTTAACTACATAAAGAAACATTGGTTCCTGTCAAAAATAATATAAAAAAATGGAAAAAAGAAGGGAAGAAGAAGAAATTATTTGACTTGAGGAAACAGTTTCATACAATTGATTTTTATTCAAATTCTTATATTAGGTTACAAATTAAAATTAAAATTAAATAAATATATCTCATTAGACCCATTTTCTAGGCAACTTCTTCAGTGTTTGTACTGTAACCATCCTAGGCAAGTGTTTGTGTTTGACAGTTTATTTCTGATTGTTTCAAAGCTCTAAAGCTGAAACTGTCGCTTCTTTCTGTTATACTCAATAAACCTTCCTTTTAGCCTATCCAACATAACACCTTCCAAGACTTATTTCCTTGTTCATTCAACTTGACTATGGCAGTAGCTTTAATGTAAGAACTCACTGATTTTGCTGTTTTCATAGGTGGCAGGTGTTACAATAGCTAGTTTATATTGATGAAACCATTAGAAAAACTAAAGAGAATTTTTTTTTTTCCCAAAGAAATGTTGAGTAGTAAGATATGGAATTCAACAGTTGATTTAACTTTGTGTTTAGATAAGTTGTCATATTTTCTTAGAATAAATTCTACATAGTTTTTATTAAAATCTTTATCATGACAATTTGTAAAAATTTCACTTTAAAAAGGGACTATGTGCTATACAAAATAAAACATGTTTTTGTAGTTAATTAAAACAAAACTAAACAACAACTAAAACACCATATAATTTAGAAACTGGTATGACTAGATACTTGAACTAACTCTATTGTGTGTTGATGTTAAGGTGATACTTGACTGGACAGTGGAGAGGTAGGCGGGGAAAAGGTAGGAAAGCAGAAGAGGAGCAGAGATTGCAGGAGAGAAATCCAGATGAACCTTGAGAAGGATGAGCTAGATCCAGGTGGACTTAATTGGCGTTAGGTAGCTATGAATATTTTAAGGATTCTATAGGTTTTTAATCTCATATAGAAGGGCAGTTTGTACATTAGATATAATCTTATTGTGTAGAAGGTTTGTGGATTGATAATTTAATATATATAACCCTACCATGAAAAGCTATTGGACTTTAGAGTAATGTCTGTGTTGGGCAGTAGTGGAAAGGAAGACAACAGGGCAGTCATATGCACCTGGGACAGAAACAGCAGGGCATATGGAGTGAACTACCTAGGAAAGGAATCGTGTGCAGAGGGTGGCTCACGGACCAAGTGACAGCGTCCGTGCAATCGGCTCCACACTAGAGCGGTATCCGCTGAGTGAGACCTCAGGGCCTGATAAAGGGATAAGACATCAATTTAATATTTAAGGCAACACTATATCACTAACACAGATGGGAAAACATCTGGTATATTCCATAAGAACAGAACCACTGCTTAATGCCACAGAAGACATCAATTTCACAATACTAGGTCAGTGACTAAATTAGGTCTTTTCACTCAGGTAAATTATAAAGGCTTTAAGTATTTCAAAAGAAAAAGTATCTTACGAAAAATTACGAATTCAAGCCTTAATCTGCCACATTTGCCTTGCAATTATTGTCACACTTTATCCTCACAATTCCTGGGTATATATATTCATTATAAAATGAAAACAGTGATCCAGAGAGATTATTTTGCCTAAGGCAAAGGGCAGAGTCAGGTCTCAAATGTAGGTCTGTTCCATTCCAATAGTGAGAAAGCACACTCCTTCCTGAGTACTTAATTACTGTTTTTAAAACAAGAACACTAAGTTAAAAAATAAAAACCAACAACTTACTTGTTGGATAGTAAAAGAGCTTCCTCTGTGGTTCAAGTTTTACAGCTTCACTGAACCAGGGTAATTTCATGCTTGGAGACAAAGAGTCTGAGAAGTGTTAACAAGTGAAATTATTAATTCTAGTATATTTATATTTGTCATTTTCAATGAAGTTTTAATAGTAATGGACCTTTGTTTAAACTAATTATAAAAATAACAGATATTACATTTAATTTGTAACAGCATAAAGAGCATTGATAATCGGATTGTGATTTTGCTACAAAACTGAAAAAGCATTAAAATTAGCAAATATTTAACATAATACTATTGGCCTTCTGGACAATGATTTAAGTAACAATTTTTCATAACAAAAAGCTTAGTGTTTAAAGGTCAACCAATGGAAAAAGTCAGGAACAAAAAAGAAAGAAAGAAAGAAAGAAAGAAAGAAAGAAAGAAAGAACAGAAATAGTATGTAGTCCAACCAAATTATAACCTATGATACAAAGTCTTGAAAACTGTACTGATGTCCTTAAACAGGGACACAGAAAGTCTTCTTTAGCCATCTTTAGTTCTACTACAGAAAACCCAATTTTAGTTTCATTTGCATAAAACTCTCCCAAGTAAGAAAAAAAATATACTCCAACCATCTCTTTAATTATGCCTCAGTTATTCTTTTATAAGGCTCAATTATTATTTACAAAAGTATTTATGTTGTTTTTAACTCTTTTATTTCAAAGAACATTCCAATCATTATCATCTGCTTAGAATATTATTAGAGCTATATATTTGCTAATATTTTTAAATCTTATTGATAAATTCTTTTTTAGTACAATGTAGCTGTCCTCAGACACACCAGAAGAGGGCATCAGATCTCATTACAGATGGTTGTGAACCACCATGTGGTTGCTGGGATTTGAACCCCAGACCTGTGGAAGAGCAGTCACTGCTCTTAACCACTGAGCCATCTCTCCAGCCCCAATTCTTCATTATTTAATTATTTGTTTTGTTTGGTGATTTTCTTTTTGATGCTTCAAATTAAACCCAGGGAGGGCCTTACACGTTGTACTGCTGAGTTATTACTTTCCAGTAAAACACTAAAATAACAGTAGTACAACTAAATGTTACATTTCTTGTACCCTCACACCTTTTGTTACCATTAGCTAATCTGAGAGTCAAAAAAAAAAAAAAAAAAAAAAAAAAAAAACCATAATATGGTGCTACCAAGATGAGCCATTGATAAAAGCACTTGCCAAGCAAGTCTAACAACCTGCATTTGATCCTTGGAAGTAAGTATAAAGGTAGGAACACAAGAACTGACTTGACTCTGCAAAGTTGTCCCCTGACCTTCATATACAGTCTATGGCATACACAAACATCCATTTATTCACATACATTCCTGCATAGTAATAACATTGTTACTTTTATTATTCTATAATAGTGTTGCTATTAATTATAATTGATATAATAAAATCCAAATACTATAATAAACATAATTTATTGATATTGTTAGTGAAAAACAATATAGCACATTTTTATTGTATAATTACATGTTTATAATTATAATTACTAATATTAAGGTGAATGTAATACTGCTAATTTATATAATTACTATAATAATTATTATTATAGGTGTGAGTGAGATACTTAGTAGTTAAGAGAACTTTTTGTTTTAGAGGACCAGAATTCACCACTAAATCCCCACTCAATCCCCCCAGCACTTACTTATATGTCCCTGCAAACCCTCCCCCTGCCTCATCCCCAGTCCTGTGCCCTATCCCCTCAATCCCTACCTCATTACACTCTTATCAAACCCCTTAGCCCTCTGTCTTGCCCTGCCACCTTTGGCCCCATTATTCCTGCTAAGCAGTACCTCAATCACCCTCCTTTTGCTTCAATCCCCTCCCAGGCTAAACCAATCACTCCTCCCCAAACTTGTCTTCATCTTCCTCACATTTCCCAAGTTCTTGTCACCCCTTCTCTAGCCTAGAACCAACACTCACCATTGTTCACAAGACACCATAGGATCACCAGAGTCAGGAGTAGAAGTAGAAGCAGTCCTAAGTGTCTCCGGGCCCACACAGTTCGCAGACACTGGTTTACTGAAGTCCAGAAGCTAAATGGAAGGTGGCCAGAACTGGAAGGCCCCTGATACATCCTGATGGCAACAGTGTTGCCTCTGGACACAGGATTAGAAGATCTTATCTTGGAATGTGCTCCACGGTAAGCACGGATCTTAGATCTATTCCTTCCCTGTCTCAGCCTGAAATCCGAAGGCATGATTCAGGTCTACAAACGACCAAACTGAGGAGATGGGGTTGCCTCACTACTGGTGAGCGGCCCTCAACCTCAGCGGTTAAACTCTCGTGGAACTTGAAACTCTCATGGAACTTTGAACTCTCGTGACAGCTTGTGATCTCGCGAGATTTGAGGCTAGTTCTTCCTGTGACTCTTCGGTAGCCTTCAATACACTTACTGATTTTACCTTTTCGATGGATGGTGTTTTATGTACTTTCACTCCACTTACCATGTTATACACATGTATAAATGCTTACTAAATACATGAAGGAGTTGTGTGGTATGTATACTAGAAGCATTGTTACTTATCAACAAAATTAACTAAAATAACAAATTTCACCAGTTTTCTAATTCCTCTTAACATTCCGTTTGTGCTGTAGTTGTTACAGTCAATATAATTAGTCACATATAATAGACTTTCTAAACACAAATTTTAATTATTTAAAATCCAATGAACTTAAGAAATGAGTTTCTCAATCAGAGTCTCCACATCAATAATTCAGTGACTACCTGGCATGTGTATTTTGTGACTATCATCTGGGACATAGGGAGTATTTCTGAAGTGGCAGAAAGTTGTTCTGTATGGTACTGAATATGGTACATATAGAGTCAATGTGGCAGATACTCAGCAGATGATTATATGGTGGGATATTATAAGTGATATAAAATGGTATTTTCCTTCCATAACCCCTAAAATTGCGTTACAAATAAGCAAAAGGACATAAGCAATTTTTTTAATTTTAGAATGATTAAAATGCATATAGTTTATTACCATACATAGAATTCATGAACTTGAAACCCTTCCTCTTACTAGATGTGAATGTGTCATATTTCAAATGGGACGTGTCACATGCTCTATATCCCCTTTTCTAGCTCTAGAATCTGTCACATTAATTCTCTTACTTTTAGTCCAAGGACCTTTAAGGTGACATTTCAATTAGTATTGCCTGATGTATTTTTGTTTCAAAGGAATGTGAAAAGTACTCCCTCAATTACCCTTCCATTTTTACCTGATAGTATATATTCACTTCTACTAATTTTCTTCTTTCATCTCCATCTTTATCCTGCTAGTATATATTTACTTTCTACTATTTTTATCATTTCTTACAAAATTACTAGATGTTGCATTAAATGAGAAGTGGGAAAGATTTCCTATTTAAATAAAAATTAAAATTTATCACACGCTACTCCCCATTCCAATGGCAGGAAATATTTCCCAAATATGTTTAATTGCAGGAGCTGACATGACAAAAACCTGCTTTCCATTTCTTTTATTTTTGTCTTGCTGTTTTCTTTTGCTTCAGCATCACCAGAACTATTTTAATTAGAACATAACTTTTCCAAAATACTTAAAAACTTCTGAAACTATTGCTTGTAACTGGGAAGCCATAAAGTATCTGAGATATTACTCTTTACTTTCAGGTATCATGGGAACTGAAGTTTCCCAGACGCCAACATAAAATGCAAAACTATTGAGTAGGTGACCAAGAGCAAAAACATTTTTCTTATACACGCAGAAATTCAGGAGACCCAGGAAACATTGACCCACAATGACAAAACCCTTATTGTGTTACAGCACATATGAAAAATAAAAGTAAATGCGTGAGCAGCTACCATAAAACTACCCTGGGAGCTCAGAAGACCAAGCCTGAGGGTGGCAATTCAGTTCTGACTATTTTACTGGTTAAGTTATTTTAGTCTTTGCTTTTCTCTGTAGCAATTATGGGCTATGAACAGCATAACTGTGAAGGTATCTTCCTCTTTTGGCATTCTATAGTCGTTAAATACAGATTTTGAGAGATTTTGTAAGCAGGTAAGGCCTGATGACCTGTACACAATGCAATCTCTCCAAACAATCTGCACGAACATTTCCAGGTATTTACAACACTAATATAAGATTAGCACCACAAAAATTAACGCAGTTTCTATCTTTCTTGTCCATTTTTCAGTTTCATAAAAAATATTTTATGCAGTTCTTATCCTTCTCATTGTTAACAAGCACTTCTCTTCAGTACTTCTAAGCTAACATTTTATTTCTAACACAAACACAATTAAGGAAGTCACCAGCGTGGCCGCTTTCCCTGATTCTCACATGTCAGCATGTCAGCAGGCCTTCAGTACTGGTCTTTCTTCTTCCCTGTCATGGTGAACTCTCCCTTCCCTATCCCCCTTTTCCTAGTCCACATAAATCCCAAGGTCCTGCCTCAGTCTACCTGCCCAGCCATTGGCTGTATGCCAATTTTTATTGCCAATCAAATTCAACTGGGGGTGGTGACCCTCAGCATAGGCGTTTGGGTGTTGAATTGAGTTAAGACAGCATTAGAACCAATATGTAGCAGTTCCAGGCATCACTCCCAATAACCCACTTCTCCAACTAGGCCTTAGCACCTAATGTTTGTACCAGTTTCCAATAATTCATCACATTAGGAGTCCATCAATGGATTAATTAATTAATGGTATCAATTCCTTCATGATCTCATCAGTTCACAAAAGTCAGAACACTGAGAAATTGTGGACTAAGCCTTCAACAGTTGAGATTTTGGAGGCCATTCAAGGTATAAACTAGAACAATACCTTATAAATTAAATATTCACATATTCTGTGACTCAGAGCTCCCATTTCTCAGGTATCTACCACTTCTCTCATGTATGTTAGGAATTATGCACAAATAGGTTATCATTACAATTGAAAGATATCCGTTGGTGAATGCAAATAAGCCACAGTTAATAAATACAGCCCAGTAAACCGTGATCAGGATCAATCACTTCTGGCAATGCGGTAATTAGCTTTCATGTTGTTTTGCTGACTGACATGAAGTGACAACCTCAAGTTCTAATTTTATTATTTATTATTTTTATTATTAATAAATTCATTATTATTTTCCTAAGCTAAATATCTCCTACCGTTGAATAATCCTATACTTTAGAAATTCCTCTGAATTGTTCCTTTTTGGTTTTACTTTGTTGACTCTCATATGGTACACAAACAGGCCTTAACTGCCACGTATGCATACCATGATGCACTATGTAGCAACAGGTTTAAAGCATCAGAGCCAAGAAACTAAACACTAAAACTTATCAAACTATAACCCAGAATAAACCTTCTTGTTTATCTACTGATGGCAATATATTACAAATAAGTTTATAAAATTGTAGAAGCCTGCATTGTGGGAATGAGAAGCAAAATGAAAACATTTTTTGCAAGTAAATCATTAAGTGACACTCTTTCCATAAACCCTTAGTTCTTTGGCCCATGTTGTAGAGGTTTGGTCTTGCAAAGTGCAGCCCCCAAGAGCTGGAGTCCACACATAGGCTCAAGTGTCAGTAGGTGACCCTGCCCCCAAGTTATTTTTAATTGGTAAATAAAGATGTCAACAGCCAATAGCTGGGTAGATGAGACATAGGTGGGATTTACGGTTTCCAGGCTTGGGGATGGAGGAGGACGAGGAGAAGAAACAGGTGAAGACATAGAGGAGAAGCTGCCACAAATTAGTGAGCCATGAAAATATGGCCCTGAGGGTTAGCCAACTGAAGTTAAGATTAGCCCAGATAAAACACAGTAAATAGATTCTACACTGAGGGGGAATGCGACAGCAAGCATGGCAGTGGCAGGTTCGTGTGCTGACCTCTGAATCACTGAGGGAGGAGGCGAGGAGGAAGAGGGGGCAGCTGTGACAGTCATAGCGGTGGCAGAGGAGGCGGGTACGAATTAGCTGCGGACAGAGACATGGCCAACATCACTGTGCAGCAAATCAAACGGGAGTTGAAGGAGGTGCTGAAGAGCGAGGAGGTCCGGTTTATCCCTACAATATGGAAACCTGTCGCGCGCCCCACGTCCCGCCGGCAGGAAAAGGCGTGCAACAACAGGATTCTTCTGCGAACAACCTTTATTGTACAATACTCTGAGCAGGGGATCTCCCTGAGCAGGGGACTTCTCCACGTGGGAGAGAAAAGCATTGCTTATATATGCCCAGGAGACTCGTATCGCTACCTGATTGGTGCGCCCTCCAGTAACTCAATAGCATGCCCCGAGAGCGGGCTGTGACGTATGTGGCGCATGCGCATTAAGTCTCTTGGCTGGGCAACAGCTCTGTTTGCTGAGTTCTCGGCGGGAAGCCGGCGCCATGTTTGGGTGCGGCACAAACGGCTCCCTACAGAAACCTAATATTAGTTCAGACACAGGGGCTATCTGTTTGGATATCCTGTTATTTTTAGGATCCTGCATAAATTTCTTTTAATCTGGCATTCTTGCCTAATGATGGTATCTAGGCACTATTGGAGACTGCAGGAAAAAAATATTCCCTGCTCTGTAAAGAAAGCTAATTAAATGTCTGTGTAAATTTACAAAGGGGAAATACTTTAAAGTTTTTCTTAATAGTGTAAAAATTCTTTGAGCTAAGCTAAAACCATGGGAAAACATCCTACTTTAGTGTTTGGCAGTGTAGCAGACTAGCGAGTTTGCTTCAGGGTTCTGTTGAGTAACTTCACACTGTGACATAGCATCACAGCTCCCCAGCCTGAACATGATCCTCTGTGCATGTGAATTTACTTGCATTCTTGTACTTGACTCCTTAAAATGGGTAGCCAAAAAGACCACTCTTTTAAGCATTAAGACATTCATGAGTTATGAGATTTATCCTGATTTAAAAATTATGACCTAATCAGAGATCTTTTGTCCCTGTGGACTGGTAGGGACACTCTTATTTTTCCCTGTCACCATCCAGAGCAGAGATTCTCATGGTCAATTTCTTTTCTGTTTGGTGGAAAAGGTGCTGAGGAACAGTATCCCTTGTGCCATTTTAGCTCATAGGTTTGGAATGTTTTGTCAGAGTTCTTCACTTTGTAGGTAGAAATGTGAAAGGGGGACTGCCAATTTCATTTCTCTCACAAATAGGAGTAAATACTTAATGTGGCAGTATTTCTAGATTTTATAAAAGGACAGTGCTTAGTAGTTTTTCAGTGAATCTGACATTCTTTTTTTTTTTTAAATGATGAAGTCTTTGGAATCTTGAAGGGTACAGCGCCTGTCCCCTAGTCCTCAGCCTAACTCGGGCGTGACAGTTTCCTTTTGCATTCCCTATGTTGACACATGAAAGCTGTAGTGTCTCAGTGTACATACCAGATGCACATAGAAACAGAGATGTATTCTAAATCTAGCTTTCTTTATGATGTTTCTAATAATGTGAGAATGGAAAGTTTACCTTCTCTTGTGCATAGACTTCCTTCCTTAGTAACTGTCCCATCTGATCCTATATTTAGTTTTGCAAACTCAGATACTTAATTTAACCATCTTAATTAAGGTTCAAGTGAATTTATGTAGGCAGTTGTTACATAGGAGATACAATTAAATTTTTGAGGACCAATGCATAAATTACAAAAATGTAATGGAATCAGATTGAAATAAAGTAAGACTTTATGTATATTATTATCATATTCTGAATTCTGGCCCTAAAGCCAGAACCAGCTCACGGCCACAAGGACCTGCAGACTGCCTGCAGATTGCTGAGCACCCAGAGGAGACACAGGAGCGCTCTCCTTCCTGAGCCCATGGGTGAGTCCACACTTCCTCTCCACTGACTATTAGGGGAGAGGCCTCCAGGAACTCTCTGGGTACAAGTAGCATGGTGCAGCCTGGGAAGAGAGTTCCAGCCCAGAGCTAGAACTTGCCCACTGCCATCGAAAATCACAACCTACCCACAGAGAGAAGAACACCGAGCAGCAATCTCCCTCCTGATCCCACGGGCCCACAGACCTACAAGGGAGGCAAGCTCCAGCCAGAGACAACAAGATCATCTAGCATTACCTACAACAAGATGGCAAGAGGCAAGCTCAAGAACCTAGGAAATGGAAACCAAGACAACCTGGCAACATCAGAACCCAGTTCTTCAACCACAGCAAATAGTGGATAATCCAACACACCAGAAAAACAAGATTTGGACTTAAAATCATACTTCATAATAATGATGGAGGTCCTCGAGAAGCACGTGAATAACTCCCTTAAAGAATTACAGGAGAACACACCTAAACAAGTAGAATTCCTTAAAGAGGAAACACAAAAATCACTTAAATAGCTACAGGAAACCACAACCAAACAGGTGAAAGAATTAAAATCGAAAATAGAAACAATGTAGAAATCACAACAGGAGACAAAGTTGGAGACAGAAAACCTAGGAAGGAGATGGTGAATCATAGATGCTAGTATCGCCAACAGAATACAAGAGATGGAAGAGAGAATCTCAGGGCCAGAGACAAACCGTCCTATCACAGGCCTTGTGCCAGTCCTCCTTACATAAAGTCACCAGCCTATAGCTTCAGACTGGCTCCACTAAATAAAGACTTATGTGTCGCTAGTACCTAGGAGATGTACATATAACATGTGGTTTCAAAGATTTTACACGATTATCCCATCATCTCTTGTGACCCTAGCACTTGGGTATCAGAACCCTGAGCTGAAGGTTCATAAGCCAGACTGCTTGGGGTTGTTCATGCTCATTTAATGTGACAATAGCCCTTCTGTGTTATATCCTCGCTTCTCTCTTGTTTTATGTTTTTTTTCTTTTATTCTTTAATTTCCCAATTAGTTAATCAAAAGGAGCTCAGTCTTTTATCTTGGTTTTACATACATTTAGGAAAACAATACTAAAAATTTAGATTTAGTAAAATGTACCCTGATGGAAGTGATTTTTGTAATTCTGCATTTGACAGTTTATCATCTTATCAAGTACTAAAAAGGTTCTGTTTTGCTCTAGGCATGATGGTGCTTTTACCCCAGGCTCTTGAAAGAGCAAGGCAGGAAGATTCTGTGAAACACCGTGTAGGAGGTGTGTGTCCAGTCTTAACCCCCTGCTCCCATGATTTTAGTGAAGTCCCATTTAGAGCAGGAAGATTCCTTAGTGCTTGCTGATCCTCTGACAGGTGGTTACATAATCCCACCTTTTTTTTTCTGAGCCTATGCTTGATTTTTAGTATAAAACTTATAGAGCATGTTGGAAACATTGAATTCAAAAAACATGCAAATGTTTGGAATCGAATATTTTGTCTTAGAGAAGTGTACCTATCAAATGAAACTGAAACATTGTTTTGATTTTTTTTATACTTCTGATTATGGATGGCATTTAACTATGCAAAAAACTTAAGTATCAGCAGAAAAAAATTGACAGTAGGTTTTGCTCACTCTGTAGAACACAGCATGTTATATGTTTCTATTTGGCTGTTGGGCAAGTTTACAGATGTGGAACGTGGAGCCCAGTTATGAGCGTAGGCCTCACACAGCCTTCAAAGCTGCAGGAGAGGTAGGATGCTTTGCAGTCTAGTGTAGCAGCACTGGAAAGGAAGTTTGGTGGGGTAGGGGTTTATGATGAATTTGGAAAGCAAACAGTGGAGTCAGTTATATTGTACATAGATGGATTCAGTGTTTAGATAGGAAAAAGGAAGGTGTCTTTTCATACTTAACTTTATTTCATGGACTTTGATAAAATGGTTCTGTATTACTTTTCTACTTCCAAAGAGCTGATGTTTCAAGTAACATTTTCATCGTTCAGAATCTGATTAAGTACGTGTGTAGCCATCAGCCTGTTGGTGTCCCTGAGGATGCCTCCCAGTGTCTACACATGTTGTGATGCACGAATGCACTGCCGGCACTGTTGTGATACAGTGAAAACCTACAGCATAAGTTGGGCGGGGTGGTTGTTGTGTCCCCTCCCTATCTTGTTACTGCTTTCTTTGACAGCTAGAACCTCCAAAGCCCGCTGTCATCACCAGAAGGTGCCATAATTGTGTCTGTGGCTAGGTTCTTCCCACCACGCTGCTGTCTGCTTACTGTCACCTACTCTTACAGGCATCATAATAACAGCTAGACAACTTCTTTAGGGCAAAAGAGCCTTACTTAACGTAATTTAAAGAGTTTTCCACTAGAAAATGAAATATTATTGAAAATAATATCTATTTTTTTTAGCTTTCAGCATTTGATGGTGCTTTGTCCTGGTGTCTGCTGGAAGTTACTGCCACTATAGGTGTTTTCATTAACCTCACGTTGAAAGAACCTTGCTTGTTAGCTTTTTTTAGATCACTAAACAGTTTTTTAGTGATGGTAAATTCTGTAGGAGGGTCTATTCTGAGCCATTAACTTCCGGTAAGGGGAAAATGGGCTGGTTACCAGAAATACCATTGAAGCAGGGTGGGCTGTGGGTAGAGGGCTGGGTGTCTGTGTTGAGAATTAAAAACTACAAAACACTTTTGTATACAACTGAATTTGTAAAAAATAAACACATTTTTTAAATATGAAAAAACATAGTAAATAATAACTTGGGGTTATCAATAAGGAAGTAGATAGCATAGAAGATCGGTATCTGCCCAGCTCTAGTGTTCATTAAAGCTTATTGTAAATATAAAATTGTGTATGTCTTTTATCTGGGAACTAAATAGTTTACGGTGAGGTAGAAACCCCAGATTGGGATTAAGTCATTTCTACAGCACCCTTTTGCTATTAGAAGAAAAATAATCACTTATTGATGTCTTGCTTTTGTTCATAGTACACACCCACAGCCTGTAAAACAGCATCTCAAACTCAGTGCTTTCTTCTAGGTTCTGTTGTTGCAGCAGCATACCGTCACAGAAAGCCACAACTAGTCAAAATACAGAGAACTGACCATGTGATACCCAGCCCCAATTGATAGGTCTAGAATGAAGGCCCTAAACCTAAGGTAGCATCATAAAATGTAAAAGCAAACAGATGAAAAACATAGAAACATGCTTACAGACACTCTTAAAGATATAACGAAGGTTACATCTTATAAGATAGACATGAGACTATGGAGAGTAGTCATTTCTGAAATGTTATTTTTTGGAACTTGAGTTTCTGGTTGACAAGAGATTTATTTATAATGGTTTATCTTGATCATCACTGTGATTAACTTGAAAACTACCTAGGAGCTTGATTAATAAAGTACAACCCAGGATGCATCTGTGAGGACATTTCTCAAAAAAAAAAAATAGCTAAGAGGGAAAGGCTTATCCTGAAAGAGGAGACCATCAAACCATGGGATCAAAGAGAATAGAAGGAGGAGGAAGAAAACTAAAACTCCTATAACATGGACATTCTGTTCCCTGGTGTGTGTGACATGGGCTGCTATGGCCCTCATGACACGATGCAAATCTAAGCTGAAATAAATCATTCTTCCTTCAAATCGTTTCTCTAAGTTGATTTTCACAGGAACCAAATTTTTTTCATTATTATAGGGCAACAAGAAGCCGGAGATCAGGAGTTAATTCTATACTCTTCTTTTTTTTCTAGGCATTAGGTAACTGTTCCCTAAATTTCTTGCTCCAGACTTATCAGCAAAATGAATACATTACATCCATTTTGCTGTTTTCTTCCCATGTGAAATTATACCTCCATTTAAGTATAATATAATTATATCTGACTGACTGTACCTAAACCACATATAAACCTTGTGTACAAGAAAATCTCGAATTTTTAGTTTTTTGGATTGTATAATATATGAATGCACATGTCTTAGGTTGGTTAGAGGCTGTGAAAGACAGTGTCACCTTCAATGAATATACATCCACCTTAGTCAGAGCAGTGTACATGAAAGAATATTCTATTTCTAACTCTTATTCTAAGGGCTCTTTTCAGTTTGTTCCTTAAGAGTAGAGAAGCCAATCTAAATCCTCACACTTTCCCATGTCCCTTGTTTTCCTTGAATCAGCTGAGGTTTAGCTTCATATTTATTAACCTAACAGCAAGATTCTTCCCCAAGATGGATATGGCTTCCCTTTCTACTTACAGAGAATGAGTAAGAATCATTATGCTAATTAGAGTCTTTTTCTCCCTCAGACCATGGTTTTACTATTGCCAACCTCCTTTCTACTAGAGCACATTGTGGAGAGCGGCTGTGGCGGCATCTGACTTCCTCCTGCCCCCCCCCACCCTAAGATTAGCCACTCCCACCGTTCAAACTGTGCAGGCGCACCCATGACAAGAGATCAGGCCAGATGACGCTGACCTATGAACTGCAGCCACGCAACATGTACTGAGGAGGTGGAGATGAGAGAGGATAATAGGACTGCGCTTGGGGGTGGGGAGATGAGAAAGAGAAAGAGAAAGAGAAACGGAAAGAGAGACAGACGGGAGAGAAAGATTTTCACTGGCATGCAGTAAGGTTCCTGAATAAACCGCTTTGAGAAGAATGCTGTGTCATCGCTCCTTTTCTGCTAGTCGGAGACTGAAGCGACAAGTGGTGGCCCTTATGTGGAAACTCCCCTTTGGCGTTCAGAACTCATCGAGGTCAGGGTAAGCTCCCAGGTAAGTGGGACAATCAAAGTTCTCGGTTTGAGACTATAAAGCTTCCCAGTAAAGGGGATGAGGAAGACTCTCAGTTTGAGACGATAAAGTTCCCAGTACAGGGACAAGTTGTACCCGGCACTATGGGAAACACAACATCAGTTCAGACAGTTCACCAAGCTCTGAAGGATTTGCTGAAAGCAAAAGGAATCGGGCTAAGAAAGGAGACTGTAGAGAATTTTTTAAAAGCAGTGGACCAGGTAGCTCCCTGGTTCCCGGTATCTGGACATCTCACAATGTCTAGTTGGGAAAAATTAGGAAAGGATTTGCAGTTTGCCGAAGAACAAGGGGTACTAGCTAAAGGAGTGCTGCCGGTATGGAAATTGGTGAAAAACTGTATAGGAGATGAGGAACAGTGTAGTGCAGAGCTGGAGAAGGGAAATGAGGCTCTGAATCAGGTTAGGGAAGAGCGCTCCCAGAATTCAGAGGCAGGAGAAGTGTCTAGTGAGGGAGAAATGTTGGAAGACAATCTGGAGGGCATAGCCGACAGTTTGGAGAAAGTAAAAGTACGGGTTGAACTGTCGGCTCCAGGGCTGCCAACTCCGCCTCCTTATGCCCCAGGCAGAGCGGAAGGGTGTAGTCTGCATCCTGAAACTTGGAGAGAGCTACGAGCCCAGTGCTTTCCTGTATTTCAGGATGCGCAGTGTAATCGTTATCATGAGCTGCTAGATTGGAAAATCGTTCAGAGGCTAGCCGACGGAGCGTGCACCTATGGAGTTAGTGCTGCGTATGTTGTGGCACAATTAGAACACCTACACCGGTATTGCATGACCCCTAGTGACTGGCAAAATTTGGCTTATGCTTCCCTGACCTCTGGTCAATATTTAGATTGTAAGGCATACTATATTGAATTTGCCGCGGAGCAGGCCGTTTTTAACACTCGCAATGGTCAGCCTGCCTGGGATCAGGACATGCTGATGGGACCAGGAAGGTTTGAAGCAGCTTTCAAAAGGATATGGTGGTAAACTACTTGGGGACTAAAATAACTGTAGATTCGGTGACTCCCCAGAAAATCCAAATTCGTACTGATAAGTTAAAAATGCTAAATGATTTTCAAAAATTATTAGGAGATATTCAATGGGTTCGATCCTATTTATCTCTGACCAACAGACAGCTGCAACTACTCTATGATATTCTGCCAGGTGATTCTGCTCTTGATTCTCCCAGACAACTCACTGATGCTGCCCAAGCCACGTAACAACTGATAGAGCAGGGCATCCAGACTGCGGCCTTAAAGCACCAGGATGAGTCACAACCCATTTTGCTGTGTATTCTGCCCACAGAGGCACAGCCTACAGGAGTTCTATGGCAAGGAGCTCCTTTGTTTTGGATACATCCCAAGATTTCCCCGGCCAAGACATTTGTCCATTATCCCACTTCAGTGGCACAATTGGCTTTGCTAGGCATTCAACAATGCATACAGTATTTTGGTATCCCACCTAAGGATCTTATAATCCCTTATAATGTGAGACAACTAGAAGTATTGTCATCTACTATAGATGACTGGGCTATTCTGAGATGTAGTTTTCAGGGTAACTTTGATAATCATTTCCCTAAGGATCCTATCCTACAGTTGATTACCACTCATCTTGTAGTTTTCCCTTGCATCACTTCAAAGGATCCTTTGCCAGAAGCCCCACTTATCTTTACTGATGGTTCCAAGACAGGACAAGGAGCATATGTGGTGGCAGGTTCCTCTCCGGTTACCATACAATTTCCCCCTGCATCACCCCAAGTTATTGAATTCCAAATTGTGATTAAGGTATTTGAATTGTTTCCAGGTCCTTTTAATTTGATTTCTGATAGCTAGTATGTTGTTAACATGTTGGTCTGCTTGGAAGTAGTGGGTAAAATCAATTCAAAATCTACTATTGGATATCTCGTTGTCACCTTGTGTGACTTGATTTTGAAAAGAACGTCGCCCCTTTTTGTACAGCATATCCGTGCCCATACTAACTTACCTGTTCCCCTAGCGGAGGGAAATAAAACCACCAGGGCTTGCTTAATTTTTTTCAATACATCACCTATTTCATTGGCTCAAGAATTTCATTCACAGTTCCATGTTAATACCAAGACCCTGTCCTCACGCACGATGAAACACAGGATATATTAAAAGGGTATCAGAGATGTGCCCCTATGCTACCCCAGATTGGGTTTGGGGTTAACCCACGTGAGTTGCGCCCTCTACACCTCTGGCAAATGGATGTCACTCATATCCCTGAATTTGGAAAGTTAAAGTATCTCCATGTTTCTGTTGATACAGCCTCTGGGATTACTTTTGCATCTCTACATAAAGGGGAAAAGGCACATCATGTAATTGCACATTGCTTTGAAGCATGGAGTGCCTGGGGACAGCCCACAGAATTGAAAACAGATAATGGGCCTGCCTATACTTATGCTTCTTTTGTGTCCTTCTACAAAATTATGGGTGGTCAAGTAACTCACGGATTGCCCTATAATCCTCAAGGACAAGAAGACATTGAGAGTGCTCACTGCACCCTCAAGGAATGTCTAGTTAAACAAAGGGGGGGGGGAATTGCCGCAGGTTCTTCCCTGAGGGAGAGACTAGCTATTGCTCTTTTTACCTTAAATTTTTTTTAAGTGAAGACAAGCATGGGCGGGTCACTGCTGAGCGTCATGACAATCCTGATGTTTCTCCCAAAGTCCTGGTTATGTGGAAAATGTCCTGACAGGCAAATGACAGGGTCCCAGTCTGGTGTTGGTTTGGACAAGAGGGTCTGTTTGTGTGTTTCCTCAGGAACATCTACAGCCACTGTGGGTCCCAGAGAGGTTGACGAGAGTGGTCCAGGATGAGCGGAGCAACGACCCTGTGGATGAGCCTGATGCTGCTGATGCTCCTGTTGGTGAAGACTGAAGATCTGCGATGGGGGCTCCTATCAGTGTTTCCAGGATTGTTATGTTTTCAGATGATTATCATTTTCAGGATATAATTGGACATACCAAAGTCCTGTTCAGACAATTGCCAGCAATCCCTTTAATGTATGGTTTCTGTGTAGTGTTAATGGTAGTTGCACAGATTTATCTGCTTTAAGTATGCTATTTGAAAGGGGGTTGGGGCAATGCAAGCTTTCATTGGAATGGGTCTATGGGATTTGAGACCTCTGTTTCTCAGTTTGTTCCCTGGCCTGTACAGGCCCCTCAGCTATGACTTTATTCAGGCCTAAAAGGGATTTTAGATCACCACCGCTACCTCAAGAGTGAAAGAATGGGCGGGACTAGCTGGATTAGCCCTTTGCTTGGTCCTCATAAGCGTCCTGGTGTTCTAGTGCATGTGCTGTATACAATTTCGACAGCGCAGAACTCAAGCCTTAATTATACAGGCTTTTGCAGCAGTGAAGACTGGGCAGTCTCCTCAAGTGTGGCTTGGCATGCTAGAGAAGTAGTCAGTGATGGGTAAGACTCCTTGGGCATGTCACCAACCTAAGACAGGGATTGAACAAATGTTCGTCTCCCAGTGACAGGTAAGGGGCACTGCCACAGGGGGCAACCTAGGACAGACATTCTCTCGGCCAAAATTATAAAGAACAGGGAGATGTGGAGAGCGGGTGTGGTGGAAGTTCCAAGACGGCGCTTGGGACTCTGGCCAAGTCTTGTGACTAGCACCTGACTTCCTCCTGCCCACCCCCACCAGATTAGCCACATCCACGATGTGAGCTGCTCAGGTGCACCCATGATGCGAGATCAGGCCAGATGACACAGACCTATAAACTGCAGTCACGAGACATGGACTGAGGAGGTGGAGTTGAGAGAGGATAAAAGGGACTGCGCTTGGGGGCAGATGAAGACAGAAAACCAGAGAGAGAAGGGGAGACAGAAAGATTTTCACTCGCATGCTGTAAGGTTCCTGAATAAACCACTTTGAGAAGAACACTGTGTCCTCGCTCCTTTTCTGCTGGCCGGAGATGGTAGCAACAGCACATAGTATCTGATTGCACTTTAGGGTCCTAATAAATACTCAAGCTCCCAAATTATATGCCATAGCACCTAAATCTGAATTCCTTTTGGTCACAATTCTTGGCACTTGTCATTTTGTTTGCTTTTAAAATATGGTCTCACTAAGTAGTCCAATGGTCTGAAACTTACTAAATGAGCCAAGCTGGCTTTGAATTTGTGATCCTCGGCCTCCAGAGTGCTACAGTTACAGATGTGAGCCATCAAAACTGCCCCTTGGCCTTCATCCTTATGCTTGGAATTAAACTGGCCACATCCCTTCCAGTTGCTTTCCAACTTTGTTTCCTTCCTTCTTTGCTTTTTTTTCTTTCTTTCTTTGATTTCTTTCTTTTTTTCTTTCTTTCTTCCTTCCTTTTTTCCTTTATCTGTCAGTCCATCCCTTCAACTGTCTTTCCATATTATATATTGCCTTCTTTCCTTCTTCTTGTATGCCTGTCTGTCTCTAGGTGTGGGTATGGGTTCCATAGCACAAATAGAGGTCAGAGGACAGTTTTCATGAAAGGCAGACTTGGTAGATGGATATGACAAGTCAGATCTCAAGATGTGATGATTTGTTAGGCAGTGGTGGTATACACCTTTAATCCCAGAACTATGTAAGACCAAGGAATCTCACTCACCTCATCTGACATGGCATTAACATGTCAGTTAAGAAATATGGCAGTCAGATCTCACAGAAGTGCTGACACATCTGAGAGCATAGGTGAGACCACCACCTCTGCTCAAATTCCTGGCCTAAGAGGAGCCTTCAGGGACCCTCAGGACACAGGAACTGAGGAGCAGTTTGGGACAGAATCCTTCTGGTTTCTGCTTGTGCCTGGAGCTGACCTGGTGCCAGAGCTCTCTGTACCCAAATCCCACTGCGAGAGCCAGTGTCACAGAAGTGTGGACACATGTGAGAGCACAGCTCTCTGTATCCAGACCCTCCTGAGAGAGCTGGTCCCCCAGTAGTACTGACTCACAGGTTTACAGGAAGGTCAAGCCACTGTCAGAATCAGGAAGACCACCTAACAACAAAGATAAGCAGATAGATGCCTAGAGGCAAATCCAAAAATCTCAGCAATAAAAAAAGGCCACATGGCATCATCAGAACCCAGTTCCCCAACACATCAAGTCCTGGATACCCCAACACACCAGAAGAGCAAAATTCTGATTTTAAATCACAACTCATGATGATGTTAGAGTACTTTAAGAAGGTCATAAATAACTCCATTAAAGAAATACAGGACAACACAGGTAGATGCCCTTAAAGAGGAAACAACCAAACAGGTGAAGGAATTGAACAAAAACACCCAGGATCTAAAAATGGAAATAGAAACAATAAAGAAATCACAAAGGGAGACAACCCTGGAGATAGAAAACCTAGGAAAGGGGTCAGGAGTCATAGACACAAGCTGTGCAGAAAACTGACTGAGGAACGACCTGTCATTTATCATATGGGTTGCCCTGCCTCCTGCTTCTCAATCCCTCTACCACACACTGGCTTTTGTGTACAAATAACCAAGCAAATCTGATTGTGTTAGTCTCTTGTTTAATGCCTCTCCACAGTGGGTAGTCACCCTCATTGGGTGGTTTCCGTTGTGAAGACAAAGACACACGGACCTCACCCGGAGAGATTGACTGGAGAAAGGAATCCACCCAGTCTATCCTGAAATACAAATGAGTTCCCTGTGTTTACTCACAGGAGCAAGGAGGACACAAAAACAGCTCCGCCTTGGCATCCTAGTGTGAGTGTCCTCCTTTGGCTCACCCTTTGACAGTGAAGCTACAGAAGATTCCCATCTTCCTGTCAATCCTGGACCTCCAGTGTACTCTAGCACCCCCAAGACTATCTGCAGCTCAGGCAGGATTCAGTGGTGATCAGAAACATCCCAGAGGGACTTAACAGCCTCATTAGCATTATCCCGGGCCTATCTGCTGGCGGTAATGTTCTGCTTATTTTCTTGCGGGAGAGACAAGCTGTTCTCTTAGGTCCCATAGCACTCCATATCCTTAATGGTGATGGCCTCAGAGAGTTACAAAACAGACCTAGTGATTTATAAGAACTCAGCATTTGCTACCTTCTTATTCCTTCAGATGTTTAGGCCAAACTTTCTGAGACCTATAATCTTACCCTCACCCCCCCCTCAACACACACTTTCCCCTCCTGATTTAGCTACATTTGCCTCTTCAAGTAAAGACGGGTCCAATGCTCCTCACATACGTTTTCCTGAGATCTGGCATCTAATGATTAATATCATTACACTTACAGTTATTGACTATGAAAAACAGTATGTAGTCATTTTAAGGAACACTATGTTTAATGGTTGCCACCTTTCTTGTTCACTGGGAGCTTTTGTAAGACACTACATTTTAAAGTAGTCCTTACCTAGCTGGCAGCTTTTGTTGGGGGAGGGGGGAGTCAGCAAAGCTTTAAGCAACAGAAGACATTGCTGTAACTGTCAATAGCGACAGGGAAAGCATGGGAAAGTAAGGGAAAACTCTTTCTTTCAACGACTGAGATTAGAGTAATTACCTTAGTGCCTTAGGGGATTCCAATCTGATAAAACAAAACCAGAAGGCACAGAATTGCAGGAATGAGCTTTCGCTTTTTTTGGGGGGGAGTAAATGGGATCTAATGAAAGTCCTAAAATATTTCAGGTTTATAACTGAAGGGAGAATGGCCATAAACAAATGTTAATTGTGTTGGAATTTTTGACTCTCAATTGGTAAAAAGGCTTCACGCAGACTTTGTTACTCCAACTCTTCCCAATATTCTCTTAAATGTCTCTCTTCTATGTGTTCCCATTGGGTCTTCTTTGTCTCATTAACAGGAAAGTTTTTATTGGAGACTGAAAGAATTCAGCAGGATAGACAAGCAAAGACATGGTGTGTGTGTGTGTGTGTGTGTGTGTGTGTATGTGTTTTATTATTGTTGTTTTGTAGGATTTGCTCATTTGTCTTTTGAGAGAAGGTTGTATATAGCCCAGGCTAGCTCCTTTAGCCCTTATTCCAAAGTCAAACTGACTGTGTCTCAGGCTTGTCCAAAATGTTTGTAGAAAGATGATGATACTTAAAACCCTAAGTGATTAATTAACTTTTACATATAGCTTCTTGGCAGGGTCAACACAATTTTTTCCAATCAATGAATAAAATATATGTTTCAGCTTCCCTAGGGGAAAATAGTTATATACAAGGAGACAAAACGAGTACCTGGTACCTATTTGAGTGACTGTAACAGCGAAAATGAATCATGTTGGAGCCCAACATTTTGGTACCAAAAGCATTAATGCAAAAACACTCCACTCTTACTTTAAAGAGAATAGACATACTTCATTTTGGAGCCAAATATGAGTGACTCAGGAACACAGATTCAGATTACCTAAAAATACCTTGTCCCGGTGCGGTAATAATTCCATGAGGTTTTATAAGAGCAGAACAAAGATAGACATAAATAAAGTCATCTTTAAAATACATTGGTAGAAAGATCAGGTAGGCAGATAACAGCCAAAGGGAGAAATCTCAATTTCTAGTTTTACATCCTGTCTGATGACATTCTTTACTTTTGGTTCAGGTAAAGGTAGGGGTCTGTTTGTATATTCCAAGACAATTTACCTAAAAGTACAAAGACAGAGTTGGGCAAGTGAATACAGCCAAAGATAATTTGGCTCAAAATCTGCAACTTTCCACATTTATGAGATTTCCAATCAATCATCCTTATAGAATCCTGAAAACTGGTGTGATTTTTTTTCTTGGCAATTAAGTTCATACCACTAATTGTATTTCACTGCTACAGAGCATGTCCCAGGCTCCATATTAGCATCATGTTAATCCTCTACAAACTTTGAGATAACTGTTAATGTCTGTATTTGTGAGAAAACTTTGGTTCAACAAGTTTGCATGCCTTGCATAAGGCTAAAATTGATATTTAAAATAAAATTTAAAATTGTATGAACTGGTAGCTAATGATCCTCCCAATGCACACTGAAGGCAGTGACTCTGGCCTTCTCAACAAGAGTGAATGCGTTGTTTATACCATAAAATACTCAATGATCTCCTAAAACACCATGCTTTGAACATATATGAAGAAAAGACATTTCTAATAACAGTCTGGTGTCCTGTTATATTTTGAGAATTTTCTCTGTACCACAAGGTGGCAGAGAAGGAAGGGAGAGAATGAGGATCTATCAAATATTTTAAGCTCCTGATGACAAATCAAGGTTCAGTTCCACAAGATTCCCCTTGGGCCTCCCATGAATTTCCTGGGCTTCCTTACAGAGCATGGGTGAGGGGTTATGGACAGGAGCTTGCCTAATCCTGTAGCAGCTGTAATTTAAGGTCTGTACCCAGCACCCAGACGGAACCTGCTTTTCCTAGCTTTTCCCAGCCTATAAAATTTTGAAAATATTTGCAGTTAGGCCAAATTCACACACACCTGGTTGGGAAGAGTGGCTGGGTACTCAGGTGAGAGAGTTCAATGACCTTCTCCACTTCTCCCTTCCTTGAGGGAATGTCAGCAGTCAACAAGCCCAGCAGTGATAATATTTTGCATCCAGTCACCATTAGACTCAGGAAGACAATGGCTCTTTTGGTAGCTGATACTGCTGTACAACATTTTGTGGTCCAAAATTACAATAAACTCTAAAACCCTCTCGACATAATCCTGCAGAATTTATTACGCCCGTCTGGAGTTACACTTCAAGTGTCCAGTGGGACATCTGTTACATAATTTTAGAATTTTCTACTGCAACTGTGTCTACGTACAGTTGACTGGCTTCCAGAAAAAAACAGGCAAAGAAGGCTCTACTCCCTTTCTTTCTGTATTTTTAGGATAGATGATGACTAGTTGAAATATAGTCAAACGTGTTTATAAATATTTTCCAGGCACCAAAATAATTTCTTCACATTTACTCACCATGTTCACTTCGGTATAAGTTATCATTGGTGTACAGTTTTCTGGTGAGCAATATTAACTCATCTAAAGGTTTAAGGATAAAAAAACGTACTTTTCAATTAGAACACAATTTCATTGTGGAGCCCAAGAATGTTAAACTGCAATGCTATTGTTTATAACTTCTTCTAGTTCTTTTCTTTATTAGATTTTCCTTGTTGCTTCCCCCAAGATTTTCATTGTATATATAGAGCAAAGCAATCATCAACAGCCCAAATGCTAGGATTCCTAATTTTTTTTCACCATATTTATTTGTCACCTTTAAATTAAGCCTCGCACAAAATCTCAGAACATGGACAAAATATAGATACATTTTTCAGGGGGCACAATACATAAGCACTGATCTCTAGCTCATTGCTCAACAGAGTCTCTTTTATTTTCTGTAACTTCACAGTTTTGTCTTTTTCATGTTCCTATCAGCATTCTGGTCTTTTGAACTGATAATAGAATCACCCATTAAGTTCTGTTTTGCTTTAAACATTTAAAGGTTGTATTTTTTTCCCTCAACTGTTTCTTGAAAATTGTCTAAATTTCTTTGACAAATCAGATCGAAACACTTCTGAACACCTAATTAGATGCTGTTACATTAACAGTCTTACTTCTTCCTGTAACAAAAAAAAAAATCTGCTGTCAATAACATTAAGTGAAGACTGATTTATTATCACTCAGTTTCAGATGGGCCAATCTATTTATGGTTTTATTAGGAATCCTCATGTGTTGAATAATTCTTTCCCAATTCAATTTTGGAGATAGGATTTGAGGGGATTGACTAGACTCTGACCTATTAAGTGGTGCAATCTGATTTGAATTTATAATTTAATGTTAATTTTATGATCCATAAAAACTAGTAAATATGGCTTAATCAGGGGACATAGATCACTGGGAATATACCCTCAAAACGTTTAATTGTCCTCAGTTGATCCCCTTTGTCTGCTTCTTAAATATGGTGAAGTGAACACACAGCTCTGCTCCCTATACCCTTCACTATCGCTGGGATTCGGTACACCCCACCCCTCAGTTACCTGGCAGTAGTCAGGTATGCTCCGCCCCTGTGACCTGACACTATAAAAGCTGTTGCTGGCCCTCTCCTCTCTCTTGTTCTTGCCTCTCTTGCTCTCTATCTTGTTCCCTTGTTTCTTCCCTTATCCCTTCTCTTCCCCTTTTCCCCCCTTCCAGATGCACATGGCCGGGCCCCTACCCCTCTACTCCTTCTCTCTCTCCCTCCTGCCCTGCCTCTACTACCCTCTTAACTCCCCATGGCGTGGATAAACACTATTCAGTAAAATACCAAATGCCTTCTTGTGGTTGGTCCCTCAGGGGGAAGGAGTTCCCAACATTTATCCCCCAGAGGCATCCCGCTCACCTCCAGGCAGAGGCCTCGAGGCACCTCCATGGGCCATATCCCCCCCCAACCCCAACTCTCTTCATCCTTTTCCTAACATTGGTGCTGAGAACCTGGACGTCATCTTTTAACAACATTGGTGCCCCTTGTAAGGAGATTAGATTTCCTCAGGACTGGTTATCTCCTTTTCCTTTCACTGGTATGGTGACTAGGATAAACTGCAGGTTCGCATCCAGATGCTCACTAGCCCAGGCTTCAGAGGCCTGTAAGCTCCCTCCCCACATTGGTCAGAGTAAGCATCCACTTGGTCCCAGGGAAGAGTTCCTGAGCTTGGAGCTACCTCTGAGGACAGATATTTTTACTGACTCTCATTCTAGGACTTTTGTCCTTGGGACTCCTCCCCACCTCCTTTTACTGATGCCAGGCCTGGCCTGGGTAAGTTGCTCTCATTCTGGAGGACTGGCTCCGTAGAGCACTGCCTCTGAGTGTAGTCCAGTTGCTGACAGGGACAATTATCCCTACTCTCACCCATGGGCTTGTCTTCACCACTATTGGTTCCTATGTCCCGGGATCCATTGGTTTAACTTACAGTAAACAGAAAACAACAAGCTGCACTCCCTTGCTAGCGATCTAGGGTATAGGTTCCCTGTTCCACTGCCTGTTGCCTTGTTTGCTGTACAGAGAATGAGTCCGGGGCCCGCCCCGGGGTTCCACTAAGGTGCTCTGTTTGTGAGGCTTGTTCTCCCACATCTGTAGCCCAATTCTAGCTCATGCCATCCACTGATTTGCCCCACAGTCCCCGTTTACCCAGAAGAGCTGGTCTTGCCCTGTCCCTAGCCTCTGCTTGGGACTCTGCTAGACCTGAAGCGGGCAGGCATCTGGTCCCGCGGGGGGCACAGCTTTTTTTTCTTTGGACCCAGCCACTATTCCCACTTACGGAGGGGCAAGGCAGTGCCTGGCCTGCTTCAGGAATATGGAGCTAACCGCCTGGAGCTAAAGGCGGGCTTCCGGGAGGCAGTGGCTTAGCTGATCACACACGTGGTCTCCCAGCCAGGGCGGTAGCACAGGTACTTTCCCCGCCCACTAAGGGGCAGGGTGGCGCCACCCAAGGCGGAACCTCTCTTTCAGTGCTTCCTCCTGCCTTGCACTGCTGCCACAGAATCACACTCCCTCCCAGTACTTGAGTCCGTCCAGTATATCAATTGTACTCTCTCACCTGTGTGCACTAGTGCCTGTCTCAAACACAACACATATTTTTATTCCTCTTTACTATCTTTCAATCTTATTTTGTCTTTATGGTTTTTTAGGACTGCCATTAAGTTATAATGTGCTCCAACCGATAAAACCCTCAATCTTGTCAGAAATCTGTTAATCATTAATATTTAAGTTATGACTGACAGAATCTCCAAAAGCCATTGACAGCTCTCAGGAGATATGAATACAGCTTCAAGAGGCTTCCTAGATTGTGGTGTGATAACCACTGAGAAACAAAGTGGACAAAGCTGGATACTGGAGTCAAATGATTTTTCTAAAGCAAGGTGGGTCCTTTCTTGCATTATGTTGAAAGACCCTCGTTGAGAGGACCTTTAGCTGAGGAGACCCCAGGACCCAAGAATCAGCCGAGACCACTGGATGCAAGTCGCAAGAGGGTTTTATTGGTCACAGACGTCCGTGGGCGACAGCCTATTCAGAGGACTGGCGCGCTAGACCAAGGGACAGTTTCTTTTTATAGGGTTTGGGGGGCAGAAGCAAAGTACAAAAGCAGAAACATAGTAACCGGGTTCTAATTGGCTAGTTTAAATGTGGCCAGGGAGTGAGCCCAAAAATATGGCTCTAAGGACACAACTCCTGGTACCAGCCGGGGTTACAGCTTCTGAGAATAGTTGTGTTAGGCTTATCTAAGTGTGGGAACTATGGCAGAAATATGGCTCAAAGGAAGCAACTCCTGGTACCAGTTGGGGATGCAGCTTCCGAGGATAGTTGTGTTGGGCTTATCTAAGTGTGGGAATGGTGGCAGAAATATGGCTCAAAGGAAGCAACTCCTGGTACCAGTTGGGGATGCAGCTTCCAAGGATAATTGCTTTGGGCTTATCTAAGTGTGGGAACGGTGACAGAAATATGGCTCCAAGGAAGTAACTCCTGGTACCAGTTGGGGGCTGCAGCTTATCTGAAAGCTGGGCTTATCTGAGTGTCTTCCTTTCTTTGTCTATTGTAAGCTAGCCACCAACCGGTATCTTGCTTGGCCACCTGGGATCCTGACCTAGCCTGCCGTGTGTGCACAGCCTTACAGACATGGCATTTATTGTTGCTAAGTGGGGGTCTTTCAATGTATCCATCCACTCCACAGAACAAAGGCCCTGTGTCTTCTGGGCTCGAAAGCCAGGCCAGTGTGTCCAGGTTCCTGTGAAGGCAATAGAGACCAGGGGGAACTGTTGGCTGATAGACTGTCATTTTTTAATTGATATGCCTGCTAGATTAAAGTTTTATTCTGAGCCAGATTTCTGACTGCATTGACAGCTAAGATAGTTGCAGCCTGACAACTAAAGAAACAGATTTTTTTTTCTAAAATTAGTTATTCAGTTAATTTAGTTAAACTAAAAACTAGTTCAGATATAAGCTCTTACAGATATGATTGGTTTCTTTCTTACCTAAACTTGGGTTCCATTAATGCTTCATGTTGCCTCTTGCTAAACTTTCTTTTCTACTATATTATCCAAATATATAATTCTTACTCCTTCTGCTCCACAGGAACTCATCTTAAAAATGTTTATGTTGTTAACTCATGTTATCTCTTTTATAAACTTATAAACTACAGGAAACCCCCTCAGATCTACCTCTCATGGACCAAATAAGACTCCACCCAGATAAGTACATCTGTCTAAAGCTATTCTAAAGGTGGGATTCCTCTATATTTCAAATGTGGGTCTCAAATGTACATCTAAGGAATTTTTAGTTCTTTCTATGACAATAGCTCCCGCCACATGGGCCACTGAGATAGATCAGCCACACACCACATGGCTTCACTTTTTCCTGACACCAGATCGTGGCTAAGGCTTCCATACAAACACCGGTAGATTAATAGGGATTGCTAATCTGGTTGGCAAAGAGAACTCCCAATTTCCCAAACAAGGTTTGGCCAGCCTTTGCAGGCAAAGAGGGTTAATTCTCTATAGCCACAGGTTTGAGACAGGCATTGACCATTGAGAAGACACCTCGGGTACGCCTTTCAGCTCATCCCCCTCTTCAGGGCTCTTGCAGTTGGTTTTCTTGCTAAAGCTTAGGCCTGGTGAGGGCGTTCTCTGTCAGGTTCAGATCTGGACACAGCCACCAGGAGTCCAAGTGAGGACTCTGGATGCCTGCATATAGGCAAAATTTTCTCTACCATGTTTATCCACTGGGACACCGGTTTGAGATAACTCGATAACCTCCCCCACTTTTTTCCCAATGGGCAACTCAATGTCTCAGAATGTATCACCGGGCTCTCCACTGAGATGTCTCCTTGAAAATTTCAAATCTCTAAAACCAACACCTCAGCTAAAGTCATCTCAGTATCCACTAGATAATGACTCAAAATGGCCACAAAATATCACCCTAGACTCGTTAATTTTACGAGACCTTCATTCATACTGCCGACGATCTGGTAAATGGAAAGAGGTTCCCTATGTACAGGCATTTATCTACCTTTGCTCTAACCCTTCTCTGTATTTTTCTTGTAGCCCCACCCAACTCCTTTTAGCAATGAGGCATACAGAAGATGACATCACAACTCTTGACCCAGCCAACAAGCCACCTTCTTCACCGAAAAATCCAGAGTGCAGCCTCAGCTTCTACTCATGCTACTCTAAGCTTTCCAGAAGCCTCCCCTCCTCCACCACCAAACTCATATGTGGGCGTGGACATGCCACCGGGCCCGCAACACCGCTGATGCCCCTTTCCGCCCTCTCTCATCTTCTTCTGTGTCACAATCATATAGCTTGACATTCCATGATTTAGATAGAACATACCCAATCAGATCTGAGGTAGGACCTGACCAAGATCCTGGATGGGATTACAATTCCACAGGTGGTATTTTGGCCAGAGACAGATTCATAACCTGCCTCCTGGCTGGTCTCCACAGAGCAGCGGGAGAGGTTTTCCAAGACAGACAGGAAAACCCATCCCAATATTAGAGCACCTCATGAAGGCCCTATTACAGTACACTAATTTAGACCCTGAAAACCCAGAATGTAAACAATTTCTAATAACCTATTTCTTTTTCTAGAGCTACCCCAACATAAAAGACAAGCTTAAAAAGCTAGAGAGGGGGCCGCTAACTCCACAGGCAGAAGTCTTGGCACTGGCCTTGGGGGCCTTGGCTGTGTACCATGGAGAGGCGAAAAGGCTCACACACAAACACCATATGCTGGCAAAGGCTGCCTGACCAGCCTCAGCTACACCACCAGACACCTGCTACAGATGTGGACAACAGGTCATTGGGTGAAAGCTTGCCCTAGCTTCCCCCCCAAGCCAAGGGGGACATGTCCTAAGTGCCATCCAGAGGGACACTGGTCTGTCGATTGCCCTGTGTCACACAAGACAGAGGGACATCATGCCCAAATAACTCTCCAGCTGATCTCCTAGGCTTGGCTATGGACGACTGAAGAGGCCAGGGCTCCTAGACCTGACAAGTAGCTATCATGCTATGTGGGCGGCCTAACTCCTTCCTCTTGGACACTGGGGCCACTTACTTGGTCCTGACGGAGTTTTGGGGACCCAGTTCTCCCTCCCATTTTCTCATTGTTGGGGTCAGAGGAGAACCTTACCTTCCTCACCAGAACCCACCACTTAGTTGAATTTTTGGGGTGCACCTCTCACCCATTCCTTTTGGTAGTGCTGACATGTCCTGTCACCTTATTGGGAAGAGATCTTCTAGCTAAGTTGGGAGCCTCTATTTCCTTTGCTCCCCCCATTCGCCTGAACCCAAGCTCGCCAGCAAATTCTCTCCTGCTTCTCCTAGCCAGTCAACCTACTACACAAACATTTTTCCTTTATCAGCTTCTCAGGTAGACCCCTGAATCTGGGATGTCCAGAACCCCTCTATTGCTAAACATCATTCTTCTGTTGTCATCCAATTACTAGACCCTACCAGGGCTCTTTTAAGGTGATTCTTGAGACACAGGAGACACAGGACGCTCTTTTTCCACATACAAGATTCATGGGATCCCAGGTGGGAGACAGAAGTTGTTGGTAAGCTCTACCGTAAAAACCAACCAGGGTTCATAATAAGTACTTTCAAAATTCAGAGAAAATATGTCTCAATTGATGTTACCCAAGGCAGATGCTTTAAAGACTGATGGCTATGGATACCTCCTGGAACTAACTCACTATTGCCACGTACAGCCTCCTCTGTGATGTTTCCTAATAACCTTACCTCACCCTTTTCCAGCTTCCCTGACTCTGATGTTGCCATGACTCCATACATTTCCCCTATCCCTCTTCATGGCATGACAAACTATTTAAGACATCCAAGACATGTTCTGTAGAAATTTGCTCCAAACCTTATCAATCTTGTTTCTACATTCCTTCAATGATAGACACAAAAAAATTATAACCAAACTCTTAATCTGTCCTGTTACAGGATTACAAGTCACTGTCCATAGAGAAGCCTGATGTGAAAATTTGTCAGGTGGACCCCGATGGTGGAAGCCAGCTCCACACCCTACGATGCCCCAAGACAGCAGGAAGTATTCAATGAGACTCTTGGCACCTCTGTTCTCTTTCACCGTTGGCCTCCCACTCCCCCTTTTCTCCTTTTTATAAGAAAAGGGGACAAATGGCAGCACTAGGGCCGACTCTGCAAAATTTTCTTTCTTCCAAATGTACTTAATCTCCTATAGTGTGTGTGTGTGTGTGTGTGTGTGTGTGTGTGTGTGTGTGTGTGTGTGTGTGTGTGTATAATGTGTGTGTGTGTGTGTGTGTGTTCCAGCATCTCGTCAAGTCCAGGAGCTAATTACACCTAGAACAGCTCAAGAGAAGCAAACTACAGATGCTTCAGCCTTCTCTCGCAGACACAGACACTTCTATTGGACCTGTTCCTTCTGACCTATCCTCAGATGGTTCCACAGACTCTGGACAACAAGGAAACAGCCGACTCTAAGACTGGACAAACATCCACACCTTCCCTTTTCTAGACTCTCTAGAAACGTCACATCAAAACAAGTGTGAAGCAGAGATCACCATCGCCTCTATTTTTTTTTTAATTAAACCAAAATGGGGAAATGTTGGGATTCTCTAAACCCCACCCTTAAGTTACAGCCAGGTATACCCCAGCCCTCAGTTACCTGCCAGTAGCCAGGTGTGCTCCGCCCCAGTGACCTGACACTATAAAAGGGGCTGCTTGACCCCTCCCCTCTCTCTTGTTATCTTGCTCTTTATCTTGCTCCCTTGTCTCCCTGTCTTATCCCTTCTCTTCCCCTTCCCTTTACCCCTCTCTCTCCACATGCTCATGGCCGGCACTCCTCTATTCATCTCTCTCTCTCTCTCTCTCTCTCTCTCTCTCTTTCTCTCTCTCTCTCTCCCTCCCCCTCTACTACCCTCTTAACTTTCCCCGTGACCTAAATAAACAATATTCAGTACTATACCTTCTTGTGGCTGTTCCCTCAGGGGGAAGGGATTCTCAACATGGATCCCCCAGAGGCATCCCCCTGGCCTCCAGACAGAGGCCTCTCGGCACCTCCATGGTCCATATCCCCCGCCCACTCTCTTCATTCTTTTCCTAACATTGGTGCCAAAACCCAGGATGTCATCTTTTAACAACAACTATGTTGTCTACAATATGTTGCTCTGTTACATTAAAGAAATGGAGGTTTCCTAGTAAAATCATAATAACAATGTTTATAGAGTTTGTTAGTATGCTGAAGAATGTGTTGCCAAATGAGGGAAGTAATAAATAGTAGCACAAAGTTCATTATGTAATCTTGTAATATTGCTTAAGAGCTGTATCCATGAAGCACAAATCCAGTGAGGAGTAAGAGAACCCACAGCTTATATTGGGGGTAGTTTGGAGCCCTCTTACTTGCTTCAACAGTTTCTAATGTGTATCTCTTCTTGTGCTCAAATATTGACCCAGGATCAGGCAGACTACAACACATGTTGTCTAAGATTTCATTTTCTGTTATTTCAGTTACCCTTGTTTATCTCCAATCTAAAAATATTCCTATGACATAGAGATTCAGTGTTTTAAGGAAAGAAGAAAATATTTACATAAGTTGTGTGTTGTTTGATTGTTTTGTTGATTTTAATTGCTAATCTTACTTTATACATGGTTTATAAATGAAACCATATTATAGATAAGTGTACAGAAGGAGTATAATACTATTGAGTTCGGTACTACCTGTGGGTTTAGGTATGTACATGAAAGTATTTATCCTCCATAGTTGACAAGGGGCTACTGGAATGGAAATTTATACAAACATCCAAAATAATCTGAGGTAGCTATCAAGGATATCTTAGCCAATAAGCCTCTAGGCATCTCAGGCAGATATCAATGTAAAACAGAAAAAAAAGGGTTATTTATGCCTTTATCCCTCTAGTTGCTTCTAATGGTTGGAAGTATCTATGCACAACCAGTTGGGATCTGTCAGCTACCCTTACAGGGCAGAAACTTATTAGAGACTTTTTTTTTAAACTGGGCCTCATTATACAGTACTGGATAATCTACAACTTACTAGCTAGACCAGGAAGGGCTCAAATTTACAGCAGTTTGCTGTGATTAAAGGTACCTGAATTAAAGGTATATGGCACCATATCTACACTGACATCTTTATAGTTTTTAAGGTTTATTTTTAGCACTTCTAATTATATGTATGGACATGTGTCTGAATGCAGGTATGTGCACATACGTACAGGTACTCATGGAGGCCAGAGGTGTTGTACCCACATTTTTCTGACCCATGCAGGAAAAACATCCAGGAATTCACTATGGACTGTAGAGATTCAAAAAGATGGTAACTGTCACATAATGTGAGGCACATGAATGTCTGCCACTTTGATCTGTGGTGGAAACTACAACTGATTTACTGAAACAACTGTGCCATATAACTGTGTCTGAAGCAAGATGATTCTTCCTGTGTGGTATTTGCAGTCAACTGTTGAGCACAGTGATAGCACTTGTACAGTTATTGCTGTGAACATACTCTTTCAACAGTTGATTTTGCCTTATAAGAACTCACGAGTTTTGATGAAACTTACTTGGAACTGCCTGACTGCTCTGTAGCGGAAGCTCTTCCTTTTTGGTTTTCCTTTATATCTCAGTCTAAAGTCTCTTTAGACATTTTCTGACATGTTGTGCATCACAGATATTTTTCCCCTTGAGTCTCTTACACATCTACTTCGGCTTTGGAATTTACCTCCTAGAGAACCTAAACATACAAAATAGCCCTTGGTGAGAGTTTGCTGGAGTTTGTTGACTTGGTTGATTATGCAGGGCTGAGTATTGAACTCGGGGTCTTAGACAGTGCTCTGTGTTATAGCTGCATCCCCAGCCGTAGATATTTTTGGTGCTTGAACTCATTGAATAGACTACCACTCATTTGCACCTGCTCAGTGAGAATAGCAAGGAGCGTGGCAATAAGAATGAATTCTATGCTGGCACACCCACTGACATATTGCTGAATCAATTGCCATGTTGTACTACTTAAGGAAATTGCAATACAAGGCCAAGATAGTCTTAAATCTGAGTGCAGATCAGAAGGGGTGGTGATTTTGACCACTTAGTAGAGAGTTAATACAAAGCAGGCAGAATCTATCATGTCTCCATGTAGGAAGAGGGAGCCTCTAAATTAATCTACTAACATAAACCAGTAATGAATTTTCTTCTGTGTGATATAGTCTGAAATACATGGTTCTGAACTTTTCAAGGAGCACAGGCTTTAGAATTATCAATGACTTATTTGTATGTAAAACAGGCTTTTGTGATTATTTTGTTACCATGGAAGAACTGAATATATATGTACTTGGTGGACTATCATGAATAGGATGGCACACAGGTTCACTTAACTTTCTAATTCCAGGTGCTTTACTGTTTTTAGAATGTAAGTTTTGCTACATGATTAGTGTATATATATGTGTGTGTGTTTATTGATTTAGCTTGTGGAAGAGATTTCTAAAGGGAGCATGGAATGCATTTGATTAAGTCTCATTGTGGGTTGCCTGCTCAAAGAGGGATGCTGTTAGCAGAAGCTCATAATTCTATAGAAAAGTAGATTGTATTCCTCAAAAAGCAGACTGCTTTATTGCTCAAAGCACTACCCGAGGTTCCATCTGTTGTGCAGAGTGGGTTATTCTACAGATTTCTAACATGTATTATCAATATGGCAGTATTCCATCACAGAGGATGGAAAACTAGTATTTTTCATCACAGAGGAAGGCCATCTTATATGTTAAGTATACTTCTTCAGATGGTATCTGGTCTCAAAATTCAAATTCCTGTTGAGCCTGTATATGTCTCAGGCAAAGCAGGCAGTTAAACTAACATAGTAGACACTGCATGGCATTCACTTCTCCTTGCAGTTGGGTTGACTGCCAATCAAAGACATGTGAGATGCATTCAATTGACAGTCTTCCAAAGTAAGATTGAAATTTTGAATAAGGTATGAGACTAGTCAAAGTTACAAAGACATCAAGAGATCAGAATGGTTGGGAATAGCAGCCAATGTTTTATGGAATTGTGAGACTTTAAGGAACAGGGGTCTCAACTCAAATTTGGGTACCAATATGGTGAATTGGTTTACATGTTTGAATAACATACCTAGGTATGAATATACTATTTCTGATACCTAAAGAGATCAAATAGGCAACAAGCCTGTGGTTTTGTTTTGTTTTGGCAGCAAGTATCCTTTCCCTCCTATTTTAAAGATTTAATTTAGGTTTGAGAATTTTTATATATTTTGATCATATTTTCCCCTTCCTAAAATATCTAGATTCTCCATGCTCTACCTACCCAACTTCATGTTCATTCTTTGTTAAAACAAACACACAGACACCCCAAAACAATAGTAAACTCACAAACCAAAGCAAAGGGCATGCATGTATGCACATGTACACACACACACACACACACACACATACCTCAGAGTCCAGTTTATATTTACAACTACTCCTAAGAATGGAGCCTACCCCAGGATATGGTAAATATAGCCAGTGTTACTCCAGTGGAGAAAAGGAATTTTTTTTCTCTCATACCATCCTACACACACCTTATCTCATTTTTGTATTTTTCAGTGACAGTGTTAATATGGAAATGTGTCCTTTTATGGCTTTGTTGCATGAACTGAGTATGGTACACAACTAGAAACCAGCTATCAGGAAATAAAGGCAGGATGAAAAATTTGAGGTTAGTCTAAAGTATATAAAACCATCTCAAATAAATGTGAGGCTTTGTCTCACTAAATGAAGTGGTGTTTAATCATGGAATCTGAGGTCAATATAAGCTTTCACATGCACATCTGTGCCCAAGAACATGCCAACACAGCAACAAAACTCAGGATATCTTGAAATGCTAGGAAAACACTCCACTGAGGGCTTGTCTGTCCCCTCATTTTCATGTATTGCTACCCAGTCCTATGAGGGATGCTCATTTTTGCAAGGTATGGTTCTGTTTGATCCCTTCCATAGTTTCCAAAGAGCAAGTAATAGTTTGTACTAGTTAAGTATCTTCTGAAAATTAGTGGGTTAAAGCAAACCACATAGCATATACAAAAAATGAAGGTTTAATGAGAACTTCTTATTAGCAAAGGGTCAGAAGCAGCACATGAATTCATTCCATTCTACCATGACAACACAAAGGCATATCTGTCTACATCTATACTACAAGAGTGGTTTTTTATGAGTATCTCTCCACAGTACAAGGCCTTTGGCAACCTTGCAAGATGGAGATTCAAATTGGGGCTTACATGTCAATCAGCCTGAGTCCAGATGACAACTTTCAGCAGAGTTGTCTCAAGCTGTTAGCAATCATAACCTTGGGTGTCAACAGGGTTTGTACTGCAAGGCAATTAAGTCTCTTAGTTAGATTGGCCTAGGATTTGGGCAAAGCCCTGTTGGCAATCAAGACTGTCATTCCTTTTGGACTCCCACACTTAAGTAAAAATCTGATTGTTTACAGTTCTTCAAAGACTTTCCTCACATTCAACTTCAGTTTGGCTTTTTATATCCTCAAAAATATCTCCCCACCTTCAAATTTTTAGTGTCTTAGTTATACCAAACATGAATTATTCCTGAAAATACTGGGTTTTCCATGTATAAATCAATGCCATAGGCAAACCTGTTTCTCTTCCCTTTTTCACTGACTCCATGCCGGTCCTGTTTGGATTGTGGACCTCTTATGTGGTTCATGTAATTCTGTGTGTCTTGGTGGTGACAATATTCAATGGATAGGTACAGTCCATTAATTCAATAAATTTTCCATCATGATTTTAAGAAGCTTTCTCCTCATAAAACATGAATACTAATGTGGAATAAGAATGCAACTTCTTTAATCTTAATCAACATATTTAACAGCCTGAGATCAAATGACTCATCCAGCATCACGTGGCTTATTCTAAACTCTAGTCAAATGTGGAACCCAGTTTTCCATCTTCCCCTTTAAGTTGCATTGTGTGGTATCCTTGATATACCAACAAGTTCTAATGACAAAGATTCTTTGAGTCCTAGCACTGTTCTTTGACAGAGTCCTTCCATGTCCTGATCTCGGGGGAAATCTGACAAGGATGTTGAGAATTGACCAAAATAATCTTGATGTTGAACAAACAAGTTCCATTTTCTGGCTCAGCAGATACCATTTAATTCTGTATAATACTGAATAATGATAATAAATTTTAAGGCTCAGGATTCCTTGAAATGACCTTTTGATAG
The DNA here is from genome assembly GCF_963924665.1 of Micromys minutus. Classification (NCBI taxonomy): domain Eukaryota; kingdom Metazoa; phylum Chordata; class Mammalia; order Rodentia; family Muridae; genus Micromys; species Micromys minutus. Next base: position 121,777,989 of record NC_137970.1, on the reverse strand, counting down.
TTAAATCTTTTGTTTCACTTCTCAGTAACAGTTCTGAAACTTATCATGTTGCAAGTGAAAACTTTACAGGCTTTTATACCTTGCCACTAACATAAAATTCTTTGGCATAAAAAAGAAAGTACTTGGCCAGGTCTCTGTCATCGGGGCTCCTGATCTGCCACAGAAGGCTGAGCTCCCAGAACAGCTGCACAGGCATTCTTCTGCCTGGAACAAGGGTGACCCTGAGGCACAGGCCCCGGGGAGGTCACACTGGGAATTCTCAGAGCACTGGGAGCACAGTGCTCTCTGCAAAAGGGTCCTTTCTGGCCCACAGAAAGGGCCAGGTCTATATCAAGACTCAGGATCTGTCTCGGAAGGCTGAGCTCCCAGAGCAGCTGCACAAGCTCCTTTCTACCTGGACCAAGGGTAAGCCTGACACATAGCTGTTCAAGGAGGGAACACAGGGAGTGCAAGAAGCGTGATACTCCCTAGAAAAGGGTCCTTTTTGGCCAAGAGAAAGAGCAGGGTCCCTGCCACTAAGACTCAGGAAATGTGGACAGAGGGCTGAGCTCCCAGAATAGTCTCACAAGAGCTATCACACCTGAGCCCCTGAAGACATAACTGAGTCACTGGCATAAGAACTTACTGCTTGCCCAGAAAGAGCTGAACACTCAGGATCAATCTCCTGCCTGAGCCCATGGGGATTCAGACCCACAGGAGATACAAGCACCAGTCAGAAACAAAAAGATCACCTACAATCACTGACAAGAAGATGGCAAAAGGAAAGTGCGAGAACTAAAGCAATGGAAACCAAGACAACCAAGTAGAAACACAAAGAACCATACAGAGAATTAACAAAACCAAGAGCTGGTTCTTTGAGAAAATTTACAAGACTGATAAACCCTTAGCCAGACTAACTAGAGGGCACAGAAGATTATCCAAATTAGCAAAATCAAAAATGAAAGGGGAGACCTAATAACAGAAACAGGAAACTCAAGAAATCATCAGATCCTACTACAAAAGCTTATACTCAACAAAACTGAAAAATCTGGAGGAAATGGATAAATTTCTAGACAGATACCAGATACCAAAGTTAAATGAGGATCAGATAAACCATCTAAACATTCCCACAAGTAAAGAAATAGAAGCAGTCATCAAAAGCTTCCTAACCAAAAAAAGCCCAGGACCAGATGGGTTCAGTGCAGAATTCTATCAGACCTTCATAGAAGATCTAATACCAATACTCTGCAAACTATTCCACAAAATAAAGAAAGAAGAACACTATCCAACTCATTCTTCGAGGCCACAAATACCCTCATACCTAAACCACACAAAGACCCTACAAGAAAACTTCAAACCAATCTCCCTCATGAACATTGATGCAAAAATACTCAATAAGATTCGTGCAAAGCCAATCCAAGAACACGTCAAAATGATCATTCACCATCAAGTAGGCTTCATTCCTGTGCTGCAGGGATGGTTCAGTATAATCCATCAATGTAATCCACCATATAAACAAACTCAAAGGAAAAAAAAAAACACATAATCATCTCAATAGATGCTGTCTTAGTTAGGGTTTTATTGCTGTGAACAGACACCATGACCAAGGCAAGACTTATAAATAAAAAAATTAATTGAGGCTGGCTCACAGGTTCAGAAGTGCAGTCCAGTATCAAGGCAGGAACATGGCAGCATCCAGGCAGGCATGGTGCAGGAGGAGCTGAGAGTTATACATTTTCATACAAAGGAAGCCAGAAGCAGACTGAACATCCTCAGGGAGCTAGGAGGAGTATCTCCAAACCCACCCCCAGAGTGACACACTTTCTCTAACAAGGCCACACCTTCTAATAGTGCCACTCCATGGGCCAAGCATAAGAAAACCATCACAGATGCTGAGAAAGTATTTGACAAAATCCAATACTCCTTCATGTTAAAAGTCTTGGAAAGAGCAAAGCAATATACAACAAACCAGTAGCCAACATCAAATTAAATAACGAGAAACTTGAAGCGATCCCTCTAAAATCAGGGACTAGACAAAGCTTACCACTTTCCACCTATCCAATATAGTACTGGAAGTCCTGGCAAGAGCAATTAGACAGCAAAAGGAAGTCAAAGGGATATAATTTGAAAAGGACGAAGTCAAAATATCACTATTTTCCGATGACATGATAGTATACTTAAGTGACCCCAACAATTCCACCAGAAAACTTATACAGATGATAAACAACTTTAATAAAGTGGCTGGATATAAAATTAACTCAAACAAATCAGTAAACCTTCCTCTACTCAAAGGATAAGCAGGTTGAGAAAAATATTAGGGAAACAACACCCTTAACAATAGTCACAAACAATATAAAATTCCTTGGTGTGACTCTAACCAAGTAAGTTAAAGATCTGTATGAAAAGAACTTCAAGTCTGTGAAGAAAGAAATTGAAGATCTCAAAAGATGGAAAGATCTCCCATGCTCATGAATTGGAAGGATTTATATAGTAAAAATAACCATCTTGCCAAAAGCAATCTACAGATTCAATGCAATCCCCATCAAAATTCCAACTCAATTCTACATAGAGCTGGAAAGAGCAATTTGCAAATTCATCTGGAATAATAAAGAACATAGGATAGAGAAATCTATTCTTAACAAGAAAACGTCTGCAGGAATCACCATCCTGACCTCAAGCTAATTACCTCAAAGCAATTGTAATAAAAAGATCATTATGTTTAATCTATACACACCAAAAAATTGTTTCCATGTTACATTCTGTTCTACATGTACTTTATGCTTATGGTAGCTAGTGGGATTTCAATGCATGCTATGAAACCTCTAAAAGAATTGCCAAAATGGTTTTAAAAATCTGTACATGTATCTCTTCTTTAAATAAAGTTGTTAAAAAAAACCTGCATGGTATTGGTACAGAGGTAGATCAATGGAACAAAATTAAAAACCCAGAAATGAACCCACATACCTATGGTCACTTGGTCTTTGACAAAGGAGCTAAAAATATTCGATGGAAAAAGGACAGCCTCTTCCACACATGGTGCTGGTTCAACTGGCAGTCAGCACTCAGAAGAATGCAAATCAATCTTTTCTTGTCTCCTTGTACAAAGCTCAAGTGCAAGTGGATCAAAGATCTCCACATAAAACCAGGTATATTGAAACTATTAGAAGAGAAAATGGGGAAAAGCTTAGAACACATAGGCACCAGGGAAATTTTCTTGAACAGAACACCAATGGATCATGCTCTAAGATCATGAATTGACAAATGGGACGTCATGAAATTGCAAGGTTTCTGTAAGGCTAAGGACACTGTCAAGAAAACAAAATGGCAGCTAATAGACTGGGAAAGGATCTTTACCAATCCTACATCTGATAGATGTCTAATATCCAATATATATAAAGAACTCAAGAAGTTAGACTCCAGAGAATCAAACAATCCTATTCAAAAATTGGGTACAGAGCTAAACAAAAAACTCTCAACTGAGGAATATCAAATGTCTGAGAAGCATCTAAGGAAGTGCTCAATATCCCTAGTCATGAAGGAAATGCAAATCAAAACAACCCCAAGATTCCACCTCACACCAGTCAGAATGGCTAAGTTTAAAACCTCAGATGACAGCAGATGCTGGCGAGGATGTGGAGAAAGAGGAACACTTCTCCACTGTTGGTGGGGTCAGAAACTGGTACAACCACTCTGGAAATCAGTCTGGCGGTTTCTCAGAAAATTGGACATCCAGCTATTCCACTTCTGGGTATATACCCCAAAGATGCCCCAACATATAATAAGGACACACGCTCCACCATGTTCATATCAGCCTTATTTATAATAGCCAGAAGATGAAAAGAACCCAGATGTCCTTCAACAAAGGAACGCATACAGAATGTTCTGTACATTTACACAATGGTGTACTACTCAGTTATTAGAAACAAAGACATTATGAAATTCCTAAACAAATGGATGGAACTAGAGACTATCATCCTGAGTGAGGTAACACAGTCACAAAAGAACACACATGATATGCAGTCACTGACAATTGGTTAATAGCCCCAGAAATATCTGAATACCCCAAAACAACTCATAGACCTTATGAAGCTCAAAAAGGAAGGTCAAAATGTGGAAGCCTCAGTCCTTCTTAGAAAAAAAAAAGAAAAAAATCTTGTATTCATCATATATTATTATGTAACAAATTTTGTGAGCTATAATAATATAACATAAATAAAAACTGAAGTACTTAAAACGGCTCAACAGATACACTAGAAAAAAAAATAGATGTCCAAGATTTAAATTCTGTGCCTTATTAAGCTTTCTGAGTAACCAAGACTTACACTTGGTAAATGGCTATTTCAAAAGAACCTGTCACTGTATAGACTCTAGAAGAGAAATCTAATACCATGATTTTTGATAAATGAGCACAGTATTAAATTGCCCCTTAAAGTATGTTTTACACTCAACCCTCACCAGAGGCTTCCTTTTGTAATAAATAGTAGATGGTGGTCAATACAGACTTACAACTGGCCAAACTGCAGAATAAGACTGAAAAGGACACAGTCCTAATTAGGAGATTGGTATCAAACCTGTACCCCAAGGTAGAAGATAGTAAGAGCCATAGGTAGGGAAGGACTTTTTATGGAGTGTTTTCTGGATACGACAGGGCTAAATGTTCAACCCATATCTGATGACCTCAGTTGATGGCTGCTGTTTGCTAGAGGAGGAAGAACAGGTTTTCTTCAGGGACCCAGTCCATGACAGGCTACCCAAGCTCTAGTGAACCTATTTCTCTGATTATATTCATGCAAAAAATTTAAACAAATTATTATCTTTTTGCTGTTGTTTTGAATTTAGAGTAAGGTGCATCCAACAAGCCTAAGGGACTTGAGTTTGATCCCTGGGACTCATACCACAGAAAGAATCAAATTCAAAAACTTGTCCTCTATTGTCTACTTAAATACTTTGGCCCGCATGCGCGCGCGCACACACACACAGTAAAATAAAAAAAATGTACAATAGCCTTTTTAAACTACAAAGGCCTGGTTATTCACCCTGCCTCCCCAATGACAGGGTATTCTGATGTGTGCACAGACATTAGTGAATGCATAATAAAGTTTACTAGAATCCTATGTCTCAACATAGGATCATGTTTTTTCTTGTTTCCCCCAGGCATTTCCCACCTCTTGTTCATCCACCCAACATGACCCTTGCTTCTTTTTAGAAAAAAACACAAATGTTCACTACTGTTTTTTAAAAGCACATAGAAGCCAGGATCACACCCATATAAAATCCCAACATTCAGGAGGTAAGAGGGATAAAAAAAAAAAGGACTGCCATGACTTTGAGGTTAAGACCAGTCTATATAATGAATTCCAAGCCAGCTTACCTTACAGTATAAGACTCTGTCACAATGATAAACAGCCCTGGAGGGATAGCTCAGCAGCTAAGAGTGCTTACTCCTCTTCTATAAAACCTGGGTTCAGTTTCCAGCACCTACATGATGGCTCACAGTAACCTGTATCTCAAATTTCAAGGGTTCTGACTCCCTCTTCTGATCTCTGTGGACACATGTACACACACACCCACCCACACATGCACCAAAACAAAAAGGAACATGTAAAACAATCATTTGCTTTGAATGATAAGTATCTCCTCCAACCCCAACACATTATTTTTGTCATTTGTGTCGAAATTTAAAACCAGAGCAAACATCTGTCAGACTAGTATTTGCTTTTTCATAAGTGCAACTTTTTAATAAAAATTTACATCTAGATAAGATAAACAATCTTCAGATTTTTGAAACTTTAATAAGATTTTAAAAACATGACTTTGAACTGAAAAACATACACATTTTGCACACAAATATTGTAATATGAATCAACTCCAACTCCATTTGAAAACATGTGAATCAAATTACAGTTTTAGAAGTTAGTAATTCACATTTAAGCAAGTTAGCGCCTTGCTGAATTCAGCCTTTGTAAAAAAGAGACTTAGTGCATATTTTAACGGTACATTGTGACTGTGTACCAAATGTTGATTTTTCACCTTATTAAACAAGATTATGTTCTTGAAAGTTGGTAAATAACGGCTAATCTCCTATGACATGTGAAATTTCCAATGGTAACAGTTACATTTTGTAACAGAACACTTTCTATAGATTTCTTTCCTATCTTAAAATTTTAAAAGCAATCATTGAGGATTGCATCAACATCAATTTAGCAGAGGAAGATCAAACTTTATTGAAACTGCTTGCATACAAAATATATTGCACTATAACCAAACAAATGTCAACATAAAATCCAATCTGTTGTCGCTAATATGTACAGAGAATATTGCCCAAGAGCAGTTACATTACAAGGTCATTCTACCTTGGTTAATTATCTACAGTATTTTAAACTGAACAACTTACAGATGATGTGTGCAAGGTACCAATTTCTGTTTTCAAATACTATACATTCCCAGAATAAATAACTAGAAATCAACATTAATGTTTGGCAATACTTTTTAAAAGATGTTTTAATATTTGTGAAATCATGTGCAGTTTGTTGCCATTTTATATGCTTATTTGTATGCAAGGAAAACTAAATGAAAAATGAAAATTCAAAAAATTCACAAAGTACATCAAAGGCAGAACTTCTGTTTGTACGGCTCTGTACAGATTCAGTGGTACCCCTACTCAGAGTTATTTTTTAAGAAAAATATAACATCTCAGAGTGAAGGCCCTTCACATATTTTTCTTCAGTAAATTTCATTCATTAAAAAACAGAATAAAAACAAAAAATAAAACTCAACACATCAAAAAAGAAAAAAAAAAAAGAATTATTTTTTTAACCAATTGTAGGTCTGCTTTTCAGTTCTGCTTCTACATTAGACTTTGTATTTCAAAGTTATAAAACATTTAACCTGCTTTCAATGTTTCTCAGACAAAGTACCTATATACTTTTGAGGGTTATTATGTATTTATGAAGATGACCTTCATATCTCCCCAAAATAAGCTTTAATGTAAATATGAATGAAAAACTTGACAAAACTTAGGGAGGACAAAGAAAAACTTTCTAAGTTGAAATTCGTCATCAGGCCAAAGAGCAGGCATATCCTACTAACTTTCGACCAGGAAGATTTGCAAGTAGCTGAAACATCTTTAGCCTCTCCCAAATGAAAAGATAGTTATTTCTTCTCCTGTCTATACAGAAAAATTACACATCCCTTCCAATAACACTATTTGTCATACTTCAGTGCAACAAAACAAAAACGAAAAACAAGTCCTATTCTTTATACTGCCTAAGCTGATGTTTATGTAAGGAAAAAAATATGGAAAGCATGCATTCTTCTATAAAGTACTAATGTTTGACAGGGTTTGCTACATCTTTAACATTTAGTGTTTCCAACTTATCTTCCCTGAACTCTGCATCCAAATATAATATTCCTACCTGCCAAGATATAAAAAAGGCACAGATCATACAACTTTTTTTGCTAATGAAAATAACAAATGTCACATCACACACATTTCTGGGTCCATTAAAATACTGGAAAAGTGGACCAAAACATAAACTGACACAGGACATGAAATGGCATGGCATTTCATGGAGACTTTATATGAGACTGAAGACAGAAATCTAGTATGATTACCACAAATGTGATTTACTCAGAAAGACTGAAACATACTGCTGAGTTATATAGCCCAATGCAGGAAAATGGTCATAGTTAATAAAGATTACTGCTTAGTATTTTTAAAAAATAAAAGTAAATTTCTGCCCTGAAGTGTTAAGTGTACTTAAAAGTTATGCTTCAAATTTCAAGATCTTTTTGTGCAAATCTGGAAGATTGTTGATTATGGCCAATATCAGAAAAATTCTTTGCAGAATTTGTGTTCACTTCATGCCCTGTGCCATCTTGCCTACTATTTGTCTTTGGCCTAACAAAGTTTTCTAAAATGGAGTAAGAATTACGGAAACGGTAGAGGAAATATAACTTCGGAATTATGTAGTTTAGGGTACTCCATTCACGAGCGGTTGCAGCCCATCCACACTTTCTGGCTTTTCCTTCTTCTGGTTACGATCTTTACCCGTGCGCAGCCGGCTCCCTTCACTGGAGGCACTCTGTAATAGTTTAGTATGGACACTCCTTTTATTAGTGCAGTTAACTCTTATCTAAAACAATTATAGCTGTTATATATACATACACACCAGATCCTACATAAATGGCCTCACAAGAAATGTTAAGCCTAAAATATGCAATCCACATGTTCAAGGGGGAAACAGGCAGCTGGATCTTTGAGTTCCAGGCCACCCAGTGGAATCCTGTCTCAAAAAATAAAAGGGGAATGCAGATCAAAATAGAACTGTAAGAAAGTAAAGCATGGTAGGCTCTTTATTGTTTTAACTTTTTAAAACAATATTATTTAGCTGGAAAATAGTAGCCATCTCATTGTGTCCAATCTATAAGAAAAAAAAATCACTTTGTATTTTCCAACGTTATGTTGTAAACAAAATAAAATAATGAGACTATTCAAAACACATTACTATTATTGACTAATAGAAAATATATATGCTATAGGTAAAGTATCCGGCATACCATATAGATACACATGCACATACACAAAGCACACCTCACAATAAATCCAAGAGAGACAAAAAAATAATGTCTTCCTATGACAGGTTCACCTGAATAAAAAATTCAACTAGACAATTCATCAGCTAACCTTAGTTCCCACCTTTACATGTATCATGGTATCAGTAAGTTTTTCTATACCAAAAGTTCCACCCGATCCTTTAGAAACCTCTTTTATAGTTGCTTCAAAGTCTAAATAGTGGGGGCTGGGAAGATGGCTCAGCAGTTCAGATCCCCTGTTGTTCCAGAGGATCTGGGTTCAGTTCCCATGTGCCCACATGGTGGTTCACAATCACCTGTTAACTAGTTTTAGAGGACCCAATGCCTGATGTACCTACATACTCATACACATAAAATATATACATGAAAAAACCAAAAAGACATTGAGATTCCAAATAATGTCTAGCATAAATTTTTGATTTTAGCTTGTATCAGTCTAGGAACCTGGAAGTTGTCAGTAAGAAGAATCAAATGGTCCTCTAACTTGAATAACTTGAATTGTGAAGAACAAAATGGCAAGGGAAAATCTGGAAACAATGATTTGTAGAACTAAAATCCAAGGAAGGTATGAAGATTAATGTAACTTAAAAATAAAATTTTAAGGGGTATAAACTATTTTAAGTGTCAATGACAAACTATCTGGTCCTTCAGAAAGGACCATGTCATGAAGTTAAGAGTCCCTTAGAGTTGGGATAGATTCAGAAGATTCTACTTTAACATTTTGAGTTAAAATTAGCTAATCATGTATACTGGTATCTAGGCAGAAAGAAACTCTTATTTGTTTTAAAATTTAGAGTTAACCTTACAGATAGTGAAAGAGACCATGAGTTCTGAGAATCAGATAGCAAAGTGAATGAGTATCATTCCACCATATGCTAGCTAAGTAACTGTGGACACTGAACTGCAGCTTCTGCTTACTCACCTATAAATTGGATAATAAAACTTCTTACCTCAGTGGATTACTGTAAGATTAGGTGAGATAAAACACACATGAAGCTCTTAGTAAAGGTGCCAGGTGTGTTCAGGGAGTAAATCTGAAATTACTTAACAACTGTTTAAGCACTGACAATAGCTTATTTGAGAAGGGATTCTCAGATAAGACTGTGCTTGTAAATGAATAGCTGACCTACACACAGGGCATGGAAACAAGCTAAACACCGTAAGTCCTATCTTGTCATAACTGCAAGACAGATAAAGACAACAGGTTATCCCTGCAGTCAAAGGGAGAGGATCACTTATTACATTTCATTCAGAATATTTGTTCCAGAGGGTTGGAGAACTACCACAGCGTCTACAAAGTACAATGTGGCTGCCAAAGTGTTCACAAATATCATATATTCACTGGAAAAATCCGCATACTAGTTGTCACAAAGAACTAAGACTGTCCACAAATGTAATGCTGAAAAAAAATCATACTGTATGAACATATCATCTTTGAACATGCTGAAAAATAAAGCAAAGTAAGCCCTCTCCTCTCAAATTGCCATATTCAAACTACTTAGATGGAAAGAATCACCTAAGCTTTACCTGCAGGGGTCCATCAGCTGTCCTTCCTTTAGCCTCTCTTGGATTACGTGGACGATTATCTGTTCGGGAATGATCGTCGTTTCCTGTATATTTTAAAGATATTTAACAGTTACTGACTGTAATTTGCTCAAAAGTCTCCATTTTCAGATTCCCCATTCAGACAAACAATGGAAGCTAAAATATAATTTAGAACCTACCAATTCCAATTGTACAAGCTAATAATCTATTCTGGTAACAAGAAACAAAATATTCTGAAGGTATTATCTTATGAATCAACAGGTCAATCTGGATTAACAATCAGATGTAATTAACAATCAGATTGTAAGGAAGTCTGTCTAATATTCTTTTATACAAATGAAAAAGTAATCATTTGCTATGATGATGATGATTTTTACTCAGCCTCAAATAGCTAACAGTTTACTTTTAATCTTTCTCTCTCTTTAAAAACACTGTTAGATTTTTTATTTCCAGGTGTACCTGTATACCAGGAGGCCTATATACCACAGCTCATGTATAGGCCAGAAGATAAGTAGCACTCCTTTCACCATGTGGGTCCTGGGGATTGAACTAGGGTTTCACAATTGGCAGTCAGTACCTTATCCATTGAACCACCTCGCTGGCCCTTAACCTTTACTTCTCAGCTATACCTTTGAAGCCTCCTCCTCTTCCTCTTCCTCCTTGTCCTCTTCCTCCTCCTCCGCGCCGCCGTCCGTCTCCTCTGCGCAGGAAGCTCTCCCTCTCTTCCTCTGTTGGAGCTAATGACCAATCACTGAGTTCGTCTCTGTGGTCAGATTCTGTTTCAGAAGCATTTGATGCTTCAGAATTAGTTCCTATCGAGAGTTAAAAGTTATATACCATTGTCTGACTTTAAAAAAAAGGTTAACAGAAGCTTCCAGAGATGAAGTTTTAGGGGTGATTCAATATTCTATTTAAAAGCCTACCGAAGAATATACTCATCTGTGTTTTAAAACAAGTAATTTTAAATTCAAAGGGCTTGCCATATTTGAAGTAATTTTTTGTTATACATTTTAAAAGGTGTTCTGTTAGCTGCCTAAAGTTCAGCTCTGAATGTGCCATATTTTTTAAATAGCTCTGATGAATAGAAGAAAATTGTCTATGACAATGTAATAGTTTGATAATCAAAACTTCTATAATGAGAGCTTTTAATAGACACAGGGACAGAAGAATGTACACATTCTGGCCAACTCTAAAAGCAGGCCACTATGATTGTTGTGTCTCAGGAAAGGGACTCTTGTGGGATTATCCCCAATGAAAGGGGATATGCATTCCTGATGCATGGCCCACAGTATCCCTCCCACTACCAGTGAAATGACTGAACAAAGGATCACTTTAAACAACTGTTTATGTCTGAGGGGATTAATGATATAGGGGATGGGAGTCGGGGAAAAGAGTTCCACAGTGAGGTGGAAATTCATTGGTCAAAAGAATAAACTGATGGGAGGAGGGTTAAGGGTTAGGTTCAAGGTTGGCCTTTTGAGTAGGTGTTTTTCCCCACTCTGGAATATCATCACCTCTACTACCTCTCTCTCTTCCTCTGTTGGAGCTAATGAGCAATTATAGCTTCACCATTATAGCGTCACTCCTGTGGATCTTGAAGTCTTTTCCATCTTAAAGAGTTCCCTTTTGAAATGCAAATATTTGTGAGATGGATTATACCTTATACCATAATTAGCAAGTTACATAGTAGATACATAGTTGAGCAAGAAAGACAGTAGGAACTCGTAGCTGGGCACTGGTTTCACTGAAAGTTACTGAGAAAAAAGAAAGAAGTACGGATAGAAGAGCTGGGAAGGCAAAGAGACACTTCGCCTACTTCTTGACTGTGCCTATGGCTGACTTTTGCCATGCCACTCAAAATCATCTTATGAGCCATAGGATGCACACCCCTGGTTTACACAGTCCATCCAGCAAGTATGACCAGCACATGCCTGACAAAAAATGAGCCACAGTACACAAATGAAAAAAGTTTTGGCTATACAGTAATAAAATCAGGAGAGGTCTTAGGTCATCAACACACAAGGGCTTATGCAGATTTATCCCCAATTAGAATATGGACAGAACTCACAATTGCCCTGTGAACTATGTGTGTCATTAACGGGCTTTTACTCTACATGTCTCTTGAAACACAATTTGACCCACTGAGTTGGAAACCATGTAGTGAGAAACTGTTATAATGGAGTTCTAAGGAATATTAGAGATTAGCAGCTATTAAGTCTAGGAACAGATAAAGTTACTGAGGAAAATGCTTAGTTTGTACCTGAAGTATATCCAGGACCGCGTCTGCCGTGCCCCCTATTTCTGTAAGGTCTACTACCTCGACCCATTCCTTGACCATCATCAGTCACATAGCCTTTTTCCTTATCTGTACGATTTGGTGGTGGTCTAGAACTAGCTCCAATTTGTCGCAACTGCTCATCAATTTGTAATCTCTCCAAACGCAACTGGTCTACTTCCTATTTAAAATATACAAGATAAAAGTAAAAATAATTTGACATTTTACTTAGTAATACCTTTCTCCTTTTCATCAGATAAAAAAAGTATACTGGAAATATTTCAATTTCAGTTCTAAATTTATAGTAAACAATGGTAACACAGATTAGAAAATTGAATGGTCTTAAAAAGAAAGATTATTATTGATATACTTACTGATATCAAGACTTAGAAATATAACAAAAACACTCAGTTTTAAAGTTATATTGAGTAAATTTGAGTGATTTGGCACTGCTAATCAATTAGTCTATGGATAAGGCAGAGATATATAGTTTGGGGACTTTTTAAGATTGACTAAAACAATACTAAAAAAATATAAAAATACAGATAAATGACAGACATTTTAGGTTTAATCAACTAACCTTAAAAAAAGAAATCACACATAAATGAGCTCAATGAAATTATGTTGTCAGTTAATATCCTAATTTACTAAGTATTATGCTTGGGATATATTTTTAAAAGAACATGTACTATTTTGCACATAATCATATGATTCAGGATCACTTATTTTCAATGAACTAAGCATGCTAATAATATTCCTTTATATGAATGGGAAGAAATCCCTGGGTCTCACATCAAAATGCCTAGCTCTCTCACATCATGCCTTGAAAATCTCTTAAAATACTAAAACTCTGCTTAAACAAGCATTGAAAACAATATGCATTGGGTTCAACAAAATATATCAACTCCAGAATCCACTGATAGACCCTTTTACATATAGTATGTACAATAACATGGGATCTATAAAATGCAGATGAAACTTTCACTTTAATCCTTGCCTTTCTTGCATATCCATGACACCACACTTATTAGCTACAGGGAATAAGATCTGTAACTAAAGCAAATATCCAGTGTGTCAGTTAAGAAGAGGTCATTGAAACTAAGTTGTCAAAATCTTGGTTCTCACATGTGGAGGAAAAATGGTCAAACTGAGAATTCAGAGAACTTTACTTGGTCTCTATACCAGAATCTTTAATAAACTTGGTAGGAAAAAGGAAAGTCTACCTGAATGAGTGGCTTCCTGAAAAGGTGTATTTCTAGTTAATGAAATCTTTTATCTAGATATTGCATAAGAGAATGGTATTCCAGTTATTCTACTTAGGTAAAGCAGTAAGTTTTAGTGAGATGCTAGACCCAACCAAAAGATGATTTGTTGATGATAAGAATGGCAACAAAACAGCTGCCAGTAACAGACAAATATTCAATAGAGAAAAATAAATCAAAATATCTAAGAAAAAGCATTAATTGAAAGAACAAGGGACATGATATAATGCAGCCCTGTCTATCTAGGTCACAATAATTATTTTTAGTGAAGATTATAAAGAAAAACATACAACAGATTGCACATAAAACACTGTCCAACAAAAAATAAATAAGCAAACCAAAGTGGCATCCTACCCATGCAAACCTTGCTGGATGAAACCTTCCCACTTTTCCTTATTAACTGACCACCATTAAGAATGAACAAAATGACCAGGTACTGCACCATTTTTTTCTTTTCACTCTTACTTACTAGCAGACTGATTTACATTTTATTCTTTAAGTCAGCAAACACATCTTAAGGTAGGATTATAAATAAAAGAGAACTTATATTATTTTTTAGACTTTTAAAAAAAGACCTAATTGAATAATTATGGTATATATTTTAACAAATAAGACATTATAACAATGAAAACAGTTAAGATTTCATTTCATTAAATTTTATATTTGGGCCAAAGGGAAATTGAAAAAGTATTTATTGTAGGGCAGTGAATAGCCTAGAATTACATAACTATTTCATAGATGTATTGCCAATCCCATGCTCTTTTTACTAATAGCCTCTGGGTTCCTACTTCCCAGCTTGCAAGCTAATGAAGGCATAACAGTAAAATCAGTAAGATGAGCTTATACAAGAAAGCACAAGTGGTTTATATTGTCATTAACACAATATAGAGAAAAGTATAAAGAGTAAATATTTAAACAGAGGACTTCACGAAATACTAGAATTTCCTTGATAAATAACATAGGAGGGACAACAAAGGCAAGTACACTGAAAATTTAGATTGGAAAACATCCATAAAAGCTAGAAGTTTCAAATATATACATGCATACATGCGTGCGTGTGTGTGTGTGTGTGTGCGCACACACACACACACACACACACACACACACACATATATGTATATATAAAACAATCATTACCTAAATGGAATCTAAGGGTTTAAGAGAAAAATAACTATAAATATAGGAATGTATTGAAAACTGGGATATTAGCCTTAAGATTTACAATTAAAAATTAACTTACACTTTTAGAAAAAAATAAACTGAAACAATCTATTTTGTCAATTATTTCTACAAGGTCATATACTGTTATACACAGCTTAGAAGGAGCCTAGTTTTGAGAGGATTTATATACAGTTTTTAATAATTATATACAAGAAGATTAGAAGTTAAAAGTCATCCTGTCCTCACCTTTAAATAGTTCAGGTGATAATCCAAAAGAACAGTGGCATTAGCGATGCTGTCTTTTGTTCCCACAAAAACAAATGGTACCATACCCTGAAAAAAAAATTGTAACAGTGAACCTAAAGAACTAGTGATGGTTAATCTGAAAACAAAACAAACACACAAAAAAAAACTAATGACTAAATCCCTAGTAGAGGGTCTGGTGAGCAATAAGTATACAAACGTCTGTTTAAAATATAAATCAATATGTAAAACCAAGGGCAGATCAGTATAGTAATTTCTTAAATATCATACTGTTTTAAAGACAACCATTTAACGTTGGCAAAATAACCAATACTTAACTAAAAATTAGGCAAGCTTTATTGTGGTAAACCAGATGAATAATTATGCTTTAATTCATTCACTGTAAGTTTTACCTAAACCAAATTTAGTTTAAAATCAGATACCAAGGATACAATAGAAAAAAAAAATTGCCAAACAAATCAGCAGAATCCAAATCATGAACAAAAATTAGATTTTAAATTAAAATACACTGAGTACTCAGTGTAACTACAACAAAAAATCAAGGCAAAATCATAAGCATAATATTTAATAAGTCTAGAAAATTTCAAAAACATATTATAAAAAAATCTTACAAAGTTAAATCATAAGAAAAACTTTGATCTTCTATGCACGCCACTTTAATATAGGGATCATTTTAAAGGTACAATCTAAATACTTGTATTTCTCATCAGCATAAGAGAAGAAAAAAAAACATTCCATATCACAACCAGTAGGGAAGTCTAACCACAGGTGTACAAAGAGGGGACATA
Organism: Micromys minutus; assembly: GCF_963924665.1. NCBI lineage: Eukaryota > Metazoa > Chordata > Mammalia > Rodentia > Muridae > Micromys > Micromys minutus. The sequence continues at coordinate 121,762,120 of NC_137970.1, read as the reverse complement.
TAAGACACAATCTAAGCTGAAAACAGATCATTTTGCTACAAAGGAAATACATGGTTATTGATACTCACACATGACTAATAAAAAGTATTACAGTTACAAGTGTTTGGCAAGGTATAGGAAAACAAGAAGCTGTCTCTTGAGCAAAATGTCCCTTTTTCCTAAAAGAACATTTCTTAGAACATGTAGCTATTGTTGGGATGCTTTCCCTAGTTATATTCAGTATATAGTAGATTTAGAACAGGAAGGAAGGACATAGGATTTTCCATTCTTGTACAAGAATGTTACTATTGATGAAGAATAAAACTTAATCCCCCAAAAAGATTACTTATAGGCTGATTATCATATAGTAGGCAAGGCACTGCTTCCTAGTAGCAGTAACTATCTGAACTATCAGGTGCCAAAAAAAAAAAAAAACCTTGTAAATATTTTCTTTTTTGTACTACAATATAAAAAGTGCCCCCTCCAATATTATTCCTTTTCTCACCAGCATAGTAACAAAGGCTTTAACTGTACTATTTCCAAGTGCTAAATATCAAGTCATGGAATACTACATGCTTCCCAAGTAATCACCAAAACAAGCTTTTAATTCTGTGCTGTAGATTTAATTAGGCAGAATTCGAAGAACATCATTTAAAGCTATTTTCTCTTATAGCATGGTACAAACTGTTAAGAGTATCAGGGACAAGTCAAGTGTCTAATCAGAAGATCTGAATAAACTGAAAATATAGAATACCAATATTAGGACAAAGTGATTCTGTTTTCTAAGATGAGAACAGGGATGCCCAACAGAAGGGAGTATCCAATTCACTTGAAGTTTTAGTTCTTTGTATAAAATGGCATTTTTGCTTTCAGTCTTTTTTTTTTTTTTTTTTTTTTTTTTTTTTTTTTAGTTATAGCATCCTTATTATAAGCAATTCTCATATACCAGGAAGGGGCCCTGACGTCAAGGAGCTTACAATGTGGTTGAATAGACCAACAAGAAAACATCTATAAACATGCTCTTGGTGAGCACACAGGAAGATGGAGCAGGTGGGAGACCTGTGGTAGGCACACAAGGAAAGCTTCACACACAACAGGGTCAAAGTGATAAGGCAAATGCAGGAAAAAGAACAGTCTGGGTAGAATAAACCCGCACTTGGGTTTCTAGTGTATACATCTAAAAGCAGCAGAGATGATAAATTTTAGGGAGTTCCAAGAACTTCAGTAGGAATCAAACTTCCTAGAAGACACAGCAGGAAGACTGGTAGAAAATGACACTGGACATGTAAGGGAAGAACTTCTAAGTGGAATGAAGATGTTTGAGATTTAGCTCAGGGCTGTGGATCCAAATACCCACAAACACTCCTTCATCAGCCCCCAACCATGAGGCTCATTTTCACTTTTTCTTAACAGGGGGAATAAACATTAAAATATCAACTTAAAATGTATTTTTCAAGGAATGGTTTCCTACCTGCCAAGCCTTGGGTTCAGGTTTCTGGGGTCCCCCTGCTACAATTGATGAAACCACTAACACCTAAAGCAGTATAAGGAATGCAAGTGATGTGATTAACTATAATGAACACAGAAGCCTGAACGCAGGACTTTCACTGCAGGACTTCTAAATGCATTTCTAAATAGTTAGTTTAGTTCAAATAGTGAAAACCTGTTTCTAAAATATGGTTTTAAGTAGTTACTAACATATCTAATAGAAGATACACTTTGAGTTACAACACCTGCAAAATTTAAGGAGTTTATAGCATGAAAAAAAAAGTCCACCCTCAACAGAAAATAAGTGACCCCATTAGGTTTACAGCTTAAGATTTGTCACTGAATAAATTGAAAAAATATGCATTACTTTGTTTTGTAATCTCATATGATATCAATCCTATGTGAAAACCTAGTGTAAGAGTAGCCTACAAATCTAACCAGAGAAAACAGCCCAAATACCAAATGTGGAATCTGTGTCAAAGAAATTACATTTAGTGTGGTTAGAGGTGACTAATTCTTACCCTCTGGACTTTTGTACTGTTAGGTTGAGAAAAATGAGTGTTTTCCTTTGTATCTAAATGTTTCTTTTCTTCAGAGGAATTAGGTCCAACCCTTGAATTATTGGAAGGTAGGGAACTTGGTGGCATAATTTCCTTGATAAAAAACATAAAACACAAAAAGTTCCAATTTTATGAGTATTGAGTTCAATTACTGCGAGAATCACAATTGTTAAGCATAGCCACTTAAAATATTTATAAAGAAATCTGAAAATTAGAAACAAACAATGTTTAAGGTTCACATTTTCCCATTAACAATGTTTAAAAATACAGTTTACTACTATAAAGTATTTTGACATATAAAATTACAGAGCATAAAAATTATGCAATTAAAAAACCAAATCAGGGGTTAGAGAAAGATGGATTTTAGTAGAGGTTAAGAGTAAGAGCATATACTGTTTTTGCAGTGGAACTAAGTTTGGTTTCTAGCACCTGTGTCAGGCAGCTCACAATTGAGTGCTCTCGCTAGCTCATGTTCTCTCTCTCTCTCTCTCTCTCTCTCTCTCTCTCTCTGTCTCTGTGTCTCTCTCTGTTTCTGTGTCTCTCTCTGTCTCTCTGTCTCTGTCATACACAAACCCACATTTTGCTGAAAAAAAAAATAAACCTTAAAAACACTAAATGAATTTAACTTTAATTAAATACTCTTTTGCAAAAGAGAGTTAGTTAATGTGAATTCTAAGCTTGTGCATGGCCCGTATTTTTAAAGTACAACTGCATGAGCGATTCTGTGGCCCTTTCCACACTCCACACGAATACTTAAAAGCTTATACCAGTAAGCAAATGTCCAGGTAGATAGGACCAAAAGTTACAAAGTCGTGTTGGGAGAAGTGATCTTACATGCTGAAAAAGCACACACAAAATGAACTCACCACATAATCATCAAACAAGCATTTATAAAGGTTGTCTATGCATGTTTTTTGTCATTAATGGCTGAACCAGTGATATACTTTATAATAGCAAACTTATAACTACCCATTATAAGATCACAAAATGAAGACAAATAGAGGTTAAAATTACTTATCTAAGGCCCAGCATTTAAAAACATTAGTCACTGGGTGGTGGGGCACACTTTTAGGCATAGAATTCATGAGGCAGAGGAAGGCAGATCTCTGAGTTCCAGGTCAGCCTAGTATACAGAGCGAATTTCAGGATAGGCAGGGCTACACAGAGAAACTGTCTTGAAAAACCAAAAACCAAGCCAAATCAAAACAGTCTAGTATCCATATCCATAGTATTAAGCATGTCCAATAATCAGAACAATTATCAATAGTAGAATAAATGCCCAGTAGGCGCAAAGGCCTGGATTTGATTCAGAGTATCACAAAAACAACAAAAAAATTATATGTACGCAATAAAGCAGTCTCTGTATTAATACATTAAAAAATCAAGACATACAAAAGTCTTTCCTCTTAGACAAACCAGAAAAATAAGCACTATTACATACCTCTTCTTGTGGGACACTTTTCTCATTTTCAGCTTCAATCCTCACCCTCACAACTCCTGACTTGTCTACGATCTCTTGAATCAGTTTTCCATTTTTTCCTATTACTTTGCCTAAAATAAATAATTCATGTTTGGTTCTAAGGCATCACTCAAATCCTACAAGCACACTAAACTAAAACCATCTTACACATTCATATACATATACATACTGAATTATAAGATTCAAAAGAGAAGCTTTTTAGGAAGATAATTTAATTATAGATTAGTCTCATTGATTAGGTCATTATTTAAGCTCATTTGGTCAGACACTACGGCTGATTAATACTTGTGTACTGATTGGGTAATTTTGAAATTTTAAAGGTAATTCAAAGAGAACCCCTTATCTCACATAAGAGTGTATATTTTAAACTCACTGGTATTGTGGTTTTTAGCACTTGTAAAGCTCTACAAAAGGAATTAAGGAAAAAAAGGCTAATAAATGTATTTGCTTATTTGACAATTTCAATTCTCATCTAGCTCTGATTTACATTTCTTCATTTATATATAGGAGCTATTATTAGAATTATGTATGGCACATTTGCAAATGATGGTCTTAAGTTTCAAAGGAGCTTAGAAAGCTAGCTAAATATCTAAAAGGAACAAAAACTCTGCAGGCCAATGTAACTAACAATATTATTTCAATGCATTAATCACAATATAGAACAGCATATTCATAGGTAAAGCATACTTTCAGATAACTCTAAACTACAATGAAAAGGCTTGTATGTGTTCTTTAGTAACACCTGTTGAAACTCAGAAAAATCTAGTAGTAGTAGTAATAAATAGTTGTTTGCCTCACTGTATAAAAATCAATTATATATAAAATCAGGACATGGCTACTTTCATAGCCATCATCATACATGAGTATAAAGCAAGAATTTACAAATTAAGCACCATTAATTCTAGAAACCTACATATCAAGCATTCCAGATTCTAGGGGGAACTTAAAGCACTTATACAAGCCATGGCTGAAATGCTACTATATGCTTAGTTTGTCTCCTTACAGGAAGCAAAATTGGTAAAAAGGAAAAAGTTGCTTCCTAGCTATTTTAAGTAACAAACTAGTAAAAGATCTTGCAAAAGGATTTGTAGTTCTTATAATTATTGCCACAGTTTTGACTATTGCTGTGTGTGGCTTCCTTACTCTTCTACCTTGAACTCTTTTTAGGTCAGCGGTAGAGAACAAAACTCATGCCACTAAACCAGAATTTCTAATCTAAAAATTAATTTTTTGTGGTATATATCAATAGTTAATTTTGACTTACCTACTAAGTTTCGTGGAACTTGTATGACATCTTCAGCAAATTCCAGAAAGCTTCTAGCCTTTTTCACTGCATCTTGATCCTAATAAAGAAGGGTGAGTGGGTGCAGTATCAAGCAAGACTTGGCATTTGAAATACTATTTGTTGTGAGTGGGGGGGGGCGAATTGGATTATATGGTGAAATATTTACCTCCCCATAAATATGAAATGTGCAGGTATCCTCATCTAAATCAATAGCAGTGACCCCAGGTACTTTTCTAGCTTGCTGAATATTAGCACCATGAGTACCAATAGCTAGACCCATGAGATCTTCTCTTACGATGAACTGTTCATGAAATCTTGAAGCAAGCTGCCTTGAACTCTGAAGAGAAATGTACAACTGATTAACATGTCTTATCAATTTTTAAGACAATTTCATTTAGGTCAGCCATGTAAATTATCTTGACCCTGTATATGAGGGTCCTACAAATTGTTATAGTAGGAAAACTAATCTTAGAATCACACATAAGTTCTTTTGAGACTACTGAAGGTCTATGCCATTTAAAACAGTTTTTCTTTTTTGTTTGTTGTTAACAGGAAAGAGCTTACTGACAGTTTTTCAAGGTTATGTTTGCAAATCTATTATTTTGCAAGGCTGCCTTTGTTATTCAATGACATCCACAATGTAATAATTAAGGAGCAGACAAAATAGTCCCAATTAAGAACAGCTCACTTGGTCTGACAGACTCAATTCAAGTAACAAGTAAAAATGCTATCTTAAATTAAAAAAAATATTCACTGCTCTTATTATGGATATATAAGTACATTTTCCAGAAATGGTGATATTTTCATAGTATATTACCAGGTATGGGGGATCTAAACATCTTTCTGTTGAGATGTGGCATTAAAACAACACCCCCATACTCCCCAAACCCAAGGAGAAAATTCCTAAAACTTTGTGGTTTAGCAGTTAAGTGAACATTCCCAGAAAACATAACTCTCAATTTTGTATTACTTATATGTTCAGAGTCTGTAAGACTTTGTGATCTGAATCCACTAAAGCCTGATGAACTCTTTAAAATATTCAGCAATGACAAAACTAAGTTCCAATGATACCCCACATATGTGGATAATCACTGTCTTTAAGAAGCATATCAAAACTGAATGTTTAGTTCTAGCATGCCATTAATGAAAACCAAACAGATTAGTGGCTCATGTTGAAAAATGGGTATTTCTTATAAGGATTTATGAACCTTTTAAATATTAGTAGTGAAGATAATAGGCATGCACATAGTTTATCATTATTCAACACAGCAGATAATTTGCATGAATGAATATATCTAATGTAAGCAACTTTAAAAGAACAATAGTTGTTTTTAAAGGTAATAGTAGTAAAGTATACAAAAATTTTCCAAGAAGTTGCATTTTTTTTGGATCTTGATTCATTACCCTGGTTCACCCTTCCCATTGATAATTTATGAATACATGTAAACCAAAAAGGTATGGCAAAGAACATTCAAGAATTAGATACTTAAGAAGAGGTATATGAATACATGTTCATAATACTCACAATGAAATTAAGAAGGCTGCAGTGGCCTAAAAGTTATGAGAAAATCACTAAACCACCAAAGTGTAAACATGGGGGACATCAAGAAAGAATGAGAGCAAAAAAAAAAAAAAAACCCAAAAAGCAAACAAACCCCCCAAAACAATCAAACAGACCTCAACAGCTCAACAGCCATTTGGCAAACAAAAGTAAACTTTTCTTTTCTGTTAAGAGTTCATCAATCACACACCAAGTTGGAAAGTGGAAATTTTCACTTTTCACAGCCTTGACTACCTTTTCTCTTAAACTTCAATTTGTAACTTCCTTTTTCTTTTGCTATACCAATTGATGATTCCCCCTAAAGAAATGAATAATGATGAGGGACTCTTCAAATTGACAGTAATCTACTTAAGTTGGTACATTAAAACAAAACTCATTTAGTTTCTATGGTAATGAATGGAAGTACTAGATAGTTATCAATGAAAATAAATGCATGGTGATGGCAATTATTGGAGAATTAATAAAAGTAGATAAAATGCACCTTAAGAGACGAAATAGTAAGTTAGGGAAATAGCCTCTGGCAGGAATCTGAAGACAGGAGTTTTAAAGAGTGACAACCAATTAGAATGAAGAAGTTCTATACCCTTTTAAACAGAGATAAACATACATAATGAAAGGAATAAGATTAGATATTTAACTATCTTTCAAGTACTTTAATGATAACATGTTACATAGAAGAAGCATTGTCTCACTTAAAGTAGCTTTGACAAACTTGTGGTAAAAAATTAATGTTCAAATTTTCCTTAAAATATATGACTGCTGTGTAATTTTAAAACATCAGGCATGAAATTTTTAGTATGCTTATATTTGTACAATTTATATTTCCAAAATGGAAGAAAATAGAAAATAGTAAATAAATAAGCTGTCCATACTTGCATTTGAGAACTATATAGCTACTTCTGGACAGCCTTACCAACAGTGCTGGGGAAAGGAACATACCTCCAGTTGTTTACTGGCTTCTTCATTTCTCAGTATAAGAGACAACTTGGTGCGCAGACTTCGAAAGTGCATGTCAATCAACATGTGGGCTCTCTTTGAGGTGACTTCATTGATGGACTGAGTGATTTAAAGTTAACAACACTGTTACCAAAGCAAAGGTCCCTAATGAAATAAACCAAACTAGACAATTAAAAAAAAAACACTCACCAAAATTACCAGCTGGTAATTTTCTGGATCATAACTTACAGAGAAGGCACCAACTGCCTTTTTAAAATCCTTATGTGCCGATTCTTTGGCACACCTACAAATAAAACATATTCATCATTAACATGTATGATCACCAATCACTAACACAACATATGCAGATAGAATTACACTAAGAACCAAGGATTTATACTAAATTTCTTTTATTGTAAAATCTAGCTCTATTTACAAATTATGTTCTTTTACTGTACATCTTTAAAATAGTTAAAGCAAATATTTAACACAAAAAGGGTAAAAAACGCAGCTAATTAAAACATTTAAAATTTCTTTGGAAAATTTTATGCATAAACACTGCATCCACATCCCCCCATCTTTGTCCTTTTAGCTATTATTTTTAGCATTTATTTACTCATGTGTTTTCATGTGTGCACATGCTGATGTTATTCTAGGTTAGTCTTAAACTCAATTACACAACTGAGGCTGGCCTCTACCTCTCAATAGATAACAGGTATGTTTCATATCTGGCTAAACAGTTATGCTCTTAAGGAATTTCTATTAGGGTTAGATTGCTGAAGAAGTCACATTTATCGGAATTAGTCTTTTCTGTATAAGTTTTGATTTTATTTACACATGTCAATATTTTTTGTGGTCAAACTAAAAACTTATGGAGATAAGATACAGGGTATCTGAATTCTCTCTTTTCTCTTTTAAAGAGGAGCAGTTATATCTGTGAAAAGAGAGATGAAAACATAAAAATTACTTGCATACATCATCTCTAGAATTAAAAATGAAAATTATATGTATTCTGAACTATAATGACATTTATCTAGCTTAGTAGTCCACATCACTTTCTGTACCTTTAAAAGTTTATCTCTTATCTGAAGTGTTTAACATCATTCCAGATAAAAGATTACAGACAGGGCTTTCCAAGCCTCTTCAGCTCTAACTTTGTATGTATTTTTCAGAAAATATTTTATGTAAAAGGGAGAAACTTTGTAGTCTACAATGTCACTTTTGATAGAATTATCGTTTTGTCATTTTCAAAATTTTAAAGCTTATGAAAAGAATCTGTTTAGAGAGCTCAGTGTAAATTTATAAACTTTAGCCATACATCAAGTAAGTTTAAACAAATATAGGATTTGCTTGATTATATAACTAGGAAAAAAAATTATTTTTCCTTCCTTATTATAACCAAACTACTTTTGCCAAAGATACAAAACATACTATTTTAAAATTTACATTCTGAATTAGTAACTTATATCAATATCTTAATGCATATGTAGTAAACTGTATACATTTTAATTTACATATGCATATGTGTATATAAAAATGTATATTAATAAAAACACAAACACTTGCATGTTCCCAGCATTTTTTCATAAATCATTTTTTTTATATCAACTTACATTTGTCGTAAATCTTCTGGCACTTCCAGCTTAATCTTATGGAAAGTATCTTTAGTAGCAGGTTTGTTGGGATTAACAGATCGTAGACGCTCAATTGTGACAATTTCATTATATGTAGCATCACATGCTGCATATTCTATCACATAAAACTGAGAGAAATTAACAAGTCATTCTTAGTGATATTTTTTAAAAGAATGGAAAACTTTTTAACTTTCCCTATTTTTTTGAGATAGGAACTCATAATAGCCCAGACTAGCCTAGTACTTATTATATAGCCATGGATGACCTTGAACCCTGATCTTTGTGACTCAGCCACTTAGTGCTGGGATTAAGGGAATGGATCACCATGCCCAGCTCCTATCATTTTAAAATATAAACTCTTTGTGTGTGTGTGGGGGGGGATAGAAACATATAGCATATAGAAACATAGTATACCTATAATAAAAACATTTCTATAAAATGGCTTAAAATTAGGCAGCAATTAAAAAATAAATACCAAAATTAAATTGTGAGTTTAGAAAATGTAAATAGTATGAACAAATACGCATTTTCCTACCTCGCCCTTTATCATCCTCACTTTAGCTAACCACCAACAGCAAGGCTCTTTTTCATTTGCTCTGGAATAAACCTACACAAAAATTATAAAACAGAATACTTATGATTAACATAATTCTGAAGGAGCAGACATTAGACACTGAGGAAATCTTAAAAAGTCTGTATGTATCTTAGAAATAGTATGCCATATGACTTTAACCAAACTGTACATATATGTTGATTTGGACAAAGATACATAATTGAAAACAACTTGAAAACTCATGGTTAAAAGCATTTTGCTTACTTCTCTGATCTACATTATTAATACTTAGTACTGTTGACATGAACACTTGTAAAAAGCTGATATTCATAACATGATTAGATTTTCTTCTGTAGGTATTCAACGATCTACAAAAATGTATCTGAAATCATATAAGCATTATTTCATTTTATTATTACAAGGAAAACCAATACAAAGTTAAAGAAAAAGGCAACAACTAAATGTTCACTAAGAAGATAAGAAGATAAGCTCACTGATCACTCTCAGCTTACTGTAGTCCTGGCCTTCATTTCTTCTGAAGGCTACTCTGCTTTTCTGGCTCTTCCTTTTAAAAAGGACAAATCTATTCATGCAAACTTTAATACCACTTTTCTGGCTTTCATACACAGCTCTAATAATCATCTCTCAGGAAACCAGTCCAAGTTCATTTGCAATGTGTAGCATGCAATCTTTTGTGAAGACACTAAAAGATAAGCATTAATAGAATGTAAGTGCCACGATCTGCTATGCCATCTCACTAGCTTCTGAGGTCAGTTTTATGATGCATCTCACTGGGATTCAACTGTTGTGCAATTAAGTTGAAAAAAACAAAATGGTTTTCTTTACCCCTCCAAAGTATTGCCATAGAAACAAACACAGAAACTGGCCTTTGCTTTAACATAGCAAGAAGCTCACAGAGAAGGAAATACCAGAGGGTTTTTGAGGAAGAACAAAAACCTTTATTTACTTGGTGATGCTATAGGTGCTCATGTGGAAGTCAGAGGACAATCTCCAAGTATCTGGTCTCTCCTTCTACCATGCCAGTTCTGGGGATTTAACTCAGATCATCAGCCTTGGGAACAAGGCCTGTAGAGGTTTAGATAACAACTGTATTTACAAGCACACTATCAAACCTTTAAAAACATCAAGTACTGACAAAAACATATTCATATAGTTTTATTCCAAAATGCTCTTAAAAATCTGTACATGTATCTCTCTTTTTTTAAAAATAAAGTTGCAAGGAAAAAAAATAGACTGTATGGAGACTAGAAGCTCCCAGGATGAAGCCTAGATGAGCAGACTGAGGCCGTGAGCCTTCCAGACAATTACTACAGGAGAATAAAAGATATGTCTACAGAAAAAAAAAGATTTCTTGCAAGGCCAAACCCAGAATATACTAAGTACAGTTTTAGGCTAATAAATGTGTTATTCCTCATTTAAACTGCAGAGAAAAGAACATAGGTTTGAACATTCAGAGACCTCCAACTGGACTCTGAAATATCACTGCTGCCCCTTAGCTTTCTCTTCTTTCATATGGCTTTAACCTATCATGACATTAACTATTCCAGCTAAAATGTAATCTTATCAAAGGGAGAAGACTGTCCTATTTTGATGCACCTGATATCCTGAGCAGAAAATTAGCATTTAAGAACTTAACTTCATATTGCTTACCTCTAACAAGCACCTATATATTTGCTTTCTTCATACAACTATACATAAAACTGTAAAAAATAATGCAATAAACTAAGCCCCACAGAGTTTTTAAAAGGAGCTAAAAATGAGGCTTGGAAAGTAGGAGGTAAAAGAGACAACAAAATTTGTAAGATAAATAAAACTATAAGTCCAAAGTATAATACAAAACCAATTTCCACTGAGAATCACACATACAATAATTTTGATAAGGTTTCAACAGCAACTTTTATTCCAAAAGTCAAATGGAAAATGAGCAGGTAGTTCACAGTATGGCCCTTTAAAAGGACATTTCGGCTACATATGTGGTATAAAAGATATAGGTTTAAAAAATATATACTAGAAAGATACACTACTACTACTAAAATAAATTTTAGATTACTTGTCTATTAAATAAAATTTCTTTTTATTTTTCAAACAGGGTCTATGTAGACTTGGTTGTCCTAGAACTTAGTACTGTAGACCTGGTGGGCCTAAAACTCTTAGAGGTTCACGTGCCTGTTTTCTGAGTGCTCAATTTAAAGGCCATGTGCCACCACACCTGGCTCTAGAATTCTTTAAAATTTTTCTTTTAGAGGTAAGGCTCTCATATATGAACAATTGGCATCTAACTTGCTATTTAGCCAATGATGAACTATGAATTCCTGATCTTCCAACCTCCACCTCATAAGGGCTGAGATCATAGGCATGTAAATATCATATTCATGCTTTGTTAGAATTATTACTTTCCTTTGGAAAACTATTTTTTCCAAACTCATTTTGCTTAAAAAGTGAATATAATAGTAACAAATAAAGTATTACCTACACAAAGATTTAGAGATAGGGCAAGGGTCTACTAATGGGGTAAAGTAACTTGGGACAATAACAAGATATTCCTTGAGTGTGACTGAATAGAAAATATAAGTACCATACAGAATTTCAAATCATTAACTAAAAGGGTATGTCAAAAGAGTATGTCCATTTCAACTTTAACACTCAAGGTAGTTTAAACAGTGTTAAAAATAACACCATTTTAAAATCTTGTCAAAGAAAAGTAAATATACAGATGCCCTCAGTCCTTGGTTATTTCATGGCTTGGGGAACTCACCTCAACTTCATCACTTTCGTTTATATCTTTATTATAACCTACAGGTGGTGGGAATCTCACATCATGAAATGGAATCTGTCTCTCTGGCTGCCAGCTGCAAATAAACAAAATATCATTATTTGACATGCTTCTGGTGTTTAATGCAAATAGTGAACATGCTGCAATCATCTTTGGTTAAGTGTGACTCTTGGTTTAAAGAAGCAAATGCCTTCAAATGGCCAGTTTTTGCTGAGTGGTACATAATAACAATGTACAGACATTTAAATGAAGTCTACATGCAGCATAGCAACCTGAGTTTCCACACAATTTTTCTAAAGACAACAAATCAAAACTATTACTCAAAGGGATTTTCTTTTAATAATTTTAACTGAGACTTTAAAAGCCCAAGTCTACAACAGAAATTCCTTTGATGCTTAAATTAGTATTGACAATTGTTAGTAATATCATCAACATAGTAATTGCAAAATAATTCTGACTAGATTCCATCAACCACAGTAAATATCCTCTGCTTCCCAAAGCAAAATGGCAGTCAGCACATTAGCAATTCTCAACTCACTTTTCCCCCTTTAAATTTTAGATCCCACGAGGTAGTCAACTCTTGCCATAGGTAGCTGGATGCTGATCGGTATGATGTATCAGCATGGACTGGGTTGGTGGGGGTTCTCCTAAACCACAGAAACCCAATAGAGACAGCCTACAGGAGTTCAATTAAATTGTCTAATTTCTTAACTTAAAATATTGAATAGCTTTAAAACACCATACTTTTGTACTTACAAAGACATACTAATTTTATAAAAACAGTAGATGATTCAATCACTTAGAGCAGTCACTTTTTCCATTAAGAAAAGAGATCTGTTCTGTGTAAAAACTTCTGTGCCTGTGTGTCTGTGAATGTGCATGAACAGAGGCCAGAAGAGAATTTCAGATAGCCTAGAACTAGAGTTTCGGGTGCTGAGAACTGAATTCCAGTCCTGTAAGAACAGCAAATATCTTTAACTGCTGAGTAATCTTTCTAGCCTCATAAAATGTCTATATTTTGATATAGGGCTTTTAATAAAATACCACTGAGGAATATTTATCTGTCAATTTTTCTGTTTACAAACAAAGCACTATTGTGCAAGAGGACAAATAAGTCAGAATTTGTGGAAATCTGTTGAGTGATGAAATTAGACCGACTTCCCCCTGTGACTTATGAATACATTCAAAAAGAGCATAATTAAGCAGAATGGCTTTTTTACACTCACTGATAACTAGTGACTTTTTAACACGTTACGAATTGACACGTACATTTCACTTATAAGGCATGCAATGTAAAATATAAATTTCTTGGTTCCAAAGAAGTGAGAATAACTTTAACTCTAAGTACAGATTCAAAGATGTGAAATATAGAAGGTTAAAAATTAAGCACCCTAACTAAGCTATTCTTTCTAAACAAAAGGATCCTATTCTATAAAATAATGTGTTTTCTTTCATGGATTTCTGATCAATCTTTCTCTTTCTTTACCCCCCATTTTAGATGGAAAGCCAAAAAAGAAGCACACAAAGAACAAAGATTCTGCTTAACAGTTTACAGGAGAAAATGCCCATTTTTGAAAATGGTTTTTTACTAGTGAAGGAAATAAGCAGATAAATGTATAATCACATTGAAGCTAGAAGCATGGCTTAGCCATTAAATAATGCCTACGGCAGACCTGAGCTCGTTCTCAGCACCTTTGCTGGGCAACTTACAGCTGCCTCTAATTCCAGCTCCAGAGATTTGATACCTCTAACGTCCACCAACATCTGCACTCTTGTTGCACATACTCACACATTCATTTACATAATTAAAAGTAAAAATGATAGACTTTAAATACAAAAGAAGATGATTCCCCAAATTACCCATGATATCTTAAATAGAGATGTACTATAAAGTTGTCTATTGTTTAATGATGGACAGTAAAAAGGCAATTATGGAACTTTTGTTTTTACACATTCAGGAAAAGATATTCTATTATTTAAACTTGTAGACTAAAATTATTAGTCTGGAACATGGAACAGGGTTTAATATTCTGTTTGTCTTTTCATCTATATCTTTGTAAATGTGTACCAGGCATAAACGGTTACTACTTTGTCCCATTGATAGCCTAACGAATCTAAACTTACAGTCTAACTTCAGATTTTTCTAGGCAGTGATTATAGGTCTACTCTTAACATTTTAGAAGCAAGGTATTTGTTTTTAGTGTTCAGTATCTCCATGTCACACTACAGTTCAGGAGATTTACTGAGATAATAGCCTTTATTACTATGCAATGAATTTAGTGACTAGACTTTTCTTCCCTCAATGAAATGATAATAATATCTATACTATTGACTTTTTCATATAGCCCATATTACTAGATCTTTAAGTACTGTTTTATGATCTAGAAACAAAAAGCAGTAAAGATTACCTTTCATTATTATTGATTAAAAATATATAAAAAATAATAATAGCCTAATAAGGAACAATTTCTTCTGGTAAAATAAACCATAAAACCTACAACCATTTTTACCGTAAACATGCACAAATCCCCACATTTTCAACTGATCATAAAATAGTTTTAACAGACTATTTAAACTTTCAGCTCATTGAGAAGAATGTGTCTTTTGTTTTATAATCAAATGGACTTAAGGATCAAGATTATATAGTAAGGACCTATGAAGTCAAACATTAGCAAAATAGGGCCTTCCATGGATTTAATACTGAGCTCTCTGGGAGCTTTGTTTTGTAATAGGAAAAAACACTCAAACCAGACTTTAATTTTAAAAAATGAGGAAAAAAGGAATGGGTATAAAGCAGTAAAAGTCTTCAACATTAAGATTATATAGTGAGAAACTTACTTGTTTTCAAAAGCAACTGTTATAGAATCTTCATGGACATCTTTTACAAATGCCTGCAAGAAAAACCACAACAAATTAACTTTTAAACTCGAAGGCCATTTAAGAATAAAATGGATTTTTGATTGAAAACCAGTTTCTGATGTTTCTTTCTTCACCACATCTATTTTGCTAGGTACTATAAATAAGCTTTAGGAATACAAATTATTACAACACTAAATAAGAAAAACTGTCTCAGAGTTTAGTGTCTCAAAGTGATAGCTACACTGGCCGTGACAATTCAGTGTTGAGAATGAAGTTAGAGGTATACTTTAGGCTACATTATTAAAAATTAAGAAACTTATTCTAGAACCACATGCCTAGCAGTAATGATAAACCTGTAACTTATCCATAAGTGATCGATCCACTGTCTTTTCCCTCTTTTAATTTACCTATCTTATATTTGCTTTTTTAGGTTTCAATTCAGGAAGAAACTATAACTAAGTTAAATTTAGTTAATGCACTGTTATTTTGGAAATACTTAGAATGAATTCAATGAATATCTACTAAGATGTTCCTTTCCTAGCCCTGGTTAAAGTCTGACTTTTGGTAGTGCTGCTACTTTCAAAAAAGAAAATATTTTAGAAAGTGAAGATTTGACTGACCCTAAAGTATAAGGATGAATTAGCCAAAGACATTAGAGGATGGAAAAGCAAGAGTAAAAACATAGACAACAAAAACAGCTTGAGACTGTAAAAAAAAAAAAAAATAATAAAGCTGAGACAATGAATGAAGAATAGAATATTAAACCCATGATGTGTGTGTGTGTGTGTGTGTGTGTGTGTGTGTATGTATGTATGGGGGTTGGATAGATATTTCTACCACTCAAGCAATAAGTGTTCCTTTGAGAAGACAGCAGCACCATGAAAATCATGTTCAAACTAGTGACAAAGTTATTTCCCCAGGATTCATTTCAGCAATATGGCACTGGCAGCACACATTGGTGATCCACAAGCTTTTACATGCATAATAAAAATTATAAAAATACCCACCCAAATTGCAAAAAAAAAAAAAAAAAAAAAAAAAAAAAATGGAGGCCAGGTAAGTGATATGTGTATCAGGGTTAAAATCCCTATTGGGAGCCCCTAAATGATGATGTGAAGCCAAAATACAATGAATGATGGAGACTCCAAACAGCAGGAATATGAAATATGAGGCCATAAGCTGCAGGGAGCAAACACAATATATCCTTATATTTTCAGGTTTAAATGATGATGAATCCAAATGTTCTTCCCATCTACTTGATGTTGCTTATTTCCCAGATATATTTAAATTATTAAATATTTTATAGTATATTTTAACAACTCTGGTTTAATATTATTCTGATACTTTAGAATATACCCTATTTCATAAGCAAGCATGTGTCCAGTGTGCTAGGGGATTGTTTGTCCTATACAACAACAATGTACTTGATTTTAAATGAAAAGTTGTGAGAACTGTTCACTCAGGATCTTGGTTTCATATACTACAGACTAAAATTATGGAAAAGGGGAAGGTGTCCTTTGACCTCACATAGTAGCTAATACCAAGTTAATAATGTATTTCTGGGGGAGATTATTAAACTGCCAACTAAAATCAAGACTTCGATTATCCTTCATTTACTACTACTTCTGTCCTCATCCTCATGAAAGTTATATGATGTTTGCATGCCTTGGCAACAGCACAACAGCATATGTAACTGCACTAGTTCTTTACAGTACATTATATATTGAATAAGGTAAACGCTTTAGTCAGCAAACTGAACTTTGGTACAGATGGTCTTTGCTGTTTGTATTGCCTGTGGTATTGCCTGTGGTAACCAGAAGTGACCTATGGCTATTTATATTAAAATTAATTCATTGAAATTCACCTGCCACATTTTGACTGTTCAAAAGCTATGGATGGATCAATGTCGATTGTAGCATACCCTATTGATTTAAAACATTTATAGATGTTTAGAGTTTTCAAACTAGCCATAAAAAAATAACTCTAGATGTCAGCCATAGTCTTATGACTATATGGCTGTATTCTTATTCCTCCCTACTTGCCTAAATTTTTATCTAGTTTAATCATATGCATTCAGTACATTTGCCTATTTCCTAAAAATGAAGTGTTCTTTCAAAGAGAGCTGTAAATGGTATAACTAAAAAAGAGAGAAAGCAAAAAGGCCAAAAAATAAGAGGCAAAAAGAAATGTTTTCACAGTCCTAGAATGTAATTCTGGATGAAAAGTGTCAGAAATAGTTTGAGTAATCATCACATCCCAACATGGTCACTGCTTCTGAGTTAATGAGGCTTATCTATGTATAGATATTTACAAGGTTGTTTAAAAATCAGTCATTTTAGTCACTGTTAGTATATTAACTGTTATGGAAGGCATTTAATACCTTCTGGTTACTGCTTTACTAAGTAAATAAAAGAATCTCAGTTGTAGACTTTGCCCTGCACACACAGTAAGGACAATACATCCTGTCAGTTCTAAAGTCTTTTAGCAAAACTTCTCCACAGGTTTCATATCTTTGTGTTCTCATCATCCTTCTTCCAATGATGCTTTTTTAAAAACTCTGACTCTCTCAACTCATTCACTAGGTTCCTCTAGAGAGCTATCACCTCATCTACCAACTTGAAAAACTTCATTTTGCTGTGATTTTTTTCCTAACATGCTAAGTTGATGTTTGTATAAATAACAGGCTGAGAAGATTTCTGTGATATATTCAAAGGCAGATTAGATGAATGCCAAAAGAGCTTCACTGCATCTGACAGGTAGGGCTATTAATGGGATTAGAGAACTTAGAGGTTGAGTTTTGTTATGAATTAAATATAGGCTCAAAAATCTTGGCTCTATCCCATAATAGCTGCAGGATTTGGGAACTTCAGAGTCCTCATTTTTAAGTAAGGTCCTAGACTAGCCTTTTAAAGGTGTAATGTAACTATAAACATATATAATTTTCATAAAAGATACAGTACAATAATTGCCTTTGTATTTTAGAAGGTTAAATTCTCCCTCTATACTTTACAAAGGCTTTAATGGGGCTATCAAACAAGAAACTATTAAGGGCAAGACTAAAGAGTCCAGTTCTCCACAGGACGTCAGTCACTCAATAGTGCTAATGTTTTCCTAAGGAGAGATGAGATTTATCCACTCATAATCATGACAGATCCAAAGACTGTTATTTACGAAACCAAATAAAAGTCAAATAAAGGCTTAAAAAGTAAGATACAACAAGAAAGGAAGGGACAGTCCTATAAAATTACTAAATAGTAATGGTTACTTTTACTCTGGGAAGATAAAACAAGGCTTTAGGGTTTGAAAAAAAAATGATTCAAAAAAAAAGCAGTGACACTAAGGTTGTTCAGTAGGGGGAAACTAGAAATTTTAAGTCATCATAGCATCCCTCATTTAATGACAATTGGGTCAAGTCATAGTCCTGATGATATATTATAACCAGAACTAAAGCAAACACTGCTTTATTAAACTGGTGCACAAAGGTCAAAAAGTCCAGTCCTATTAGGGTAAACTTTTATTCCCCTATAATGACTTCTTAAGTTTTAAGATATCAAACTAGGAGTTAGGAAATCTAGAACCTATATTACAGCTCAAATAATCTGTACATCTATCCCCATGGAACCTGAAACCATCTTCTATCATTTCCTTGGTGCATAGACATACATGTAGGTAAAATATTCATATATATAAAATGAAGTAAAACTTTACCCCTATAAGCTGTACATTTCAAACCCAAGGCTTCACATATACAGTGAGTTTTTATTCTCCCCACTTCACATGTAGGCCCTAGCAATATAAAATAAACACTAAAACAGCAACAGTTCTTCCACAAATTCTAAGAAAAATGTGATTCACTTTGACCAAAGACAACAGATACAAAGAAAACTGCATCCACTGACTTGTTTTCCTGATGCTTATATACTGTTCATATAACTTATGGTTTTTCAGGTTTAGTGAGTTCCTAGAGTAACTAACAAAAGCAATCTTCACAGCGGTCAAAGATTTGTAACTTTATCTTTCCTTTGTAAGAATTTATAGGAAAATATTTCAAACAATAAAGGTTAATAAAGAACACTGATACATAAACTGGAGATTATTCTAAGGCAATGTCATAGTAATACATATGAGCAAAGATTATAATGAAACTGAAAAGTGGGCAACAAATAGAATCTACTTTATTTCTTCAAGCTGAATTTTATCATTTCGTTGTCAAGTCTAATTTCAATTCCCACATCCAAAATTTTCAGCACCCTGACAAGCATTAGTTATTCTTTATCTCTTCTCCCCATATATCTACACCCCTTATATAAATTAAAACATTGGGAAGAAGTTAATAGAGGCACAGCAGTGTCTAAGATTCCACACCTGGTAACTATTACCATAACCATGATCCCACCATCTCCCATAGTGGGCCAGAATCTGAACAAAATTTTGCACAAAATTAGTAATCTTGAGGTTATCAGAATCAGGTATAGAGTATGGAACTGGAATCACACATTTCCAAGGTGGGGTGTTACATCCACCAGGACACTAAATCTTACAAAGGGTATGTAGATTTGGGAGGGTAAAATGTGGTAATTTATATTATTCATTTCTTTAACACGTAAATCAACACTCATACTTGAAGATTGCTGGATTTCAGAGAAAACCACAAATGTGAGTTTATTTAAATTTTATGTAGACTTATAAATTGCTAAAGCTTCTGAATGTTTGGGGTAAAACATTTATTTCTTCAAGCCAATGTATGCTGGGTATTAAAGACTTTGTTAACCACACCCCTGCACACACCCCCCCCTTTTAAAGACAGGGCCTCACTAGGTAGCCCTGGCTGGCAGGAAACTCAGAGATCCACCAGCCTCTGCCTCCCAGATGCTGGGATTACAGGTGTGATCTACCAAACCTGGCATTAAAAAACTTTTTGACTGTATATTATTGTATATCAAAAACTACAATATATGGTAATAATAATCAGCTGATGGGAGTCTATTCTCAGATGCAGAGCTTAAAACTAAGATGACAAAATATTTGTGAATTTGCATAACTACACATAATAATTAGATATTAGCCATTATACTTTGAAATTTAAAAGCTTTGTGTATTTCTATAACATTTTTACTAATTTTGATACTAGAATATAAAACCTAGAAATGTCACACATTCTCCATCAAAATGAAGTCAATGCATTATCATTCTTAACATACCCAAAACTGCAATACACAAAAAAACTACATGGGGCAGGTGCACCTTGAATAAAGATGTATAGAAGTGTTTTGCAACATTACTAGTTTAAGCAATGTTTTTTAAAGATCATGTGAGATACAAATCAAAGGTTTTTTTTTTTTTAATTTTAAATATAGCATGTCTTAAGGGCTCAAAAACTAATATGTGTGACCAACTCTTTCGAGGTTAAAGAAAAAAAAAAAAACAAAGGTTTTTTTTAAAACTATGTTTACATAGTCACAAATACATCTAATAGTTTAAAAAAATTAAACACCAAAAGAAAAAAAAATCCAAATTAGAGCTGGTTGGCCCTTATCATGCCAGAAGGATGATTTGTGAATTTAAAATCTACACTTTAGTGATCTTTTAGAGAAAGAATCAAATCTTTTCTAATATGTGTTCTATATAGTTACTCTGCAAACTTAATGTGGTCAGGGGATGTCAACTATCCTTCACAATACAGTAGTTCTAGTAAGCAATTAAAGACTGAATTCAATTATACTGAATTTGACTTACTTGCTTTAAATTTTTTTCTACCAATTTAGTAATGGTCTTTACTTCTCATCTTTGTCATGAATTTCACCAGAAAACAAGTCAGCATGTTTCCACTTTATTTTTTTTTTTCCTGTTCACAGTCAATATTTTAAGTGATGTAAAATTTAAACCTCTTTTAGTATAGTCAGTATCCTTCCCTTAATATAGAACAGTTGAAACTTAAAAAAAACAAAAATAAACACAATAGCAATTCTTCAACATATATTTTTTAAAAGTACTATATGTCCCCTCAAGGAATAAAAGGATAATTCATAACCTACTCATTTTTGTTCACCTTCAAATTAAGAAATTGTTGAAAAACAAAGTCAAGGGGATTAATAGTGGAAATGGAGCACATCCAGTCAGTTTGCAAGCAAAATTACTGGGGCCAATAAATCCTTCAAGAGTAGGATGTGCTACTTGCCCTCAATGGCAAGCCAACTTCATTAAATGCCACTAACAGTGAACTCAAATCTAAGCTGGTATTAGAGATGAACAAAAAATACTCAACTATTATCCCTTGCTCATCTGTGTCTCAGTGCCCCAACTCTATAGAGTAACTAAAACTGTCAGTCTAGAACCTTCTAATGAAAACTAACCAAAACTAAGTGAAACATTTTTTTATTACAGCAAACTAAAACACAAAAAAACCAAAACAAAAAAAAAAAGCAAAAACAAAAAACCAACCAAACAAACAAAAAACTACACTGGTATAATTAGTAACATAAATGCTGTGTTCTTTCTGTATCCTTCTATCCTTCTATACTACAACAAAAGGGTATTTTTAGTATAAATTAGTATTTTACAAATTTCCTTCATTCATGAAATTTATCTCCCACTAAATGTTTCCATAAACTTGGTAAAAGCATAGTTTACTGAGTTTAGGCTAGTATGTCCCATTTGAAATGTCCAAGTTATTCTACAATAAACTTAAAACTAGTGGACAATGGCAAAAGCTATTTTCCATGCTTCCTTCCACGTGCAGCTTCTGTTACTAAAATATTCTAGTGAGGTGGGGCCTTACAGAGTTTATAAACAGTCAAAAAAAGGAGAATTTATAATACTGTTAGATCTACATTTATGCAGTATCAAGAATCATATCACAGTACATATACTTTAAGGTTCCTTTTAAAATATACAATGTTATCTAATATTCAATGGTATAAAAAACCCTCAGTAGTTCTATGAATGCCTATTCAAAACCTCAAGAATATAGTCCACTGCAACACCGCAAAAGTCAAAGCGAATATACTCAAGTTTATGCACTTCAGCACACAGAACAAACATTCCAAACCATCCTGGTAAAAATTCAGTAGCGATCATACTGTCCCCGTTAATTTCCTGAAGTACTGTGGCACAAATTCGGGTCCCTGAGAACTTAAACACAAAGGAAAATTTAAAATAAGCAGACTTGGTAATATTTTTAGAAACCGCGACATGCTTATCCCTGAATTTCTCCCAGTTAGAAAGGGTAGGAGGCCGTGGATATAAGCTTTGGCTAGCATTTTAAATGGCTCTCCTAGATGTCATGGTCTTTCAGAAACTTTTAGGTCTAAACCCCTCCTTCGAAATTCACAAAGAGGACACGAAAGAGCAGTTGCCATTGTGACTCCGGGCTGCCGAGCGCTTCTCACTACTCCCTCCACTCCCCTCGCCCAGAGCAGGGGAGCTCTCCAAAGTCTGGACTGTGGGCCGAAAACCCGGAGCCCGAGACTCCTAACGGCCGTCCAGCAGGGCAGGAGGCGGCGGGGCTGAGGCGCCCCCTGTTTCCTCACGGTTCCCCGCGTGTCAGGCCCCGAACCCACTAGGAGAGGATTATTTGGGAAAGCAGGACTAAGCCGCTGCCGCCACTTCACGCGACACCGGCGCTACGGCCGGATCCCCTGTCCTCCTATTCCCGCTTTGCTGACCGAACTCGGCCGCTCAACCTCGCTCAGCTCCCGCGCTCCTTACGCGTTCCGCTGGGCGCCGGGGCCTCAGGCGGGAGTCCGAGCGCTGAGGCGGGCTCTAGGCCCGGAGTCCGCTGCTCCCTCACAACCGACAGCCGGCCGTTCCCACCGTGCCGGAGGGGCCCGCCCGCCGCCCGGGACACAAGGGAGGGAGGGAGGCCGAGGACCGGGCCTGTCCGGTAGCTGGTTACCTTGTAGAAAGCGCCATTGGAGCCCCTCACTTCCACCACCAGCTCCTCCATCTTCTCGTCCGTCCTCGTTCGGGGAGCCCGCCTCCGAGAGGTGGGCTGCAGGCGCTCGAGGCCCAGCCGTCGTCGCCGCCGCCGCGTTACCGCACGCCCCCCGGCAGCGGCGCCGCCGTCACTGCCACCGCCCGCGCTCGCCGTCCGTTGGCTTCACTGCCCGCCCTCTCAGGCGCGGCCCCTCACCGGAAGTGAAACCGAAACGCTCCCCAGCGCCTGACTGACTGAGGCCGCGGGTTCTGCCGCGCCTCCTGTAAACAGTCAAACGACACCACGTGACCCTCGCAGCCCCTCCCCCAGGGGACTCCGCCCCCTTGGCTCCGCCCTCGCCTCTTCTCGGGCAGCTGAGCACGCGCATGCGCCCTCCTGGGTACCTGTCTCAGGCTAACCGGGTGGACCCTTTGGCGCTCACTGATGAAAGGCGGGAAAGCGCACAGGGTAGTAACCGGTCGTCCTGCCTATGGCCAGCCGCAGGGACTAGAGGTCTTTTCTATATAGGAGGAAACGAGGACATAGGAAAAGGCCTCCAGTTGTCGAAAATGGGGCCCGACCAGAAGTGGAGGGGCTTTGAGTAGATTTTTCACTGCACTGGCGTGGGACCTGATAGAACTGGAAGTCGCGGCAAAAAAGAAGTCATAAGTCCGATTGGAGAACACTTTGCTATAGGAACAGTATAAAACTACACTGACCCTGACTTCTGGGACCCTTATGGCCAGAATGCAAAATAAATCGCTATACTACCCAGCGATTTGGGGAAGTATTATGCGAACTTTGAATACTTTTTAAGAGCCAATGGAGTGTGCCAGAACTTCAGGAAATATCCCTCTCAGAAAGTGCTGTCCCTCACACTCTCATACTTTTACTTGGAATTTGTAATAAGGAGAATTGACGGGGGTGGGGGGGCGGGAAGGTGAGACAGAATGAATGTTGGCTTCTGCCTCTTCTACCTTCTACCTTCTACCTCTTCTGTACCAGAGGCAGGGCATCAGTAAAGCAGTAATGAAATGTCTATGCACATCACTGTGTTCTTTCCACGCAACTCTTCCTTTGCCTTCTACAGTAGAACCAAGCCTAGCCTCCTGGCCCCTCGGCCTCTGTACTGGGCTTGTGTCCAGCCTGACCCATGCTCCCTTAATCCAGAAGGCTTGCATCCAACTAAGTTTATTAAATACCTACCATGTGCCAAGCACTGTACTAAGTACTAGTGAGTCCTAGGTGAGGTAGTAACAAAAAGACTGTCATTGTTGAAATTTGAACCTACAGGAGTAATTTCTCTACAGATGGGTGAAATTCAGCTTCTCAAAACTGTAAATGTGGGGCTGGAGAGGTGTCTGGCTCGAGTGGGTAAAGCATTTGCTATGTGAGCATGAAATTCTGAATTCCTAGAATTCATATAAAGCTGAGCTTAAGTGCCTAAGTAAGCACTCCCACAAAATTTATTCCCCCGAAGTTCACAGGTCAATGTGCCTTAGCTTCAAACAACCAAAAGAGAAACTCTGTCTTTGAGTAGAAGGCAAGGACTAGGTTAGAAGAAGTTGTCCTTCGCCCTAACACACTTGGATGCATATACACCCATACACCCATGAAGAAACATAAAAATATAAAGTGTGGATATATCTTTTGCAGTTGGATATAAACCTGACTGTAGTGTGGAATAAGTGAGCACAGAAGCCAGATGATTCCAGCTGCAGTGTGACAAAGAAGACTTATTTGGAAGTGTGCACTTGGAACAGGAAGGGTGAGTTGCCCCAGGGAGGTGACATAGTACTAGGCTTCCAGTTCCCAGCTGGCCGCAGCCAGAACAATACTAACGCTGTTGGAACTCTAGCTTTAAGGCAGTGGATCAAGGGCCATATTCCTTGAGGCTATAGTAAACAGAAATGTCCCATTGAAGTATGGTCTTTAGAGTAGCCACAGTATATTAAGAATCCAGTAGGGCTGAATACAAATCTCACCACAGGGGCATGACATTGGCTTTAACTACAGTGTAATTAAAGGGGACAGACGTATTGATTGTGAAGATTCTATCTTCCAAGTGTAAGATCTGCAGTTTACTCAGGGCTTTCAAACGTATCTGTACTTCACAAAGCTCACTGTCCTAAGACGCACTTTCACAATTTTGTGACACTCTATACTTTTCTCTCCCCCTTAAAGTTATTAGATAAAGTCCTATTGTGTAGTTATTTCAGTTCAGGTGCAAATATTTGAGTGAGTGTTTCTTTCAATTCTCAGCATGCTCACTATTAGTTCTTACACGGCCCCTCTTTTGCTCATATTATTGTGTATGTTACTTGTCTCATTCTTCTAGAAACCAGTTGTAATGTTTGACATATTAATAGTTTAAGATAATTTTTATCTTTTTTAGGACAGATTTTCTTATAAGGCAGGCTGGCCAGAAATCAGAATTAGTAGAGGCTATCCTTGAATTCCCTATGTTTTACTTCTAGAGTGCTGGCAGAGAAAGCATGTCCCACCAAGTCTGCCACAACATAGATAGTAAATGTGTATGACTTTTGCATATGCAGAGATGCTACTGGACTATAAATCTGTTTCTCACTGCTACCATTAAATTTTTATTTTTAAAATTTCTTTTCAGACAGGGTCTCAATATTTCCTTTGGCGGGCCTTAAATACATGGTGATCTGTTTGTTCCAGCCACCCAGCTACCGGGAATAAAGGCATGTGCCACCATTCCCAGGGTCGTGAAAACTCCTGTAATTGTCTCCATGTACCTTGGCAAGAATTTTGTGTGGAGAAATAGTTCTGGCCATCGGCTATCATCTAGCCTTTTGAAGGAAGAAGGAGAAAAATCTCTCAGTCTCTTTGGAGTCCTGCAGCAAACATTTAAGTATTTCTGTTGATCAGATTTCTGGAAGAAACCCGAACAGGGTCAAAGGCCACTTTGAAATTGCATTGAGTCAGGCGTGTCATCAAGAGTCCATCAGTCATCCTGATGCTGAGCACAGAGGGCAGGGAGGGGTTTGTGGTGAAGGTCAGAGGCCTACCCTGGTCCTTCACAGCGGAGGAAGTGATGTGCTCTTTCTCTGATTGCAAAATCCAAAATGGCACATCAGGTGTTTATTTCATCTACACCAGAGAAGACAGACTGAGTGGCAAAGCATTTGTCGAACTTGAATCTAAAGATTAAGTGAAATTGGCTTTAAAGAAAGACAAAGAAACCATGGGACATGTTGGGAGTGATGCCCTCCCCAAAGAATTAGTCGAACTGCCGGCTTTTATGCCTAGACATTGGGGAAACAACACGGCCTCCTTTGAAGTTCAGATCAGCCAAGTCACAAGCCGTGACTCATGCCTGTGTTCCTGTTTACAGTGCTGGAGGTTACAGGTTCGACCCAGGGGGTGTCTCTTCCACCAGGCAGCTAGGGCTATATGTATATATATACACACACATATATATATATATTTGTATATATATGTGTATATATATATGTGTATATATACTGCCTTTTTTTTCTGATATCTAGAGCTGGATTCAGAGAATAAAATGACATTCTGGTAACATGGATGACCGAGTCATGTCTCTTCTTTTCAAATCCTCAGGCCTTTGCCCGATTCAGGTGCCATCGGGGACACAGATATATTGAAGTATTCAAATCCAACAGTGTTGAAATGGATTGGTTGTTAAAGCATATAGGTTCAAATAGTCCTGATACTGCCAATGATGGTTTTGTATGGCTCAGAGGACTCTCATTTGGCTGTAGCAAGGAAAAAATTGTTCAGTTTTCAGAGTTATAAATTATGCTAAATGGGATGACACTGCCAGTGGTCTTTCAGGGGTAGAACACAGGGGAAGCGTTTGTGCAGTTTGCTTCATAGGAGATAGCCGGAAAGGCCTTAAAGAAACACAAGTAAAGAACAGGGTATAGGTACATCAAAATCTTCAAGCGTAGCAGAGCTTATGATAGGCCAGGGGCTGGAAGAGGCTATAATAGCATTGGCAGAGGAGCCGGCTTTGAAAGGATGAGGCGGGGCGCCTATGGTGGAGGCTGTGGAGTCGATGATGACTATGGACTTTACAATGATAGGTATGGTTGTGGGTCTGATTGATTTGGGAGAGACCTAAACTACTGTTTCTCAGGAACGTTTGATCATAGATATGGAGATAGCAGGTCCAGTTTCCAAAGCACCACAGGGCACTGTGCACACATGAGGCAGTTACCATACAGAGCCACCGAAAATGATATTTACAATTTTTTCTCACCTCTTAATCCTATAGAAATATACATTGAAATAAGACCTAATGGCAGAGTTACAGGTGAGGCAGATGTTGAGTTTGCTACTCATGAAGATGCTGTGGCAGCTATGATAAAAGATAAAGCAAATATGCAGCACAGATATGTGGAGCTCTTGTGAATTCTACCGCAGGGACGAGTAGAGGAGCTTATGATCATAGCTACATAGCTACGCAGAGCTCTTTTTGAATTCTACAGCAGGGACAAGCAGTGGTGCTTATGGTAGCCAGATGATGGGAGGAATAGGTTTATCCAACAAGTCTAGTTATGGAGGTCTGGCCAGTCAGCAGCTGAGCGATGGCTATGGAGGTGGTTATAGTGGTCAGAGCCGTATGAGTGGATGTGACCAAGATCTTCAGGAAATATCAAGTGATTGATCCTTTCAATCCATAAGCATGAGAGATCTTTCCAACTTCTGAGGTCTTCTTCAATTTCCTTCTTCAGAGACTTGAAGTTCTTGTCATACAGATCCTTGACTTGCTCGGATAGGGTCACACCAAAGTATTTTATATTCTTTGTGACTATTGTTATGGCTTTCAATTTCCTAATTTCTTTCTCAGCCTGTTTATTATTTGAGTAGAGGAATGCTACTGATTTTTTTGAGTTAATTTTATATCCAGCCACTTTGTTGAAGTTGTTTATCAGCTGTAGAAGTTCTCTGGTGGAATTTTTGGGAGTCACTTAAGTACACTATCATGTCATCTGCAAATAGTGATATTTTGACTTCTTCCTTTCCAATTTGTATTCCTTTGACCTCTTTTTGCTGTCGAATTGCTCTGGCTAGTACTTCCAGTACTATATTGAATAGGTAAAGAGAGAGTGGGCAGCCTTGTCTAGTCCCTGATTTTAGTGGGATTGTTTCAAGTTTCTCAATATTTAGTTTGATGTTGGCTACTGGTTTGCTGTATATTGCTTTACTGTGTTTAAGTATGGTCTTTGAATTCCTGATCTTTGCAAGTCTTTTAACATGAAGAGGTATTAAATTTAGTCAACTGCTTTTTCCACATCTAAAGAGATGGTCATCTCTTTTTTGTCTTTGTATTTGTTTATAGAATGGATTATGTTGATAGATTTCCATATATTGAACAATCCTTGTATCCTTGGAATGAAGCCTACTTGATCATGGTGAATGAACATTTTGATGTGTTATTGGATTCGGTTTGCAAGAATTTTATTAAGTATTTTTTCATCAATGTTCATGGGGGAAATTGGTCTGAAGTGCTAATTCTGTGTAGGGTCTTTGTGTGGTTTAGGAATGAGTGTTATTGTGCCTTTAACAAATGAACTGGGTAGTGTTCCCTCTGTTTCTATTTTGTACAATACTTTGGAGAGTATTGGTATTAGGTGTTATATGAAGGTCTGATAGAATTCGGCACTGTACCCTTCTGGCCCTGGGCTTTTTTGTTTGTGAGGCTTTTGATGACTGCTTCTATTTCTTTAGGGGTATAGGGCTGTTTAGATGGTTTATCTGATCCTGATTTAACATTGGTACCTGGTAAATGTCTAGAAAATTGTCCATTTCCACTAGATTTTCCAGTTTTGTTGAGTATAGGCTTTTGTACTAGGATCTGATGACTTCTTGACTTTCCCCAGTTTCAGTTATTTTCAGTTATTTCTCCACTTTCCTTTCTTATTTTGTTAATTTGGATACTCTGTGCCCTCTCGTTAGTCTGGCTAAGGGTTTATCAATCTTGTTGATTTTCTCAAAGAACCAGTTCTTGGTTGTGTTGATTTTTTGTATAGTTCTTTTTATTTCGATTTTGTTGATTTTAGCTCTGTGTTTGATTATTTCTTGCCATCTACTCCTCCATATCTGCTTCTTTTTGTTCTAGAGCTTTCAGCTTTGCTGTTAAGCTGTTATTGTATGTTCTCTCCAGTTTCTTTTGTAGGTGCTCAAAGCTATAAGTTTTCCCCTTCACACTGCTTTCATTGTTTCCCATAATTTTGGGTATGTAGTGCTTTCCTTTTTCTTACATTCTAAATAGTCTTCGATTTCTTTCTTTATTTCTTCTTTGACCAAGCTATTGCTGAGTAGAGCATTGTTTAGCTTCCATGTGTATGTGGGCTTTTTGTTGTTTTTGTTGTTATTGAAGACCAGTCTTAGTCCATGGTGATCTGATAAGGTGTATGGGATTATTTCAATGTTCTTATATCTGCTGAGGACTGTTTTGTGATCAACTCTATGGTCAATTTTGGAGAAGGTGCCATGAGGTGCTGAGAAGTTATATTCTTTTGTTTTATATAAATATTCTATAGATATTTGTTAATTCCATTTGGTCATAGCTTCTGTTAGTTTCACTTTGTCTCTCTTCAGTTTGTTTCCATGATCTGTCCATTGATGAGAGTGAAGTGTTAAAGTCTCCCACTATTACTGTGTATGGTGCAACATAGCTTTAGTAGATTTTCTTTTATGAATGTGGCTGCCCTGGTATTTGGAGTGTAGATGTTCAGAATTAAGAGTTCATCTAGATTGATTTTACATTTGATGAGTAAAAAATGTTTTTCCTTATCTTTTTTCATGACTTTGGCTGAAAATCTATTTTATTCGATATTAGGATGGCTACTCTAGCTTGGTTCTTGGGACCGTTTGCTTGGAAAGTTTTTTTTTTTTTTTTTTTTTTTTTTTTTTTCTCCCCAACCTTTAACTCTGAGGTAGTGCCTGTCTTTGTTGCTGAGATGAGTTTCCTGTATGCAGCAAAATGTTGGATCCAATCTGATAGTCTGTATCTTTTTATTGGGGAATTGAGTCCATTGACGTTAAGAGATATTAAGGAATAGTGATTGTTGTTTCCTGGTATTTTTCTTGTTAGAGGTAGAATTATGTTTGTGTGCTTTTCTTCTTTGGTTTTGTTGCAAAAAGATTAATTTCTTGCTTTTCCTAGGGTGAAGTTTCACTCTTTGTGGTGGAGATTTTCATCTATTATCCCTTGTAGGGCTGGATTTGTGGACATATATTATGTAAATTTGGTCTTGTCCTGGAATATCTTGGTTTCTCCATCTATATTAATTGAGAGTTTTGCTGGATATAGTAACCTGGGCTGGCATTGTGTTCTCTTAGTGTCTATATGATGTCTGTCCAGGATCTTCTAGCTTTCATAGTCTCTGTTGTGAAGTCTGGTGTAATTCTGATTGGTCTGCCTTTATGTGTTACCTGTCCTTTTTCCCTTACTGCTTTTAGTATTCTTTCTGTTTTTTGAACATTTGTTGTTTTGATTATTATATGTTGTGAGGGATTTCTTTTCTGGTCTAGTCTCTTTGGAGTGCTGTGGGCTTCTTGTATGTTCACGGTTATCTCTTTCTTAAGTTAGGAAAAATTTCTTCTACAATATTGTTGAAGATATTTACTGGGCCTTTCACTTGGGAGTCTTTGCTCTCTTCTACACCTATTATCCTGAGGTTTGGTTTTCTCATTGTGTCCTGGATCTCCTGGATGTTTTTGGTTAGGAGCTTTTTAATTTGTACATTTTCTCTGACTGTTGTGTCAGTGCTTTCTATGTTTTCTTTTGACCCTGAGATTCTCTCTTCCATGTCTTGGATTCTGTTGGTAATGCTTGTGTCTATGACTCCTGACCTCTTTCCTAGGTTTTCTGTCTCCAGGCTTGTTTCTCTGTTTTTTCTTTATTGTTTCGATTTCTGTTCTTAAATCCTGGATGGTTTAGTTCAATTCCTTCATCTGTTTGCTTGTGTTTTCTTGTGTTTCTCTAAGGGCTTGTAATTGTTTTTCCATGTTCTCCTCTATTTCTTTAAGGGAGTTATTTATATGCTTCTCCAGGCCCCCTATTATCAGCATGAGGCAGGATTTTAAGGCCAAATCTTGTTTTTCTGGTTTGTTGGGATATACTTGCTTGCTGTAGTGGGAGATCATGGTCCTGATGATGCCACGTTGTCTTATTTTCTGTTGCTTAGATTCCTGTGCTTGCCTCTTGCCATCTTTTTATCTTCGATGTTAGTTTATCTTGTTGTCTCTGAATGAAGTGTGTCTTTACTGTGTGTCTGTGGGCCTTGGGCTTCAGAGGGAGATTGGTCCTTGGTGTTCAGCTCTCTATGGGCAGACTGTGAGTTTAGATGGCAATGGACTGGCTCTAGCTCTTAGTAAAGTTGGAGGCCTGAAGGGAATAGACCCAAGCAGTAGTGTGATACCTGTACCCTGAGAGTTTCCAGAGGTCTCTCCCCAGACACTCAGTGGATAGACAGCATGGGCTCACCTGTGGGCTCAGTAAGGAGAGCACTCCTGTGTCTCCTCTGGGTGCTCAGTTCTCTGCGGGCAGGCCGAGATGATGATGATGGCTGTGTGCCAGCTCTGCCTGTGGCTCTGGACAGTTTGCATATTTAGGTTCACTTATAGTACTTAAGGACTTTCACTTCTAGTAAATGTTCTTATACCACAATATATATAAAAAAAATCTGATGAATGTTGAGAAACATGCTTTTCTGTAAAACATATAGGAGGTTTGTCTATGGTTCAAAGTGACACATTTCGACATGTTTGTTAATTCTAGCTTTTTGGTTTACTATCCTGTAAGGCACATGAATGTACACTTTAACTTTTTTTCTTTAAATATTAGGGTTAATTTTGAGATGTGATACCAACGCATTAGGAGTTTGTTCATGTTATTTGCATGGAATTATGGGGTTTTGATTTAAATTTTACCTTGTATTGTGAATTCCGTTTATATGCATTGTACTAAGTGAAACTTGATAAATAAATACTTCTTTTAAAAACAGGAACAAAAGAGAATTTTGTGTGTGAGTGTGCTCTTACAGTATTGTGTATATGTTTCCTGTTTCTTTTTCTGCACGGATTATAGAACAGGGTCTGAATGTTTAATATTTTACTGTCATTTATAATACAGGAGAATTATTTATTTACAGTTCTTTTTCTCATTGGACTGTTAGTACTATCTAGGGAGAAAAACGTCTTATTCATCCCTGTATTTAGGTAGATTTAAAGTGTTTGGCGCTTGTCCTCAGCACCGGGATATGTTTGTGGCATTATCTTTCCTCTTTAAATTCTCTGAGGTGGGCTCATACTGGGGTCTCTCAGTCCTATTGCATATCAAATTCTTTCAGAGTCCAGTTCTCCTTCTCACCACTCATGCATTACCCATGCTTTTATTCTTTCACCTATTTTCCTGTAGCCACTCTTTTCTTTTGTCAAGTTCCAACACAAAATCATATCCCTGCTTATGTGCCACACCAATCACACTGCCAAAACACTCCAATGGGATTTCTGATAGGATTTCTTTGGTAAAAGTTAAACTCATTATTTATTCAAGTCTTAAAGTTTTATACATTCTGGCATCTTTTATCCCTTCTGACTAACATTCTAAGTTTCACAATCATGATCCTTCCTTGGATGTCAAAAAATTATCAGGCAAGTTGTTAGTCTTTTACACTAGTATGTAAACTTAATTTTACAAAATGATTAGTCTTTTATTCATTGCTATGTGCTTGTGTCATTGTTAGGAACACAGTAGATGGTTTTCAAATATTTATTAAATGAATGAGTGAATGAATGAATGAATATTGAAGACTCAGCATAAATGACATTTTCTCCCATGCTTATGCTTCAGCATGCCTGGCCCCACGCTGGCCCTACCTTCCATTAAATAACTCTCTGTTGTGTCTGCATGGATTTCTTCTATATTTCATAGTTTTGTAACTTGAGCCCTCTATTGCTTTTTATTCCTCATTTTTTTTTAGCTGAAATACCCTTCAAAACACTGCTATATTTGGACTTCTTTCATGTAATTTACTCTGAACATGTCACCTCGATTTGACCTTTCCTTTAAAACAGATATTCGAAAAATATAATGCAATGTTTGAGATGCATGCCTCTAAACCCAACATGGATGTAGAAGCAGGAGGATCAGAAGTTCAAGGGCATCCTCAGCTGCATAATGAGCTCCTGTTCAGCAGGTGCACACCCCTTCTAAAAAATATCAAGGTGATGCTTGCTGTAGGGAAATATTAAATGTCAGTGCATTTGCATTTAAATGACAACAACTATAGTTAGAGTGGATGGTTTCCAAACCTTCTGATATATTCCTATGATATTTTCACAACTCATATCTAGTCAAGTCCAGAAGACTCAAAAAAAAAAAAAAAAGACTGGCATAATTTTGTTATTCATGAGAGATGAGAAACCTGTCATGAAATAATTTTTCTGGAATAGATAGGTCAGGCAAGCGTGGTTTAGAATTAGAGGACACCTTAGGACAATGATTCAAAACTTGGTGTAGCATTTGCCATTCATATTTTGCTCTGGATCCCGTGGCCTTCTGATGGAATTCAACATCTAAGAGGAACAGCTAGAGATGCTATATAAGGCATAATTTGCACTTGGCATAAGTTCTGTTTTTTTTTTTTTTTTTTTTTTTTTTTTTTTTTTTAATGAACTAGCAAGAGTGTGCATCTTCAATTCCTTCATAGGAATGGCTTGGCTTGTGGGCCCATATAGGAATTTCTGGACACAGCAGCACTGTTATAATTTGAAGACAGAGGTATTAGCAGATATTGTTTATCTGGAAGTTGTAATAGAGTTTTAGAGATAAGAGCTATCAAAATAGGAACAGAAAAATAGAAAGTGCCATGAGAGGAGAACTCATTAACCATTACAAGGGGACTCTTCAGAATTAGGTTTAAGAAACAGAGGAGACTACAACATCCTTTGAAATATGTGGGGTGGAGCACAGTCAGAGGAATACAATTGCATTACTGCTATTATGACTCCTATTTTTACATCTAGGTTGATATGACTGAGAATAAATATACACAAGAATATATGTCACTAAGCTTTACGGCAGAATTGATTGCTATTTGATGGGTTCCCTTAGTAGTGAAACCTGACTTATGAATGCTGACTAAAGTACAATATACTGACGAAAGAAGGAAATGAAAGTGATTTTGGCTTGAAAGATTTATATTTGATAATGTTTTTGCCTGGTAAATTGTAATTTTGTCAAATAAATAAGAAAATAATAATGCGCACTTTGGTCAGACTATTATTATTCATAGAAACTGACCAATTAATTATTCCAAAGAAATTAATTCTTCAAAATTGAGGCTGGGAGCTTGTTTTAATGTGATCACTGGCAGTTTAGTCTTCTGAGAAAGCTATAAAAATACTAAAAACAGAACTAATCTTGTAGCTTTTAAAAATCAGGATCTTCTATATGGCAATAAATTTGAAAATGCTTCTAATGTAGGGAAAGTTGGGCAGAATCTTAAAATTTGAAGTCAATTTATGGTTCAATATTTGTGCATTACAAAGCTGTGCTAGTGAAAAGAGATACTTTGGACACATAGTTTTCAATTCCAATCTCTCTACATCTTTTAAGAAAACAGATGTAGGAACTGCCAATTGTTGGGAACACATGAAGACGTGGACTCTTCAGGAATAAGTCTGATAGAGAATTTTCTCCTTCATGAGCTGCAGGAATGTGTGCCTGTTAGCATCCCAGATCCTTGGCCCACAAAAGAGAATGTACAGATTTTCCTGGGGGGGGGTGGTTACAACCTTGAATGTCAAAACAAGAGAAAGGTATGTTGGTTAATTTTGGTTACCTTGACACAAACTGGGAAGTAACCAGGAAAGAAGGACCATCAATTGAGGTATTGTCTTTGTCAGGTTTCCTGTAAGCAAGTGTTGTAGGGTTTTACTGATTGATGTGGGACTACCCAGTCCTCTATGAGTGGTATCCCCTTTCCAAAACTCTGTTCCCATCTATCCTTATCTTGTGCCTGCCTTCCTTGCATATCACAACATGTCTGGCACCCTTAGAAACTATTAGAGGCTTTTTAGACTCTCTGGAACTGGAGTTAGAGAAGGTTGTAAGCCACTATGCAGATGCTGGGAAACGAGACTTGGAGAAATGGGAAGGAGCAACATCAAAGATGAAAAAAGTTTTGAATTCCATGGAGCTGATGCTCATAAAGAATGACATAAAACACAGAAATTAGAAAAGCAGAGGATTAGGTACAGGTGAAAATTTCCTGAACAGAAAACCAGTGGTTTATGCTCTAAGATCAAGAATCAACAAATGAGACCTCATGAAATTGCAAAGCTTCTGTAAGGCAAAGGACACTGTGAAAAGGATAAAATGGCAGCCAACAGAAAGGACAAAATGGCAAATAACCGATTGGGAAAAGATTTTTACCAATCCTACATCTGACACAGGGCTAGTATTCAATATATACAAAGAAGTCAAGAAGTTATACCATAGAAAATCAAAGAATCCTAGTAAGAATGGGGTACATAGTTAAACAAAGAATTCTCAACTGAGGAATATCAAATGGCTGAGAAGCACCTAAAGAAATGCTCAATATCCCTAGTCATCAGGGAAATGCAAATCAAAACAACCCTAAGATTTCACCTCACACCAGTCAGAATGGCTAAGATCAAAAATTCAGGTGACAGCAGATGCTGTAGAGGATGTGGAGAAAGAGGATCACTCCTCTACTGTTGATGGGGTTGAATACTGGTACAACCACTCTGGAAATCAGTCTGGTGGTTCCTCAGAAAATTGGACATAGTACTACCTGAGGACCCATCTATACCACTCTTGGGCATATACCCAAAAGATGCTCCAACATTTAACAAGGACACATGTTCTCCATGATCATAGCAGCCTTATTTATAATAGACAGAAGCTGGAAAGGACCCATCCTTCAACAGAAGAATGGATACAGAAATTGTGGTACATTTACACAATGGAGTACTACTCAGCTATCAAAAACTATGACTTCATGAAATTCCCAGGCAAATGGATGGAACTTGAAGCTATCATTCTGAGTGATGTAACCCAGTCACAAAAGAACATTCATAGTATGTACTGTACTATAAGTGGATACTAACCATAAAAGTTTGCAATACCCAAGGAACCATCAACAGAACTTATGAAGCTCGAAGAGAAGGAAGTCCAGAAAGTGGATACCTCAGTCTTTCTTAGAAGGAAGAACAAAACATTCATTGAGGAAATAAAGGAAGAAGTAGAGGACCAGGGATTGGAGAAAAGATCAACCAGAGACTGCCTCACCTGGGGATACACCCCATATGTGCCCAATAACCCGAGCACTATTGCTTATTCTAAGTAGTTCTCACTGACAAGAACCTGATACGGATGCCTCCTTAGAGGCCCTGCCAGAGCCATACTGATACAGAGGCGGATGTTTGCAGCTAACCATCAGACTGAACAGGAGGACACCAATGAAGAAGCTAGAAAAAGGACTGAAGGAGCTGAAAAGGTCTGCAACCCACTTTTCTTTCCTGGATAAGGGTGGATATAGTTATTTGATGACCTTCATCTATCTGTAGGTCAGCATCTATCACTGTGCCTGCTTCTGGGTCCACATACAAAAGGAACACATTGTGACCTAGCAAGGGGATGGGATTATGTGAAAGGGATAACATCTGAAATGTAAATGCAGAGAATTTTCAATAAAAATATTTTAGGGAAAAAAACAGAGGATTTTTAACTTCTTATTACTTAAAACAAATTGAAATGTAAATATATCTTTTCCTTCCTTAAGTTTTTCCTGATCTTTTCCTCCTCCCCACTTGCCCAACTTTAAGTTCTTTCTCACCACCACCACCACCACCAACAAAAACAACCAACCAAAAACCAATACAAGAGAAACTTCCACATCAGAAAACAAAATACAACAAAATAAACCAGCAAACAAAAAACCCAAACAGAAAAAAATATTAAAATCTCTAAAAAAAAGTGCGTGTGCATGTGCACACACACACACACACACACACACACACACACACACACACACACACACACACCACATACACCAGTGGAGTCTATTATATGTTGGTAAACTGTTTCTGAAAATGAAGCCTTCCTTGCAGTTGTTGATATACAGTGTGCCACTCCATTGCAGAATACTGATTTTATCTTTTCCAGCAGGTATAAATGACAATTTAGGTTTTTACCTTTAACCTCGTATCTAGGTATTCATTCATTTATTGTAAAAATATATAACAAAATAAATGAAACTATGGTAAAGTAAAAATCTTCATACTGAAATCAGACAGGTCAAACCAACAGAAGCAAAGGAGCCCAAGAGAAGGTACAACAATCAGAGACCCAGTTGTTCACACCCTCAGGAGTCTCATGTTATTGCATTCACATAAGAGCCTGTGCAGCCTTTCACAGCCTCTTTGCCTAGGTCTCCGAGTTGCTATGAGCTTTACACAGTTGATTTAGATGGCCTTTTCCTCCTGGCTCTTATACTCACACCACCTCTTTTTTAGTGGGGTACCCTGAGCCCTGAGAGGAGGGATGTGATGGAGTCATTCTATTTAAGATTTGTTGTCACTTAAAACCAAAGGATTTCAATAGCTATATTTCTAAATATGGCATATTATAATAGTAATTCTAATAAAAATTTAAAAACTTTGTTTTAATTGACTTTTCCAGAAACAGAAGGCCAAGAAAAAAGTTGGATCCAAGTTATAGATTTTTGTTGAGAGTATCTCTATTCAAATATACATTAAAACTTTTTGATCTTAAAGCAATTTGGATCTGATTCATAAAAGTGAAACTCTATTTTTTTCAAAAATCAAGAATTCATGAATTACTTTTTGCATAGAACCATCCAAAGTATGCAAATGAGATGTAAATTTTCACTACTTAAAGGTACCAAAATAATTTCTGCAGAAAATTTTACTTGTAAGGTGAACAGATTCATGTCGTTGTCTGGGAAGATAGATCAGACAATATTTAGATTATTTATGAGTCCGAGCAATTGGTCATTAAGTCGCTGGGTTTTTATTGTGTTCGCTGCATCCTATGTGTAATTACTTTGAGACTAAAGGTACTTCTGTATTTAATAACTTTAGAAAATTAAAATCAAATGCTTAATTATTTTATTTTTAAAATGAGTTGCGTATAACTGGCATTGGGACGTGGAGAAACTCAGTCCAGATAACTGAATACTTCCTTGGGAGTGGGGGTAATAGTTTATTTTTCTCATGTTTTCTTTACTTTAACATCTTGATTTTTGGTTGTCATTTCTGAATGGACAAAGGAAGAGTTTTGGCTGTACTTTTAACCAAAATAGTAAAAGCATCAACTGGAAACAATAGGAGGGAGTGTTAAATTGACACCATTGGAGGGAAATCTATTGTATTGTCAGTGTGATAGTAGTTCTGGGATTGGGCACACAGCAAATTTGTAAACTCAGCAGGAAATCTGAGATCCTCTTTCTCCCTCCCCTTGCTAGGTCACAATGTGTTCCTTTTGTATGTGGACCCAGAAGCAGGCACAGTGATAGATGCTGACCTACAGATAGATGAAGGTCATCAAATAACTATATCCACCCTTATCCAGGAAAGAAAAGTGTCCTTCCTATCTTGCCTTCTAAAAGTTTTGTAGTTTTGTCTTTGATTAGCTCTACCTTGCATTGTACTTTCTCTTTTGCATGTGGTCTGTTATATTTACTTAACAGGACGTTCTAGCAGATGGATAGTATATTGTTTCTGGACAACATGCAAAGATTGTGTGGAAAGATGGGCAGTGAGAGGAAATAAATACCTTTCAAAGGACGGGGAGAGGAAGATAGACTGGAGTGAAAATATCCTGTATGTTTCCTCTTACTGGAGAGGGAAAATTGAGAAAATGAATGTTACATGTTGATAGAAGCAATACTCAAATAAGCAGTAAAGAAATATCTGTGTCAGAGGAAAGAAAAATAGCAAGCAGAATTCAAAAAATAAATAATGAATATAAAGCATGGTAAAAACACAAAACAAAAGATACTAGACATCATGTTATATTTGAGTAGATGGATATTTTGCATTAGAACACAGAAAAGTCCCAAAAGATGTCTTATCAAAAGTGTCTATTCATTGCCAAGATATATGACTTCTCCTGTAATCCCAGTGAACCTAGGGTGATTTGTTGCTGAATCAGAAGGCAATAAGTAAGGTTGGCAGAAGGCAGAGACCGTTTATAATGATGAAGGCCCTGGAGGAAGTATGGATCCAGAAGCACAAAGATCCAAGCCATGTTTGCACTTGAGATTCTAGATTCCCTGAACCCTGAGATGGACCTAACACTGATTTGAGACACAGACTTTGTTTAGTTGTCTCACTACAATAAGTGCCACCAATGATGTCATTAGCCCAAACAGTGGGTGTTTAATGGATCTTAGTTGGTGAGACTTAATTCTATGAAGACACACACTTTTGTTTTCTTTTGTAAATTCGTAGTAACAAACTGAAGTCTAAAGTAGCTTTAGAAGTGAGGTACATTATGTATTGTGATTTCTCTTCTTAATGTGTATTCTCACATTTTTTTTCAGACTAAAGGCCAGAGTGAATAAAGAACCAAGAAAAGTGAAGTAGGTATCTGAACCATGAAGAATAAATATTGAAAGATATTGAAATTCAAGTTATACAGATGTCCACTTTAAACCCTCTCACCTGACTTTCCACAATGCACATTTCCCTCTATCAACCCGTCTCCCATTCATTCTTTCAGTTTGGACAACATGTCTCTTCTTCCCCAGATATTTTTGATTGCTAGTATATATCCTGGAATATTTTCATATCATTAATTTCCTTTCTGTAGAATGATATTTCTTTAAATCTTGTGATGACCAAGTTGTAGAGATGTATTTTTTTTTTTAATCTAGGAGAAGTACCATAGGTGAACTGTCACATTGTGAAGAGTGAACAGCTAGTTTGTATTCGTTTTTTTTTAAATTAGCAGTTAATAAGATTGACTTTTTAGGGGTTACTCTTTGCCTACTTTTGTTTTATTAACATCTGCATTTTGGTTGGCCCATCTCACTATCAGGCTTGTTACTTTGCATGACTAACTATGTAAGTGGTTATAATGAAAAAATATTTCTTTTAGACATAAGAAACTGTTATTGCACTTTAAATCTTTTGAAGTTTCCCATTTTCGTGTGAAACTTATGGTTTAGCATCTACTGTTTTGAATAGGCTATATTATACTGTATCTAATTTTCTCAGCAGTATTCACTGAAATCTACCCCGTCTCTGTTTATCACTAGTCGCTTGTAAACTTTCTATATATTTATAGGTTCATTTTCTATACTACATATGACTTGATTGATCTGTTCATTGTCCCTGTACCAGACACATCACATTTATTGCTGTTTTATGGCCATTTCTCACGTGCAACATGGCAAAGGCAAGCCTTAGATACTAGATATATAAAAAGTATTTTGTAAATATATGAAAATTTAAAGAATAATGATAATAAGATAATCCACCAGGGTTGTGGATGTGGCTCAGCTGATAAAATACTCATTGCTACATAAATTGGGTGTGGTAGTGCATGCACAAAATCCATGCACTTGGGAAGTGGAAGCAATGATTATCAGAAGTCCAAGGTCATTCTCAGCTACATTGTAAGCCTAAGTTACAAGAAAGACTGATTAAACACACATGTACATGCACACACATGCACACACACACACACACACACACACACACAAAGAGAAAAAAGTGGAACCAATTTGTCTTTTTAGGGAGCTGCACAGATGAGCTAAGTTCTGTGCCAGCATGAGGACCTGATTTCAGATCCACAGTACCAATACACATAAAATCCAGCCATGGCAATACATGATTGAACCCAACACTAGAGCACAGAGGCAGAAAACCTCCTAGGCTCACTGGCCATCTAGCCTAACCACAACAGTGAGCTCCAGGTTCAACGAGAGAACCTCTCTCCAAATATAATATGTTGAAGCAGCTGAGAAAGGCAGCTGTCTCTCTCTGTCTCTCTGTCTCTGTCTCTGTCTGTCTGTCTGTCTGTCTGTCTGTCTGTCTCTCTCTCTCTCTCTCTCTCTCTCTCTCTCTCTCTCACACACACACACACACACACACACACACACACATACAGAAATACACGATCAATCATTAGGAGTTTAGTTAGAATTACATTTTATTACATACCACTAGACCAAAAGCAAGACATCCTTTCTATCTTGAGATATCTTTAACGAATAAGGGATGTCGGAAGCATTTATAACACAGTATTAAACCATGCAGAATTGCATCTTCACAGATGACGCACCTAAAATCTTACCCTACTCACTTGCCATCTTTGAGGTAGTCATTCTTGCTTCTACGTGCATTCTATCGGCAATACTATCAAAAATTGGTAGAGCTCTTAATACAGTAATTAATGTTACCTAGGTAATTAAATGAGAACTAAAACTAAAAAAGGTCAAAAGTCAGGAAGATTTATGAAGACTAGAAAGGACCATGTGAATCCAGTGCTCCACTTTCCCATGAGGGCTGTGAGGGTGTTTCCAGATGCAAACAAACAAACAAACAAACAAACAAGCAGAAGCAGAAGCATATCCTCTACATTTGCAGGGAGTGAAAAAGTAAAAATAACAAAAAAGGTTTGATTTAGAATTGAGTACTTATAGTTTGAGGAATTTGAGTTCTGTGGCTTTTTGTCAGTATTTTCTATATCCTTTGACTTGATATCATTTGGATAAATTACTTAGCCCTCAGATGTATCCTCAGCCCCCTATACCTTCTGAAATATTGCCTTTTCCACCTGTGACTGTGGAAATTAATGCCCCGTTATCTGCTTTCTCTGAAAGAAAGAGTGACTTTCTCTGAAGAAAATGCTAGACAAGTCAATACTGATGTCCTTCAGGGCCCACAGTAATAGACATATAACCAGATTTAAGGCTAAGCAGTCTCTTAGAGGTAAGACAGGAAAAGTATAGTCCATGAGGGGGTGTTCTACACTACTAAAGAACTTATTGAGTTTGCAAATTCATTCAAGTAGAAGTCTGAGGAATCTGTTTGAGGATAGATTTGAAGGACAGGTTTGATAATGGTGGAAGAAACTAAGAGCTGGAGCAGGCTTGGTTTATTGAATATGGGCCCACTGAGCATAGATTCTAGGTTTAATTGCAGTTAAAAAACGTGTCAAAAATGTCATGACCCCTTTTGGGGTTGAACGACCCTTTCATAGGGGTCATCTAAGACCATTGAAAAACACAGAGATTTACATCATGCTTCATAACAGTCACAAAAGTATAATCATAAAATAGCAATGAAAATAATGTTATGGTTGGGGGATACTAAACATGAGGAA
Organism: Micromys minutus; assembly: GCF_963924665.1. Taxonomy (NCBI): domain Eukaryota; kingdom Metazoa; phylum Chordata; class Mammalia; order Rodentia; family Muridae; genus Micromys; species Micromys minutus. Next base: position 121,719,689 of record NC_137970.1, on the reverse strand, counting down.
CTATATTAAAGGGTCACAACATTAGTAAGGTTGTGAACCGGTACTTTAGGGCATCTCTTCTGATACAATGCTTTGTGATTAAAGCCAATGGGAAACTGCAAAAACCTAATCTAGGCAAGATGACAAAAGGTACATACCCTTCATGAATAAAGGTATGTATGGGTCACTCCTCAGGAAAAAAAAAAGCCAAGAACTGCTGAGATGCTTACTAAGGGTGGAGAAAATACAGAATGGTAATAGCCTTCCTCTGTACCAGCCAAGGCATATGACCAGCTGTAGAAATGAGAATTTTTATAGTTAACATGAGAATTTCTGTCATATTGTGTTAAGAATATGTTTGTACAGATATGTGTAACTTTCCTCTTCTTTACCGTGTAATATAGCATCAATTCAGGGACTATCAGAGGCTATCCTATTTAAATTTAAGATAGTAAAAGAGGGTCCCTCAAAGAGATATTGGTCCCTGTTCTAAAATTTGTAATGTGTTTGTAGTTGTATGAGGGATAGTTGTATTATGCTAGGCAGTATTTTAGACTGGCTAATTATACTCTACATTTGGGATTGTATGTGGGATAGTTATGTCATGTTGGTTGTAATTATGACCTTGTTATTGTTTTCATTTGTAAATTAAGCATGACATAAGTATATATGAGTGTGTGTCAAGTTGACAAGCAGAAGAATTGTGATGGTTATTCTTGGTTGTCAACTTGTTACATCTGGAATTAACTAAAACCCAGGAGCTCATGCGTTTATGAGGGAATTTTTTTTAATTAAATCTTTTAAAGTGGGAAGACCTGGTTTTATTTAATCTGGATCCTTAGAGGTGAGAAGAACCACCTTTAATATGGGTCATACCTTCTATTGGCAGCATATGTAACAGATATGGGAGAAGGAGCTGTGTTTGTTCATTTCTTACATAGAGATCTTGGCTGAACATGTGACACTGCAGGACATCATTGCAGAATGTCTTCAGGGCTTTGCAGGGTTAATATATGACGTGGCTTTATAATCATCAATGCTGAAAACACCACATAAACAGGTAGAATAAAATCACAGAAGAATGTTTAAGGCCATTTCAAAAAATTGTAGAAATTCTGTCCAAATACCAAGTCCAAACTCACCGAATGGTTTCTTATGAAACCCAAGTCATCAATCCAAACAGTAAATTTTGGAACCAAACATTCTAACATGATACGATCCCAAAATATAGTCATTCAATCCTTAGGAAGGATGGTAGGAGACCATGTGAAGTCTGTTTTCCATAATCAAGCCATAAAGTTTCTATAAGAACAAATAATGTTGTATGTATAGCAACAACACAGTGATTTTTAACATTCAGTTGTCATTTTTTTTGAGTAAAGTGTAGCAGGCAGAGTTTGTTGGCACTGCATGGTGAGAGGCATGCATAGTACAAAGAATATTTGTTGCATGTTCACACCAAGACCACAGTAAGTCTCATGGTGCTAGATGGGTGAGAGTTTCCAGAAATGCCACATATTCATTATGTATTTGATTTTCAATTTTGCAGGCAAATGGATAGAACTAGAAAATATCATCCTGAGTGAGGTAACACAGACCCCAAAGGATATGTATGTATGTACTCACTGAGAAGTGGATATTAGTTATAAAGGGAAGGATACCCTTGCTACACTCCACAGACCCAGAGAAGCTAAACAAACCTCTAAAAGAATTAAGTACTAACAAGAAATATTCATATAGTGTTATGCCAACATGCCTTTAAAAATCTGTATATGTATCCCTCTTTTTTAAAAAATAAAGTTGTAAGAGAGAAAAAAAGAAGGGAGAACAAAATACTAGGAGGAGGCAAAGGGAGAGCAGGAACTGAGTGGGAGAAGAAATGGGGAGAGGAATGGGGAGGTCATGATCAGGTGTGGGGAGAGACAGGAGAGAGGGCCGAAGGGAAGCTTGTTCTCTTTGCCTGCTTTCTCACTTCCACTCGAAGTCTGTTCCTTTGCTGGCATTCCATACTTCTTTGTGATTCTGTCATACATACTGCTTCGTGGACTGAACAACTACTGAGACATTGGACCTTCCATTGGGAAACATCAGTTGTTGAACTAGTTGGACCACACTTTTTAAGCCATTCTAATAAATCATATAATACACACATGTATTTATTTAATATATACATAAATCACATATGTATATTATGTTAATTATGTTATATATAATTAAATGAACTTACATGCTCAATTAGCTAAGTCTTCAAAAATGATTTAGAATCCATTAAAACTTCTATCAATTCTGTTCCTCCAGAGAACCCTGGCTAATATGCTACTTAAGTAGCACCTGAAACAAAGGAACTGTTAGCTTCCTATAGATAGTAAAGAAAAAAGCTTTACAAGTATCTCTACTACTGAAGAAATAGGGACAGAAAGCAACAAGTTCATATATTTTGATTTCTAAATCAATTTAAGTATTTCGGTCTTGACAAGTAATACATGTTTTATAAGATTGTCTATTGTAGTACGGGATAACTTTAAAGTTCAAAGATAAAAGTACTGGATTCTGAAGAGGTTCTTTCCTCCTGAGATACTGTTTATTTTGTTGTTTATTTTTGAGATTGTATTTTAATTACAATTCTTGCTTTCCTTTCCTCTTTCCAAGGCATTCCATATACGACCCTCCTCTAAATTCAGAGTGTCTTCTTAATTGTTATTGCATATATATTTACATATACGTGTATTCCAAAATATAACCTGTTTAGTCTATACAATGCAATTTGTATGCATATTTCCATAGCCAACAACTTGCCAATGAACAATCAATTGGTGTACTCTTTGCCTAAGGAGGGCCATCTTTCCTGATGCAGGCTTTCCTCAGTTGCCTCTAATTTGTTACATAGGGTCGAGGCCTTGTGGAATTTTCTCCACTAATACATTTGTTCATACCTACCTACCTACCTACAAGCACACACACACACACTCACACACACACACACACACACACACACACACACACACACACACACACACAAATTAGTTAGATATTATTCAGACCAAATTTAGAATATATCCATCTGAAAGTATGGCTTGCCAGAATCATCATCACACTGAAAAAAAAATCAAAATTATAATTAACATAAAATTCTCTTCATTTTCTCCTTTCTTGCCTCTCTTTCTTCCATAAAGAGAAATGAATACTTGTGTTCAGTTTCTAAAAGAAAACATCACAAGAAAAACACATTAAATGGTATGTTGGTTCACAACTGTCAGTTACTCCAGTACTAGGAGGTCTGAAATGTTCTTCTGGTCTGTGTAACATCAGGCATGCACATAGAGGACGTGGAGACAAAACACGAATACACATAATTTATTTTTACACAACAAATTCCATAATCATAATTTCAGATAAAATTGTTTTCAACAGCAATACTTTGAAAAACGTCTGTTCATTCTGAAAATATGCCTTGATGAGAATATATATTTTAAGATTATGGATGGCAAATGTTAGTAGTTATCAAATGTGGTTTGGAAGGCTTTTAAAACTATATTTTATTAATTACTGTGAGGAGAATGTGTACGAGTGTTGCATGGGGGCACATGCATACATGTTACATGTGTGGAAGTCAGAGGACAGTTCTTTGGAACCAGTTCTCTTCTTTCACCTTCATGTGAGTTTGGGGAATACAGCTCAGGACCCTAGGCTTATTTGGCAAGTATCTGTACTCACTGATTCTTTATTTATGTATTTATGTATTTATGTATTTATTTACTTATCTATTTATTTATTTATCTTTGGTCACAGAACATTATTGAAGGGTGGAGCTCCATCTGCACAGCTACAAAGGAATCTCACAGAAAGCGTGTCTCTCCATCAGCTTTACTTTGTATTTGCACTTGAAATTGACTCGTTTCCAGGGCTCAGTCATATTTCCCTTCTGGGAGCTCTTGAACCTGTCTTGGAGAGTGGTACTTTCTGGCTTCAGTGTCCTGAGTGAGCTGTCAGACAGCTCAAAGTTGAGCTGCACATCAATGCAATCCCCATCAAAACTCCAACTCAATTCTTCATACACTTAGAAAGAGCAATTTGCAACTTCATTTGGAATAATAAAAAACCCAGGATAGCAAAAACCATTCTCAACAATAAAAAAACCCCCACAAAACAAAAAAACAACTTCTGGGGGAATCACCACCACCAACCTCAAGCTGTATTACAGAAAAATTGCGATAAAAACAAACAAATAAATAAATAAACAAACTGATGGTATTGGTACAGAGACAGGCAGGTAGACCAATGGAATAGAATCAAAGACCCAGAAATGAATCCACACACCTATGGTCACTTGATCTTTGACAAAGGAGCTAAAAACATTCAATGAAAAAAGGACAGCCTCTTTAACAAATGGTGCTGCTGGATCAACTGGCAGTCAGCATGCAGAAGAATGCATATCGATCCTTCCTTATCTCCTTGTACAAAGCTCAAGTCCAAGTGGACAAAAGATCTCTACATAAAACAAGGTACACTGAAACTCATAGAGAAGAAAATGGGCAAGATATTAGAACACACAGGTACAGGGGAAAATTTCCTGAACAGAACACTAATGCCTTATGCTCTGAGATCAAGAATCGACAAATGGGACCTCATGAAATTGCAAAGCATGTTTAAGGCCAAGGACACTGTCAAAATTACAAAAGGGCAACCAACAGATTTGGAAAAGATTTTTACCAATCCTACATCTGATATATGGCTAATATTCAATATATACAAGGAACACAATAAGCTATACCCTAGAGAATCAAAGAATCCTATTAAAAATGGGGTACAGGGTTACACAGAGACTTCTCATCTGAGAAATATTGAAAGGCTGAGAAGTACCTAAAGAACTGCTCAACATCCCTAGTCATCAGGGAAATGCAAATCAAAACAACCCTGAGATTCCTCCTCACACCAGTCAGAATGGCTAAGATCAAAATCTCAGGTGACAGCAGATGCTGGTGAGGATGCAGAGAAAGAAGAACACTCCTCCATTGTTGGTGGGATTGTAAACTGGTGCAACCAACATGGAAATCAGTCTGGATGTTCCTCAGAAAATTGGACATAGTACTATCTGAGGACCCAGCTATACCACTCCTGGGCATATACCCAAAAGTAGCTCCAATATCTAACAAAGACACATGCTCCACCTTGTTCATAGCAGCCTTATTTATATTAGCCAGAAGCTGGAAAGAACCCAGATGTCCCTCATCAGAGGAATGGGTACAGAAAGTGTGGTACATTTACACAATGGTGTATTATTCACCTATTAAAAACCAGTTCATGAAATTCCTAGGCAAATGGATGGAACTTGAAACGATCATCCTGAGTGGGTCACAAAAGAACACTCGTGGTATGTACTCACTATATCTTGTTTTGATATTTTCAGTGAGAGACATAAAAGGAGTGGATCTGATAAGGAGAAGTGTCGGAGAACTGAGTAGAAGCAGAAGGGACAATATAATCAGGATACGGTGTAAGAAAAGAATTCATTTTCAATTTAAAAAAAAAGTAAAACAAAACCCAAAATAGAAACAAACAAAAACAAAGATCTCACTGATGTTTGAATAAATCTTATGGTGAGATGCCTTTATTCTTTATTTGAATTCCTGGAATACCCTAGAAAAGCTTTCAAATATTGAAATTTGCTTTGGAGAAACTGATAAATGTGGTATGTTCTGCTACACTGTTATCTCATATGATGGTTCTCTGACATACTCATGTGCAATACCTTTTAAAACTGTTTTAAATGACTTATTTATTCTGATTTTATGTTATTGGTGTTTTACCTGCATGTATGTCTGTGTGACGATATCAGCTCTCCTAAAACTGAGGTACAGACAGTTGTTAGCTGCTATGTCAATACTGGGAATTGAACTTGGGTCCTCTGGGAGAACAAACAGTACTTTTAACTGCTGAGCCAGCACTCTAGCCCCTTTATTTAGTCAAGGCTCCTGATTTTGAGTGACAGAAATACACCTTGGCTGGCCACTTTAAATGAATCACATTTGAGATTTGAGTCTGCTTTTCATCCTGACTTCTTTAGTGCTAGCTTTATACACAAGCAGGCCTTTAGCTCATGGCTTCCACTAGCTCTGCTGCTGCTTACATGCCCAGAAGAGATCTCCAACCTGCTGCCTATCCTTTTATGACAAAGAGTTGACTGCAGCTTCATTCGTGCAATGCGAACTGTTGAGCAACTGTACAGAAGTATACACACCTTCGGTGGAACAGAACTTCCCCAAAATGATTTGTCTCAGGGTTGGGGCGTTAGAAGTTTTCAAAAGAAAATAAAAGAACAACAGAACAAACAGAAACTTAAACGTCATTCACTTTGACTTAAATGTTCTAAAATTTCTCAGAGATGTAACTTATGTTGCTCTATTTTTATCTACTAGATCAAGTACTTACTGGTCCCTTTTAAGTTGGAAACACATCCTTCAGCTCTGGTGATTGTGACTATATTTCCTTATGGAGGATTATAGGGATTCTGTGTTGTAAATTACATTCTTAGTGTTTTCTACTACAGGTTTGAAATTAAGCTCTACTTCTAAGTTACCATTGAAGTGCTTTCCAGCTTCAAAGGTTGTATGGCTGTATTTCCCTATGGTTAATTTTTTCTTAAATGTTTTCAAATTAATATTTTATTGTTTTACTAGGCTTTTAGTAGTAAGTAAAAGCAAATTTGGGCATTCAATTCATCATAATTACTCAAAAGTTCCACACATTTATAATTTTATATAAGCTCATGTTGTAAGACCTTTCTAAAATCTACTTTTATCATCAAATTCTAGTGAATATTTATATATTTTTCATGTCAATAAATAGAAGCCCACACAAGTGGTTCTTTAGCTTGGCTACATAGTGGAATCAGTAGGTGGTGGGTGGGGGTTGCTTTAAAAAGTACTGATGTCTGAGTCCCACCTCCAGAAGACCTAATTTAAGACATCCGAGGTATAACTGGTACTATAAATTGAAACATCTCCTTAGGTGATTCAAAAACACAGTTATTCATCTAACCTGCTGCTCATTATAATGAACCAATATCCCTTGGATGGTTTGCATTGCATTCAATTTAAAGCAACCCTTTTCTGGATACATGTGATTTTCTATTCCTTGGCATTAGAGAAAAATGCTCTTATGAACATCGTTAGACATAAAACATTGTCTGCACTTTTTAATTACTTTATTGGCTGTATTCCTAGAAGTAGAATCAGTCTATTTAAATACATGAATATTTATAAGACTTTGGGTACAATTGACTATGTTTTTCTCTAATGTGGTTTGACCAGTTTAGAATACTCCTCCCTCAGTGCAAGTGGAAATTTGTTTCTCCATATTCAGAAACACCATGGACAACCATTAATAAAATACAATAAAGGTTTAAAATTCAGCCAGTTTTAAATTTTTAAGACTGATTGCAGTGCTTTCCCCGTGATTTTACTGTGTAAAATACATATTGAATAAAATGAGCTATCTTTTCTATTTTAGCTATGCAGTTCAGGGTATCAGGGACATTCACACAGTTATACAATCATAAACATTTTACATTTTGAAACTCTTCTTTTCTGTCTAAATCCCTGTACCCATTAAACAATGGCTTCCAACTCATATCCATCTCACCAGTTCCTAACAACCAGAATTCTTCTATCTTACTACTGGAATTCTTCTATCTTTACAATCTGCAACGTGTTAGAGTCCATAAATGTGAAATCAAGCAGAATTTGACCTTTTCTGCCTAATTCTTTCACTTTGAAGAATGCTTTAAGCTTGCTATCTTGTTGTAACTATATATGTTATGGATGAGGTTAAAATCAATGACATCACAGCATAGGAGACTTATTATCACAATTTTCTCATGAATGTATAGAGGTTGGTAAGTGCTATGGTTTGTTATCTACAAGTGGGAAGCTCAGGAAAAACCGAGTGTTACAATTGATCCAAAGTTATAAGACAGCTTTTCCCCCTGAGATTCCACCTCATATTAGCCATAATGGCTAGGAACAAAAACCCAGATGACAGTAGACGCTGGGGGGATGTGGAGAGAGAGAGGAAATTCCCTTCATTGTTGGTGAATTGCAAGTTGGTACAACCACTCTGGAAATCAGTCTGGCAGTTAGTCAGAAATTTGGGCATAGTACTACTTGTGGACCCAGCTATACCACTCCTAGGCATACACCCAAAAAACGTTCCAACATATAACAAGGACACATGTTCCACCGTATTCATAGCAGCCTTATTTATAATAGCCAGAAGTTGGAAATAACCCAGGTGTCCTTCAACAAAGGAATGAATACAGAAAATATGGTACATTTACACAACAAAGTACTACTACTGAGCTATTTAAAACAATGACTTCATGAAATTCTTAGGCAAATGGATGGAATTTGAAAATATTATCCTGAGTGAGACAACACAGTAACAAAAGAACATACATGGTATTCACTCACTGATAAGTGGATACTAGCCCAAAAGCTCAGAATACGCAAGATACAATTTACAGACCAAATGAAGCTCAAGAAGAAGGAAGACCAAAGTGTAGATACTTCAGGCTTTCTTAGAAGGGAAACAAAATACGCACAGGAAGAAATACAGGGACAAAGAGTGGAGCAGAGCCTGAAGGAAAGGCCATCCAGAGACTCACCCACCTGGAGATCCATCTCATATATAGTGGCCAAATCCAGACACTATTGTGGATGTCAAAAAGTGCATGCTGACAGGAGCCTGTTATAGTTGTCTCCTGAGAGGCTCTATCAAAGCCTGAAAAATACAGAGGCAGATGCTCACAGTCAACCATTGGACTGAGAACGGGGTCCCCATGGAGGAGTTAGAGAAAGTATTGAATGAGCTGAAAGGGTTTGCAACCTGTCTTGGTAGGGGTTTCTATTCCTGCAGAAAACATAAAGACCAAGAAACTACTTGAGGAGGAAAGGGTTTATTCAGCTTACACTTCCAAAATGCTGTTTACCACCAAAGGAAGTCAGGACAGGAACTCAAGCAGGTCAGGAAGCAGGAGCTGATACAGAGGGATGCTACTTACTAGCTTGCTTCCCCTGGCTTGCTCAGCCTGCTTTCTTATAACCCAGGTCTACAAGCCCAGGAATGGCACCAGTCACAATGGGCTGGGCCCTCCCCCCTTGATCACTAGTTGAGAAAATGCCCTATAGCTGGATCTCATGGAGGTATTTCCTCAACTGAGGCTCCTTTCTCTGTGATAACTCCAGCTTGTGTCAAGTTGACAGAAAACCAGCCAGTACAATTGACCCTTTGTCAACTTGACACACAAACACATTATTAAGCCTCAACTCTCACTTTTTTATTCATCCTCAAGATCTAAATAACCGTAAAAGTCCCACAGTCTTTACAAATTTTTACATATTAAAATTGCAATCCCTTTAAAATATTCAATATCTTAAAAATCAGAGTCTTTTTAAAAATTAAATGTCCCTTAACTGTGGGCTCTACTAAAATACTCTCTTCTTTCAAGAGGGAAAAATATTATGGCACAGTCACAATCAAAAGCAAAATCAGTCTCTAACTATCCAATGTCTGGGATCCACTCATGAACTTCTGGGCTACTCCAAGGGCTTGGATAACTTCTCCAGCTCTGCCCTTTGTAGCACACACCTTGTCTTCTAGGCTCCAGCTGCCTGTTCTCCACTGCTGCTGCTGCTGCTCTTGGTGGTCATCTCAAATAGCCTCTCACAGGCTCTCTTCATGATGCCAATCCTCAACTCCTTTGCATGACCCCTTGAATCCTGGGACATTAGTTGCAACTGAGGCTGCACCTTCACTGATGTCCTCCCATGGCCTGTCACAGTGCTGAACCTCAGCTGCTCTTCATGACCCTTTAAAGCCTTCAAAGTCAGTACCATCCAGGAGACTCTTACACATTACCAAGTCCAGCCAAAGCATGATGTATAACCTTGGTCCAGCCCATTGTGGGTGGTGCTATTTCTGGGCTGGTAGATCTGGGTAATAAGAAAGCAGGCTGAGCAAGCCAAGGAATGCAAGCCAGTAAGGACCTTCCCTCCATGGCCTCTGCATCAGCTTCTGTTTCCTGACCTGCTTGAGTTCCAGTCCTGACTTCCTTTGGTGATGAATAGCAATGTGGACATTGTAAGCTGAATTAACCCTTTCCTCCACAATTTGCTTATTGGTCATGATGTTTGTGCAGGAATAGAAACCCTGACTGAGACACAACCTCAAAAGAACAACAATATCAACCAACCAGAGCTACAGAGCTCCCAGGGACTAAACCACCAACCAAAGAATATGCATGGGGGACTCATGGCTCCAGCCACATATGCATCAGAGGATGGCCTTATTGGGCATCAAGGAGAGGAAAGGCCCTTGGTCCTGTGAAAGCTCGATGCACCAGGGCAGGTAGGCAGGCGGTAGTGGGTGGGTGGGTTGGGAAGCACCTTCACAAGAACAGGAGGAGGGGATGAGATAGGGTGATTATGGAGGGGAAACCTGGAAAGGTAATAACATTTTAAAAAAAGCAAACAAGAAATGTCCCATCTGTTATTTTAATCAATTAAAGCATGTTTCCTAGAAATTCCCTTTCCATATCATACTGTACCTCATAAATATATGCAATTCTTATGTGCTTAGAGAATTTGAAAGAGGCCTTAACTGCTGGCTGTTTTCCCTTGAAAAAATTCAAAGAATCATTAGCTTTTACTTCAAAATCTTGAATTCCACAAAAATAGAAAATTGAAATAAAGTGGATGATTTTCTAGACAGATGCCAGTTACCAAACTAAGTGAAGATTGGGCAAACTATCTGAGTAGTCAGTCCTATAACACCAAAGGAACAAAATGCAGTCTTTAAAAGTCTTCTGACAAAAACAGAACAAAACAAAACAAGAAACCCTGGGCCAGATGGTTTTAGTCCAGAATTCTACCAGACTTTCAACAAAGAGCTAACACTTCTTAAACTATTCTACAAAATAGAAACAGAAGGAACACTGCCAAACTCATACTATGAGGCCACACTCACGATGATACCTGACCCACACGAAGACTTGACGATGAAAGAGAATTGCAGACCAATTTCCCTCATGACAATTGATGTAAAAAATATTGTATAAAATATTCACAAGGTGAATCCAAGAACACATCAAAAGCATCATTTACCATGATCAAGTAGGCTTCATTCCAGAGATACAGGGGTGGTTCAATATATGAAAATACATCAATACAATCTACCATATAAATGAACTGAAAGAAAAAAAATGATCATATCCTATAGCTGATAAATACTGTCAGCAAAGTGACTGGATACAAAATTAACTAAAAAAAATAAGTAGCCCTTCTTTACACAAATAATAAATGGGCTGAGAAATTAGGGAGACAACACCTTTTACAATAGCCACAAATAATATAAAATACCTTGGTGTGACTCTAACCAAGTAAGTGAAAGATCTGTATGACAAGAACTTCAAGTCTTAGATCAAAAGAAATTAAAGAAGATATCAAGTGATGGAACGATCTCCCTTATTCATGGATTGGTAGGATTAACATAGTGAAAATGGGCATTTTACAAAAAAGTAATCTACAGATTCTATGCAATCCCTATAGAAATTTCAACACAATTCTTCACAGAGATAGAATGATTTTCAACTTCATATGGAAAAACAAACACCCAGAATATCTAAAGATGATCCTGAACAATAAAATAAATTCTGGAGGTATCACCATCTCTGACTTCAAGCTGTATTACAAAACAATAGCAATAAGAACTGCATGGAATTTGCACAGAAACAGGCAAGTTGATCAATGGAGTTGAATCAAAGACCCAGAAATGAACCCACATACCTTCGGACACTTGGTTTTTGACAAAGAAGCCAAAATCATACTATGTTAAAGAGACCACATTTTCAACAAAATGTGCTGATCTGACTAGAAGTCTGCATGTAGAAGAATGAAAATAGATACACAAAACCCAAGTCCAAATGGAACAAAGCCCTCAACATAAAACAAGACACAGTAAATTTAATACAACAGAAGATGGGTAATAGCCTTGAAATAGTTGGTATAAAAGGCAAATTCCTGAACAGAACAACAATTGCTCAGGTAGTATGGTGAAGAACTAATAAGAAGAACTTCATGAAAGTGAAACGCTTCTGTAAGGTGAAGGATACTGTCAATAGAACAAATTAACAGCTTACAGATTGGGAAAAAATCTTCATCACCCCTACATTTGATAGAAGGCTAATATCTAAAATGTATTTACAAAAAGCCCTAGAAGTTAGCAACCAACAATCCAAATAACTCAATTAAAACTGTGTTGCAGAACTAAACAGAAATTTCTCCACAGAGGAATCTCAAATGGCTGAGAAGCACTTAAAGGACTTATTGGCCTTTAAGGAGAGGAGAGGCCCTTGGTCCTGTGAAGGTCTGTGGATGCCCCAGTATAGGGGAATTGCAGGGCAGGAAGGCAGGAGGGAGTGCATGGGTTGGGAAGCACCCTCATAGAGGCAGGGGAGGAGAGATGGGTTAGGGGAATTGTCTAGGGGAAACTAGGAAAGGGGATAACATGTATTTGAAATGTAAATACATAAAATATTCAATTAAAAAAAGGAAAAATAAAGTCATATTTCCAAAGTTAAAAAACAAAAAGAAATGTTAAATGTTCTTAGTCACCAGGGAAATGCAAATCAAAACAACATGGAGGTTCCACTTTATACTCATCAGAATGGCTAAGATCAAGAATTCAAACGATGGCATGTGCTGGCAAGGTTGTGGATCAAGGGGAACACTCTTCCACTGATGGTTATAGTGCAAACTTGTACAGCCAATCTGGAAATCAATTTTTTCTGTTTTTCAGAAGATTGGGAATAGTTCTCCCTCAAGACCTAGCTATACCACTCCTGAGCATATACCCAAAAGATGTCCTAAAGCACAGGGACACCTGCTTAACTATGTTCATAGCAGCTTTATTCATAACCAGAAACTGGAAATAATTTGGATGTATCTCCACTGAAGAATGGATACAAAAATGTGTTATATCTTCACAATGGACCACTACTCAGTCATCAAGAACATCATGAATTTTGCAGACAATGGATGGAACCAGAAAACATCATCCTATGTAAGGTAACCGAGACCTAAAATAACATGTAAGGTATGTACTCACTTATAAGTGGATATTAGCCACAAAGTACAGAATAGCAATGCTATAATCAACCAACCAATCAACGCCAAATAATCAGGGCCCAAAGAAAGATGGTGGAATCTTTTTCAGAAGGGGAAAGAAAATAGATATTGGAGATTGATGGAGGGAGAGAACAGGGTGGAAAAGGGGATGGGGATGAGAGTAGGAGGTCAGATTTACATATGAGAGTAGCAGAGAGAAGGGGAGAGAGAAGGGAGATTGGAGGCAGGGTGGAGGGAAGCTGCTATGGTCTTTAGGGATGACTCTATCTGAGATTCCTAGCAGTAGGAGATATAGATTCTGAATTGAACACCTCCTGTAGCCAGGCAGCACTCCCAGTGGAGGAATAAGAACAGCAACCCACCCACAAAACCTTCACCCCAAATTATGTTTGTCCTGACTACAAGATGTGCAGGGACAAAGATACAGCAGAGACTGGGGCAGTGGCCAACCAATGACTGTCCCAAATTAAGACCCAGACCATGGGCAAGAACCAATCCCTGACACTATTAATGATACTCTGTTATGCTTGCAGACGTGAACCTAGTATAATTATCTTCTGAGACGCTTCACCTAACAGCCAGTGGAAAGAGATGCAGTGACTCATGCGCAAACATTAGATGGAGCTTGTGTGGCCAATGGAAGTTGGGAGAAGGATTGAGGGACCTGAAAAGGACAGGGACTCCACAGGAAGACCATCAGAGTCAACCTGTACCCTGGAGACTTCCAGAGACTGAATTACCAATCAAAGAGCAAGGACTGGCTAGACCTAGGCCCTCTGCACATATGTAGGTCCCTAATAACTGGAGCAGGGGCTGCCCCTGAGCCTCTCGCCTGCCTGCCTGCCTGCTGCCTGCCTGCTGCCTGCCTGCTGCCTGCCTGCTGCCTGCCTGCTGCCTGCCTGCTTGCTGATCCTAAATGACTGCCTTATCTGGTCTTAGTGGGAAAAGATGTGCCTATTCCTGCAGTGACCTCATGTGCAAGGGTGAGACTGTGGGGGTGATACCCCAAAAGGGGGCTCCCCTTCTAAAAAGAAGGGGAAGGTGGAAGGGAGAGGGGATTTCTGTGAAGGGGTTACTGGGAGGAATTTAGAAAAGATTGATATTGGGTTGTAAAGTGAATAATTAAATATATTTAAAATTAAACTCTGGCTTTTTCATTTAAAAAAGAAAGGAAGGAAAGAAAGGAGGGAGGGAGAGAGAGGGAGAAAGAGAGAGGAAGGGAGGGAGGGAGAGAGAGACACAGAGAGAGACAGAGAGAGACACAGAGACAGAGAGAGACAGAGAGAGAGAGAGAAAAGAGAAAGGGTGAGCTCAAAGAGGACTTGGAGAGATAGATCTGCGATGAAAGACACTTGGCACAAATCCTATGACCTGAATTTGTTTCCTGGATCCCCACATGGTGGAATGAAAAGATGTTGTCTTTGGGTCTCCACTGTGTGTTGTCGTATAGTGGGCTTTCCCCATCCAGGTTATATAAATGATTGAATAACTAGCTAACCAACCAACTAACTAAATGTAAAAAGAATGTCAAAAGGTATTAAAAGAGGTAGGATTGTCAAATGCCTTGGTTTCATCATCAGATCTTATATAGGCAAGAAATTTTCTGAGTGTTTTCTTTAAATGTAATTTGACAACTGTATACAGTGTGTGATGTGTAAAATTATTTAGAAATTTGTACAATTATAATAATATAAGTGAAGCTCTCCACTTTTTTAGTGGCAACCTGTCACCCTTACCTCTATGTAATTTTCTCAGAGACATGTAAAATGATTTATGTTGTCGGTATACAAAAGACTTTATTTTTATTTTATTTTTTGAGTCAGTCATTTTTATTTACAGGACAATGGGAAAGGAGTTGTTTACCACAGCACAAAGGACTCATAAATAGATGTTTCCTAAAGCAGGAAACTGGCATGTGAAAAGAATAATGAATTCTGGATTACCCAAGGAGACTTTATATCTAGACACACACACACACATACACACACACACACACACACACACACACACACGCACACACGCACACACACACACACACACATATATATATATAGTATATAATATACTTCATAGTATATACTATATATATATACACTATGAAGAAATGCATTCCTGGTGGATCAGTTAGTCAAATCCACTTTTTAAAGTATAATTTGTCTGAATTGATCATTGGAATTCTATATAATGCAGTCAGTTATATTAGGTACGTTGAGCTGTGTTTTCTGTTTGATATTGGTAGTTTCTATTGCCTTAAAAGTGTTACACAAAAAAATATATTCTTCTGGCTTACCACTTGTCTTCATCTTGGAATATCTGAGGCTGAAGTATAAGATATAGAAAACATTTCTATATTGTCACATCTTCAGAGTTACAAAAGACTTTAAAAGTTAATACAGAAAAACAAACAATCTAACAGATAAATAGGTAAGGAACTATGCAATTATTGACTAAATCATCAAGTTTTTTATTACTATGTGTGTCACATGCTTTAAGCAACATTTCGCTATTTTTTGTTTGCAAATTAATTTTGTTTCACCATACAAAATATTTGTATTTTAGTAGTTATGTTCACATATCTTTGATTCCATATTTTGTCTTCTCTTTTTTGTTCATAAAAACGTATTTCATTCTTAGAAAATATTAATAATCTTTCCTATACCCTTCTTAATCATTCTTGTTTTATCTTAATCCAAACCAGTTGGACCCTCAGGATAAGCTTCCAATATTGATAATTACAATAATTTCCAGGATTATATGATGATGAGATAACAGACTCCTGTAGCTGTCCTCTGACTTCTTCACATAACTGTAGCATGTGAGTGTCCCACACCTGACACACAGATACAGACAAAATAACTAATGAGGTAGCTAAGGAGATATACTGCCTGATTTCTCACAATGGGGAAGGGATGATTCAAAGGAAAAAATGAAGCAAATTTAATCTACTCCTAAATGTAGGAAAAACAAAGAGAGCTTTGCCAACTATGTAACAAATCATGTCATGTTAAATTTTCTTGGTGAGGTTGATTTTACAAAGGGAAGGAAAGAAAAACCTGGAGTGCTTACGAAGCTCTTTTCTATATTGTGTGTTGTTTCTCCGGTAGATAGACTCGTGTAAGGCTGGGTATGTTTTGTGTTCCACAGGAAATTGCTTTAATTTGGCAAACAACTATCCCTGTATAATAGTGGGAAACTATACAAATATATAAGATAGCTGAGAGTGAGAAAAGCCTCTTTCCATAAGTTTCCATTCAATGTCATCTGTCTTTGGCAGAGGAAGATGACAAACTGAAACTTTGAATGAACTTTCCAAATTGCTTCTCTTTACTTCTAGCAAAACTATGGAATGACCTGGATCTCCACCCTATCATGCTTTGCACTGAGCCCAAAAGTGCAAGATCACATATGTGTAAATAAGTCTATGATGATATAATATTTTTGCCATCTTTCAAATATCTTTTCTAGATTGTGCCTATTGCTCATTTAAACTCATGGATGCTTTGATATTCATAAAAAGTTCCCCTTTCAATGGGACTTATGAATTATAAAAACTATCTATTTATCTATTTATCAATCATCTATCTAAACTATTTATATTTTAATATCTGTGTGTCTGCATGAGTATTCCACAGCACAAGTGTAGAGGTCAGAAAACTTGTGAGAGTGCTTTCTATTTTTCAACCATGTAGGTCCTGGGGATCCAACTTAGCTCACGAAGGACCTTTATTCCTGAGCCACTTCACCAGCCTCCATTTGTTCATTGCAGATTGAACTTGTCTTTAATTTTTTAAATCTTGTACTTTTATTAATTACTTTATTTCTTTACATTTCAAACGTTATCCCCCTTTCCTGTCTCCTCTCCTTGAGCCCCCCCCACGCCTCTCCCCCTCCCATTTGTGTGTAAGAGAGTGCTCCCCTACCCAACCATCCAATTCTGCCTCACACCTTTAGCATCCCCTTCTCTGGGGCATCAAGAACCAAGTGCCTCTCGTCCCACTGATACCAGATAAGGCTGTCCTATGCTACATATGTAGTGACAGCCATGCCTCCTCCGTGTATGTTCTTTAGTTGATAGAGTAGTCCTTAGGAGTTCTGAGGGTCTTGTTAGATGATACTGTTGTTTTTCCTATGAGGTTGTAATCCCCTTCAGTTCCCTCAGTCCTCCCCCTAGCTCTTCCATGGGATTCTCCAGGCTCAGCCCCATGGTTGGCTGAGTGTATCTGAATCTGTCTTAGTAAGGTGCTGGCATAGCTTTTCAGAGCTTTTAACATTTTAACCAAATGCATTTCTTTGTACTGGACATCAATTCATTCCAGTAAAGAGTATGGATGGAGAGATTTCTTCACATCTTTTGACACTTGGATTCAAAATTCACATACTTTCACTTTGCTTTTCTTAGCTCAACAATCCTTGATAATTTGACACCATACTGGTTAGCCAAACTACTAGGAGTGATTTTCCCATAGGATACTATTAGTGACTTATATTACAGAGTTTGAATAATCCACTTTTTTTAATTGAACAACTTTACTTTAAAAAACAAAGATAAACATACAGATTTTAAAAGCATTTTTGCATAACAGTATATGAATACATTTTGTCAGTACTTGATTTTTTAAAGGTTTGATAGTATGCCTTAAAATCTTACTAGTTACAATGAGAATAAAGTACATGTAAAACAAGATGTAACCTAGAAGTAGTCAAAGTTTTCTTGGAGTGTAAGAATTAAGCATAATGATTTTTCATTTTTTTTGACCTTTGTTTTTCTTGAACTTCATATACTCTGAAAGATGTTTCTGGGGTGTTCAGAGCTTTCTGGGGTTAGTATCGAATTATCAGTGACAGCATATTATGTCTGTTCTTTTGTGACTGGGTTACCTAACTCAGGATGATATTCTCTAGATGCATTCATTTTCTTAAGAATTTCATAATGTCATTGTTTCTGATAGTTGAGTAGTACTCCACTGTGTAAATATACTACAATTTTTGTATCCATTCATCTACTGAAGGACATATGGGCTCTTTCCAGCTTCTTCTAAACAGGGCTGCTATGAACATTGTGGTGCATGTGTCTTTTTTGTATGTTGGAGCATCTCTGCGGTATATGGCCAGAAGTGGAATAACTGAGTCTTCAGGTAGTATCATGTCCAATTTTCTGAGGAACCACCAGACTGATTTCCAGAGTAGTTGTACCAGTTCACAACCCCAACAAAAGTGGAGAAGTGTTCCTCTTTCTCTGCATCCTCGCCAGCATCTGCTGTCATTTGAATTTTTGATCTTAGCCATTCTGACTGGTGTAAGGTAGAATCTCAGGGTTGTTTTGATTTGCATTTCCCTGATGGCTAATGATGTCGAGCACTTCCTTAGATGTGTCTCAGCCATTCGAAATTCCTCAACTGAGAACTTTTTGTTTAGCTCTGTACCCCATTTTTAATAAGGTTGTTTGATTACCTGGTGTCTAACTTCTAGAGTTCTTTGTATACTTTGGATATTAGGCCTCTATCAGATGTAGGGTTGGTAAAGATATTTTCCCAATCTGATGGCTGCCATTTTGTTTTCTTGACAGTGTCCTTAGCCTTACAGAAACCTTGCAATCTCATTAAGTCCCATTTGTCGATATTTGACCTTAGAGCACAGGCCATTGGTGTTCTGTTCAGGAAATATTCTCCTGTGCCTATGTGTTCTAAGGTTTTCCCTAATTTCTCTTCTAATAGTTTCAGTGTACATGGTTTAATGTGAAGATCTTTGATCCACTTGCACTTGAGCTTTATACAAGGAGATAAGAAAGGGTCTATTTTTATTCTTCTGCATGATGAGTGCCAGTTGGACCAAAACCATTTGTTGAAGATGCTGTCCTTTTTCTATTGAATGTTTACAGCTCCTTTGTCAAAAATAAAGTGACCATATATGTGAGGGCTCATTTCTGGATCTTCTATTCTATTCCATTGATCCATGTGCCTATCTCTGTACCAGTACTATGCAGTTTTTAACACAATTGCCTTGTAATATAGCTTGAGGTCAGGGATAGTGATTCCTGCAGATGTTTTCTTGTTGCTGAGGATGGATTTTGCTATTCTAGGTCTTTTGTTATTCCATATGAAATTGCACATTGCTCTTTCCAACTCTATGAAGAACTGGATTGGTATTTTGATGGGGATTGCATTGAATCTGTAGATGGCTTTTGGTAAGATGGCCATTTTTACAATTTTGATCCTTCCAATCCATGAACATGGGAGTTCTTTCCATTTTCTGAGATCCTCCTCAATTTCTTTCTTTAGAGGTTTGAAGTTCTTGTCATACAGGTTCTTCACTTGCTTAATTAGAATCACACCAAGGTATTTTGTAGTTTTTGCGACTATTGTGAAGGGTATCTTTTCCCTAATTTCTTTCTCCACATGTTTGTCCTTTGAATATAGGAAGGCTTCTGATTTGTTTGAGTTAATTTTATATCCAGCCACTTTGATGAACTTGTTTTTCAGCTGTAGGAGTTCTCTGGTGGAATATTTGGGGTCACTTAAGTACACTATCACGTCATTTGCAAACAGTGATCTTTTTACTTCTTCCTTTCCAATTTGTATCCCTTTGATTTGTTTTTGTTGTCTAATTTCTCTGGCTGGGACTTCCAGTTCTATGTTGAATAGGTAGGGCTAGAGTGGGCAGCCTTGTCCATTCCCTGATTTTAGTGGGATTGCTTCAAGTTTCTCACCATTGAGTTTGATGTTGGATATTGCTTTGCTGTATATTGCTTTTATTACGTTTAAGTCTGTACCTTGGATTCCTGTTCTTTCCAAGACTTTTAACATGAAGGGGTGTTGAATTTTGTCAAATGCTTTCTCCGAATCTAGTGAGATGATCATGTGATTTTTTTTCTTTGAGTTTGTTTATATGGTGGATTACGTTGATGGAGTTTTGTATATTAAAACCATCCCTGCGTGCCAGGGAGGAAGCCTACTTGCTCATTGTAAATGATCATTTTGATGTGTTCTTGGATTCGGTTTGCAAGAATTTTGTTGAGTATTTTTGCATTAGAGTTCATAAGTGAGATTGGTCTGAGGTTCTCTTTCCTTGTAGTGTCTTTGTGTGGTTTAGGAATGAGGATTATTGTGGCCTTGGAAAATGAGGTAGGTTGGGTTCCATCTGACTCTATTTTATAGAATAGTTTGGAGAGTATTGGTATGTGGTCATCAATAATTGCCTGATAGAATTCTGCACTGAACAGATCTGGACCTGGGCTTTATTTGGTTGGAAGGCTTATGATGACTGCTTCTATTTCTTTAGGTGTTATGGGATTATTTAGATGGTTTACCTGGTCCTGGTTTAACTTTAGTATCTGGTATCTGTCTAGGAATTCATTCATTTCCTCCAGGTTTTCCAGCTTTGTTGAGTATAGGCTTTTGTAATAGGATTTGATGATTTCCTGAATTTCCTCAGTTTCAGTTATTAGGTCTGCACTTTCATTTCTGATTTTGTTAATTTGGATACTCTCTCTTTGCCCTCTAGCTAGTCTGGCTAGGGGTTTATCAATCTTGTTAATTTTCTCAAAGAACCAGCTTTTGGTTTTATTGATTCTTTGAATGTTTCTTTTTGTTTCTACTTGGTCAATTTCTGCTCTGAGTTTGATTATTTCTTGCCATCTGCTCCTCTTGGATGTATCTGCTTCCTTTTGTTCTAGAGCTTTCAACTGTTTTGTCAAGTTACTAGTATATTCTCTTTCCAGTTTCTTTTTGGAAGCACTCAGAGTTATTAGATTTCCTCTCCGAGCTGCTTTCATTGCATTCCATAGGTTTGGGTATGTTGTGTTTTCATTTTCATTAAATTCTAGAAAATCCTTTATTTCTTTCTTTATTTCTTCTTTGACCCTGCTATCGTTTAATAGAGCACTGTTTAGTTTCCATGTGTATATGGGATTTTTGTTGTCTTTGTTTTTATTAAAGACCAGTCTTAGACCATGGTGATATGACAGGATGCATGGAACTATTTCAATCTTATATCTATTGAAGCTTGTTTTGTAATCGATCATATGGTCAGTTTTGGAGTCGGTGCCATGAGGTGCTGAGAAGAAGGTATATTCTTTTTTTTAGGATGTTATGTTCTGTAGATGTCTATTAATTCCAACTGGTTCATAACCTATTCTAGTTTTACTGTGTCCCTGTTCAGTTTATGTTTCCATGATCTATCCTTTGATGAGAGTGGGGTATTGAGGTCTCCCACTATTATTGCGTGTGGTGCAATGAATTTTTTGAGCTTAAGTAGGGTTTCTTTTATGAATATGGGTGCTCTTGTATTTCGACCATATTTGTTAAGGATTGATAGTTCCTCCTGAGAAATTTTCCCCGTAATGTGTAAAAAGTGTCCTTATTTATCTTTTTTGAGATCTTTTGGTTGAAAATCTACTTTATTTGATATTAGAATGGCCACTCTAGCTTGCTTCTTGGGACCGTTTGCTTGGAAGGTTTTTTTCCCAACCTTTTACTCTGAGATAGTGTCTGTCTTTGTCTCTGAGATGAGTTTCCTGTATGCAGTAAAATGCTGGGTTTTGTCTATGTATCCAGTCTGATAGCGTATATCTTTTTATTGGGGAATTGATTCCATTTATGTTAACAGATATTAAGGAATAGTGGTTTCTGTTTCCTGCTATTTTTGCTTTTGGAGGTATAATTGTGCCTATGTGTCTTTCTTCTTTTGGTTTTCTTGCTTAGGTATTTTCTTGTTTTTACTGGGATGTAGTTTCCCTCCTTGTATTGGGTTTTGCACCTATAATTGGTTTTAGTGCTGGGTTTGTGGTCAGATATTGTGTAAATTAGGTTTTGTCTTGGAATATCTTGGTCTTTCCATCTATGGTGATTGAGAGTTTAGCAGCTTGGGCTGACACTTGTGCATGATGTCTGTCCAGGATCTTCTAGCTTTCATAATCTCTGTTGAGAATGTGGGTGTGATTCTGATTGGTCTGCCTTTATATGTTAAATGACTTTTTTCCCTTACTGCTTTTAGTATTCTTTCTTTGCTTTGGGCATTTGCCGTTTTGGGTATTATGTGTTGGGGGGAATTTTTTTTTTTTCTGGTCCACTCTATTTGGAGTTCTGTAGGCTTGTTTTATGCGCATGGTCTTCTCATTCTTAAGGGTAGGGAATTTTCCTTCTACGAAGTTGTTGAAGATACTTACTGTGCCTCTTGGTTGATATTCTTCGCCCCTGTTGTATTCCTATTATCCTTATGTTTGGTCTTCTTATTGTGTCCTGGATCTCCTGGACATTTTGGGTTAGGGGCTTTTTGGCTTTTGCATCTTCTCTGACTGTTTTGTCTATGTTTTCCATGTTTTCTTCGGTCCCTAAGATTCTCTCTTCCATATCTTGTAATCTGTTGGAGATGCTTGCATCTGTGACTCCTGATTTCTTTGTTAGGCTTTCTACCTCCAGGGTTGTCTCTTTTAGAGTTTTCTTTATTGGCTCCATTTACATTTTAAATTCCTCCATCTCTTTGGTTCTGTTTTCCTCTAGTTTTTTGATTTCTTGGAGTGTTTTTCTTGTTTTCTCTTTAAAAGCTTCTATTTCTTTATGCTTTTCCTTTATTTCTTGTTTAAGTATCTCTATCATCATCTTGAGGTATGATTTCTGGTCTGAGTCTCCTTTTTCGGAGTATTTGGCATTCTGCTGTTTGCTGTGATGGGAGAGCTGGGTTCTGGTGTTGCCAGGTTGACTTGGTTTCCTTTGGGTAATTTCTTTCACTTTCCTCTATTGCAGAGTTCCTGCTCCCCTGAACCAATTGGGGGGGGGTGCTTTTCAGTGTGCTTGGGCCTAGCTCTCTCTCTGCCCTGGCTATTCGCAGTGCAATCTCACCAGGCCTGCTTCCCTGGATCTCTGCTGTTCCTGGTAGATCAATCCACTTTTTTTTTCTTTATCCTAATAATTCTTTTAATTACAGATGGACCTAAACAAATGGATTAAAGTGCCTCCCATTCCCCCTTGTTGATATTTTTATATAGAGCTGAGATAGGTTAGTTAAGACATTTTATGAATGAAATTACAGAAGACAAAATTGTGACTTAAGATCCGCAAGGTATATGCCACAAATTTCCTTAAGTCTGGCATTTATCAAACATTTCAACAACTTCTTTAGTTTTGTTTTGGTAAACTAAGCTTGGTAAACCTTTCAGAGCCTGTGTGTTAGACTGGCAGTAAAAAGGCTCCCCCAAGCATTTTCAGTTGTGATGAAATGGCACTTCTTCCAGTGAGCACATATGCACAGCAAATGAACATGTTTAAAGCACAATGGCTCAGAATAAACCTAAACAAGATCTCTCTCTCTCTCTCTCTCTCTCTCTCTCTCTCTCTCTCTCTCTCTCTGTCTCTCTCTCTCTGTCTCTGTCTCTCTCCCTCCTTCTTTCTATCTCTCCCTCTCCCCTTCCCTCCCTCACTTCCTCCCTCTTTTTACTCCACTCATCAATCATCAGATCTTCAAGCTCTGGCTTGTGACTTTAGAATAAATAGTCCAATGGCTTAAAATGACTCCGTACTATTTTTGATGCAACTAGAATCATTGACTTTTAAAATATAGCCTCTGGCTTAGCATGTTCTTAAACTATTTGTATCTAGCCTTAACAATGTGAAAATAACTTTTCATTGTGTACTATGTGTGTCCTTCTAGCAGCTGCATCAAAGAGGTCAGGCATTAACAAGGCTGCAACAGCATGGCAAATCTCCTGTGAGATGACAAGCGGGTAATACTTGATTAGAATCAAGCTGAGGCTTCTTAAATTTCTGTTTGTATTCATGACCTTCTTTGCAAAGATGAAATTGAACTGTTGCTGTGTTATTGATTCATTCTATAAAACCCTGGGAGAGACAACAGAAAGCCTCATGGTGATGGATGGGGACTTCAAGATGATAGACACCACAAGCCTGGTCTGATAGCTTTCTTCCTAATGGCTTCATTGTCTTCGGGCTTACTTGGTGATGGTTTTGAGCTCTAGGGAAAACAAGAAGGGAGGGAGGAGGAAGTTTCAGAGACAGATCAGTGTCCAAGTTTCACTAAGCTCATTCTTCACAGCTATAATGAAAGCAGATAGTGGAAAAAATGCTGAAGTACTACATGTGCTTACAATTATATGTGCTCACAACTATATGAAAAATATGCACTGTACAACATAGGGAAATTAACAAAAATGTTAACAGTTATTGTATCGTGACTGGTTATTTTTCTTATTTACTTTGCATTTTCTCATAGTATATATGCTAACTGGCATTGTTTTATAACAATTTTTTTCTACATTAAAAATTTAAAGAAAAAAATGTCTTTCATATCCCAAGACAGATTTACCCGTTGCTTTAATATAAATATATTGTATTGTGAAAAATTACTAACATGTTTGCTGTTAAGATTAAACAACATCTCAGTTTCCTTAATTGGACTTCGTTATCTGACCTCAGTGGGACAGTTCTACAGTTATGATATGCTGGGGGGGCAATGTGATACTCAGTGGGTCTCCCCCTTCTCAGAGGAAAAGAGGAGGGAAGAATAGGGGAGGATTTGTGTGAGGGGGTACTGGAAGGAAAGTTAGGTCTGATTTTGGGATATAAAGTGTATACATATATAAAGTAATTAAAAAATAATAAAGAACATGAAATTTTGTTCCAGTCAGCATTGTTTAAGACAGCACTTCAGAAGAAACTTGAGAAATCCAGGAATAAAAATATTTAATGTTGAATGGTCCTCTCTGGATATGCTGATTGCCAAATGGAAGAACAACAATATCAGCCAACCAGACCCTTCCCCCCAGCTCTCCCAGGGACTAAACCATCAACCAAAAAACTACACATGGAGAGACCCATGGCTCCAGCTGCATATGTAGCAGAGGATGGCCTTCTTTGACATCCATGGGAGGAGAGGCCCTGGGTCCTGTGAAGGTTAGATGGACCAGTGTAGGGGAGTGGCAGGGTAGGGAGGCAGGAGGGAGTGGGTGGGTGGGTGGTGGAGCACCATCATAGAGGTAGTGAGAGGAGGGATGGGATAGGGGTATTCTGTAGGAAAAACTGGGAAAGGGTATGATATTTGAAATGTAAATAAAGAAAATATGTAATAACAAATCATATTATAATTTGTTATAATTATAATTATAATTAAAAACTATAATTCAGAAAACCAACATATGCATTACCGAGTTTTAGTCATAAAGCTTAAAAAGTTTAATTCTTTGTTGTTTTAAAAAAGGTGTAAGAATAAACACTAAAAAAAGAAAGAGACTAAGGCTATAAAGGGAAGCCAGGTGACAAAATCAGGTGACTATCACAATTCAAAAGCAGAGCTCTGAATTTAAGGTCAGAGGTTAGCTTTCCCACCTATAACCTACTAAAGCTCACAGCTTAAGTTAGGATTGTTTCCTTGAAGGCTCGAGGCCCTTCACTCTTTTTTGAAGTCCAGTTTAAGCCTCTACTGCTATACTTCCAGCTGAATGACTGTTATTAATAAGAGTTTCTGGTTTTTATTTTCAGTAGGATTTACTTTCAAGAAAATGGGGAGGCTTTCACAATTATAAGTAACATTTAATGTAAAAATTAAAAATATCCACACCCATAACACTCACAAGAAAATTCTTACCAAAACAAACTCCAAAAACTGAATGAACCTAGTCAATTTTTTATTTTAACTCCAAATCTCTGTATTAAAATTTATTTGTCTAATGGCAAATCACTCTTGCCTCCTAATGGAAAACCATTACCTTCCAAGTGCTTATTTGGGTGCCCGTGTCAGCTTCCAGCAATCTTTGGAGAAAGGAGTACTTCTTCCACCAAATGTTACTTATTTATCCTTTATCTGACTGCAACTTCTAGTCCAGCAAAAAGGGATTTAATGACAACACTTCTAAGGTTCGACTAGTCTCCTATTCAGCATAAAATGGTTAATTACACTGAATAGGTTCCCTAATCAGACAATAGTATTTTGGAATCTTATGTTTTGAGGGGCGGGGGGCTGGCCTTGCTGTGTCAGATACTATGCTGTATGGTATATCTGTTCCAAAGAGTTTTTCAAGGATTATAGGATTATGTTTTTGATCATGAGACCGAAACCGGCTTGAAAAATTTCTGACAGTTGTCGATGCGGGGGCTTACTAAGCAAGCCTATGGAATGCACGGGAACTTGGTCTGGGAGATTTCTGAAACCAGGTGTCACCTCCCTTGGGGGAAAACTGTGACCTGTTGGGTCAATTGCTGGCACCAGCTTGACTGGAGTGAGTTTAGCTGCAGGCAAGAGTTGGCCTGAGTGACTCCACAGCTGCCATCCTGATCTCCCAGAGAGGGAGCTGGGATAGGCATTATCCTGCCCAGTTTTAAGGGAGCAGTGTCTATTGGGAAGGCATTCTGTGTGGATGGTTACTTGAAGAGTTGGCTGTCAAGAAGTGTGCATTCCAGTATAGCAGTCACAGTCTTTTAGGACCTGTTTCTATTTTACCTGATCCCATCAGGGTTCGTTATTTCATGCCCCACAGCATCATAAAATATTGCCATGATAGGCTAGGTTGCAGTTTTATTTGTTTTTATCCTTTTCTCTGAATGTGCTATCTTTTTATTTATTTTATTTTTCTTTTTTTTGGTGTTTCTAGAGATCAATCCCATGGCCTCACACACGTTTGGAAAACACTAAAATTGACCTACATCTCCGGCCAGCTCTCCTTGTATGGGATTTCACTTGGATGCCTTAAGCACATTTTCAAGATCTGATGAAAAATCATGTTCTATATTCCAGCTCTCTGCAGCTGCTCTTCTACTTCTGCTGTTGCTGCTGCTTCTGTGGCTGCTCTAATGACTGCTGCTGTTTGCATGGTTCTCCCTGTGTTTGTGTGTGTGTGTGTGTGTGTGTGTGTGTGTGTGTGTGTGTGTGTGTGCATCCTCTCCTAAGGTGAGACTAGGTCCAGTATTCTTTCTGAGAAACATCCCACTCTCAGTGGGACCACTGTTCTCTTCCCTGAGTCCTTCTCTGTCCAGGTGCCACTGGCTAAGCCGTGTATACTCCTGGCTGGTCTTGCTCCCACACCGGACACCCCAGCCTTGAAAACTGCTGACTTCCATGAAGCTCTGTTTCCCACCACAATCCGCCTCTGTTTGTTGGATTCAGCTTTTCATCTTCCCCATGGTTTTAGCCAGGAAGGAACAGCAGCTTCTGGGCAGCATGCCATAAGCAAGACTAGTCCCTCAGGAGCACCGCTTTTTCTGTTTCTCAGTTTTCAATGCTCCTGCTTTAAATCTTTTTCTTCCCCAGCACTGCACATGGGTTACATTCTGCTCTGGGTTTCTGCCTACAATAGTGACTAGTAGTACATTTATAATTTAGAAACAAGTTTTCCTCAGTAGAAGCACTGGGTAAAATAAAGCTAATTAACAAACAAAGAACAAATGATTTCTGAGAGATTTTACGAATCTTGATCTGGTATGAGTTATAGCACATTTTATTCCTGGAAAAATAACACCCAGAAAGGAAAGGAGGACTGTGCATAAAATGTACCATTCTGTTAAGATGAAGTACGTCATACAAGAAACTCTGGATGAACTTTCGGTACGTAGTTACTGAAAAGAAACCACCAAAAAGGTTTTGCTTTTTGCTTCTTCATTATCGAGACTTTAGTGCATACAACTGATAAAATAAACAAGCATACAGCGACACCTTAAATGTGGTTCTAAATACAAGGTCTCTCACTTCACAAAACATGTGCTTTCCTAAAAAGCTTTGTGTAGATACACTTTGGAAAATCCAGTCACATCTTAAGGGCACTGAGGGAGCAAGCTACTTAAAGGAACTCTGTATGCAGTGAACATTTTTTGCAGTGTGAAAGAGTCCTATCTATTTTCTGTATTACATTTTCTTTCAGGAATGGGCCCCTTCCTTTTTGTTTTACCCCAGTGTTATAAAGCAGAAAACTTGAAAACAGAGACTTACGTTTTAATGATTTGTTGATTGATGTAGAAGCTGACATGCATAATCATGCCTAAACAAATCAGTGCTCAGCCTGAAAGAACAGTCAGCCATTTAAGAGACTCCATGAACAGCAGAGAGCAATGGAAAACTTTCTCTTTAGTGTTTCGGCCACTCAACCAACTTTCTTCAGAGACTCATGCTATGTTTGGCTGCTCTCAAAATTCCGACTTTTTAATATTTGAAGTTTTGCTGCAGAAGAAAAAAAACCCTTTTAACAGAAAGCTTTAAAAATGGCTGCAGTAGTTTAACTTGAGTAAAAACAATCTAGAAAGAAATGTTAACACTCAAATAAGTACAGACAGCGCCATGTACACACACACTTTTAAACTTTTTATCAGTTCACTTAACAAATACTTATTTGACATGTACAGACTGATAGATACTGTATTTGTTTACATGTTTCTCTTTAGTCCACATTCTTACAATACATACAAATCCTACCGAATTACTAGATGCCCTTCTATATGTACCTGTATATATACTTCTCCTTCCTGCTTTCTTTTCCTCAGCTCCAGATCTACATGCGTGTTTAAATCTACCTCTCTGCCTCTCTCTGTCACTCCCTATCTGTCTGTCTTTCTCTTATCCGTTGACAATATTACATTATTTGAATAGTTTCAATGTATTGTTTTCTCAAAATTCCAATTCCAAAGGGATAGCAAGATAGTTCAGTGAATAAAGACACTTACGACTGGGCCTGAAGACATGAGTTCAATTCACATGGTGGAAGGAAAACTGTCTCCTGTGAGTTTACTTCTGATCTGAACTCACACAGATAAACAAATACAAATTACAAAAGAGAGTTCAAGGGAAACTGAGGAAAAATTGCAAGGAAATAGGTTTCTTAGACATCGTTAGAATAATGCATAATAATAGTACAGTCTCTATACAGGTCTCTCCTTGTCAAATGTCAGTAATCAGCACTCTATTAATCTGTTATACGCTTACAGGTATACTTAAAACTGAAACAAACTATTCTGCTACTATAGACTATTTAAATAAACCATAGAGGCATTTAATAGAATATTAGGCAGTTGAAATATAATGAATGTTATATAAAGAGAACCATATGCTATATGAAGTCCTATGCAGTGATGTCAACCCTAAATTTTAGGATATTTTGCAAGCTGTGTAACATAATGGACAGGATAGTGAGTGCTTCCTGCTATAAGACAGGGGCACATATTCGTAAACACTTCCCTCTTATGAAGCAATACTGGAAGTTTGCAAAAGAGACTAGAGCACAAAACTTTAGTGTGAATGGAGTAAGGTGGAGGAAAAAGTTCAGATGGGGCAAAAATAATTAGTAAAATGAATTTTGGAAACAGGGAAATTAAAATAGAATGGAGGGAAATTGGAAACAGTATTGACACCATTTTTAATAGCTGTTTCTGAAAACCAATGTAATATAATTCTCATGATTTGTAGTACATGTAATGTTTAACTCTAACAGTCTACCAGAATTCATTAATAGTTAAATACTCTACAGTAGCATTGTCCCATAAAATAAAGGTTAATAAAAACCTCATGTATAAAGGTTATCTAGCTACTTCAATACATGAAAACATGAATAAAAAATGTGGGAGGGTCAGGATTTCTCTGTTACCTTGTCTGTCCTGGAGCTCTCTCTGTAGTTCAGACTATCCTCGAACTGACAGAGATTCACCTGCCTCTGTCTCCCATGTGCTGGGATTAAAGCCATAAGCTTCCAATGCTAGGATCATAAGTAAAACTTTTAAAAATACTGTTCTTCACTTGGAGAAGCAAGATGGAAATATACTGATGTATAGCTGTTAAATATTTATGAACTGGGCATGGTGGCACGCACCTCTAATCTCAGCACTTGGGAGGCAGAGGCAGCCAGTTTGAATATAACCTGCTCTATGTACCAAATTTCAAGCCACCCAGGGCTACACAATAGGACCCAGTCTCAAAAAATTCTTCTTGCTGTAGTTGACATTCTTTTGTATATTAAGAACCTGACATTTGGTGTATAGTTTACAGATAGCACATAGAGACCAAGCTAGGAAATTGTCAATGGTGGCACTGACAAAGAGTCATCTATATGAATAAAAATTAAGTAGAATATTTCAATGTAAACTCACTATATAAAATGTAGTCGAATTACTTAAAAATAAATTTTAAGTTGTCAACTGCCAGCCATGAAGCCTGAGCTGCAAATGTTTATCTAGAAGATGAGTTTGCCATGAAGTGTGTGCTGTGCTGTGCAGATATTAACACAATCCCTTAAGTAAAGCAAGAAAATGCTCTTCTCAAACAAATCTATTTTCCAGTATGACATTTCCAGGCCTTTAAATGCTGACTTTTTGTAGCTTTTACAATCCTTTGTTGGCAAATGTTCAGAAATGTAAGAGATTGAACAAGACCGAACTGCAATAGTAGAAATGTACCACAAGAGGACCTGCAAAGACAAGCTGAGCTCAAATTATAGCTTTCCCTCTCGTATTAAACTGAAGTATAATTAGCAAACCTCTAGTCAGGATTAATGTGCTAGTTTGCTTACAATCTTAAAAGGTAATTTGTTCTAATTTAATTTGAAATTAGCCCATGGTGTGGGGATATTATCAGTAACTTGAGGCTACCAGAAGTAACATTTTAGCAAGAATTAGGAGAAGCAATGCAGTGCTGAAGATCATGGAGTGTGAAGTCACATAGCCCAAACTGAAAATCTTAATTCTGTCCCATATGACCTTCATTACCTCAGTGAATTCCTTGATTACATAGTAAGGCAGCCAGAGTATTACATCCTAAGATTTGTTGAGTATTAAGAAGATTACATATACAGTGCTTATCACAATGTACTTTATGAAGTGCTTAAGAACACACGTCATTATGATGGTAATTGGTTGTTACTCCTACTCCCCTGCAGATTTCTAACCGCTCTTTGGTAAGGAAGGGACACTGTTTAGATTGATATTCTTTCCTTCTGTTTAAGTAAGGACTGACACATATACATCATGGTTTAATTTTTAGAACCAGAAGGGACCATATAATTTATCTGAGAGTGCCAGCTCTGCCTAGCTTTAGTTAAGACTTACAATTCATATTGTTAGATCAGAGTTATGTTCTTTGATTTCTGTCCCTGGCTATTCCCTATAGTTTATACTCTTGATTCCATTTGAAGTGTATACTTTTGAAGTTTAATGCTTGGTATGATTTCCTCAGCTGGGAACGTTAGGCCTTGGATTCTGTACCATTGTCTTGCTCATCAAAACTCCTTTTCCAGTTTCATCTGTATCCTATTACTGAAGGTGATCTTCTCTAGCACTGCTCCCACTCTCCTCCTCTGTGAGCAAGTACTAAGATCCATGAAGAGCACTCCTAATCGAATGCCCATGAAGGTAAATAGAAACATATTTGCTTAAGTGAGTAATAATATGTCTTTAAAATGATGCATAGGTACATTTTGAATATGCAGTAATCCAAATATCTTAATATGCTCTATTCTCACAAATATGATACATCCAGTTTTATGTAATTATGTTTATTTCTACATAAAGAGTCAAACCACTTAAACATTTTAATAATAATTTTTCTTTATTCTTACGCATTTCACCTGTAAAATTATCTTTTATTCACAGAATATTATTGTTGTCCCAGAGGCTTACTGCTGAATAAGCTCACCCTTTCTAAGTCCCTCTGAACTCTGGCTGGCTTGTTCAACTTAGCTTTTCTGATTCAAAGTCCTCCCCAAGCTAACCAGGACATTTGAGGCTCTCAGAGGCTAAGCCACCAACCAAAGAGTATGCACAGGTTGGATGTAGGCCCACCCACACTTATATAACAGATGTGTAGCTTGGTCTTCATGTGGGTCCCCCAACACCTGGAGAGGGGGCTGTCCCAAAAGCTGTTGCCTGTATGTAGAATATGTTCTAACTGGTCTGCCTTGTCTGGCCTCAGTGTGAGAGGATCCACCTAGCCCTACAGTGACTTGGTGTTCCAGGGTGGGGGGATATGGAGGCACCCTCTCAGATCAGAAGGAGATGGAGAAGGAAATGTTTGAGGGGAAGACCTAGAGGAGGGCAGTGTTCAGTATGTAAATCAATCACTCAATCAACCAATAAATATTTAAAAAGGAGTCAGGTGTATTCTATCTCTGCTTTGTTCTGTTGAATCCTTTTCTGATCTGCACTTTGTCTGCACCTCTATTATATGCCACTTTCAAACATGACTGCTTCATTCTACAAACTAATTTTACCTTAAAGGTGTGTATCTGTATTCTATCCAGAGGGATTAAAGGTGTGTCTGCATTCTAGCCTAATCACACAGAACTAGGTCTTTGGATGTGATTCCTTGCCAAAGCAGCCATGTTGTTGAATTATAATTCCTCTACATCATCCATATATATAATCTGTCTCCTATTTCCTTGTGTAAATTCTTCCAGATTCACCCCCAACACAATCTCCTCCTATCTTTGTGTTATCTCTTTTCTGGTGATGCTTTTTTATTTAAAAAATTAGTAGAATAGATTTTGATCATATTCTTCCTCAACTCCTACCAAACCCCACAAAACAAGCAAAAATCAGTAAGACAAAGTAATTCTAAAACCAAATGAAACAGAAGCTCCCCACTTCACCCCCCCAGGTAGAAAAATAACAAACAAACTCCACACAGTTGGTTTTGTGTTGGCTACTGGTACTGAGCATGGGGCCTGCCCTGGAGTTTAGTTGATATATGAGGCCTGCCCTGGAATTTGGTTGACATATTCCATTGGAAAAAGCTGGTTGTCCATTTACAAGGAGGCATCAATTGCCAACAGCTTCTTGGTTAAGAATAGTACTTTGTGTCTGCTTCTTCATAGTGATAGGATTTTGTCTGGTTTGAACTTATACACAGATCTCTGTGACTTCATATGTGCGTCAGCTTTTTGTTTCCTGTTTTTCATTTCCTGTTTCCTATGAATCATCCTCCACCTCTGGCTCTTATTATCTTTCTGTCTCCTCTTCCACACAGTTCCTGAGCCTTGAGGTAAAAAGGTTTTGTGTAAGATGTCTGAATTAGAGCTGAGTGCGCCAATGTGTCATACTCTCTGCACATTGTCTACTTGTGGGTCTTTGTGTTAGTTCCTATCTACTGCAAGAAAAAGTTTCTCTGATGGGGGTTGAACAATGTATTTATATATGAGTATAACAATATGTCATTAGGAGTCATTTCATTGCTGTGTCTCTTAGCAGAAAAGTAGCACTAGGCTTCAGGTTTGCCCCCAGGCTCATGACTTACCTAATCTCAGGTTCTTGACCATATTCTCATGATCATATTAGATGGGCTCCATCTAATTCTGTTTTTTTACATCCAATCAAAAAGTGATAGATTATTCCTGTAACATCAATGCCATGATTGTACCATAGTATCTTGTAGGCAGGTCACTGTTGCAGATAGTAGGGCTTGCTGGTTGATATTGCTGACTACCTTTCTTCCCTGGTACTGTGCAAAGTATCTGCCAGCACTGTGAATGCTACTCAGTAAAAGTGATGCTAGTTGGGTACCAGCTGGATTTCTCCATGTTCGCTGACATAGGCTAGTGTTGTCCTCAGTAACAGGGCCTTATCATCAGGTTGTAGAGAGTAACCAATATCCATGGTAATGGTGATAATGTTTGTGGTGTTTATGGGACCACTTTGGCCAAGAACTCAATTAGATGTAACACATTCCTGACAATGGTGGTTTTCCTTGGTAGCATAAGATGTCTATATGGGACATCTCTCCTCCTTTATTTGGTGACTATTTAAATTTCTTCCATATGTGTAAATATTTTTAGGAAGCCCCCCACAGTGCTATGTTTTCAATTTTTTTCAAAAGTCCTTTTTTGTTAGTTGTCTATTCCCATTATCTCTCCTTTACCATGTGCTCCCTTCCTGTCCCCACTTAATCTTCCTCTTCTAGGCTCTCCTTTATCTCTCTTTTTTGTCCATTAACTTATTTATCTATTCACTTTACATCCTGATTGCTGTCCCCTCTTCTAGTACTCCCTCACATAGTCCCTCCTGCCATCCCCTTCCCCTTCTCCTCTGATAGGGTGGAGGCCCACCTTGCTTATCCCCCATATCCTGGTGCTTAAAGTTTCTATAAGACTAGGCCTTTCTTCTTTCTCCCACTGAGGCTAGACAATGCAGCCCAGCTAGAAGAGCATATTACACATACAAGCAACAACTTTTAGGATGGCTCCTACCCCATTTGTTCAGGACCCACATGAAGATCAAGCTATACATATGTAGCAGGGAAGCCTAGGTCCAACCTGTGCATGTTATTTGGTTGGTGATTCAGGCTCTGAGAGCCCCAAGTGTCTAGCTTGGTTGACTCTGTTGGTCTTCCTGCGGAGTTCCTATCCCCTTCAGAACCTGCAGTCCTTCCCCTGACCCTTAATCTCTTTAAAACACTGCATTCTATTTTTCCTTCTTTGGAAGATACCCTTATCCTTCTTGGTCCTTGAGGACTCCATTTACATATACAATGAAATGTGACCATATATGTCCTACATTTTTCTGTCTAACTCTCCCTAAATTCAATCCAACAGTATATGCTCCCAACATTGTGCCTTTTACTATTTTTAAGAATAACTTAGTAAGTCCAATTTTTCCTGCCATATTGAGGGCAGAAGTAAGGATCTCAATTATGTGAATTCAAATCTTTTATTTCTTACCTTACATGAGAATGCTTCCATTATTTCTTTTCCATCCTCTTCCTTCACCACCCATACACCACTATGCTTGTAGGCTTCTAAAATATTCTTTACATTTTGCAACTCTATGTCTAGAGTTAATTAATAGAGTTAATTAATGTCTAGGTTAGTTAATAGATACTATTTACTGAGGAGTGGTGGCAGAAAAGATTTTTTTAAGTTTTAATATTTATATGAAATGAATCATGTGGTTTATAATTACTATTTTGTCTTTCTGAGATTAGCTTATTTTATTTAATTTTATAATTTTAGATTCATTCATATTGATATATGGAGATGTAGTTTGTTCTTATAACTGTCAAGTACTCTATGGTTTAAAAACAGCATTATAATGACACATGTAATTGTTAAGGAGTGCTACAAAATCCACCACAAAAGCACTTTCAACATATCTTTGGTGACACATTTAATATTTTGTGGTGAAAGCAAATTAATTACTATGACATTGCCCATAATTTACTGTCAGTTAAATAGTTTGATGTTACCTACAACTATATTTAGGTATAGAATAGTGAGTATGCACATACTTGAACAATCAAGTTGCTTTTAAAATATAATAACAGTTATTATATTTTAATATTATTCTTAAATAACCTTAATTAAAACAATATTTAAGTAATTTTAATTAAAGTGCTAAGAGCAACTTTTACTCCTACACATGTAATAATTCTGTTATTTCTTTGCAACCATTATCTCAGAGTTAGTAAACACTGACTGTGGTCATCTCAAAGATGAAAACATTTGTATTTGTTATAATTTTAATTTGTACTAATTTGGTTACCAATATGGCTTTTTTACTTCCATTTGTCACATTTTTTTCCTGTGAAATCTATATATATATATAGTAACTTTTATTGTTCTTTAATTTTTTCATATCAATCATTTGTTAGATGTACATATTAATAACATATTTGATTTTTAGTATTGCCATTATTATTTTGATTTTAAAATTGTCAATGATAATTTTTATCTTCAGACCATTTCTGCCTTGTTCAACAAATTTTGCTTTATACTGCCATTTGAGGTATATGTTTTCTGTATTATTTCTGGAATTTTTAAAGTTCAGGCGTTCAAATTGAAGTTCTTGGAGCATCTGGACTTGATTTTTGTATGGTGTGAGGTAGAGGTACAATTTCACTACTTTCCCATATGGATAACACATTATTGTAGCAATTCTCATGGAAGAGCTTTTTTATTCCTTTTTCTATGCAATGTCAGCTCTGTTCTATATCAAGTTTCCACAAATGAAATGGCTTATTTCTGTGTTCTTCATAGAATTCAATTGTCCTGCTTGTCATTCTTTATATTAGCATCTTGCAATTTCTATGATTTTCCAATAGATATTAGTTTCTAAGAGGGAAGATTATAATGGTTGTGGGCCAGATTCTTTGGGAAATGATTTTCATTAGTTGATGCTGGCTCCTGAAGATGGAGGTACTAGAAGGATTGTATTTAATTTGGATTGATGCCAAAATTATTTTTTTGGGAAAACACTTATTTATCCTACAGACAGAAGTATCAATGCTTTAATTGTGTTTATTCTGGTAAGTTATTTTGGTAATTAATAATTCATAAACATTTTGAGATCCATTGTAGTCTGTTTTATTTATTCATTTGTGTGTTTGTTCCTTTCTTCTTTTACTAATTTATCAAATATTATTAGTTTCATACTATATACATAGTACAGTACTATAAGGTAGATACTCTATGTATTATTTATATAATATTGATAATTATATAGTGATAAATGTAACATCTACATAATACATAATTTTTGCATGTATATAGTATTTTTTTTTACTACTGTTAAAATAAAATACCTAAAACTGTGTAGGCAGATTGGGAATATTTTGTCAGTAGATAGAGAACAGTAGAAGCTTGTTGTTATTGTTTTTTATATTGGTTATTTTATTTATTTACATTTCAAGTGCTATTTCCCTTCTCAGTTTCCTCTTCATAAGCTCCCTATACCCTCCTCCTTCCCCCGCCTCTGTAAGGGTGCTCCCCCACTTGCCCACCCACTCCTGCCTCAGCAGCCTAGCATCCCCCTATCCTAGGTCATCAATCCACCACAGAGCCAAGGGGTTCCCCTCCCAGTGATTCCAGATAAGGCAATCCTCTGCAACACATCTAGCTGGAGCTATGGATACCCCCTGTGTACTCTTTGGTTGGTGGTTTAGTCTCTGGGAGCTTTTTGGGTGGGGGAGTTCTGATTGGTTGGTATTGTTATTTCTATGAGGTTGCAAAACCCTTCAGCCCCTACAGTCCCTGCCCTAACTTCCCTGTTAGGGCCCTAAAGCTCAGTCCAATGTTTGGCTGTGTACAGCTGCATTTATATTGGTCCAGCTCTGGCAGAGACTCTCAGGGGATGGATATACCAGGCTTCTCTCATCTTAGCATCAGCAATAGTGTCTAAGTTTGGTGTCAGCAGAAGGGAAGTATCGCTAGGTGAGGCAGTCTCTGGATGGCCTTTCCTTCAGTATCTGCTCAACTCTTGGTCCCTGCATTTCCTTTAGACAGAAGGAATTTTGGATTAATATATTAGAAGCAAGTAAATGGCCCCATCCGTCAACCGGTGGTTGTGCCTATCCACTGGATATTCTTTCTACAGGTTCTATTTCCCCTTTGTTGAATATTTCTACTAAAGTCTTCCATGTTGAGTCTTGAGAACTTCTTGGGTTCCTGGTATTTGGAACTTTCTAGTGGCTACCCTCTGTTATACCCCCCCCCACTGCTACACACCTACTTTCAAATCCCTGACCTACTGTTCTTCTCCACAATCTCCTCCCATATCTGAACTGTCCCCCTTTTCCCTC
Organism: Micromys minutus; assembly: GCF_963924665.1. Taxonomy (NCBI): domain Eukaryota; kingdom Metazoa; phylum Chordata; class Mammalia; order Rodentia; family Muridae; genus Micromys; species Micromys minutus. The sequence goes on along the minus strand of NC_137970.1, from coordinate 121,682,046 downwards.
CCCCTCCTCTCTCCTTCCCAGATCCCTCTCTTCCTCTACTTATGAGAGATTATTCTCTTTCTCCTACTGAGTAGTACTGTAGTATTCAGTTTAGTGTGATGTTTTTTTCTTCTTGGGTTTCATGTCTGTGAGTTGTATGGCAGGTATTCTGAGCTTCTTTTTAGCTAATATCCATTTATCAGTGAGAACATACCATGTGTGTTCTTTTGTGACTGGGTTACCTCACTCAGTATTATATTTTCAAGTTCCATTCATTTGCCTGCAAATTTTATGAAATCATTTTTTTAAATAGCTGAGTAGTACTCCATTGTGTAAATGTACCACATTTTCTGTATCCATTCTTCTGCTGAAGTTTGTTGTTGTTTTATTCTTTTCTCATACAATACATCCTGATCACAGGTTCCCCTCCTTCTTAGTCTCCCTCTCTCCACACCTAATACCTCCCCTTTCCTCCAGATCCACTGCCCCCTTCAGAAAAGAGGGATATCAGCTGAATTCAGCATAATAAGATGCAGTAAGAGTAGGCAAAATCCTATCAAGGTTGGTTGAGGCAACCCAGTAGGAGTAAACAAGTCCAAAGAGGAGACAAAAGAGTCAGAGACACCCCGGCTTGAACTATTAGGAGTCTCGAAAAACCTTAAGCTAAATGACTCCAACATATATGTTGGGAACTTAGCACAGACCCATTACATCCCCCTAATTGTTGGTTCAGTCTCTGGGAGCCCTTATGAACCCTGCTTAGTGAATTTTGTGGAAGGTGTCCTGGTGTCCTCTATCCTTCTGGCTTCCCCAATCCTTTCTCCCCCTTTTCTCTTGGATTCCCTGAGTTCTGCATAAAGTTTGGCTCTGGGTCTCTGCATCTGTTCCCATCAGCTGCTGTGGGAAGCTTCTCTTATGACTTTGATTGGGCTAGGCACTGATCTTGTGAGTATAGCAGAATATCATTAGGAATTTTTTTGACTTTTTTTGTTGTTTTTGTTGTTATTCATCTTTGGTTCTACCCTAGGTCTCTGAGCCATCCAGCTTCTAGATCCTGGCCATCTATCTAGGCAGTGTCCTGGTATGGGCCTAAGGTTGCACCAATCATTGGTCTGCTAATTCCACAAACTCTGAGCCACCATTACCTTAGCACATCTTGCAGTTAGGACAGGTTATAGGTAGATTTACGTGGTTGGTTTAGTGTGCCAGTCCTAGAACTGGAAACCTTGCCCTGTTACAGAAGATGGCCATATTCTCTATCACTAGGAGTCCTCACTATGGTCACATTTATAGGTTCCAGGAAGTTCCCATTGCACTAGGTTTCCACACCACCCCCCCCAATGTCCCTCCTCCCACATCAGAAGAATTTTGAATACCTGTTGGAAAATGCCTAGATAGACATGAATTATATATTGAGAATAATTTTGGTGAGGAGGTTCAAAAAGGAAGGGATTTACTTAAAAAGAAGGAAAAGGGAAAGGCTCAGTCTTCTCAGAGGATACCTTAGTAATCTTGAAGAGAATGTTGCTAGCAGTAAAAGACATTTTGATAAGATCTCAGAAGGAAAATTAGTAACGTGATTTGAAACTAGACAGGGCATTTTTGTTACAACATGATAAGGAACTTGGCTGACTTGCTCGTTTGTTTTAGTGCTTTGTGTAAGGTAGCAGTTCTGAGTGATGAAATTGAACATTGAACTGACAATATTTCAGGAAAAGTATTGAAAGTGCAGCTCTGCTATTCTTAATAAAGTTTGTGTGAGAAACAATGACTTTAAAAACATATTATTATTATAAAAAGAAGAACCACAATGTAAAAGATGTGGAACATTCTCTGCCATTCCACACTAAAACACTGAAGAAGCAATGTCAAGAAAGAATACTAAACAGCTGGCCAAATGACTTTTTGATGAGCACAATGCAAGGGAGGAGTATAAACTTCAGTCAAGGCATCAGGAAAACTTCCACTTCAAAAGGGAAGTGGGAGGGAAAGCCATGACACTAAAGGGAAAGCCATGAGAAAGGATGTAGGCAGGGCTTTGACTTTCCTGCAGTATGTAGGATTAGGCCATAGAGATTTGGGTCAGAAGTCATCTTAGGTATATTTATTGACTGCTGACCAGCTTATTCATTGAGAGAGTATAGTATTTATTACTGACCCAGAGTTTTCAAGTAGATGAGGCTGGCTAGGCACCAAGATACAAGGATCCACCTGCTTCCACCTCCCCAGTGCTGGGATTAGAGTCATATGTTAGCACATTTGGCCATCTGGCTTTTTCACAATTTTTTTGTAGTTGCTGGGAATGAAACTAAGTTCCTCATGTTTGTGCACTTTTTCTGAATGACCTTTCCCCTAAGTTCCCTGAAGAAATATTTATTACTATTGTGTGGATGGTTCTCTTCCCTCCCAATCTTTCCATCCTTCTCCTCTTTTTCTCTTCTTCCTTTAGCCCGAGTCTCTGATGAGTGTTTCTTGTGTCAAGGCATGCCTGTGGAAGTCAGATTCAGGGGTTTTTTCCTGTAATTTTTCTTAATAGATTTCCCATGGTTCTACTACTCATATTATCTTCATACCTCCTATAAACAAAGATTTACAGGTTTGGTCTCTTAATCATTTCCATAGTTCTTGAAAGTTATTTTCTTGATTTTTGTTTTATTATAGCCATGTGATTGTAATATTTGTCTTTAATCGCTAATTTTTTATTCTAATAGTTGTAGTTTTTTGTATTGATTTTCACTGAAGTTTTTTATTTTTATTATGAAAATTTCAAATTTTAAAGAATCTGCTTGATGAATTTCTCATCCAAATTTTGAATGACTTATTTATTATCTGTTTAATCTGTTTGTTTTTATTTGCTTTGAGATTGCAACATTTCAACAGATTTAATGTCATTGTGTTTGGTTATTGAGCGATATAATTTTGAAGGAATCTTTTTTCCTCGCTCCCCTCTCTGGTGTCTATGTTGTAACTCTTTCATCTGTTGGGATGACTATCTTTTTACACGAGGGTCATATTAGTAGAGAGTCTTATATTTTTACGTGTGTTTATACTATATATTCATGTTTATGCAAGTGCATAGGTATGTGCTGGCTCATGGTGGTGCACTTGAAGAATATTGTTGTGGAGATCAGAGAACAATCTTGGGTGTCACCATCCACCACCTTTGAAAGGTATGGAATTATGGGTGGGAGGTAGAGTCTAGCAACTTGGAGGCTAGGCAGCTGCCGTTGTGCTGCTTAAGGCTGTGTGTGTGGGTTTCATTCAGGAATGTAAACCATTGATTTGTGAAGCAACCCCATGTGAGGGATATATTAATGCTATGTACTCCATTAAATGTTTCTGAGGCTTTGAGTGTAAAAGAGGGTAATTCAACTAAGATGTCTGTGATGTGGACTGAAGCAAATGATCCTAGTGATCCTCCATGCTTCAGCTACTCAGGTCTCCTAATCAACCTCCACTAGTAGCTGATCTAATTTCTCTTCCCAGATACCAGACCATCTCCTAATAGAAGCATCATCTGCTTTTAATTGCAGCCCAGCCCACACATTCCAACAGTAGAACTGTATTCATGAATCCGTGTCCTTATTGCAACTAATTTCTACTCTCAAGGTAGTATCTCACATAGTCAGGGACAGGAAATGGAAAGGGAGAGGGGTGAGGTGTAGTAGAAGGGGGAATGAGAAAGGGAAAGGTTGTTAGTTCGTGAGTGAATAACATAGGGACCTGTATCCCTCCTGGCTCTAAGATCTGATTTCTAGACAACCCACCCTTATACATTATAGGTGTCAGCAATCTATTACTCTTGTTCTTTTAAATTTTTATTAGATATTCTCTGTATTTACATTTTACATGTTATTCCCCCTTGCTCCCCTCCCCCTTCACTTGTCTTCATGAAGGTGTTCCCTTTCCTAACGACCCTCTCCACCTCAGTGTCCTGGCATTCCCCTACATTGGGAAAAAGTATCTTCACTGGACCAAAGTTAACTTCTTCCATTGATGACAGACAATGTTATCCTCTGTTACATATGCAACTGAAGCCATGAGTCTCTCCATGTGTGCTCATTGGTTGGGTTTTAGTCCCCGGGGCATCCAGAGAATTTGGTTGGTTGATAATGTTCCTCCCATAGGGTTGCAAACCCTTTTAGCTCCTTTAGTCATTTCTCTAGCTCGTTCATTGAGGACCATTACTATAGTTCTTGATAATTATATTTTGCTCGTACAAAAATCACAGTTCATAAGAAACCTTTTGTACTAATTTGATAGATAACATACATACATATGAAAGTTACATGATATGATAGTTTGTTATATTTTTAAAATGAATGAATGAATGAAAACCTAGCCACTTAGGTAAAGGTTACAAACTGAACTGTTATTTATACCTGTGAGGAGAAGGAAAATCAGTTTTCTACAATGGAGTGACACTGGGCATATCAACTATTCCAAGGCAGGCCTCATTTTAGATGGTAGTTGACCAACATATAATGGATTTCAGCGTGCGTGTGTGTATGTGTGTGTGTGTGTGCGCATGTGTGTAAGAGAGGAAGAGAGATGGGGGAGGGAGGGACGGAGGGAAGGAGGGAGAGAGCAAGCATTTTTATGTGATTAGTTTGGGGGAATTTTGTCTTGTGTTGATTTTTTTTTGAGAAAAAACTTAAAGTTGGGTAGGCAGGGAGGCAGAGAAAAAGGAAATTAGTTTCTTAATGGAAAACCGTCTTGATTTGCTGATTTAAAAATATTATGCAAAATAATTCCTACCATATTAATGTTCAATGTTTCAATTGCTTAACACCAAGCTTGCAAAAACTTTTGAATATTAATATTAGTTACTTCTCAGAAGTTGGTGCTGACTGGGTATAGCACAGCACAGCACACGGCAGAATCGGAACTCAAAGGGGACTGATTATTATAAGAGAGTTGGATGGGAATGAAAGCAATCCATTCAGAGCAGGAAATTACAAATGAAAGTTTGAATCAAGTGGGCCAATGGAGAACAATAATTTGCTTTACTTATTTTTCAAATTACATGGAATAATTAAAATAATGACACACAAGCAAAGCTGCAGTGGCATTATTCCTGTTGTTGTAGAGAGCATCAGGCAATCCCTCCTGTTAGGTATCTATCTATTCACTTATTTCTGTTTGGATATCTTTGGCCATAGTCACTGCCTTTATGCTCTTTATTCTGGACTTGAGACCTTTTCAGTTTAATGCTGCAGTATCATTCCCTATTCTATGACCCAACAGAAACATACCCCATTTTTTGATACATTTTGTTCAAGCATCTGCCATCATTTGATAAGCTGAGCCCTTTAATGGTGTGCTTTTCTTTTCTTTTTTTACTGATTGATTGATGATTTTATGAATTAGGATTCCTTTCTGTTTTGTTCATAGCTATAGCTCTAGTTCCTAGAGTAGTGACTGACAGAAGACGGCAGTCCATAAATATTTGGTGGATGAATGCTAATGCTGATAAAAGGGGAGTGGGCAGAGGGGCATAAATAATAAAAAGTTCTTGGTGATATGAAAAAGACAGGATCAAATAAACAAGAATAAAGAGAACTTCCAACCTCAAATATACAGCAGAGAAAGCAAGAGCCACTCCAAATTCTGACTCAGTAGATGCAGAAGGAAGAAGGGGTTCTGGGACAAAGCAGAAATGAAGTTAACTGAAAAGCTGAATTATAACTATAGGGATAGCTGTTTTTCTGTTCCATACTCTTCCCACAGCTCTCCTCTTCTTTCTGAACTGGAGCCTGTCATATGTATATCTGTGGAGGCAGAGTTAGGGACAATAGGGAAAATAGTATTTCTTTTGAAAAAGTAGCACATCAACCTGGCAATTCTGGCACAAGACTTTAATCCCAGTACCCTGGAGGCAGAAGTAGGCAGATCTCTGAGTTCAAAGCCAGCTTGTTCTACAGAATGAGTTCCAGGACAACCAGGGCTCCCCAGAGAAACCATGAATCAAGAAAAGTAAGCATAAACATTAAAGTTCTTTTTTTCTCCACTATGAAACTCAACTACCTAGCTCAAGTTCTGTTTTACACATGTTTTGTGACTTACAATAGGTTGGCATTTGTCAAACTTAAAATAACAGAAAAATTCCTTGGTAGTATTACAAATATCACCCAGTAGGCTTTTGTATTTGAACAGTTGCTCCTAGGATGGTGGCATTGTTTGGGAGATTATGGAACATTTAGGGGTGCAGTCTTCAGGAAGTAGTATGTCACTGATGGGGTTTGAAGGCTTATAGCCTTGCCCCCTCTTTGTGTGTATGGATGAAAATGTGATCAGCAAGTCCCACTCTGCTAAAGCCAAAACACCTCTTTTTGTAAGTTGCTTTTGGTCACAGTGTTTTATTACAGCAACAGAAAAGGAACTAATAAAATGCCAAGAGGGGTATTATCTATTTGGGTTGATAAACATGTTTAAAAAGATAGGATTTGTACCTATTCATAGGCTGTTGAGAACATGCCCCTATAAAACAACAAAGAAAAACCTTGCCAGCTAAACATATGCTGAAGAATGTAAGGAACAACGAAGTGTTAGAGTTGCACAAAGACAAAGCCCACTCTAACTGAGAGAGAAGAGTATTTTAAAAATAAATAGAAACAATTAAGACATTAAACGAAGAAGAAAAAAAAGTAACAATAAAGTGCCCTCAGAAGAATTTTAAAAAATATAACATCTTTGGCTAGCAAAATTTTTCAATAAATATAGGTATTTGTCACCAAGCCAGATAACCAGAGTTTAGTCCCAGAGACGCACATGGTAGAAGGAGAGAACTGACTTCCATAAGTAGTCCTCTGACCTCCACATGTGTGTATGCATACACTATAGACTAAGCTAGTTAGCTAGCTAGCTAGCTAACTAACTAACTAACTAACTAACTAATTAACTAAATGTATGTTTTTAAAGAAGAAAAACAATGATTACTGTGAAATAAAATAGGCTTCAATTAAAAATGGAAGCTTGGATATAAAAAATCTTTTGTAAATTGTTTTCACCAAGACAAAGGTGCAAGAAAAACATAAATAAGAAAATAACCCATGCCCAAATTCTTGCTCTGGACAAGAGTTAAACACAGAGACATGGAAAACAATTAACCCCTCCAACCAGCCTAAGAAGAAATTTTAAGATAAAAGAGACATGATCAATCATGCTTAGAAGTCTAATTTACACGTAGTAAGAAACAAGTTGAATATTAAGAGAAAACAGTTTAAGAGATTTCAAAGCGTAAATATTTTTATCAAGCTACAAAAGATGGGAATTTTGAACATAAAAAGAATCATTCAGTGATGAGAACATGATCTACAAATGCCCATAGATTTCATTTCTTAAGGATAAAACTTCCAAACTTCCAAGGAGACAAAGAGAAAAATATGTAAAGCTTGTAGTGGTGACTTATGCCTTTATTCCCAGCACTCCAGTGGCTTAGGGTGGGACAGCACAGTGAGTCAAGGCCAGAGATGTGAGTTCAGGAGCACAGTGACTCTGAGGCCAGAGGTCAGCCTGGGGTGTGAGGTCTGGAGCACAGTGACTCTGAGGCCAGAGGCCAGTCTGGGGTGTTTGTTCCGGAGCACAGTGACTCTGAGGCCAGAGGTCAGCCTGGGGTGTGAGGTCTGGAGTACAGTGACTCTGAGGCCAGAGGTCAGCCTGGGGTGTGAGGTCTGGAGCACAGTGACTCTGAGGCCAGAGGCCAGTCTGGGGTGTTTGTTCCGGAGCACAGTGACTCTGAGGCCAGAGGCCAGTCTGGGTTGTGAGGTCTGGAGCACAGTGAGTCAAGGCCAGTGGTCAGCCTGGGGTGTGAGTTTTGGAGCACAGTCACTCTGATGCCAGAGGCCAGCCTGGGGTGTGAGTTCTGGGGCAGCACAAACTCCAGAGTAACATCCTGTGTCAAAGATGAAAGAATAAAGCTAGCTACTTTTATTTGCATCATCAAAGACGGGATTTATGTATTTTAAAAGTAGAGAACAAAGTTCTGAGGGAAAATTTGCTTTAACTTAAGATTCTGTTTTTATCTAAGATCATATTTTGTGAATGAAACTATGCTTTTTTTTCTCCCCAGTATTTTCATTCTTTCTTTTCATTAATTATTTTATTCATTTACTTCACATACCAATTGAAGTCCCTTTCCTCCTTTCTCCCAGATGCACCCTTCCCAATCCTTCATCCATTTACCCTCTTCCCTTGGGTACCACTCTATTCTGAGACATGCCGTCCCATCTAAACTAAGAGTGTTGTCTCCCACTGAAGTTCAACTAGGCAGTCCAGGCAGGTAGTGAAAGAGGATCCACTGTCAGGTAAAAGAGTCATATATAGCCCTCCTCCAATTGTTAAGGGACCCACATGAAAACCAAGCTACATCTCTTCTCCAAATGTGTGTGTGTTTGTGTGTGTGTGTGTGTGTTTGTGTGTGTGTGTTTGTGTGTGTGTGTGTGTGTGTGTGTGTGTGTATAGGTCCAGCTAGTGTATCCTCCCTGCCTGGTTGGCTCTGTGAGCCTCCATGGGTCCAGATTAATCGACTCTGTTGATCTTTTGTGGTGTCTTCACTCAATTTTGCACAAGACAACCTGACCTCCATCTGATGTTTGGCTGTGGGTGTCTGTATCTGTTCCCGTCTGTTGCTACATGAAATCTTTCAAGATACGGCTATGCTAGGCTCCTGTCTGCAAGCATACAAGAGTACCATTAATAATGACAAAGGCTGGCTCTCTCCCATGGGATGGGTCTCAAGTTGGGGCAATGAGGATTGAAGGTTTTGCGGGTGAATTGATGTCTTCCTCCTTCAGCTGGAAGTCCTGTCCCGCTACAGGAGGTGGCCACTTCAGTCTCCATATCCCCAGAAGCCCTGACCCGCAAAACCGTCAAAGGGAACCCAGGATCACCTAGGAGAGAATGGGGACAAGCAGAACAAAGAATGGACAGAAAGACAGGAGGTGTGATCAAGCTGACAATTTTTTTATTTTCCACATGCTAGTTTTATACAGGTAGAAGAAGGAAATAAGGCATGGGGCTAAGGGACTTTCCAGCTAAGGGACTTTTCACAATACCCTTTGTGGAGAATTATATAGGGAGGGAGACTACCAAGGTGCAATAGAATGTTCTGCCAAGCAGGATTTGTTGCCTGGGTGATCATTTTACTCGGCTAGCTACCTGACCAACGTAACATCACCTGATTTCTGGGAAAGGCCTCTACTGTGGGAAAAAGAAACCTAGGCGAGATCTATGTAAAATAGCATTACTCAGGCTAAGGGAATTTCTTCATTCTGTTAGCTCCCCGCACCTAGATGCTTGAAGTCTCAGCTAGAATAACCCCCATAGACTCACAAGAAGCACTTTACCCCATTCCAGGTCTCCAGATAGTACCAGAGATGCCATCCCTAACGATTTCCATTCTCATTTCCAGCCCTCCTCTGTCCCACTCCTCATACCTGATCCCCATTACTGTTCCCTTCCTGACCTCCTCTCCCATCCACCTCCAGTGACTATTTTGTTTTCCCTTCGGAGTGAGATTCATAATAATCTCTTGGGCCATCTTCATTACCCAGATTCTTTGGGTCAGTGGATTGTACCATGGTTATCGGGTGCTTTATGACTAATGTCCTCTTATAAGTGAGTACATACCAGAAGTGTTTTTCTGGGTCTGGGTTACCTCATACTGGAGTTTCATAAATTTGCCTGCAAGTTTCATGAAGTCCTTGTTTTTAATAGCTGAATAGCATTCCATTGTATAGATGTACCACACAATTTTTTAAATCCATTCTTCAGTTGAGGGACATCTACGTTGTTTTCAGATTCTGTCCATTATGAATAAGGCTGCTATGAACATAGTTGAGCATGTGTCCTTGTGGGATGGTGAAGTATTTTTTGAATATATGCCTAGGGGTAGTATATCTGGACTGTGGAGTAGAACTATTCATCAATAAATTTCATCAAATTTATTTCCAGAGTGTTTGTACAAGTGTATACTCCCACCAACAATGGTGGAGTGTTCTCCTAGTTCCACATCCTCGCCAGCATGTGCTGTCACTTGAGTTTTGATCTTAGCCATTCTGACTGGTGTAAGATGGAACCTCACAGTTTTTTTTGAATTGCATTTCCCTGACTAAAAACATGAAACACTTCTTTAAGTGCTTCTCAGCCATTTCAAATTCCTGTTGAGGATTCTATTTAGTACTGTACACCATTTTTGACTGGGTTATTTGGTTTGTTGGATCTAACTTCTTGAGTTCATTATATGTTTTAGATATTAGCCCTCTGTCAGATATAGGCTTAGTGAAGATCTTTTTGCAATCTGTATGCTTCTATTTTGACCTGTTGATGGTGCCCTTAGCCTTGCAAAAGCTTTTCAGTTTCATGAGATCCCATGTATTAATTGTTGATCTTAGAGCCTGAGCCATTGGTGTTCTGTTCAGGAAGTTGTCTCTGTATCAACTCCTTCAAGGTCATTACCCACTCTCTCCCCTATTAGATTCAGTGCATCTGCTTTTATATTGAAGTCTTTGATCCATGTGGACTTCAGTTTTCAGCAAGGTGATAAATATGGATCTATTTGCATTGTTCTGCATATAGACATCCATTTAGAATAGCACCATTTGTTGAAGATATTCTCCTTTTCCCGTTGTATGGTCTGAGGTTCTTTGTCAAAAATCAAGTATCCATAGCTGTGTGGCTTTATTTCTGGTTCTTTGATTTGATTCCACTGGTCATTCTGTCTTTTTTTCTATACCAATAACATGCAGTTTTCTATCTCCAGGATTCCCTCAATTTGTGTTTTCTTTATTGCTTCCGTTTCCATTTTCAGGTCTTGAGCAGTTTTATTCATTTACTTCACCAGTTTAATTAAATATTTCTGTATTCTTTAAGGGGTTTAATATTTTCCTCTTTTTAAAAATATTTTATTGCATATTCTCTGTATTTATAATTCAGGTGTTATCACTTTCCCACAATCCCATTCCCCTCCCCAATCCATTGCCTTCATGAAGGTGCTCCCTCTTCCAACCTTCCACTCCTACCTCAGCATTCCCCTACAATGAGAAAATGACCCTTTGCAGGGCCAAAGTCCTTTTTCTCTCACTGATGCCAGAGAATGTCATCCTCTGCTGCATATGCACCTGGAATAATGGGTCTTTCCATGTGAACTCATTTGTTGGTGTTTTAGTCCCTAGGAGCTGTGGTGGGATTGGTCACTTGATAATTTTGTTCTTCCCATGGGGTTGCAGACCCTTTCAGTTCCTTCAGTCCTTTCTCTAGCTCCTTCATTGGGGACCCTATGTTCATTCCGATGGTTAGCTGCAAGCACCCTCCTCTGTATTTGTATGGCTCTAGCAGAGCATCTGAGGAGGTATCCATATCAGAATCCTGCCAGAAAGCACTACTTGGCATCAGCAATAGTGTCTAGGTTTAATGGCTGCATATGGGATGAATCCCTAAGTGAGGCCATCTTTGGATGATCTTTTTTCCAATTCCTGCTCCTCTATTTATTCCATTATTTCCTCTCATGAGTGTTTTGTTTTCCCTTCTAAGAAGGACTGAGGCATCCACATTATGGCATTCCTTCTCTTTGAGCTTCATAAATTCTGTGAATTGTTTCTTAGGTTTTCCGAGCTTTTGGGGAATTAGTATCTGCTTATAAGTGACTACATACTATGAGTGCTGTTTTGTGACTAGATTACGTCACTCAGGATGATAGCTTCATTTTCCATTCATTTGCCTAGGAATTTTATGAAGTCATTGTTTTTAATAGCTGAATAGTACTCAATTGTGTAAATGTACCACAATTTCTGTATCATTCCTCTGATGAAGGACATCTAGGTTCTTTCCACCTTCTGGCTATTATAAGTAAGGCTGTTATAAACATGGTAGAACAAGTGTCCTCCTTGTATGTTGGACCTTCTTTTCGGTTTATGCCACAGAGTGGTATAGCTGGGTACTCAGGTAATACTGATGCAAAAAAAAAGTTTTTAGGGGCTCTGAGACTTTTCCAAACTACCCCATTCTTAGAATATGAGACCCTAAAGACACAGAAATGATTAAAGTCAGACTCGGAGATTTTCCAGTCATCCCAAGGCTATGAAATTCCTACCTGTGTCTGACAAATAAAAACAATGGACCAGAGTAATTCTCAGAAAAAAAAAAAAAAAAAAACACAGAATATACTGATTGATAGACACCCGGCTTTCTAGAAAGCCCTAGATAGGGTCCTGATGAATGTCATAGTTAACTCATGCCCTAATCACCCAATTCTGAGAAACAAAACAAGGACAAAACCCCTCAAAGTTTTGAAACATATAAACAAGGATCTGAAAATATAAAAACAAAGTTGTGATAGACAGGTCAGGCTTTGCTAACTAAGCTAAGACAAAACAAAAATGACTGCTTTAGGAACAGCTCTCCTACCCCTCCCTGTACTAAATTCCAAGGAGAATGCAAATTATCAACAACCTTACTACCAAAGTTTCTTCCCCTTTCCTCCCCACTTCTTCTCCTCTTTCTGAAAATTATACTGTTAACCAATGGTAAAATAGTAGTTCACCCCCCCCCTCAGAAAATACTATAAAAGATGTTTGCTTTTTGAGTTCCGGGTTGACTCTCCCTGTGAAGATGAGCAACCCCATATATATGGAATAAAAACCTCTTGTTATTACAGTGGTCTATCGTCTAATTCTGTTCAGTGGGTCGCACTCCTGACCAAAGACTCCTCTGTGTTTTATAACAATACTATGTCTAATTTTCTGAGGAACCACCAGACTGATTTCCAGACTGGTTATACCAGTTTACAACCCTGCTAATAGTGGAAGAGTTTTCCTCTTTCTCCACATCCTCGCCAGCATCTGCTGTCACCTGAGTTTTTGATCTTAGCCATTCTGACTGTTGTGAGGTGGAATCTCAGGGTTGTCTTAGTTTTCATTCCCTGATGACTAGGGATATTGTAGAATATCAAGGAAAAATATTACTGGCACATCTGTTTTTGTAAATGGAGAGTCATATCTAGTATAGAGTTATGACTATGTTCAGTTATTAATTAACATTAGCAATCTATTTGATCAAGTGAGAAAGAATAAAACACATCTTTTTACATCAGGAAAATAAACCAAACCCAAGCATTAAATGTTAGGTATATATTTTAAGGGTCAATAGAGTAGTATTTTTCTTTAGATACTTAAATAATCATATGCAAATTCAATTGCTTTGAAGTAAAGTTCAGCATCATTCACTTGAATTAATTAGACAGACTTGCTTGAATTAATGAAGCATCAGAATTTTAGACAACTTTCCAATACTTGCTGTAACTTTAGCTTGGACTTAAAGCTCATCAATTACAAAAGGTGTGATCACGAATACATTACACCTTCTGGGTTTATTTCCTCAGCACTGATGTTCTTATAATGATCTGTATTTTACATGGTTGATTTGAGGATTAAATGTGAAAACGTTTGTAGGAGAAACTAACATGAAACAATCACTCAATTAACTTTACTTCCTTTTTACCATTCCCTGAATATGAACTTAATGAAAATGAATTGGCTTTTCTGAAATCCTAAAGGAAATTTCAACACTCCAAAATGCTATAAACGTTAAGAAGAGAGTCCATCCACAAATGAAAAATGGGAATCTCAGCTTTTGTATTTGAGTTCTAAAGCCATCTCTTAGTCTGATGATACTTTTCACGTGTCTTTGATTTTCTGTTTAGTATGTGACTTTGTTAAATTGATTTGGAGCAGGGGATAAAATTGTCTGTTAAGTAAAATACATGATTCATTTTAAATTTTTATGATGACAGACAAAACCAACTAATTTGTATCAATTCTCAAAGGGTTTTACTCACAAAGTTGAATAGCAGTTTCAGTTTGTTGTCTGTGACATGCTTTTGACTTAGGTAATTATGTACATTAAAAAAACAAAACAAAACAAAGAATTCACAACAAAGGAGCCTAGAATGGCCAAGAAGCACTTAAAGAAAATTTTAAGGTCCTTAGTCATCAGGGAAATGCAAATCAAAATGACTCTGAGATTCCACCTTACACCAATCAGAATGGCTAAGATCAAAAACCCAGGAGACAAGACATGTTGGCCAGGATATGGAGAAAGAGGAATACTCCTCCATTGCTGGTAGGACTGCAAACTGGTAAAATGACTTTGGAAATCAAACTGGAGATTCCTCAGGAAATTGTAAATGAATCTACCTGAAGGTCTAGCTATATTAGTCTTAGGCATATACCCAAAAGATGTCCCACCATGCCACAGGAACATGTCTTCTACTATGTTTATAGCAGTCTTATTTGTAATGGCCAGAAGCTGGAAAGAATTCAGATGTCCCTTAACAGATGAATGGATACTGAATGAGGTAACTCAGACCCCAAATGACATCCATGGTATGTACTCACTAGTAAGTGGATATTAGCCCAAAACAGTACTGAATAGCCAGGGGACAGTCCATAAAACTCAAAAAGGTTTACAAGCCAAAGGGCCCAAGTGAGGATACCTCAATCCCACTTGGGAGGGAGACGAACGTGATCACAGGAGGGAGAAGGGTCCTGGGTGGGAAATCGGACAAGGAGAGGAAGAGGGAAACATGATGAGGTATTGTGGGGGAGGGGAGACCGAAGCCCTGAGGGCCAGCAGAGAGAATGGAAACAAGCAATCTCAGGAGACGTAAGAGATGGAGGGACCCTCTAGAGACCTGGGAAGTGAGAGACTCTCAGGACTCAAAGGGAAGGACCTTGGATGAAGTGCTCTACTACAATGGGGAGAGGGAACTTGTTGAGTCTACCTTCAGTAGAGGGACAGGATATCAAGTGGAGGGATGAGATTGCCATCCTACAGTCAATAACTCTGGCCCAGAATTGCTATTATTTAAAAGAACAGCAGGGATGGAAATGGAGAAGATCCTGAGGAAAAGGAGGTCCAGCGACAGGCCCAAAGTAGGACTCAGCTTAAGGTGAGGCCCCAAGGCCTGACACTATTACTGAGGCTACAGAGTGCTTGCTCACAAAAAGGAGCTTAACATGACTGCCCTCCAAAAGATCCAACAAGCAGCTGAAAGATCCAGCTGTTACTGGCTTTCTCCGGGTGTTGTTGGCATGGATGTGGATCCAGTGCCCAGGGTTCAAGTTCAGACCAGAAGGAACAAGGTCACCTGGTTGGGCAGTGGTCCCTGCATCCCTGCATCACTGGAGACCCAGTAACTCTGGGTATTGGGAGAGATGATGTGTCCTTCTCACGTGTGATCCTGGGTATGTTAGAGCAACTGGGTGATGGGCTTCCTCTGGGTGTTGTGGGAATGGGTACGATACTAGCACCCAAGGTCTGCTTTGAATGCATAGATTCTTTTAAAACCTTCTTACTGAGATAATCTAAGATTCCTGTGGAAAATGTTTTCATTCACAGATGTGAATATTAAGCTCATTTCCTTAACTTTGAGCATGTTTCTTTCTGTTTACAGATTTGAATACATTGGCACTGACAAGAAAACAGGAACATTATAATACACACACACACACACACACACACACACACACACACACACACACATGGGGGAGGGAGGTGGTAGTGGTAAAAGAAAGGGATGGATAGTATAACTAGAGCAAAGATAAAGGAGGAAAGGGATTATCTTCATGTGTGGGATAACTTCACTAAAAAGCATTTTCATATAATACTTATATATGAAATTTTACATAAAAAGAATATGATTCCTAATGGCTTTTTTAGACATCCCAAGTGTGATTTTTTTTCTCTTCCTCTCACTGATTTGTTTTAAATGACTTTTTCCACAACTACCAGTCCATTTTCCATTTCCTCCTTTAATTCATTTGTATACTATGATTTTTGTCTTCAAATTACCATTTAATATATATTTATTCTATCAGTTTTACTTCCTCAGGCAAACCTACCTAACACAGTGCATAATGGTGTTAAAAAAATTTGGGAGACAGGGCTGTTATTTCATTCTTCAATCATGGGTATGTACTACCATACAAAGCCTAGACATGCTATTTGTAAGGTGAGACAAAAGAAGACAACTGTGGTTTACTTATGGTTTGTCCATTGAAGATTCAGGTATAGGAAGCTTAGTCTCCAATTCCATGTTATGAAAGTATTGGACAGTTTGAGATGTGGGACCTTGTAGGGCCTCAAACTCATATGGAATTAATGATCTTGTGAAGCAGAGAATTCAGGAGTAGATAAATTCCTGAAAAAGGTCATTAAAATGATTTTGAAAGATAAAACACAATTTCTTCTATGATCACTTGTTTTCTTTCTCACTGCTCAAAACCCCCCATTTTCCTTATTTCCACCATGTGATGTAGTCAGTCATGAAGCTTTCATCAGAATGAAGTAGATGCTGAAACCATCTGTTGGATATCCAGAACTATGAACTAAATAAATCCTTTTTACTTATCATGTACTCAGTATCAGGTATTATGTTATCATGATGTAAAACAGACTACTACAAGAATATTTAAGGAGGAAAATTGAATTGTCTATGAAATACCCAAGTAGAGATGCAAAATAGACTGATAGATACAGGGCTCAAAGTTAGGGTCTGACTTATTAGTTAAACCCAAATAGATAACAAGATGATCCTGGAATCCTGTGTAACAGAAAAAGAACATTTGCCTGAGAATAAAAGCCAGTGTTAATCAAGATTTAAACAGTTGATAAAAGAGAGACAAAAATGAGTGAAGGAATTTGAGTGTCAAGAATGCCATGATTTGAAAGTGTTGATGAGAACCTATGTGTAGATTAGAAATCTATTTTGTTTGGTTTGGAAACTATGAACTTTTTAATGATGACAGGTTTAATTGGAAGAACACATGTGTGTGCAGGTAACAGCAACTTAGTTATGAATATTTCTTTAGGACAGTGTCAGTGTGGAGTTGAGCTACATGAATGAGCCCGAGAAACATAGAGTTATAGCATACTAGTACCATTATAAGTCTGTTTACTTCACTAATATGGATTCAATGAGTATATATGAGCTTGTAACAAATGTAATATGTGTTCAATGAATGTGCGGAATGAATAAATGGCAGAGGACAAAAGGTAGAGAAATTTCTAGGGGATGTAAAAGGAATTGGAATTGTTCTTCAACAGAGAAGTTAAAATTTTTTTTCTGTTGTGAATTCAGAAACATCATCTATTTAATCTTAAGGCATTCCACGGAAACATCTTGATCTTTATTGTTATTCTATTATAAATGTTTTCATGAAATTCATATCTTTCAATAATATTCTAATCACAGATTTTTTTGGAAAACAACAAAAATCATCTAGACAAGTTTTGTGAATTGATTTATTTCATATTTTGAAAAATGTGTTCACTGTCCTATTTGGACAACAATTTCTATTTATGAAACCATCACAATGTTGTCACTTGGCTCAGTAAACCACTTCATGAGAATCTGAATTGGTCATTAAAAAACTGGGTTGTTTCACAACGTACTGATTTCCCCATCACTGGAGAACTCTCCATGCAGAGGCTAGCCAACCTCTGACAGGAATACACTTTGTGCTTTATTTAAATTATAAAACATCTTTGTAAAAAGGTTCTTAGAGCACCTAAGACTTTAAGAATGCATGGCCAAATAATATGATTTCCTATTTAAAAAGCAACTGTATTTTTAACATTGTTATTTTATATTTTTATCTGGCATAAAACATCTGATAATAATGTAACAAACTTAGACTTTGGCAACAATATCACAAGTAGGAAATTTATTTAATGGCAATTCATATCAGTAGTCTTTCTTAAGATTAGAAAGCGGAGATTGAGAAGGAGGAAAGATAAGGAGGGGAAGAACAAAGGGAGGGAGGAGGAGACAGAGACAGAGAGAGAGAGAGAGAGAGAGAGAGAGAGAGAGAGAGAGAGAGAATCCCTGCATCCCTGAAGTTTACTTCCTTTCTGCTGACCAGCTGGAATTCCATATTATTATGCAGAAGCTTTGTAATTAGATTTTTTTTTTTGAAGAATAAGAGTCAGAGAGCTGTCTGTTTTTCTCTGTTTTTTTTTTTTTTTTTTTTTTTTTTCTCTGTGGAGCATAAAGCGGTGATGTTCTCTTGAAGTACTTGAGAGATTTATTGTTTTGGGAACCTGTTTTATAAATTTCATTGGATAGTTTTAACAATATAAAGTGGCAGGCTTTCTAGGTTATCAGTGATGAGAACACGTGACCAAGGAAAGATTAGTTAGGGAAACAGGTCTATTTCTGGACACCTTTTAAATTCAAACTTGGCAGTCACCATCTAATCTTGGTTAGAGCATCCTCTTTGTCAAACTATTATAATCGTGGCCCCTGGTTACTATTCAGAGAGAAAATTGTTGGGGAGTTAGGGGTATTGAGGTAGGGCTCATTAACTCCGTGCTGTCTTTAGCATATTTCAGAATCTATAATGACTTAATTCCCTGCATACTGTACCAACTTTATAGGCTCACTTAATACTGATTGGGCACCCACCTTAATATCATTGTAATTTAATAGTGAAATAAACTGATATTTGAATAAATGATGTGCTGAAGGCCACACAGATATACCCAAGATTTAATTTTTTAATCCTGGCCTTTTTATTTCCAAAGATAGGCTGTTACTGCATTTGTTAATAAATTAATTAATTATGGTGCTAATAATGTTTTCATCTATTTAAATCACTATTGCTAATTGATTACATTTATTGGATAATATGTACATGTTTATGTAAGGGAGCAGTCTTTATCCAGATGGTATCTATAAGAGACAGAGAATGTGAGGAGCACAAATAGCTCCTGTGGCTGCTAGGACAGACCCGAGTTTCTAATACACTAGACAGCACATAATGGGGTTCTGCCACACCAGAAACTCACAAAATGGTTCTAAGCCCAACAAAATGGTTACCTGCTTCTAGCTCTTTTTCCATACACACACACCACCAGGATATGTCGTTCATCCTCACATGGCAAAATTACACACTATTTGGGCTCCAGGAAAATACCTCACATCTGTGTGTGTGTTCATGAAGGAATGCCTACATATATGTATATGTATATATACATGTGAAAAAGAAGATCATATGATAGAACTAATTAAATGCAGGAAGCATTGTATCTGAAATTCTAACCTCTGAAAATAAATTGACTTTGGAACATGAAAGCAATAAAATGAGAAAAATGAAGAATTCATGGGATCCTTGCAAAAACTGCCAATTTAACGAGTTTGGGGTGATCCCCAGAAAAATATATACTTTTTGTTTCATGGGGCCTTTATTTCTGGGAAAGGATGTAATTAGAGGATTGCCAGATCACGATTCATTATGTAAACCAGGATGATGAATTGGCAAGGCACAACAACAACAAAACCCAGACCATAATTCTGCTGTACTTAAGTATAACATATGGACTTATTCAGATCTCCTAAACTGATTTAAGGTAAATATACATATGTGTCATGTTTTGCCCAAACTACATAGGGAGAAAATCTACAGCAACATCTGATGAGGAAAAGAAATGCTGTCAGTGGGTAACAGACGAGTCCTCATAGCATCTCCCATTTGTAAGCCCCACTGAGACATGTGTCACTCCTAACTGGGCTTGAGCAATAGAAGGAAGAGCTTGTGCTGTGTCCAGGATATCTTAGGAAACTGAAGTAATCTTTGACTTGAATCTGAGAGACCCACTGGGATTAATGTTAGGTAGTGTTATGCCATAATAACCTAAGGATGGGTTCTGAACGTAGCTAGAGAAATGTGAGTGCACCCAAAAAAAAAAGTTTTGTCAGGGTGACTCTGGGGAGGCTTAGTTTGGAAAAATAGGCTCTGGCATCTGCGGATAATGTGATGTTCTTAAGGGGTACCTAGGGATGCAGAGATTAATTCTGCAATACCTTCTGAAGCCTAAAGCTCAAAGTCCAGCAACCAAGCAAGTCTTTTTTTGCCATCATTTTCTACTGAAAAATGAACCTTCACAGTACCTCATTACTAGTGAAGCCACGTATGTCAATCAAAAATGAGAGAGCTATTTCCTCCACAGAACAGGAATCCATGGGCTTCTGCTTTATTAATGAGCTTCATTGACCTGAATTGGGCCCTGAGAGGATGATAAATTTTTGAGACATTTGAATTTTTCCACTATAAATACCTTTAATAACTAAACAAAGTCACAATTTAAGAAGTAAAGGGCTATGTTCATTAAGACTAACAAGTTATGTTTCTTCAGACCAAGAAATTAACTTTATAGCTTATTGTTCAATTGCTAAAATTATATCACACCAAAGATGATTGTTGTGTTATATGTCATTCTAAGAATAATTGTTTTATAATGGACATTATTGCCAAAAATGGCAGGCAAGAAGAGCTATCACATATTTTCTTTAAAATCCTATTTTTTTAGATTTTTATTGGATATTTTATGTATTTACATTTCAAATGCTATACCCCTTTCCCCTATACCACCTCTGTCCCTCTGCTTCTATGAAAATGCTCCCACTCCCACCTCAACACCCTGGCATTCCCCTACACGGGAGCATCAAGATTTCACAGGACCAAGATCCTCTGCTCCCATTGATGTCATACAATGCCATCCTCTGCTACATATGTGGCCAGAATCATGGGTCCCTCCATGTGTACTCTTTGGTTGGTGGTTTAGTCCCTGAGAGCTCTGGGGCATTTTGTTGGTTGATATTGTTGCTCTTCATGTGGGATTACGAACCCCTTCAGCTCCTTCAGTGCTTTCTTTAACTCCCCCATTGGTGCCCCTGTGCTCAATCCGATGGGTAGCTGCAAACGTCCTCATCTGTATCAGTAAGTCTCTAGCAGAGTCTCTCTGGAGACAGCTGTATCAGGCTCCTGTTAGCAAGCTCTGCTTGGCATTAGCAATAGAGAGTGGGGTTTGGTGACTGCATATGGGACTGATCCCCAGGTGAGGCAGTCTCTGAATGACCTTTCCTTTAATCCCTGCTCCACTCTTTGTCCCTGTATTTCCTTCTGTGAGTATTTTGTTTCCCCTTCTAAGAAGGACTGAAGCATCTCATAGGTTTTGTTATGCTGTATTTTCGTTTTGATTTGCTTCTATGAATTTTAAGTCATCTCTCTTGATTTCTTCAAGAACACATTCATTTTTAATAGATTATTTAATATACATAAGTTTGTGTATGTTTTAGGTTTTTATGTTAAATTTTTAATCTTACTTCATTGTGATCAAACAGAATACAAGGAATTATTGCTATTATTTCAATTTTCCCATATTCATTAAGACTTTCTTTGTGTTCTGATATATAAGTGATTTTAGTGAAATTTCTTTGGGCGGCTGAGAAAGATCCTATTTTGAAATGTTTAAATCGAATGTTTTAAGGCTCCATGTAAAGTCCATTTCATTTGTGCTGTTTATTATATATCAATCTATGTTTGTGAGACTTGTCAGTTGGTGAGCTACTAGTATACTAAGAATACTCTTTGACTTTACATCTAATAGTATTGAATTTATGTAATTTAGTATACCTGTTCAGGGCATCTATGTTTAGAATCATAACATCCTATTGATAGGTCATTTCCATGATATTTTAAGGCAGCAAATAGATGGTTTCTATTTTTGATGTATTCTACTAGTCTCAGTGTTTAGACTGATGAATTCAGATCATTAATCTTAATATTCAAAGGTGCATATTGATTCCTGTCATTGGTTGATTATTACAGTGCTTGATTTTCCTCTCTCTCCCTTTCTTGCTATCATTCTAGTGTGGTCATAGGAACTGATTTATTTTCATAAGCCTGAAAAATTAGGTCAAGTATCTTTTGGAGCAGTAGCTTGGTGATAAGACTCTTTATTCTGTTTTTATCATGGAAAGTTTTAGCCTCTCTTTCAATTATGGCAGAAAGGTAACTTTTCTAGGTATGGTAGTCTGGGTTTCCCGTTTCTGTCTTTCAGTTGAATAAGCTGCTGCTATTCTGATGGATCTGTGT
Source organism: Micromys minutus (assembly GCF_963924665.1). Lineage (NCBI taxonomy): Eukaryota > Metazoa > Chordata > Mammalia > Rodentia > Muridae > Micromys > Micromys minutus. The sequence goes on along the minus strand of NC_137970.1, from coordinate 121,660,132 downwards.
TTATATGTGACTTGGTGTTGACCCTCGATACTTTCAATAGCATTGTTCTTATTTTGTGTATTTAGGGTTTTAATTACAGTTTTATGAGAGGATGCTCTTTTCTGGTCGCATCTGTTTGGCATCCTAAATGCTTCCTGGGTCTAAATTGGCATCTTTTTTTCAAACTGTGAGTTGAAAAAAAGTTTTTATGTTGTGATTCTTTTAAAAAATGTTTTCCAACTATCTTACTTGAGGTTTTTATTTCTGCAAAAAGCAGTATCACCAAAAGGCAAGTTTGGGAGGAAAGGGTTTATTCTGCTTACACTGTTCACATTGCTGTTTATCACCAAAGGAAGTCAGGACTGGAACTTAAGCAAGTCAGGAAGCAGAAACTGATGCAGAGGCCATAAAGGAATGTTACTTACTGGCTTGTTTCCCCTGGCTTGCTCAGGTTTCTTTATTATTATTATTATTATTGTTGTTGTTGTTGTTGTTGTTGTTGTTGTTGTTGTTATTGAATATTCTCTGTATTTACATTTCAAATGTTATCCCCTCCCCCTCCCCTTCCCCTTGTTTCCATGAAGGTGCTCCCTCTCCCAATCAACCTCTCCACCTCAGTGCCTTTGCATTTCCCTACACTGGGAAAATGCACCTTTGCTGGACCAAAGGACTCTTCTTCCATTGATATCAGACAATGCCATCCTTTGCGACATATGCAACTGGAGCTATGGGTCTCTTCATGTGTGCTCAATGGTTGGTGCTTTAGTCCATAGGAATTCTGGAAGGTTTGGTTGGTTGATAATGTTGTTCTTCCTATGAGATTGCAAACCCTTTTATAGCTCCTTCAGTCCTTTCTCTAGGTCTTTCACTATAACCCAGGTCTACCAGCCCAGGGATGGCACCACCCACAATGGGCTGCTCCTTTCCCCCTTGATCACTAGTTGAGAAAATGCCTTACAGTTGGATCTTATGGAGACATTTCCTCAACTGAGGCTCCTTTATCTGTGATTAACTCCAGCTTGTGTCAAGTTGACACATAAAACCAGCCAGTACAATAACCAACACAATTCTTCACAACCTTGAGAGAGCAATTCTCAACTCCAGATGGAAAAAAACCAAGAAAGCTAAAATAATCCTGTACAATAAAAGAACTTCTGGATGTATCACCATTCCTTACCTAAAGCTGCACTGTGGCGCAATAGTAATTTAAAACTGCATGGTATTGATATAGAAGAAGACGCGTTGATCGATGGAATGGAATTGAAGACCCTGAAAAAAAAAACACACCTATGGATATGATTTTTAACAAAGAAGCCAAAACCATACAGTGGAAAAAAGAAAGCATCAATAAATGGTGCTGGTCTAACTGGATATTCTATGTGTAGAAGAATGCAAATACACTCAAAATCATCATCCAGCACAAAACCAATGTCCAACTGGATCAAAGACCTCAACATAAAACCAGATACACTAAATCTGAAAAAAACAAAAATTGTGGAATAACCTGAACTCATTGGTTCAGGATACATCTTCTTAAACAGAACACCAATAACTCAGGCTTCAAGATCAACAATTAATAAATGAGACCTCATGAAACTAAAAAGCTTCTCTAAGGCAAAGGTCACTGACAAAAGGACAAAATGGCAGCCTACAGATTCTTCACCAACCCTACATCTGATAGAGGGCAAATATCCAATAAAACTCAAGAAGTTTAGACACTACCAAACAAAATAAGACAATTAAAAATGTGCTAGAGAGCTAAAATGAGATTTCTCAACAAAAGAATCTAAGATAGCTGAGAAGCACCTAAAGAAATGTTCAAAGTCCTTAAAGTCCTTAGTAATCAGGAAAATGTGAATCAAAACAACTATGAGGTTCCATATCACACCCATCAGAATGGCTAAGATCAAAAAATCTCAGGAGACAGCAAATGCTGGAGAGGATGTAGAGCAAGGGGAACATTCCTCCATTTCTGGTGGGAATAGAAACTTGTACAAGCACTTTGGAAATCAATTTGGGAACAGTTCTACCTCAAGACTCAGTTATACCACTCCTCTACATATACCCAAAAGATGCCCCACTATACCACAAAGACACATGCTCCACTACATTTATAACAGCCCTATTTGTAATAGCCAGAAACTGAAAATGTCCCTCAACTGAAAAATGGATAAAGAAAATGTGGTGTATCTACACAATGGACTATAACATCAAAGAGATCATGAATTGTTCAGGCAAATGAATCAACTTTATAATATCATCCTCAGTTAGGCAACCCAGAGCCAGAAAGACATGTATGGAATGTATGCACTTATAAGTGGACATTAGCCATTATGTGCAGGACAACCATTCTACCGCCCACAGGCCCAAATACATTGGGTATTAAGGAGAGCCCAAAGGAGGATATGTAAGTCTTACTCAGACGGGGGAACTAAATAGTTATCAGAGGTGGATGGAGAGAAGAAACTGGGTAGGAAAGGTGGTGAGGGGATGGAATGGGGATGTAGGGAGAAGACGGCTGAGAGTGAGAATGAAAATTGATGTGAGGCATCTCTGGTGACTATCTGGAGGCCTTGTAAATGGAAGGTGCAGGAAGTCTATGGGGGTGTCCCAGGCTGATTTTCCACCAGAGTGGGTTAGAAAGACTGAAATGGCCACCTCCTATAGCTAGCCAGAACTTCCAGAGGAGGGAGGACAATCTCAATCCAAACCCATCAATCCAAAAAATTTGTCTTGCCTACAAGACATTTAAGAATAAAGACTGAGCAGAGACTGAGGAAATAGTCAACTAGCGAGTGCTCCAACTGAAGACCCATCCCATGTGAGAAAGTCAACCCTTGAGTCTATTGATACTCTGTTTTTCTTGCAGACAGGAATATAGCATAACTTCCTTAAAGGCTTTATCCAGCAGAGCAGTGCATGGATTCAGAAGTAGAGACCCACAGACAAATATCAGGAGGAGATCCAAAAGTCTACTGAAAGAGTGGGGGATAAAAGTTGGCAAGATGGAAGGGTCAAGGACACCACAAGAAAACCTCCAGGGCCAACTAACCTGTGACTATGGTGCTCACAGAGACTGAATCACCAACTAGAGAGCATGCTGGAGCCAAACCTAGCCCCCACCATTTATAGCAGACGTGCAGCTTGGTCTTTATGTGGGTTCCCTAACAATTGAAGTCAGGGCTTCTGTTGCCTGCCATTGGATCCCCTTCCCTCACCTGGACTGCTTGATTGGGTATCAGTGAGAGAGAATGTGCTTAGTACTGTTGGGACTAGATGTTCCAGGGCAGTTGATACCCAAGGGGAGGGGCAATGAGAGGAGGGATTTGTAAGGGTGGGACTGTGAGAAGAGTAGGGAAGGGGACTGTGTTCTGGATGTAAAGTGAATAAAAACAAATTATTGGAGAAAAATATTTTCTATGCCTTTAGAATTTGATTCTTCTATTATGTGCAGATTTGATCTTTCAGAACATCACATATGTCGTAGGATTCCTATGGCTATCTTCTCATTATTTCATGTTGTCTTTGTAAGATTGTTCTAATTCCTTACCCTTGTCTTCAAGCTCTGAGATTATGTACTGTTCTGCATTTATTCTACTGATGAGACTCCATTTCGGCTTGTTGTCTCTTCAGCATTTCTGTCTCTGCTGATTTCTTTTAAGTTTCACATCACTTCCCTTATTCTATTTAGCTGATTGTCTTCTTAATATGGAATACTTTTTTTTACATTGTTTTCTTTGCACTTACTATGTTTATTTTGAGTTCACTGTCTATGTTTTCATCTAATACACTCTTACTAGATGCCATTAATGCATTGTGAGTCGATGTTGGAGGACTTAGGGTGACTTGTTTTTCATGTTGGAGTTTACATATCTGGGGCTATTTTGTTTCTTGGGATTTGTTCTAATATGCTGTATTCTTTCAGTTGAACTACTTTTAGTGTTCAAGAGGGACTTGGATATGGTAGAGTTGGGGTGCTAGTTCAGCTAATAGTTCCTCAGTCTAAGAGTTCAGGGTGCCTTGTGAGTGCTCTATACTATTCCCTAAATCGAATCTTAGTTGTGAAAAGAGCCAAAGCTGTTGGATGTTACCCCTATGCAAATGTGTGCTTGCCAGTTAACCACAATGGCCGCTTTCAGTTAGGGCTGTTTAATTTTAGAGATTGTTAATGCTATAGCTTATAATTAAGAAGTAAAAACGGAAGGGGAAAAGATGAGTTGTAACAGGAGAGAAGAAATGGGGGATACGGCTGGAAGATATAGTAAATACCTTGTAATATAGATGAAGAATCACACACAGCTGTCCTACAACCTGAGTATATACAAGCAAAAACAAAATCATCCAGAGGCATTTATGCAGAAGTGAATAGTAAAGAATCACAGCTAAGACATAAAATGATTATGTAACAAGTGAATTACTGGCCCAGCTGTGCTGAGTTCAGAGCTGAGGGTCTCATTCATTCTTATGAATTCATAATCACACTGAACAGGCCATGGGAGGGTCTCTACTTCAATCCACACACTCCTGAATGAGTTGGATAATATATAGAGAGGAGTCTTTTCCTCAAACACCGTAGAAAATGGGGACATTTAATGGGCATGGAAAAGAAACAAGCCTCTCACGCTGGAATTTCCTGTGTAATTTTAGCTGGCTGAGTCAAGAATTTTGAGACAATTGAAAAAGAGACACTAAATCAAGCAAGCAAGCAAACTGTTGTGAAAATTGCTGGTTTACTTTTCCATTTATTCTTCTCTCCTCTAAGTCCCTCTCTCTCTTTCTCACCCCTCTTATATTTTCTCTCATTTCTTTTTCCGCATTGCTCCCTCGCCTCTTCCTCAGTCCCATTTCCTTTCTTTTTAATTCTCAAGAATGTTTTATTTTATTTTATTTTTTTTTGCTAAATTTAATATCCAGAGTGCCTGATGTATATTAATATTTCCAGAAGCGGCTTTCTAAGTGAAGCACTGACTTTTATGCAATGACACAAATACAAAGACTACAAATATTTCCAAGGAAACATTAGCTCAAAGCTTACTTCTTCCTCTGCTCACTCATACCTACCCTGAGATGCAGGTACAAGCTTTCTTCTGCTATTTTCCACTTTACATTCTTCCTGTCATAGTCATCATCATCATCATCACCATCACCATCATCATCACCACCATCATCACCATCTTTTCTTCTTCAGGTTCTTATCTTTAATAAAGTCCTTATACATTAATATTTTACTGTAAAATGATCATTGTGGAAAATGTAGAAGTTACAGGAAATTATAAAGAAGAAAACATGAAATATATTTTCAAATCTGTATATGCTGTTCTTTGTTTCTCCATATATTTGAACAGGGTTGGAGTCTGCACTTGGCACTTGTAATCTTGCTTCTTAACAGTGTAAAATATAACTTGCCACATCCTTAAACTTGAGCCACTTAGGTATTTCTGAGAATAATTTATCCAGTTCTTTTTTGTTAAATTTATTTTTACGTTTTCTAGTATAAATAAAGAATACACACACACACACACACACACACACACACACACACACACACACACACACATATATGTAAAAGAATGTAACAATTTATAAGTGCCTTTCATCTTTAACCCATTTTCTTCCTCTCAGTTCTGGATGAGGCCTCATGGGGGAGCTGCTCTCTCACTGTAGTTGTGATGGGCCAGAGCTGATGTCTCTAACAAGGTCTGCCCTTTACAGATTGAAATGAAACATGGTTTTTGTTTCAGAGTCAAAGGTTCCCCATTGTTATTTTCCTGCAAGTGTCTTTATTTTGTTTTCCTCAAGGAACCAGAGTTTAAGTTTACTGTTTACTTTTAGCAAAATAAAATCCCTGAATAAAAACCAATATGTTTGTAGGGAAAGATTTTACTTGTTGAATGAACATTAAGATTAAGAATAATTTCAAGTATCTTTTTCCCACCCACAGATGAGTTTTCTACAAAATGTCTTTAGAAGCAGTTCATTATGCATTAATTCTGTTAAAATAGCAACATCTGATTTATATCTTTAAATGTTTCCAGGATCATAAAATTAAAATGAGTCTTGTGGGCTAATGTGCAAATTAATTTATAAACATGAATCTCATTTTTTTAGAGTTTCATGGGAAAGCAAATAGAAGCTAATTTGATGTATCTTTCTGCTGCAAAACATATTTATCTGACATTGAATCAGCTTAATATTTCTTTTATTCTCTTCTTTTTTTTCTATTTTTATTGGATATATTCTGCATTTACATCTCAGATGTTATTCCCTTTTCAGAATCACATCTTCCCTTGCCTTGCCATTGCCTCCATGATGTTGGTGCGTCTCTGGGATATATGCCCAGGAGTGGAATAACTGGGTTTTCAGGTAGTACTATGTCTAATTTTCTGAGGAACTGCCAGACTCATTTCCAGAGTGGTTGTATCAGTTTACAACCCCACCAACAGTGGAGAAGTGTTCCTCTTTCTCCACATCCTTGAAAACATCAGCTGTCACCAGAGTTTTTGATCTTAGCCATTCTGTCTGATATGAGATGGAATCTTAGGGTGGTTTTGATCTGCATTTTCTTGATGACTAGGGATGTTGAGCATTTCTTTAGGTGCTTCTCAACCATTCAATATTCTTCAGTTAAGAATTCTTTGTTTAGCTCTGTACTCCATTTTTAATAGGATTATTTGATTCTCTAGAGTTTAACTGCTTGAGTTCTTTGTATAGATTGAACACTAGCCCTCTATGAGGTATAGGATTGGTAAAGATCTTTTCCCAGTCTGTTGGTTGTCTGTTTCTCCTTCTGACATTATCCTTTGCCTTACAGAAGCTTTGCAGTTTCTTGAGGTCCCATTTGTCGATTTTTGATCTTAGAGCATAAACCATTGGTGTTCTGTTCAGGAAATTTCTCCCTGTGCCTATGTCTTCCAAGTTCTTTCCCACTTTCTGTTCTATTAGTTTCAGTGTACCTGGTTTTATGTGGAGGTCTTGATCCACTTGGATTTGAGCTTTGTACAAGGGGATAAGAAAGGATCAATTTGCATTCTTCTGCATGCTGACTGCCAGTTGAACCAACACCATTTGTTGAAGAGGCTGTCCTTTTTCTATTGAATGTTTTTAGCTCCTTTGTCAAAGATCAAGTGACCATAGGTAGTTGGTTCATTTTTGGGTTTTCAATTCTATTTCTTTGATCTACCTGTCTGTCTCTGTACCAGTACCATAAAGTTTTTATCATAATTGATCTGTAATACAGCTTGAGGTCAGGAATGATGATTCCCCAGGAAGATTTTTATCATTAAGAATAGTTTTTGCTATCCTCAGTTTTTTCTTATTCCAAATGGATTTACAAATTGCTCTTTCTAAGTCTGTTAAGAATTGAGTTGGAATTTTGATGGGGATTGCATTGAATATGTAGATTACCTTAGGAAAGATGGCCATTTTTACTATGTTGATTCTTCCAATCCATAAGCATGGGAGATCTTTCCACACTCTGAGATCTTTTATTTTGCTTGGTTAAGATCACCCCAAGGTATTTTATATTCCTCATGACTATTGTGAAGGTTGTTGATTATCTAATTTCTTTCTCATCCTGTTTATCATTTGAGAAGAAGAAGGTTACAGATTTTTTTGAGTTAGTTAAATATTCAGCCACTTTGTTGAAGTTGTTTGTCGGTGTAAAATTCTCTGGTGTAATTTTTGGGGTCACTTCAGAATACTATTGTATCATTCTTAAATAGTGATATTTTGACTTCTTTCTTTATAATTTGTATCCCTCTGAACTTTTTTTGCTGTCTGGTCTGGCTAGTACTTCCAGTACTATATTGAATAGGTAGCGAGACTGTGGGCAGCCTAGTCTAGTCCCTGATTTTAGGGGATTGCTTCAAGTTTCTCACCATTTAGTTTGATGTTAACTACTGGTTTGCTGTATATTGCTTTTATTATGTTTGAGTATGTGCATTGAATTCCTGATCTTTCCAAGACTTTTAACTTGAATGGGTGTTGAAATTTGTCAAACTCTTTCACAGCATCTAAAGAGATGATTGTGCAGGTTTTTTTTTTTTTTTTTGTTTTTGTTTTTTTTTTTTTTTTTGTTTTTTTGAGTTTGTTTATATAGTGGATTACATTAATGGATTTTCATATAATGAAACATCCTTTCATCCTTGGGATGAAACCTATTTGATCATGGTGAATGATCATTTTGATGTGTTCTTGGATTCAGTTTGGAAGAATTTTATTGACTACTTTTACATCAAAGATAATGAGGGAAATAGGTCTAAAGTTTTCTTTCTTTGTAGGGTCTTTGTGTGGTTTAGGAATGAACCTCATAATCGTGGCTTCAAAGAATAAGTCTGGTAGTGTTCTCTCTGTTTCTAATTTGGAATAGTTTGGAGAGTACTGGTATTAATTCTTCTAAGAAGGTCTTATAGAATTCTGCACTAAACCCATCAGGTTCTGGCCTATTTTTGGTTGGGTAGCTTTTGATGACTGCTCCTGTTTCTTTAGGGATATGGGATTGTTAAGATGGTTTATCTGAACCTGATTTGACTTTGGTATCTTGTATCTGCCTAGAAAATTGTCCATTTTTTTCTAGATTTTCCAGTTCTGTTGAATATAAGCTTTTGCATTAGGATCTGATGATTTCTTGAATTTCCTCAGTTTCTGTTGTTATGTCTCCTATTTGATTTCTGATTTTCTTTTAAGTTGGATAATCTCTCTGTGCCCTCTAGTTAGTCTGGCTAAGGGTTTATCAATCTTGTTGATTTTCTCAAAGAACGAGCTCTTGGTTTTGTTGATTCTTTGTATAGTTCTTTTTGTTTCTATTTGGTTGATTTTCAGCTCTGAGTTTGATCAGTTTCTGTCATCTACTCCTCTTGGGTGTATCTGCTTCTTTTTGTTTTAGCTTCAAGTTGTGCTTTCAAGCTGTTAGTATATGCTCCCTCCACTTTCGTTTTTGGAGGCACTTAGAGCTATGAGTTTTCCTCTTAGCACTGCTTTCATTGTGTCCCATAGGTTTGGGTGTGTTGTGCCTTCATTTTTGTTAGATTCTAAATAGTCTTTGATTTCTTTCTTTATTTCTTCCTTGACCAAGCTATCATTGAGTAGAGCATTGTTTAGCTTCCATGTGTGTGTGGGCTTTTTGTTGTTTTTGTTTTTGTTGAAGACCAGCCTTAGTCCGTGGTGATCTGATAGGATGCATGGGATTATTTGAATATTCTTATATCTGTTATGGACTATTTTGTGGCAGACTATATAGTCAATTTTGGAGAAGGTGCTGTGAGGTGTTGAGAGAGGGTATATTATATATGAAATATTCTATAGATGGCTGTAAAATTCTTTTGATTCATAACTTCTGTTAGTTTTACTATGTCTCCATTCAGTTTCTGTTTCCATGATATTTCCATTGATGAGAGTGGGGTGTTAAAGTCTCCCACTATTATTGTTTTTGGTTCATTATATGCTTTGAGCTTTAGTAGAGTTTCTTTTATGAATGTGGGTTTTCTTGAACTTGGAGCATAGAAGTTCAGGATTTAGAGTTTATCTGGATAGATTTTACCTTTGATGTGTAGAAAGTGTCCTTCCTTACCATTTATGATGACTTTTAGTTAAAAATCTATTTTATTCTATATTAGGATGGCTAACTCCAGCTTGTTTCTTGGGACCATTTGTTTGCAAAGTTTTTTTCTCACGCTTTACCTCTGAGGTAGTGCTTGTCTTTGTTGCTGAGATGAGTTTCCTGTAGCAAATTGCTAGATCTTGTTTACATATGTAGTCTGGCAGTCTATGTCTTTTTAGTGGAGAATTGAGTCCCCCAATATTAAGAGATATTATGGAATAGTGATTTTTGTTTCCTGCTATTTTTGAATGTTTTGCTGGCTATAGTTACCTGGGCTGGCAATAGTGTTCTTTTCAGGTTTGTATGAGGTCAGTACAGGATCTTCTAGCTTTTATAGTCTCTGTTGACCAGTCTAGTGTAATTCTGATTGGTCTAACTTTATATGTTACTTGTCCTTTTTCTATTACTTCTTTTAGTATTCTTTCTTTGTTTAGAACATTTATTATTTTGATTATTATGTGCTGGGAAGAATTTCTTTTCTGGTCCAGGCTTATTGGAGTTCTGTAGGCTTCTTATAGATTTGCAGTCATCACTTTCTTTGGGTTAGGGAAGTCCTCTTCTATAATTTTTTGAAGATATTTACTGTGACTTTCAGTTGGGAGTCTTTGCTCTCTTCTACAGCTATTATCCTTAGGTTTGGTCTTCTCAATGTGTCCTGGATTTCCTAGATGTTTTGGGTTAGAACCTTTTTGATTTTTGCCTTTTCTCTGACTGTTGTGCCAATGATTTCTACGGTGTCTTCTGCTCCTGAGATTCTCTCCTCCATCTCTTGTATTCTGTTGGTGATGCTTGTATCTATGACTCCCGATGTCTTTCCTCGGTTTTCCAACTTCAAGGTTGTCTCCTTTTGTGAATTCTTCATTGTTTCTATTTCTGTTTTCAACTCCTTCAACTGATTGGTTGTGCTTTCCTGTAGTTCTTTAATTGATTTTTTGTGTGTTTTTTTTTTTATTTCTTTATTAAGGACTTCAACATTTTTGCCTGTGTTCTACTGGTTTTCCTGTACTTCTTTAGGTGTGTTATTTATGTGCTTCTCGAGGATCTCCATCATCATCATGAAGTATCATTTTAAGTCTAAATCTTGTTTTTCTGGTGAGTTGGGATACACAGTATTTGCTGTGGTGGGAGAACTGGATTCCAGTGTTGCCAGGTTATCTTGGTTTCCACTTCTTAGATTCTTGAGCTTGCCTCTTGCCATCTTATTTTCGGTGCTGCTAGGTTATCTTGTTGTCTTTGAATGGAGCTTGTCTCTCCTGTGGATCTGTGGGCCCTGGTCTCTGGAGGAAGATTGCTCCTGTTTGTTCAGCTCTCTGGGCAGGCTGTGAACTCAGATGGTGGTGCTTGGTCCTGTTGCAACTGGTCAGGGTTTGACCTTGGGCAGGATGCATCTGCTCCCAGGCAACACCTGGACCCTGAGAGTTTGGATAGGCCTTTCTGGGATAGTCAGTGGGGAGGAAGTGTAAACTCACCCCTGAACTCAGGAGTGAGAGCCCTCCTAAGGCTCTTCTGGGCACCGAGCAACTTGTGGGTAGGCTGGCAGTCCTGATGCAACTGGGCTGGGTTTGGTCTTGGGCAGGAAGTCCACCTTGATATTTCTTTGAATCCATATTTTGGTGCAACTCTAAGTCAGTGAGGGTTGTGATTCCTATGGATGTCCCAGAGCACCAAAGAGCTTTAGTACCCACTGAATCAGACAAAAGAAACAACAGTTTTACCTAATTTTACCCTTAACCTTAAGCAGACAATTTTTCTGGGTGTATATGTCTTTTCTATTTGTTATACCTGTTTAAATAGAACATTTTATAAGATTGCATAGTACCTGGGTTTTGCCCCTCTATTTCAAGTTGGCAAAAGTGAAAACTATAGCAAGTTTTCCTCTATCTCCCATATGTATACCATGGCATGCCTCACCCACAGTGAATAAATAATTAAAATTAAAATAAAAAATAAAGACAAAAAGATTATTTTTCTTTCTGAGCCTTAGTGCTCCAGAGAAAGAACTCAGCTATCATTTAACAGATGTCCCTCCCTCCATGAAAGGTAAGAGAAAAAGTACACTCTGTCTAAATAAATTCTCAATAAAGAAGGGAAACTGACAGACAGGGCGATGATATAAATCCAGGAACTTGATTTTCCGTTGCCTCCGTGGTATGTTCCTGATCCAGAAGTTTGCAGATATCTGCTCTTCTGGATAGTTTCATGTCAGCTGTCAAGGTTAGAGTCATCTGAGAGGAGGGAACCTTAATTAAGGAAATGCCTTTAAGAGCTGGCTGCAGGCAAGCCTGTAAGGCTTTTTTTTTTTTTTTTTTTTTTTTTTTTTTTTTTTTTTTTTTTAACTGTTGGGACTTATTTTTTTCCCTTTAAGGTAACTTTAGTGCTATTAAATTCGCAAATATGCCAACTTTTATTACCCAATATTAATGACCTAAAACCCACATTGCAAAAATGCAAATATCAATTCTAGTCACTTGTCAGAGCCCATTCATCATGGTTTTGAAAATGGGAAGAATAGATTCCTCCTTAATTGCAAGAGAGTAGTTGTAACTCTCCAGCCTGCTTTTTGGTTCTGGTGTTTCATCTTAGCAATAGAAACTGTAAGACTTTTGCCATATAGAAAAGTCAAATTGTAGAAGTGTGTATAGGTAGGGATTTTGAGATGATATCACAAGAAAGTGGATTGTAAGTATATTTTTGGTATGCTGACAGCATTCATTTCTTAACGCCCGTATTGCACGTCTCTTTCTCATTGCCATGAGAGGTGCTTATGATGATCTTGGCAGGAGGGGTGCTAATAATAAGCATTGGAGGTGTCGCTCAAAAGTACTGCTGAGTCATCTTGCTGGTTTCAGAATTTAAATGGAAATAAAAGAATGGGATTTTAAAAATTAGTTACCTTGGTGATCAACAGGGGTCCTTGTTCTCTAGCATCAGCAATCAAATGTTAGAATTTTTGAGTGTCACTGTTCAAGTAAATACCATGGAGACTCTGGTCTAAACAAACTCTTTTGTTCATTGAGGGGGAAAAAAAACAGCCTAGAAGAACTGGGGTGAATAAATAAGTAGAATATATTAATTAGCAATTAGATGTGGAGCTCAAAATATAACATCAATTGTTACTGAAGCGACCTTAACAATATAAACTATCATGCAGAGGTATAATATAAGTTGAGAAATGGAAAATATGCCTTGTGTATTGTGGAACCATCCACAGAATAGTGAAGCTTTTAGTAGATGGGAACAGTGAGCACGCATTCAGAGCAAAGGGACCTCCATGGGCTTTATGCAGTGTCACCAGCTGTCATGGCCTGATGCTACTTGGACTAAGATAAAAGTAATAATTTTTAGATCCCCAGAGTCCAGATATGATTGTAGAGTCACAATCTAGTCCAACTCTGTAGAACTTAGCTTGAGTTCAAGCTGGTCTCAGCAGTCCATTGCGTAAAGTTGCTTCAGAGGCTGGTCACTCTACAAATGAGGACATTTTAATTTCATCGTCTTTAAATTAGAGTTCCTTAGGGATGTTCCGGGTTTCTGATTAATGCTTTCACAATATCCAAGGCTGAGAACAAACTGTTTCTCATGGTGTCTTATCCAGTCTATCCTGAGCTGTTTTGTAGTCTAGTTTTAGTCTCACAGGATTTCCTATATCTTTTGTGGCCCCATTGTCTTAGAACTATAGCTACTATTCCTTTTCTGACTAAGAAATAGATAGCTTTCGGTTTCCTTTTCCCCACATCCCTACCAGCTCTTTCAGTTCCATCTCTTCCCCATGGATCTCTTGTCCATGACTGAGAGATCAGAATTTTAATTTCAGGAGGCAGAGGTCACCAACTGTATACCTATTATAGAGTAAAGTTGGCATTTGCCTAGTGTGGCTCTGTCTGGCTGAGAGGAAGACTGTTAGCTTTGTGGCACTGAGATGTCACAGTATAGAGTCAGTATCTCTGTGTTTGAAATTTATATGTTACTACTTTCCAGATGTCATGGTGTGGCTTTGGAAAGAGAAATGATAGAAATAATCTTAGCTAGAGAATATCATCACAATAAGCATGGGTCTCCAAAATCCAAATTTTCTCTTTTTGGTATTTCCTCAAAAAGGGAACATTGCCTAGTACATACATTTTTAGCAACCTAGTTCTTATTTTTGGTCATAAAACTGTTACAATTATAATATTGTGCACCCCTTCCTCTAAACATATAGATTATTAATTCTATTAAGGTCAGTAATAAGGGGCACAGGCAGAAACAGCAACAGCAGGCCCACTACTGTCTGAACCTTTCCAGGCTGCACCCCGCTGGGAGCCAGAATAATATCAGTGATACACATTAACACTAAGGGCCATGTAGACTTTCATAGTCTGTGTTGCATCCTTAAGGCACATCCATAGGGCCATGTTTGGGTCTGAGGCCCTATTGCAGTTGGTTTGTGCTGATGTCTGTGGTCTAAGTTACCACCAAAGGCCATGTGGAGGTCCATAGGCCATGCTGCAGCCAACTGCTACTTGATACATGTGTCTGTGTCTGTGGTCCTACTGCAATAAAGGACCATATTTGTGGTCTGTATTGTCACCAGAAACCGTGGAGGTTTATGATCCATCCTACCATTAACTATGAAGAGCAACGAGGCTATTTTACGATGATATTGATGAATACATATGTAGAGTTGAGAGAGAGGGACAGGGAAGGTTTCTCACCACCACCAAGGGCAAGAGCAACAGCAACAACAAAATAACAGCCTAAACAGGAAGTTGCTAAAGAGAACTCTTAAGAAATGTGGTAAGGGATGGCAGGCCTGCCATGTGTCCCTCTTGATCCTCTGAGGACAGCTCAGTGTATTCCTCCTCAAATTGGCAGGGATTGCTACTGTGTTCATTTATGTCCATCTCACACAGGGCACCTGTGTATTCAAGCAGGCAGTGACAAACATAACTGTCAACAGTGTGTCCCCATGTTGCATCATTGTGACAAGACTTTGATCAACAATGAGGCATTAGAGTCTCACAGTGTGTCTCTGTGAATCCACTACCTGTGCAGACACTGGGTTTACTGTTTCCTCCATTCACACAAAGACCCCATAGAGATATGCCTGACCTACACATTTCATCAAAGATGAGTTCACAGTGGTCCTCAAGGAATCCAGGTATATAGAAGTAAGCCCCCAAGAGCATCCTGACTCATGGCACCATGTAGACATGGCTGGGATCCACATTCATCAATTTCCAACTCATAGTTCACACCGGAAAATACTTGAGGACAGACACATGTATATCTTCCTTTCTCACTGAGGCACACAGCCCTATTATACCAGGGAATGGAGGCACAATCAAACACCATACATGGGCTGAACCTAGACTCCCATACAAATCCGTAGCAAATGTGCAGCGTAGTTTTCATGTGGGTCCTCCAACAAGTGGTGCAAGGGCTTGCTCATTAGTTCTCCATCAGATCACTTAATCTCATCTCTCATTCTCTGATTCTGACGTCCTCTTTCACATTAAAATATTCTTGTTATCTCATTAGGTACACCCATACAACCAAGGTTACAAACCTTCCAATCTTAAAATCAGCAGTTACATCCAAAGAGAATCTTGTAATCAAATGACAAAAGGCAGTCACAAATTTTGGGGTATTATGGGACACATGCATGTTTTAAAATACAGATAATTTACAAAATGTATAGCTCCACTGTGATCTGCATTTGAAATTGAAAATAGGTGGCTAAGGAAAGATAGTTCCTCAGCTAAGTCCAAAGTTCCCCTGCAGTCCTTGAAAGAATAGATATGTAGCAAACTTATCTGGACAAAGTCCAATAATTATCAGGGGAAGAATGCTAGGGTGAGAACTGGGATGACATATTGCCAGTCGGACTTTATTTCAAAAGCAGTTTTGAAAGCAAAGAGCAATTTCAGGAATGTTTGTTGGCCATCTAGAAATACCCAGATGTGTGGTTAAAAGAAGGAGTGTCACAATCTGGCTGACTGAGAGTTTACAAAATTATCTTCCAGAGAAACTAAAGGGCAAAACAAGACATGTTGGCAGACAAGACCCAGAAGATTGAATACAAGGGTGTCATACAAAAGTGACATAGAATTTTCTGGGTAAATAAAGGTTCAATTCTCCCTGACAAGGTTGGTCTTATCTATCTGCCAAAGAAAGAGCATTTACGTTGTTTTCACATAAGTGGTGGAACACTTTACATGTCTGTTTCAACTTGCTGTAGGCATTTCTATATATTGGTAACATCAAATTATGGGATAGAGATTTCTTCCTTTCTGACCTGTGTCCCATCTCTTTGTTCTGTATAACCAAAATAGGAGTTTTTCACTTTGCTCCAGATTTCTGTATCTCTTGTTTTTTCCTGACCTTAGTTGGATATAGGGCTAAATTACTTGATTTTTTAAAAATATTTTAATGGATCCTACATCAACAAATATGACAGACAGTGTGTAATGATGACTTTAGTTAAAATTTCACAGCAAACATGTGAGAGGGCATTCATACTACAAAATCACCAGAAAAGTATGAACAATTAGGATTGATCACTTCTGCTTTCTCAGTACCCCTTCTACACCCCTTCTACTTGCCAGTCTATTTTTGATTCTTAACTCTGTGTCTCTTGTTCCACCTTATTTAGCTCCCATCTTCTCTAAAGCTGGAGAAATCTATATCAGGATAGATGATTCCTCTAGGAGATATGTCTGTGATGTGGCTATAAGCTTCAATGGAAGTCACAAGAAAAAGTATCCCCAGCCTCGATCTTAATTATGCCATATGTTGTTGTCATTAACCTTTTGTCTTCTGAAACTCCAATTTTAGTACAGAAGTTTGAATATGATCAGAAATTTTAATTCACCCTTGAGATTCTCTTTTTCCCCATCTTTCAGGTTGTTGAAAATTTATTCATAAAAATGGAATAAGGCATAATGTAAGTGAAGGAAGCAGAAATTTAATTGAACGCCCCAGAATTCACTAGCCTTGTACGGTAAGCAGTTCCCAGCACTCAGCTATAGAGAGAAACTTCTTCTAAGCAGACCATGTACTAGTGGAAACCTATCCAGGCTTCCTTGGATTTAAACTAGTAAGTAAATAATAATTATTGATGCCAAGTAGGAAAAAAAAAGTAAGAGGATGATTACATATCTCAAGTACCAATTTAGTATAGTTAGAAAGTGACCAGTTCTAAATTCAGCAGACTGATTAGAAAACTCAAGTGTGGCTACTGCTAAAGTAGACTGGTAGATCTCAGTAAGAAGCAAAAACCAGAGGCCATGAAAGTCATCATGACAGACCAAAAATTTATCTTGACTAGCTCAGTCAAAAAGACTAGGAAATAAGAATCCATATCAAAATCAAGCACACAAATCTTAGATTCTCTCCTGTATGTGTACATTCATTTTATTTGAAAAAAATAAACATAAAATCTTCATGTAACAAATAAATGGGACATTAGTGATAGTTCTTATGCAAGTGACAGAAAAATGTCAAATGATGGAATAGGAGAAAAGTCATTTTGAGTCTGTCTTCTCTCTGGTCTATCTGAATTATCAATAAGAACACCATATTAGAATGCATGGTATATTGTGTGTATAGCAATTTCTAATAGGAAAAAAATCATAAAGTTGCAAAGCTTCAGTACGGCAAAGGACACTGTCAAAAGGACAAATCGGTAACCAACAGATTGGGAAAAGATCTTTATCAATCCTACATCTGTCTGACAGAGGGCTAGTATCCAAAGAACTCAATATACAAAGAACCCAAGAAGTTAGACTCCAGAGAATCAAGTAATCCTATTAGAAAATGGAGCTAAACAAGGAATTCTCAACTGAGAAATACTGAATGGCGGAGAAGCAAACAAAGAAATGTTTAACATCCCTAGTCATCAGGTAAATGCAAATCAAAACAACCCTAAGATTCTCCCTCACACCAGTCTGAATGGCAAAGATAAAAAAAACAAACAAACAAACAAAAAAACAACTCAGGTGACAGAAAATGCTGGTAATGATATGGAAAAAGAGGAAAAGGGGGTAGTCAAGGCTTAAAAGAGCAAGAAAAAGAAGGAAGAGGAAAATGATGAGGAGGATGAAGAGGATGAGGAAGAAGAGGAAGACAAAGATGAAGATGACGAATAAGTTGGTTCTAGCACAGTTTTTTTTTTTCTTGTCTAAAAAGCATTTAACCCCCCTGTACACAACTCACTCCTTTTAAAGAAAGAAAAATGAAATGTAAGGCTGTGTAAGATTTGTTTTCAAACTGTACAATGTCTTTTATTGTACAGTTAACACAGTACCGACTGTGTCTTTAGATAGCTTTGTCCCGATGGTATTTTCAGTAGCCACTAGCCTTTCCTGGTACAGTTTGGGGGTTGTAAATTGGTATTGAAATTTAAAACATGTTCTTTTTGATGCACAGCACAAATTAGTTAGATGAGGGGACAGTAGTTTGGGTTTTTTCCGGTTTTTGTTGTTGTTGTTGTTGTTTTGTTTTGTTTTGTTTTTTTTTCATCTTCAGTTGTCTCTGATGGAGCTTATACGAAGATAATTGTTGTTCCATTAACTGAATACCACGCTGTAATTGAAAAGAAAAATGTGGCTGTTTTGTTGACATTCTGAATGCTTCTAAGTAAATAGATTTTTTTTTATTAAAAATAAAAGAAAGCACTATGGCAACAGACAAATACAATTTGCAATAACTTTGTGAGTATGGCTTTTTGGATAAAAGCAACTGGGACTAAAACTGGATAAATGTACGCAGAGTGCTATCAGTGCATGTGAGCCCTAATTTGACTCCACCTCACCATTTTGTGAGAGTGCTTCTTCAATTTAATTATATACTTTTATATTACTTAAAAATGTGAGACTGAAAGACAAATTCAGCAACTTGGTCAAGGCCTCAAATGGGACTGTTGAACCATCATGGGCAATTTCCTCAGTAACCTCAGAGGAACTCTTTGCCTTCAGACACATGGACACAATGTAAACTTTCTACAGACAAATCTGTGTGAAGATTCCAGAGTGTGGGCAATAGTGTTTCTTAACAGTAATAGCTATTTTGAAAGTCAGTTAAATGTTATTTAAAAATAATACCACTCAAGGCCTCTTTCAACGCCTATACCAGATGTGTACAGGGGTCACCGATTCACTGTTGGGACTGTAGGTTTGTAGCAAAATGACTGCACTCTGTACCTCCTAGGCATTGAGTCCTTTCTTGGTTTGGATCTCGGATTGCTAAACTCAATCATAAGGATATAGTTTAGGGTAAAGGTTTCCAGACTGATGGTGTAGACTTTGGGGGGTCCCTATTTTCTACTTGTGATAATTCCTGTCTAATTTGAATGGGCATAAGTTCCTAGCAAATACATGAGTCCAGCTAAGCTAAACTGAGTTGTTTTCTTTCATTGAAACTATTTTCTTTTCCTCTTTGAGGAGCTGAGATGGGAAAAATGATAAGGAAACTTTTTTTTTTTTTTTTTTTTTTTTACTGCTTTGTCTCATATATCATTTATGCTCAAGGAGCTAAGAGAAGAGAAGGTACACAATTATGTCTCAGGACTGGCCGCTAACTCTAAGGACAAGAAAGGCTGGCAGTCTAGGGACTCTATCTCTGCAGCCTCTTCTCTCTGGGCCTATACTGTTTTCTTTTAGCTTCTTTAAATTAAACATGCTTCTAGAAGGTAGTCCTTTTGTAACAAAGCTCAGAAACTAAAGAAAGTCTTCATTACATCCCTAATTAAGCTTTAAACGATTCTTTGGTTAAGTCTTCTGTGCAAAAGTTTCCATGGAATTACAAAGCTCTGAAGCCCATTGGAGGCATCAAGGACCTGACCACATAACAGGGTATTCTGCATCAGGAATGCGCTCAAAGATTTACCCCATTTCAACCCCCTAGTTTCCTAGTTGTTGCTATTTCATAGCACCCACAAACATCTGGAATAGAATAAACTTCAAATCCGGCCTGAACATGCTCTGTTGATAGATCTGGGGACCACTAAATAGATCGATTACAAGTTGGAATTTCTAAGGATCATTTCTCATCTCATCTATGGGAAATGTAGAGTTGCTTCCCTTATACATTTCTCCAGGGAAATAAAATTAAGCAACTTGAAAAAACATATCTTCATTTATTTCACCCTAATTTACTATGAAACACATAAGGAGTGCTACTTAAGGAATGAAATAAAGATAAACACTAGATAAAATGGAACCATCTAGTGGAAGACCTCCTTTAATCCAGAAAGAAGTATGTATTACCACAATTTACTGCTTTAATGAGGTTGAAGCAAAACTAATAGTATTGGTTCCATAAATCAGATCCACTCACTGTCAGCCAAGGCCTGCCCAAAATATATACCAATATTTGACAGCGACACCATGTCACTATACACAAAATCTCTTAGCCACTGTAGCATGATATAAAGTTAGGTATTGGATAAAAAATTAAGCTGATTTCAGGCCAAAAAGACTTCAGTGCTAAGAGAGTGGTTTGGTGGGCCATACTTTTGAGAGTTAAGATATATCAGTGGGCTTTAGGTCTGTTTTCTACAAAACACACTAAGCGACTCCATTTATTTTCTTATGTGGATTCTGGATAAGAGTCTCACAGATATCTTGCCTTAGTTTCTAGGCGAGGACACTGTTTCTTCTTTCCAAAGTCTCTATTTAGAGTATGCACTGGGAAAACTGAATGAGAAAAACTTCTAGGTAACAGTATTCTTCAGGTGTCAGACATTTCTGTCTTCACTCTCTAAGTTTTATCATAATATTGTTGGCTGTCCGTTTCATATTAAAGTTCTCCCCACCATGTTTTTCATCCTGAGGAACAAAGTCTGGCTGATTTAATACTGGGTTTTACATAACACTTTGCACCAATTTAACAGAGAACATATTTTCTTTAATATAAAGATCAATTGAAATTAAGAAAGGTCATTTTGAGTCCACTTGATATGACTTCCCTTTTCTTCTCTTTATCTTGAAGCTGGATGTTGCTGTGAAGTAAAATAGGTCACATAGTGAGACCATCATGTTTAAGAAGCAACTTGAGCATGACCCTGGCTGTGTTTACTTTACTATGCCAGTAACATCAAGGTAGACAAGTTTAATGTACATGAATCTAGTCTGAGGAGGATCAGATACTAGGCAATGAAAGTTAGCAATATGAGAGAAAAATCTGTTTGTGTCAGTATATATTAATTATATAGTTGTGTTTTTCATTATGCCATCTAATTCTGTTTTCTATAAATGAGGTAATTCTGTTCTTTTAATGAATGAGTAATACTTCTTTGTCATCCTGACAATTCTATTTGTGATTGGCATCTAAGCTAATTTTATTCATAGGCTATTGAATATACAACAATAATAATTATGAGTATCCTAGTATCTCAATTGTATGGTGATTTTGATTCCTTCAGGTATATTCTTAGCAGGATATTGCTGTATCATATAGCAGTTCTATAGTTAGTTTTAAAAAGAATATCCATACTGATTTATATTGCAGTCGAACAAATTTATTTGCATTTCTACCAACAGTTAATAAGTTTCTTTTCCAACTTATTGTCAGCAACATGTTCTTATTTTCTTGCTTAGGGTAAAATGATGTATTTATATGTTTTTGATTTAAATTTCTCTAATAGCTGAAGATAAATTTTTAAGTAAGATTATTAGCTGTTATACTTGTTTGATAAGTATCTTTTAAGTTCATTGAACAGCTTGTTCTTTTGGTGCTAATCATTTTTACTTCTTTATTTATCTGGGATGTTAGTCCTCTATTGAGCCATAGTACAATAAATACTCCATTTATGAAATCTACAATTAGTGTCATTCTGAATGCGAGCAATCTGAAGGCGTTTTTCCAAAATTCATGAAGTAGATAAGGGTATCTATTCTCACAACTTTTATTCAACATAACATATGAATTTTTAACCACAGAAATTAGGTAAGAGAAGAAATGAAAAAAGGATACTAGCAGGAATGAAACTTAACACTATCTCTATTTGTAAATGATATGATCCTAAAGAATCCATCAGAAGTGTCTTGGACCTTCGCACTTTGAGTGAGGTGGCAGGATACAGGATCAAGACAAGAAAATAGCAGCTTTACTGAACACTAATTGCAAACATATTGAGGGAAAAAATCAGGAAAGCAAATAAGCAACCTTATCAATTATAGCCTCAAACACACACACACACACACACACACACACACACACACACACACACACACAGAGGAATAAACTTAACTGAGTCAAAGACCTCTACAGTGGGGCTGGAGGGATGGTTCAGTGGTTAAGAGCAGTAACTACTCTTCCAGAGGTCCTGAGTTCAATTCCCAGCAACCACATGGTGACTCACAACCATCTGTAATGAGATCTGATGCCCTCTTCTGGTGTGTCTTAAGACAGCTACAGTGTACTTACATACAAACAACAGCCCCAAACAAAACAAAACAACCCCCCACAGTGAAACCTACAAAATAAGAAATAAATAGAAGAAGACAATAGATGTTGAAGAGACTTTCCATGTTCATAGATTGGCAGAATTAATAATGTGACAATGGGTGTCTTATAAAAGATTATTGAGATTCTATGTAATCTTCACTAAAATTCTAATGTTTTTCTGTGTTGAAATAGAAAAAATAACTCTAATATTTATACAGAGATACCAAAGATCTTAAATAGCTCAGACAATCCTAGACACAAAGAACAATGCTGGGGACATCACAGTACCTGATTTCAAATTATCCCACAGAGCCTGAGGAATGAGATAAATAAATGCAAGAGACTCCTGAAGCCAAATGAAGAAAGTGAGTATTCTGAGAAGGGAATATTGGAGAATAATTGTATTTGAAAACGAATAGAAAAGGAAACAATAAAAATAAATCAAAGCGGCACAAGAGTTGAAAGAAAATCCAACGCTATAAAGTGTTCTGGAGGCTAAAAGAAGACATGAAAGCGTGAGTGTCTTGTCAGCAGAGACAGAAGCTTCAGAAATGTGTGGGAAGATGGGAATGACATACTAGCTTAGGATTTTGCTTAACTCATAGACTTTCAGAGAATTGATTTGGTGAAAAGAACAATGTAAGTCAGGCTTTTACTCACAGATGCTAGATTAGGAAGATAAGGAAGTTTGATGGCCTGAAATGTCAATAACACACATAGACCGAGTGATGGCAGATTTCTAAAACTCCGCCCCTTATCAACAAAGTGTCTCAGGCAACCGGCACACACAGAGGTGCTGCACTAAGCAGTTGAATTGAGCTTGTGTATAAGAAGACTGGCCCGGCAGACATTCCTCTTCCCAAGAAACTCCTACATTTCAGAAATCTTGAGCTGTGTTCATTTTGTAATACTGTGAACTATTGCTTGGGGCCTTCATGTGTTTATTGCATCTACTGGAAATAGCTGATTTTCTAATCTGCCTTTCTCAAAGGCCAAGTGGGTCAGATTGCATTGTGCTGGTCACTTGAGAACAAGAAAGAATCAGTTAGGTCATAAAAAAGCAGACAGCAAAAACTGCCATTATGCAGCATAAATTAAAGTTGCAGAAGTTATGAGGAAATGATCACATGGGAGGAATAAGACAGCTGAATTTATACCCCAAACTCAGATATTTTCCTGGCTTTAAAATTGGAATGTCTGAAGACTGTCTGACTATTTCTCCAGAGAGTCAAACTGGGACTGATGGGGTGGGAAGGCGGGGGAGTTACAGGGAAGCAGAATTTCGCCTTACCATATGGAAGAGCTTTTAGGCTTCTAGGACACACTATTCCAGGAATTACTTAAGCATACTAATTGGAAAGTTAGTGGTGACTTAAGCTTTGGTGTGCTCATACAGAACCCAGCATAAGAAGGGCATGGTGCTGGGAGGTGGGGTTATTACTAGACACGGTTATCCACCTTTCTCTGGGCCCATTTCCTTGTTTGTAATTGGAAGACATTATATTAAATGACCCCGGAAGGCCCTCCAGCTCTTATAATCCAAGATTCAATTTTGTTAGCAAGACACAGTAGTATAATGCTTGGGAGAGGAGGAGCACAGCAGTTGGATTCTGATATTTTATCCTTTTTCCTTCTTAAAAGGAACTTTTATGAGGAAGATCTTTCTGTAACTCTTTTCCACTAACGCCTCAAAAACAAGATTTTTTTCCCTTCTCTCTTCTCTCTCTCTCTCTCTCTCTCTCTCTCTCTCTCTCTCTCTCTCTCTCTCTCTGTGTGTGTGTGTGTGGGGGGGAAGATGAAGACTGTTGAAAACAATACAAAATTGGGAAGATCAAAGATTTGAAGAATGTCTAGGTTGGGATGCCTCTGACTCTTCTTGGCTATGACTTTGGCCACGTTGCTTACTTCTAAATAGCCTCAGTCTACCTATAGGAAAACTTGAGAAGGTAACCATACCTACATGTCAATGTTTTGAAGGGACCAAGAAAGACCTGGACATTATTTTTATTTTATTTTAATTTGGGGGTGTGTATGTGGGGGCAGGGATAAAAACATATAAAATACTTTCTTTCATTCAAAATAAAGTTATGGGAACTTCCTTATATGTTTTTAAAAAGTATTTGAAATCTTAAAGAAAGTACATGGGAGGGCCAGAAAGAGATTCTAACAGTTGCTGAGGGCAATATCACCTTAAGATTTCTAACTTTACACTCACAACTGCAGGTCCTTTGCTTTGCATCTGTATCCTGAAATCTTGCTGAACTTTCTTATTAATGCTAAGATCTTTCCCCATTTTTGTAGTTTCCGATTTCCTATGATAGCAATAGACTGTCGTGGATGATTGGGGTTGCCTCTCAGCCTGGAGCCATTTCCATCACTGTTACAGAAAGCATACTATTTGTAAATAGAGACTTAAGTTTTCATTTTGCTAATATCTACATGCCTAATATATTTTTTTCTTCCTTTTCTTTATTACATGGCCAAGAACTTGTACCATTATTTCAAATTGGACTCTGTACTCACAAATTTGTCACAGTTACTGAAGGATGGATGCAAACATTTGCCCATCTGAAATTCCTACTGGCCTTTCCTGGTCCTCAGGCTAGAACCATGCAAACCTGTTCTAAGACAAAGAATTATGCCTAGGAATACCTGGTAGTTTCTTTACCTTCCCAATTCTGCTGTTTATAGTCCACTTCTTCCTAGGGAAGTGTAGGTGAATCACTAAGCTCAGCACCCAGAAACACTAAGCACTAATCACATGTTAGTTGCTATTATCCTTCTTATTCATCTTATTCTTCTTACAAGACAGATCAAAGCTTTACAGACATTGACAACATCTATTCTGATAAAACCTCAAAACGGACAGGCCTAGAGTATCTTTATTCTTTAGCTTTTTACCTCCTTTCTCTTTTAGGAGGAGCTGATGTTCCCTGTGACAGAATTCACACTTCTGCTCTTCCCTGGTTTATATCCCTAGGATAGTTAAGTGAGAGGCAGGGACCTATCTATTATTGGTCTGTTTACAGCCAGGAATTGTTTAGGGAGCTAGCACTCAGTTTTTGTTGGCTCAATGGCAACGCTTTGTACGGGAAACTGACCTAAATTGCACAAAGGAGACCATCTTTTGCTTATACCTTTGTAAAGCAAGCAATAAATAGGCCTGGTGAACTCTTTGTCCAAGTTTAGCTGCATAGTCACACTCCCATGCAGTGCTTAGTCTCCAGCTCCCTGAGAGGGCATTCTTTGGCCTTCTTGCCTCCTTTAGCTAGTCATCATTTGTGCAGACAGGTTCAGAACACACTTAACCTCGCCTTTATCTCTGCACTTCCACTAGCCTGCTGGATTTCATCCTTTTCCTCGTCTGCGTTGCTGTTTATTTACCTTGCATTTTCCCTTTCCTGTATCTTTCATTGCTGTTCTTCGTCTCAGAGGATGAAAATCCCCATAAAGCAGTCTCTTTAAAGAAGGTGCTGGAGGCTCCAAAGGCTCTCACCCTTTCTTTGCACATTGTCTAATCGTGGGTGTTAATTGTCATTGACTATAAGATAAAGCTTCTCTGATGAGTGAGGCACCAATCTAGGGGAAATGTGATTAAAATATGCTGTATAAAAATTTAAAAAAATAAAGAGGAACAAACAAAGTAGGTGAACCGGAAATGTGTTCTGAATGAATGAGTGTTGGGGTTGGTGTTTAGACACAGAGCTCAGTCCATGGCAGAATCTGCTTAGGTGAGACAAGGGCAGAGTGGCTCCCAAGAAATGAATAGAAAGGAAGTGGGGAGAGCAGTTCTGAAATCATCTTCCCACTAACAAGCTTAAGGATAATGACAAACATATGTGCTCTGAATTCTTTTGAGTAGTCTGGATAGTAAGATAGATAGTCTGTTCTGGGCTCAAGTCCCAAGTACTGTAGCTAACTTGAGGACCTTAGAGCATGCCACTTCCCTTTCTGTTGTCTTAGTCCCTTTTGTAAACCGAAGAGGGGCTGTTTCTCTGATGCTGTCTTGGTGGTTTTCTCAGTGGTGTCAGCCCAGGACTAACCGGCCACGGAAACACAGTCTGCTGATCTACCTTTTAAAGATCACATTTCCTTAGGTGGCCTGACTTCAAGGTGAGTGATGGCACTTAGCTTTGCCCCAGGTCTATTAGCTTTGCTAATCTGCCAGTGTAGCTACCAACCAACAGATTGATTGATTATTTTTTCCCTCTACGTTTTGTGAAGAATGTTTTAAGGGCAAGGATTCTGTATCATCATTTACCAAACACTTCTTGTTGAAACTTATTAAATTCCAAAATGGTTTCAGCAACCACTTAATTTCTTCCATTAATTCAAATATTGATTTTACTTTTTCAAGAGACATGAAATAGATGACAGGTGGTTTTATCTAAGAGATTAACAATGCTGTACACTTTCTCAATTAGG
The DNA here is from genome assembly GCF_963924665.1 of Micromys minutus. NCBI lineage: Eukaryota > Metazoa > Chordata > Mammalia > Rodentia > Muridae > Micromys > Micromys minutus. The sequence goes on along the minus strand of NC_137970.1, from coordinate 121,633,701 downwards.
GCTCTCTCTATTAATTAAAAAGTACTTACACTAAGTTAGATGGGGTAGATTCATGGGCCTGAACTGCTTTTCCTTCTCCCTTTTCTTGATCCCTACTTTTCGTTGGAGTATTGGTAATGAACACATTGAGCAATTACCATGGGTCAAAATTTGTACTAGATGCTTTCCCATACATTCATTAATCATCACAAAACATTTTTGCTGTGATTTAAATGGACTTCTTAAAAGGGACTCTTATCACGATTTTATAGATAATAAAAAGGAGGGTCGCTTGGGTGGAAGCGATCACTGAGTGGCGGCAGCTGCTGATTGTGTTCTAAGGGTCGGAGTGGGGTTTATGTTTGCGCTGCCGGAACAGCTTAGCTCATTCCTCCTCTTCCGTTACCCGTGGCGCGGAGGCTTGGGGAGGCGGCTGCGTCAGCAAGGGCGGTGGCGGCGGCGGCAGCTGCAATGACATGTCCAGCATGAATCCCGAATATGATTATTTATTCAAGTTACTTCTGATTGGCGATTCTGGGGTTGGAAAGTCTTGCCTTCTCCTTAGGTTTGCGAAGGACACATATACGGAAAGCTACATCAGCACACTTGGTGTGGATTTCAAGATACGAACTATAGTTAGACGAGAAAACAATCAAGCTTCAGATATGGGACACAGTAGGCCAGGAAAGATTTCGAACAATCACTTCCAGTTATTACAGAGGAGCCTATGGCATCCTAGTTGTGTATGATGTGACAGATCAGTAGCCCTTCAATAATGTTAAACAGTGGCTGCAGGAGATAGATTGCTATGCCAGTGAAAATGTCAACAAGTTGTTGGTAGGGAACAAATGTGACCTGACCACAAAGAAAGTAGACTACACAACAGCAAAGGGATTTGCAGATTCCCCTGGAATTCCAGTTTTGGAGACCAGTGCTAAGAACGCAACGAGTGTAGAACAGTCTTTCATAACGATGGCAGCGGAGATTAAAAAGCGAATGGATCCTGGAGCAATGGCTAGTAGTGCAGAGAAGTCTAGTGTTAAAATCCAGAGGCTGCTGCTAAAACCCGCCTCTGTCCTTTTCTCAGAGCAATGAATTCGCAATCTGAACCCAAGTGAAAAAACAAATTGCCTGAATTGTACTGTGTGTAGGTGCACTGTAACAGATTCTTACCGTTTCCACAAGGTCAGAGATTGTAAATGGGCAATACTGACTTTTTCTTTTTTTCAATTCCCTTGATTCAAGACAGCTAACTTTATTTTCAGAGCTGTTTTAAACCTTTGTGTGCTGATTTATAAAATAATGTGTGTAATTCTTGTTGCTTTCCTGATACCAGATCGTTTCTCGTGGTTGGTGAGCATATGTTTCGTTTTGATGTTTATATTGGCATGTTTAGATGTTGGGTTCTGTCTTTTGAAGATGAAGTTCAGCCATTCTGTATCAAACAGCACAGCCAGTGTCTGTCAGTTTCCATTCAAAAGTTTAGTGAGACGTTGTATGTAAGATCTGATTTGCTAGTTCTTCCCGGTAGAGTTATAAATGGAGAGATTATACTATCTGATTAATAGTTTCTTCATACTCTGCATATAATTTGTGGCTGCAGAATATTGTAATTTGTTGCACACTATGTAACAAAACTGAAATGTGTTTAATAAATATTGCGCTTATCGGAAATAATATCAAACTGTATGGTGATAAGTATTGTTTTCATTTCTTTGCAGTATACTCAGCAGCCATGTGTGTGCAGCACGGGCACTGTAGGCCTGTCTATCCTCATAGCGCAGTATCCAGGGTTTGCTTTCCAGTAACAGGTCTGAGGAGTGACCTAGAAGCTTCTTGTGCTGTGTAGAGACTTCACCAACTTCATTGGTTCAAGGAACAAACTGTATGGATTGTTTCCTAGTGCTTCATCTCCAGCCCAAACCATCTGACCTGGCTCCACCAGCAACACTTTCATACCCCTGTGGTAGAGATGGAGAGTAGCACATGCTTCTTCACAGCAGTGATCTGGTAATATGTGCTGCTGTTTCCTCATGCTCAGTCTGATGACACACACCCCCCTTTTCTTTCGTTTTTATTTTGGCTATTGGAGACAGGGTTTCTCTGTGTATCCCTGCTGTCCTGGAACTCTGTTGACTATGCTGGCCTCGAACTCAGGGATCCATATGTCTCTGTATCTGAGTGCTGAGATTAAAGGTGTGCACCACCACACCTGGCTTTTTTCCCCTTTCTTTTCTTGAGACAGGGTCTCACTACATAGCCTTGGCTAGCCTGGAACTTAAGTGTGCACAACAGGCTGGCCCCCCACAGAGATTCACCTGGCCTTTTCCTCAGAAGTGCTGGGATTAAAGGCATATTCCAGACTGCACCTTTTTTTTTTTTTTTTTTTTTTGAGACAGTGTCTCATATAGTTCAAGAGGCCTCAAATTCACTTGTAACCAAGGATGGCCTTGAACTGATTTTCCTGCCTCCACTTTGAGGTGTCTGTCACCTTTACCCTTTCTAATTATATAACTCATGTTGGAGGAGAGGTTAAGCATTAGAATAGAAAGCAGGAAATGTTGATTACCCAAATTAGCTGAAAACATGAACGCTAAATGAGAATGATGGGAGAAATAATATATCTATTTCAGTGAAATTTTGCATGTGTAAAAGTTTTGTTAACTAGGATCTCGAAGGTCCTAGACTTTGCTTTTGTCTTACCATGGGAAACATCTCTTGCAGACACTAGCACTTTAAGGTGACAAAGGTCAGAGATTGTTTCCTTTGGCTTGGCAGCAGCCAAGCATTCTTCAATTGAGGTCTTGGGGTGTGGCTGTTGACAACATATTTTATTATGGGGTCTTTAATAATAAAATATTAAACTAAAAATAAGCCAAAAATTACAGGTTTATTTTTCACTAAACAGACAATTGAAATATATGGTACAAAAACAAGTGGTAAGATTATTGTAAAATGAAAATGGACAGAATAAATATTCAATTTAATTTTCCATCTATGAGAATTTCACAAAAAAATCATAGTTTACTTTGTATTATAAAAAATTGAAGGTCACTGAAGTTAAGTGACTTATTCAAAGTCATCTACCAATTGTGTTTTTCTTTTCCAAGTCAGCTCACCCTGGTGTAGCAACCTTCCACCAGCAAACTTGTACAATGTCTCCTCTATTGTGCAACAGAGGAAGTGGAAGATCAGACAGGTAAGGAATTTCTCCAGAATATATGCTTAGAATGTAGTTAAATTAGGCTCAACCTAAGTTTGCTTGTAATATGAAGTTGTATATATATATTGAGGAGAGATGGCTCAGTGGTTAGGAGCACTGCTCTTCCAGAGGTCCCGAGTTCAATTCCCAGCAACCTCATGGTGGCTCACAACCATCTGTAATGGGGTCCAATGCCCTCTTCTGGTGTATCTGAAGACAGTGAAAGTGTATTCACATATACGAAATAAGTAAACTTTTAAAAAAGACAAAAGAGAAGGAGGGGTTCAAGTATTGTTTATCTTCAGCATTTCAGCAGATGTCAATATTTGGTAAAGAAAACAAAACAACAAAAAAAATCCTATCACAACATGGGTAGTGATAGACTATGTTCAGAGTACTTAAATTAAGCTCTTTTACTGTCTCGGAAGAAATTCAAACTTGATTTTTACAGAACTGCCTCTTTTGTAGTTTCAAATACACAAATGTACAGACCATAGTGTTCAGACAAAGTAAAACATGTGACTTTTTTTTTTTTTCACTGTGTTAGAGTTTAATTGGTTTTGCTTTTTCTGCTGGCAGCTAAAATCATGGTACAGTTTCTCTTTGATGACATTTTAGATTCAACAAAATAAAAGTAGATGCTTTACCAGTTTCTAAACTGAAATTTATTATTGCATTTTGTCCTTTGGAGTTGTTGGCCAATGAAATTGCATAGACCCTAAAAATTACAGGCCACTGTCCATTTTCTTGGATATTCTTCAAACTAAACAGTAAGACAACATTACTAAAGACCCACACATTTCAGAAACAGTGCATAGAGATTTTAAGCTGGTAAAACATGTAACTTATGGTCTAATTTGCCACCCACTCCAGAAAGATCTAGTTTTTACATATTTTATAACCCTAATGGAATTCTGATTTCTTTTTGTTAAATTCTCTAATCCCATGAAATACTCATCTGACCGCTCAGGAAATGCATGTGTATGAACCAAGCATGTGATGGCTTTGAAAGCAGAGACTATGGGGAGACTGCTAATCTGTATTTCTCAATCCTAAACCCATGTAGCCTTCAGGGAGGGTAAACCTCTCTCTTTCTCATAAACAAATAAGAGTTCTCCATCAGAACTACACCTACAAAATCAGTACTTGGATCAAGATTGAAACCATTTGTAAACTTTCTCATTTTAGCTTTTGAGGATCATGTAATATGTTGCTTTCTGTGTTGGTTTTATTTCATTTAGCAGAATAACTAAAGGATTCATTCAAGTTGTTGCATATGTCAATCTTTCTATTTTCTATTGTAGGATGATATTTTATTGTAACTTTATTTTTGTAGAATTACATCAGACTTTTTTAACCACTTTATTTTAAAAAACAAAGATAAATGAACAAATTTTAAGCATTTTTGCATAAAAGTATACGAATATGTTTTTGTCAGTGCTTTTTATTTTTTTAATGGAGTCTTATCCTATGGTTTGGCTTTCATGAGTAATGTTGCTATGAGCAATCATTACCATACAAAATGTTGATGAATATATACTTGAATACTTGTTTTCATTTCCTTTGGGTACATTTATTTAGGCATCTATTAAAAGTCAGCTCTCTGCATTTATGGGTTCTACATCTATAGGTATCTGCAACCATAGCTAAACATTATTTTATTCTAAATTGATTGGGTCACTTTAAAATACTGCCACTAATGCATGAGGGTTCCAGTTTCCCATATTCTGTTATTTTCCACTAATAAATCACAACCATCTGGTGAGTGTGAACTGGTATCTTGTTTTGATTTGCATTTTTCTATGACTAATGATGTTGAGTCTTTATTAAAATATTCTCAACCAGATTCTAATTATTATTTATTCACTTGATGCTTACTGCCTCCTACTTTAGATATACATGCCTTATACTTTTATATGTTCTAGAATTTCCCAATTAGAACATCTTGGAGAGAAAAACACAAGGCATGTATTACCCTCTCTTTTCTCTTTTTGTCATGCTTTGGACATGATTAGCCAATCATAGGCACAGTAATTTAGTGGTAACATACTGAGGAAGTGGTTATTAAGCATTTGATTTATATGTGACAGGTGTCTGTGTCAAACCCTTAGGATGGGCAGATTCAACTCTGGAAAGTGATCTCTAATGGCTTTATTGTGTATTCTGTTGCATGTAACTCTGACAAGGTCTCCACCAGTATCTGGCTCTAAAGAAGTATGAGACTCCAGTAAAATGCACTGTAAAAGGAAAATAAGCCCTGTTTCACAGTCCAGTGAGTCAGCCTGCCCCCTTATGGGAAATATTGTGAAGCCTGTGCTATTCCTGACAATTGGTGGCAGTGTGTGCCTGAGTATTGAAACTTTGCATTTCTTGTGTTAATAGGTTTTAGAGAATGTTTTGCATTTTAAGTGCTTTTATTTCTGCCAAGAATAATCCTACCCAGTCTTGAATAAATTAACAAAATGATTCTGGCAATTTTTGTCTGCATTTATTGTAAAAATGATATGTATATTTAATATATATTCTTACCACTCCTTCAGAATGTGGAGTAAAATAACATTTTTTTTAAACTTTAATGATTTGAGAGCTTTATTTAAAATGTATAAATTATATTGAAAATTGAAAAGAGATTTTGTTTACAAAATCATTTATTCCCTGATTAAAATGTTTTATACTCTTGTTCTTTTATCATTATATGCCATAATTAATTAAACCTATTAGAAACGTGTGGTGAACTCATAGGAAGGAAGATATGAGCCTTATGGCCCCAAATGACTGGATTCACATCTGCCTCTGCTACTTTCTAAATGTGTGATATTGGGTAACGTGCTAGAGAAAATACTATTTCCCCTTAAATATGCTCAAGTCCATTCCCTAAAAACTGGATATATTCTCTTCTATGAGAGTGTCAACTACATAAGTAACTAAAACTGTGGAGCTTGTATTCAGAATGTAGCTAAGATTATCCAGATAGATACAATTTAATCAAATAAGCCCTTCAAAGTGGATTTTTCCCCTAGCTGAAGTCAGAACAATGTAGGGAAAGACAAGTTAGAGAGGAAATTGGAGAAATTTAAATTATAAAGGGTAACTTGGGTAAAGGGAGCTGGAAGTCTTCTGAATAATAGCCAACAACAAAGTGGACTAACTAAAGAAGCACAATCTTGTCAACAGTGTGAACATTGAAGCTGATTCTCCCCAAGAGTCTCCAGTGAGAAACAAACAATGTTAGCATCTTGGAGAAAGCAGCTGACATGTGCTGTGCCTGGGTTCTGATCTACAGATCCGGACGGTTGTGAATGAATATGGTTATAAGCTGCTAAATTTGTGATTTGCTATAGCAGCTGTGGAAAAGTTACACATGAATTTTACTACCTGAAGACTAGAGATAACTCTGCCTATATTTTGCAAAGATTAGAAATGATAAGGTTTATTATAGGTCGCTTACAAAAGTTCATGTGTTAGAAACCTAAACTTTAGTTTGATGATGACAAGTGTTGATAGTATCTAATAGAATGTGCTTATGGCACTGGTTGGGGTATCCTTTCCGAAGCAATTAAGGTAGTTTTCTTAGGACTCTGATGATTTATTTCTTGAGTAAATAGGTTGTTTCAAAAAGAGTAAAAATGGCTTCCCCATGCTCTTAGATTCCTTGCCTTGTATTATATCTCTATAAATTTCTCTGTATACTTCTATCTCACCTGGTCTTTCTTTATTTTCTTAAGTTGTAATATCTTGTACTACAGTCTCACCAGAGGCCAACCTGAAGAGATTATCCAATCCTCTTAGTCTTCATAAGTGCGCTGAATAAATCTGTTTTTTTTTTTTTCTATAAAGGGCTTATTGTCAAAACTTATATAAAGAGAAAATGTTTTAGTCAGAGGCAGCAATGAATGGTTCACAAATAGAATTTTTTAAATTGTGTTGTAGGAATTGAGAACCAAAATCACCAAAAGATCAATAGCAGCATACCTATCTTCTCTACATTCTTCTCTATATTTTCAACTTGTCTCTGAGTAAAAACTAGATATCCCTGTGAGTCAGCTCTATTGCAGTAACAACCAGCTCCGAACACTCAGGTGCTTGGAGAAATTATTTCTTTCTCTTGTTAGCTGTTAACATAGATGGATCTGTAATGATATGTAAATCAACTTGGTGCATTTTCATATTCTGGAGTGCAGGCTGAAGAAATATCCCTGATGTAGAAGACATTAATGTAGGCTTAGATTTTTTTAAAACCTACTTTTAATAAGGGTTCGTAAATGTTTTAACCTCCATTCTAGCCCACCACCCACCAGAGGTAGTGGAAAGGAAAGGTTATTAGAACAAAGGAGGTTGTGGACCTTTTTAGAATTAGTTCTTTGGAGTAAATCCAATCTGTGTTGTCAGGATATCAGCAGTTCAGTTCATATGAATCAGCAGTAGCAGCTCAATCCACTGGCAAACACTATGAATCACAATGGCAGGTTGATCCAGAAGAAACCTTGGGGCTCTGTCAATTGGCTTGAGATGGCAAAAGTGGTAAAAACCCACAAGAGGTGGAATTTTTCTCTAGGAAGTCATGGCAAACAATAACCAAGAGAGTGTTAAGATGAACCAGTATCATACAGTGTTGTCAGCAAAGACCTGCATCATCAAAGCCCAACAATGACCAGTAAAGAATAGTAAGTCATGCCAATACCACACAACGCCTCCCAGTGTTTGTTGGTGGATACACACACACACACACACACACACACACACACACACATGTTCTCTCAAGCATCTGCTATAGCAAAGCATCACATTCCTTTGATCCAAGGTGCTTCCAGAAAACACCATGTGTCTGTTCTTATTAATACACCTCAGTGTCTGGTTCAGCAAAAACATCCTCTCATAAGACAGTTTCCAGAAAAATATCACCTGACACTACTGACTCTCCAAAGAAATCAGAAACATCCACTCCACATTAATATACATGGAAGGGGCAAAATAATAACCAAAACTGTATAATAAGACAACTAGGTTTAAATTATATGAAGATACAACTTATGCCATATTCACACATAGTCCTTTGATCCAGTACAATAAATGGGATGAAATGTTTACCCCTCTCATTGGAAACACTCACATCACAAGCTTGTATGTTAGAGTTATAAAATTCTCTTAAAGGAAGGAGAAGAAACATTTGGCACTTATTCAATATTTCATACCTATGTCTTCCATTATTATTAACACAATCTTCTTTCCTACTATTTCCCCTCTGTTTCATTAACTACTCTCTTGGCAAGTATATATTCTGACCCCTGAAGATGTCACCTTGCCATGGTAGTTTAGAATTTCTCTCTTTATGTGGATACACACTAGTTTTACTGTTAGATAAATAGGAAGGCACAGTTTTTTAAAGGAGCAAGTGAGAAAAAAAATGAATATTTTGATGTTGGGAAGATCTTTGCTGATAAACCCTGAGAGTATGCACACTGCAATTCAGGCACTGAACAACCTTGTGCTAAAAATAGATAACACACATTCTTCATACAAGATGTTTTGCCCACAAAAGTGTTTTGATAGAAATTGACATTCAGAATATCCAAGGCATAGCAAGTTTGTATTGCTGTTTTTGCCTCTCCCTTCCCCCCCCTCTGTCTCTCTCTCTCTCTCTCTCTCTCTCTCTCTCTCTCTCTCTCTCTCTCTCTGTGTGTGTGTGTGTGTGTGTGTGTGTGTGTTTAGTTGATTTTTGCTTTTTTCTGTGTGGCCCTGGTTGATCTATAACTTGATATGAAGATTAGGGTGACCTCAAATTTACAGAGGCAGCAGAGGCAGGAATACTATGGCAAGTTTGAGGTCAGTCTGATTTACATAAGAAGTTCAAGGCCAGCCAAGGTTGAAAAGCCAAACCCTGTCATCTCTTTTCTCAGTTCCAAACACAGTCTTAACGGGTTTAGGTCTTATGAAAAAAAAGAAAAAAGGTTTGTCTTAGAAAATGGGTGTTTGATAAATTAGTAGAAAACCGTGTTTCTTGCAGAATAGTTAGTACTTGGCAGTATTGTCACAACAGAACACTCTCATTTATAGTAGCTGTTCTTTTTAAACTAAAAACCATAACAATTTTTCTTTTATTTTTGATATTATAATTTTATCATTTCTTCCTCCTCTTTTCTCCACCCAAGCCTTTCATATACTCCTCCTTGCTCTCACAAAATTATGGACTTAAAAAAAAAACTATCTATATGTATAGTCATGTATATACATGCAGATGTATATACGCATATACTTATATATATACTTATATAAAGATATAATACATATACATATATATTCTTGAGTATAACACATGGAAGTTATTCTTATTCATAAACATATATGCATATTTAATTATGAATATAGAGTGACGTACTGCCAACAGATTCTTTTAAAAGTATATTTTATGAATTCCTTTAGAATTGTATATAGTTTATTTTCATCACATTTACTGCACCCATCCTCCTCTTAAGCCTTCCTAAATAGACCCTGATAATCCTACTCCCTCCAAACTTCATTTTCTCTTTTATTACTTTTTGTAACACATGGAATTGAATTTGAATAGCTCATATACTCTCAAGCAAGGAACCCTTCACTGGAGCGTGGTTAACTTAGTAGAGGCTATACTTGTTAGGAAAATTTCCTCTACTGGAAGCCATCTCCTCTACTCCTGCTCTCAGTGCAAGACTCATCCTAGATCAGTAAAAGAAGATTCTATTCTGATCAATGAAAATAAGACTTCGTTTGATTGATATCACATGCACAGATTCTAAAACATTACTAATAAACCATTGTCCTCTTTCTTGTTAAGTTTGGAAAGTATTGACAAATTAAGGGACTGTAAAATAGAGATGTTATTTCAACTGGAACTGAAAAAAAAAAAACCCAGCACCTTCATTCTTTGGTAGAACAGGACTAATTGGTATTCTGCTTTCTAAAACTAGCTTTTCAAAGCTTTCATCATTGGTGGTAGTGAAGAGAGAATTGCTTTACTATATGGTTGAACCAGTCTACTTTTATTTACATTGTACGTTTATAGTATAAACCTATTCCTCTTCAATCTTTCCATAGAAAGGATCTGAACATACTTGTGTAAGGGTCCACGATTCACCAAAGAATGATACCCAAGGACAGAAATAGTATATAAGTGCAGAGTGTTTTATTCTGCAGAAGTCCAGCATGCTGGGGTCTCCCATTACCAAGATAGAGAGACAACCAAGTTCACTCGCAGGCTTGATTTAAAGCACATTAGGGGATTCTGTATTAGGTGACCTCTATGTTAATCTGATGGGTTCATCTCTATGGACATTACATTACTAGGATGTGAGGGCTGGAAACTTGCTGGAGAAGTCTGGAAATTGTTACTGAGGAAGTAGTTGAGGATGTCTGGAAACTGCTGCTGACCCATTGTCCTGGCTGGGATGTTCCATTATCTGTGCTTGAAGGCTGGAGCTTAGAGTCTTTTCTGTTAGTAATTGACTCCCCCAGTTTTTAGGCCTAGTAAACTGCCAATTTGAAGTTTGTCATTATATCAGCCTAGCTTTATCACTTGTATCTGTTCTTATAAGTCAGCCTGTCTCTAACCATACATCCCTTTGATCACAGAAATTACCATTATCTGGCAAAGCCAAACTTAGAATATCAATTTTATGGTGTAGCCAGAACACTGCCCAAGAGGATCTAAGTTGGACAACGCACCTGGAAGGGCATAAGGACTGGTGTGAGGAGGAATCTCAGGGTGATTTTGATTTGCATTTCCCTGATGACCAGGGATGTTGAGCATTTCTTTAGGTGCTTCTCAGCCATTCAATATTCCTCAGTTGAGAATTCTTTGTTTAGCTCTGTACCCCATTTTTTAATAGGATTATTTGATGTGGGCTTTTGGTTGTTCTGTTGCTATTAAAGACAAGCCTTAGTCCATGGTGATCTGATAGGATGCATGGGATTATTTCAATGTTCTTATATCTGTTGAAGCCTGTTTTGTGACAGACTGTATGGTCAGTTTTAGACAAAGTACCATGAGGTGTTGAGAAGAAAGTATATTCTTTTGTTTTATGATGAAATGTTCTGTAGATGTCTGCTAAGTCCAATTGGTTCATAACCTCTACTAGTTTTGCTGAGTCTCTGATCAGTTTCTACTTCCATGATCTGTCCATCGATGAGAGTGGGGTGTTGAAGTCTCCCACTATTATTGTGTGTGGTGCAGTATATGCTTTGAACTTCAATAGGATTTCTTCTATGAATTTGGGTGCCCTTGTATTTGGAGCATAGATATCCAAGATTAAGAGTTCATCTTGATAGATTTTTTTTTTTCTGTGATGCGTAACAAGTATCCTTCTTTATCTTTTTTGATAGCTTTTGTTTGAAAATCTGTTTTATTCGATATTAAAATAGCTACTCCAGCTTGTTTCCTGGGACCATTTGCTTGCACGTTTTTTTTTTCCCTAGCCTTTTACTCTGAGGTAGTGTCTGTCTTTGTCTCTGAGATAATTTTCCTGTAGGCAGCAAAATGCTAGATCCTGTTTATGAATCCAGTCTGATAGCCTATGTCTTTTTATTTTTGGAATTGAGTCCATTGATGTTAAGAGATATTACAGACTAGTGATTGTTGTTTCCTGTTATTTTTGTTGTTAGAGATAGAATTATGTCTGTGTGCTTTTCTTCTTTTGGTTTTCTTGCATGATTATTTTTTTGCTTTTCCTTCAGTGTAGTTTCCTTCCTTGTGTTGGATTTTTCCATCCATTATCACTTGTAGGGCTGGATTTCTGGATAGATTGTGTGTAAAATTGGTTTTGTCCTGGTATATCTTGGTTTCCACATCTGTGGTAATTGAGAGTTTTGCTGGATATAGCAGCTTGGGCTGGCATTTGTGTTCTCTTAGTGTCTGTATGATGTCTGTCCAGGATCTTCTAACTTTCATAGTCTCTGTTGAGAAGTTTGGTGTAATTCTGGTAGGTCTGCCTTTATATATTACTTGTACTTTTTCCTTTACAGATTTTAGGATTCTTTCTTTGTTTTGAACACTTGGTGCTTTGACTACTATGTGTTGGGAAGAGTTTCTTTTCTAGCCCAATCTATTTGGAGTTCTGTAGGCTTCCTGTATGTTTATGGTCATCTCCTTCTTATGGGTAGGGAAGTTTTCTTCTCTGATTTTGTTGAAGATACTTACTGTGCCTTTTAGTTAAGAGTTTTTGCCCTCTTCTACACCTACTATCCTTAGGCTTGGTCTTCTCAATGTGTCCTGGATTTCCTGGATGTTTTGAGTTAGAAACTTTTTGGTTTTTGCATTTTTTCTGACTGTTGTATCAATGTTTTCTATGTTGTCTTCTGCCCCTGAGATGCTTTCTTTCATCTCTTGTAGTCTGTTGGTGATGTTTACATCTATGACTCCTGATTTCTTTCTCAGGTTTTCGTTTGTTTTTTCTTTTCTTTTCTTTCTTTCTTTCTTTCTTTCTTTCTTTCTTTCTTTCTTTCTTTCTTTTCTTTTCTTTTTTTTTTTTTTTTTTGAGGAGGAAAGGGTTTATTCAGCTTACACTTTCACACTGCTGTTCATATCCAAAGGAAGTCAGGACTGGAACTCAAGCAGGTCAGGAAGCAGGAGCTGATGCAGAAGCCATGGAGGGATCTTGCTTACTGGCTTGCTTCCCCTGGCCTGCTCAGCCTGTTTCTTATAGAACCCAGATCTACCAGCCCAGGGATGGCACCACCCACAATGGGCTGGGCCCTCCCCCTTGATCACTAGTTGAGAAAATGCCTTACAGCTGGATCTCATGGAGGCATTTCCTCAACTGAGGCTTTTCTCGGGTTTTCTATCTCCAGGGTTGTGTGATTTTTTTTTTTTTTTTTTTTTTTTTTTTTTTTGTGATTTCTTTATTGTTTCTCTTTCTGTTTTCAATTCATTCACCTGTTTGGTTGTGCTTTCTTGCAGTTCTTGGAGTGATTTTTGTGTTTCCTTTATAAAGGCTTCTATTTGTTTATATGTCTTCTCCTGTAATTGTTTAGGGGAGTTATTCATGCTCTTCTCAAAGATCTCCATCATCTCATGAAGTATGATTTTAAGTCTAAGTCTTGTTTTTGTGGTGTGTTTGGCAAACCACTACTTGCTGTGGTGGAAGAGCTGGGTCCTGATGTTGCCAGGTTGTCTTGCTTCTTTGCTTAGGTTCTTTTGCTTTTTGAAATTGTAAAATAAAGACCATGAATATTGAGAGTTTTTAATAAACAGCTTTTGTTGATTCCTGTTATTTTGTTGCTGTTGTGTGAATTTTTCTCCCTGTTTGATTTGTTGCTCTGAGATTACTTATTCCTTGCATTTTCTTGGGTTTAGGTAACTTCTTCAGACATAATTCTTCCTTCTAGTGCCTTTTATAGATCTGGATTTATAGATCAATCTTCGTCCTTTTTAAAATTATCAAGTATTGATTTTCATTTTCTGTCTTTCTTGATTAGTAGCTTTGTTGGTTATACTAGTCTAGGTTGACATCTGTATTCTCTTAGAATTTTCACATCTGTACAGGTCTTTCTATCTTTTAAATCTGTTGAGAAGTCAGGCATAATTCTAATGCTTCCATTTATATGTTACTTGGTCATTTAATATTTTTTCCTTTTTCTGTATATTTAGTGTTTGATTATTATATGTCATGGTGAATTTTTTTCTGGTGTAGTTTATTTGGAATTTTGTATGCTTCTTGTACTTTGATAGGCACTTCCTTCAGGTTAGGGAATTTTATCATCTATTATTTTGCAGACAATATTTTCTGAACTTTTGATCTTGATTTCTTCTTGTCCCTCCTCTATCTCTATTATTCATAAATTTGTTCTTTTCACATTATCCCAAGTTTCTTGTTTGTTTTGTACCTAGATTTTCAAAAATATATTTAACATTTTCTATGACTAAGGAATCTATTTCTTTTATCTTTTTTCAATGCCTGAAGTTTTTCTTTACTTTTTTTTTTTTTTTTTTTTTTTTTTTTTTTTTTTTTTGGTATTCTATTTGTAAGGTTTGCTTCTGAGCTTCCAGTTTGAGTTTCTTGTTTTATTTAATGTTTTCTTTTCCACTTTCATGTCTTGAACAGTTTTCTTCATTTCATTTCACTATTTTTGTGTTCTCATTAATGAATTCGTTCACATTTCTTTAAGGTCGATGACACATTTCCATTTTGGAGCCATTGCCCTGTGCTTCAGCATTTCTCGGGGCCTACTGCAGTAGGGTTTCTGTGAAGTTATAATCATGGCTATTATTGTGTTTTTATAATTGTGACTAGGCATCTGGATTTATGATGATTTTGATTCTCGGTGTTAATATCCAGCCTTGTCTTTGTTGGGTGGGTTTTCAATTCCTTGGTTTCTGTTGTCCTCTCTGAAAAGTTATAACTTTCCTCTTTTCTCCTTCCACTTTCCCTTGTCTCCTTATTTTGTCTCTTGTATGTGTTTCTTTCTTTTTATACACACACACACACACACACACACACACACACACACACATGCACATACACAAATACTCAGAGATCAGTTGTTTTCCTTCCCAATTTAATCATAGCATCCAAATAATGAAACTAGGATAAGCTGATATATCATGTATCATTCTGTCTAAAAGTGACTTGAATATTGTCATATATGGGTCGCTACTCAGATTTTCTTCTCCTTCTTATTAAGCCCCTTTGTCATTGTTACCTCATCTCTGTCAGAGTAATTTTAGCCATAATATTGATCTAATTATCCTTGTATTACCAGAGAAAAAGAAACGTTTATTCAACCTGCTACATATCTGATTTTTGGTTTCTACCTTAACTTGAAAGAGTAAAAAGACATGTCTTGGAATGATGGGTGGAGTAGCACAAGCTACTGCCAATGCCTTCTAAGAAAAAAATTGGTCACATTTGAAACCTATTTCTTTCATTCTAGGAAACAAAGAACTTGCAGTCCCCTTTGATGTAAAGCAACATTCCATTGCTGTCTGCTTTATTTTCTTCAACTCTGAATAAAGGAAGATGACTGGTGAGAATTTTTAAAGAATTCTTTTTTATTTTTAATTGTGTATATATGTGCATACATGTGTTTAGTTGCCCATGGAAGCCAGGAGCATTCTATCTCACGAAAGCTGCACAACGTGGGTTCTGAAGACACAAATTTAATTTGAGTCTCTGGAAGAACAGTTCATCTCTCCAGTCTTAACTGCTGAGAAATTTTAACTGGTGGTTCCTTATCTCTATCAGATATCTTTGACATATATGAAATTTAAGAAAATTATGTTCAGATTGTTTTGAGGAAGACTACTGTATCATTCCTTCTTAAGCCACTGCTTTGGGAAAAAAGCATTGACCTCATTCAAGAGCAAGATTCTGAATCATTATTGTAAGTTTTCTGTGTTCCAAATATGCTTACATCTGTTTTTATATTGTCGTAGTGATGAACTTGAATTTATTTATGTTGACTATGCTCTAAGTAGTCAGATTTCTATACAGCGAATTAAGATTATTGATGAATAAGTAAAAATGCACACTTGTTTGTCTATTTTTTAAATTAGTTTCCTTTTCCCCAAAAAGGAGATTGAAAACTGTAATGCCACTTACATGACAAGTTTATTAATTAAATTACTTATTTTAAGTTACCTTTCATGACAATTTAATTTCATCAAAATAAACATTGCATGATTATGGGAATAGATTAGTAGGAAACATATTTGGTGCACATGCATTGGGACCTTGACTCAGTAATCCCAGTGTTTGGGAGGTTCATATAAGATTTCTGGAGCAAGCTGGATAGTTATAATACCTGAATTTGTGAGATCTGGGTATAATTAAGTGATGCTGCCTTAAAATTCAAGGTCAGGAGTGATGGAGAATGACATCTAACAGTGGCCTTTAGCTTCTTCACACACACACACACACACACACACACATGCACAAGCACTTGTACATATGTGTAACCCCCACATGGAATACACATACACACATAAGTATATCACACAAATAAAAATAAAAAAAAATTTGAAAAGAAAATAATAGCAACAGACAAATAATTACAACCTTATTGTTATCAGTTATAAAAATAATTAAAATTCATTGTAAATATTTAAAGACACCAACCTTTATTGAAGAGCAACATCAATAAGCATGGAGTAACTCTCCGAGTGGAACTGTAGCTTATATAACCGAAGCAAGACTTCCAGATAAGCAGATATTTTTCAAAGAAGCAGTTTATTATATTCATCTTCAACATAGTACTTTGATATATTTATGCAAACTATTGCTTATCTAATATTAAAATGTAATTAGCCACCCTATATTTAGTCTGGCAAACTAATCTTGCTCATGATTGTCTCGGAGGTGGTTAGGTAAAAGTACAAATCTACTCACAAATCATTGAGCAAGGAATTTGCACCAAGCAAGCATGTTATCAGATAGGGATGTCATGGTTAAGTAGCAGGTATGACAGCAGGCCATGGCCATGGCCACCGCCATGGTGCTTCAGCAGTGAAGATATTGTCTCAAGGATTGAAGACCAAACATGATTTGTGAGAGAATTTAGGAGTAGTCCATAGGAAAAAAGAATTAGACAAAGCCTAATTATTGCATTTGAAGTACAAGACCTTTACCTCCTGAAACCAGATTATAAGATCTACAAGTGGACAATTTTTCACAACTAGTTATTGGCACAGGGCTCTACATATTTTTTTGTGATCAGAAAAGAGTGTTACTTGCATGATTCCAAAGTCTTAGTTGAGAATGAAACATTCTTTAGTGTTAAGAAGAGACAAACTTTCAGACAATATCAGGTGAAACAAAAATGTTTAAAGGAGACTAGACCAGTAGCCTTTCCTGTTAGTTTTCTATAGAAGGGCTGTAATAACAGCCCCCATGGGATTTAAACAGCAAAACTTTTTTTTCTTGTGTTAGAAACTAGACATCTAAAATTAAGATGCCTATACTATTTACTTTTTCTGAAGTCTTTGTCTTTGACTTATAATGTTTATCTATTTACTATATCTTCATATGACATATCCTGTTAGTATACATTCTTGCTGACTCTGATTTTTTTATGTTTCTAGATTATTTTTTCCTTCAGTCAATTATAGATCAAGTTCAGAAGATAAATAAAATTGGAATATGATGAGAATCCTTTATATCCAAGAGAGTAGAAGAAAATATAGCTTGTATCCCACATGATCTACCGTGAGCTCCTTTATCTTAACAGGCCAGAAACCAGAACTGACTTGAACAGCTCATACTGATAGGAAGAAAACTAGAACCCTGAATAGTATAAACATGCATAGTGTGAATAATACACTTCAAAGCAACAAAGTTACTTATAAGTAATAAAGATAGATTAATAGTATTCCTATGCAGTATTATGGAGTATTTTCTGGATATTAGAAAATGTGAGATTTTTAAAAATTTAGTTTAAAATAAGCCAGGTGTAGTGCAAGTCATTAATCTCAGCACTAGGCATGCAGAATTATTTGGATCTCTGTGAGTTCAAACCCAGCCTGCACTATATAGTGAACTCCAGACTAGCCAGAGCTACAGTGAGATCCTGAATTTAAAAAGTAAATAATAAAATTGCTACTTTTGCATTTGATATTACAGTATCCTACTCTTAAGCACCCTTTAAAAATACTGACCTGTACTGGGCGAGGATAACGTTTAGGTGGTAGAATGCTCATTTAGCATTTATGAAGCTGTAAATTCTAGCTCCAGCACCACACGAGACTAGGTATGATAGCATAGACTGGTGCATAGAATCTGCTCCTCTACTAACCACTATGAGGTAGTGGGAAATCTTCTTCTCTACAAGGCACTGCAGCCAGATGATAATGGCTTTGTCAATGCTGGGCTAGAATTATTCTGCACTTATCAGTCAAGAACGCTTCTAGGGTACTTTGTACCTGGAGCTCCAAGACTCCCCTTCTGAATTAATTAGAAAATTTCCCAATTTTATCTATTTTATAATATTGTTTTAACTGTTAGCTTACTGGTTGCTGACTGTAATCTTAGAATAAGGAACCTATAAGGATGATATAATTCTATACTACAGGAGTACAAGTGAAACTAGGGAGAAATTAATGATGGGTATATTTTTTTATCAGTGCTGATCATGGTATAGTATACTTAGGCAAAGAATATATAGGGGATCTTTGTATTATTTTTTACAAATGCATATGTGTTAGTTAGATACCAGCCTAACCCCTTTCAGACGTTAGTAACTAAAGAAGACAAATCCTATAACCTGAAGAAATCATGTCATGCCCTCCATAGCTATCTCCATGGTACAGGAATTAAGTTTATTTGTGCTGTGGCCCAACAGTAGCTGCCAGTTTACAGTTCTAATCAGCATCTGTAAACAAGGAGATTAGATATACTTATCACTGTAAGAGTGCAGTAGTGGCACACATATCTTCATAGTAACCAGTAGCCGTAAGACCCACTCAACAAGATTGAAACCATGCCTGGTACTAGAAATCTAAGTGATAGTTTCAGGTGATTTCACGATCATGGCAGATAACTTAAAACCACTAATTTACTAAACCAGCATAATCTGTATCTACACTCTAAATATTTGTTTTTATATCCACAAATCAATGTAGTCCTCACTCCATCATCAAGGAAACTTCTATTTGCAACAAATGGAAGCCATTAGAGAAAATCACAAAAAACCGAACTGGAGAATTGTGGAGCCTAGTCCTAATTGATACAACTATAAAACAACTCCTGTACCTAAATCTCAGAGATCATTGTGAAAATGGGCTGAGCTATTCAAAGCACCAGAAGATCATGAAGTTTGTTGTAAGATTGTGTCCTCTAGGAATTTCAGAAACTACAGCAATAAACATTATCCACGTGACTTCCTAAATATGATCGGAATAAAGATGACAGTAAAAATGCTGAAATAGACAGAATCAAAAGCCCATGAGACCTTAACCTTAGACAGAACAGGCACCCAAGGAAAGCTAGGAGTGGGAGAAATGGTCTTGCTTAGGAAAGAGCACAACAGTCAGTTGTGCAATACTGCATAGTCATTCCTAAAACAATACAGTTAGAAGTACACAGGCACAGCGGTTGTAATTATGTATCTACCAATGTATGTATGTAACAATTAATGAAAAAAAGGCCACAAATTTACAAGAGAGCAAGGAGGAGTATATAGAAAAGTTTAAAGGGAGAAAAGAGAAGATGAAAATTATATAATTATATTATAATATCAAAAAGTAAAATAAAAATGATAAAAGATGTTAAAGCCATAGGTAAGTAGAAAGTACTCACATGATCATGCATTAGAATAATTAATGTTATTAAAATGCCTATAATATATAGATTAATCTACAGATTCGATGTAATTTTTGAAGGTAGGCCTTTCCTGCTTTATTTGTTTTAGTAGTATCTAAATGAACACATTTCTTTATTGGGAGCAAATATTTCCCATCCTGGCAATCCTATCATTTGATGTTGAGTGAAGTCATTTTGAGGACCAGTATCAAATATAGTGGAGGAAAATGATTCATGTTTTTTTTAGATTGTGCTTTTACCTTCTATTCTCTCTTGTATTTTGATTATTCTGTGTTATAGATTCCCATGCATATGCCTTGAAAGAAAGATACAGTGTATTTTCTAGTTTTTCATGTGTCCTACCCAGAAATGAAATGTTATAAGTTTTTAGTTCTTTTAAATGTTGAAATGGCTGTAAGACACAAGCATGCATATACTATTTCAGATGAAAAACTCAGAGGCAAAGTCCTTTGAACGAATTTCAGTTGATTGTTACAAATGAAGCTCTATAGTGAGTTGAGTATCAACTCCTTTGGAGCACCTGTAGGAGGCACAGCCAGCCTCTTATTCAATTATATTCTTGGACAAACTCAAGCTTTGATAGAATTCCATATCAATACTGACTAAGTACATAGCAGGTATTCATTGATCTTCAAATGAATTGAAGAATTGGAAATCTTCTACTATGTTTTTTTCTTCTGCAGTTGCCCTTGTTCATTTGTCTTTTCTTCTCTATTACATATCTTCTTCTTTATCTGTTAGTGTTATTTGTCATTGTTTTATAAGAACTCACTGTACAGCATATCTGTGCTTGGATGAATGAGTTACTAACATACAAAGTCCAATCATTCCTTTACCATTTTCATTTCAATGTATAGTATAAATAGTTAAAATAATCTTTGATGGTGAAGAATTTATGCTCTATCCTCCATTATGCATATTCATCTTTTATAAAAGGAGAAAAGTAGCTTTTTGGATTATCGTGGCAACAGTCTCCAAAGTATTGCTCTTTTTAAATAATTAAAAATTCCAAGCCACAGCATTCACATTTATTCACTGGCATTGCTGCAAGCACTGTTACCTCCTGGCAGGCTTTCTAGCATATTAAAAATAAGAACACAATACTTCTATGGAAGGGCCTTCCAACATTAACATGAATGTATAAGCACTGTCAGAAAAATTAGATTAATTTACCTCATGTATCTAGCAGTTTAGAGCTGACTCATACAAAAATGGTTTTAAACTATTCAGTAATATAATGAATCTATATAGAGATATAAGATATTATATTTCTTTTATATTTATCTTTACATTTGAACATTATTAAAGGGAAGCATGAAAACCTTTCAAAAACCATTCGTATTAATTTGGTTTTATTATTCTTGTAGCTATAAAATGCAATTTTAAGCTTAACAAAAAAATTGTCCAGTAGCTCAAAGACAGGCAAACTTTTTTTTTTTTTTTTTTGCTTTCCGGAAGGCACTAGTCTGTATTCAAATAGAAATTACCATTCTTATTCTTAGTTTAAATAAAATGAGTTGTCTGATCAAGGACATCTTTGAATAAACTAGGATTGTTTGGATATTAACAGATATGAGAAACATTTTTTTAACAAGTTGAACATTTTTCACAGTCTGAAAAGAAGATTCTCTCAAGAACTAAGATCACTCCAGTTCTTTCACTCATATTCTCTGCAGCAGAAAAAGAGAGAAGGAAGAAGATTTTTATCTCTTCAATTTATTTCTTATTGCCTTGAACTTATTCATATTTGGTTTCTAGCTAAAATGAACTCTTAGAAATATAGTTTTCTTAATCATGCAGTAATATATACAGGTTTAAATATGTTTTGTTTTAATAATGGTAAAGGGAGGGATATATATTCCGAAAGCCAATAGTTGTGTGGACTATTGAAGAAAAATTCTTGCCTGGCTAATATTTTCATAGAAAATACTTCTAATAATATTCTATTAAACACCAACGATAACTCTGGAGTGCTGAAACATTTTCTTATTCCATAAGGTTGTGAAATTTGTCTTATTTTTTAGGAACACATATTTTTCAGTAAATATTTGTGATCATGAACACTAATCTTATTTTCAGTTTATAGTTGACTTTGGGATAATTGATTAGTTCTTATCATTTTGGTTATACGACTTCTAAATAATTTAAAATTTGATGAATATTAGATTTCTCATGGCTAAGACTGGCTTTTAAATTCTAGCTTGCCATTTAATTTCTCCAAAATAATAAAGAATCAAAATGATAAATATTACTTAATGTTAATAATTTATCTAAAAGTATAATGGTAACAAGGGTGAATAGGAAAGGTTAATCACTGGTGTTTAATTTTATTCATAATTTCTATAAGAAGGAGAAGTGATTCTTGCTTTTAACAGTGATTTTTTTTAAAATAGTGAATCCTTTGAAAAAGGAAGGAAATCACACCCACACACACAGACACAGACACACAGACACACACACACACACACACACACACACACACACACACAGATACACACACACAGAGAGAGAGAGAGAGAGAGAGAGAGAGAGAGAGAGAGAGAGAGAGAGAGAGAGAGAGAGAGAAGAGAGAGAGAGAGAGAGAGAGAGAGAGAGAAACTGAGAGAAACGGAGAGAAACAGAGAAACACACAGAGAGAAAGAGAGACACACAGAGAGAGAGGAAAAAGGATATGTTAGATAAATCTTCATTTAAGTCTTTAAGATGCTTTATGAAGATTTTTCTTTGAATCCAGGCGCCTATGTGACAGTCAACTACATTCATTACTGGATCTTGCCACCTTTAAACAAAAATATCATAAATGATATATCTTTATTTACTAGAGAATTAATGAGCTTACCTTAGATTCTAATTATTTGCCATTCATGTTATTCTTTCAATCTTGCCATTAACTCTTTAAGAAATGATATTACAACTGAGTTATTTTTGTGTATTAGGATTTCTATTTCATACTGAACTAATTATTTTTTTACATGTGGAGTCATACTATCTATTAATTTAATATTTATTACAGAATAGTGACATTTCTGAGCCAAGCGAATTTTATTTTATCCTTTCAATCTATTTGTGAGGCCAGAACTATTATTTTCTATTTTATTGAACTAAGGGATGAATATATGAAATATTTTACCCATAGTAATATGAAAAGATACAGATAACATCCTTGTGACAGGAATAGTGCCTTTAAGGTTCAAACCTTCAGTCATTGACCATTAACATCTATTATTTATTTTCTGAAAATTAGATTAATTATGCTAATCATATCCAAATTTACAGCAAGATAATTTTGTTTCTAGAATAAAATTAAATTGTATTTAGACAAATGGACTTTATATATCCTAATGCCACCTTTTGAATTTTAATAGAAGAACGATGTGAGAAAATGATAAATTGTGAACCATACTACTTTGATTATTTGCATTTAAGAGTAGACTATGGTTTTTAGAGGTGAGTATCAAGTTACTTTATAGGCTAATAGTAAATTTTGATTAAATAGTGTGGAAATGGTAATTATGTATGAGAAACACTCCTGTCCTTATGTTTCTACTGCATATAAATGTCCAAGTCATGTGAATAATTTAAAATTTCTTACAGATAAATTGCACATTGAACATTCTTCCCCTGCTCTGTTCCCACTTTACTTTTACTACACCTCCAATTAATTCTCCTTATTCCTCTAGCCTTATTTTTTAGATATATACCTGATAGAGGATTAATATTCACAATATATAAAGAACTACAAAACTAAGCAACAATTAAAGAACTCAGTCTATTGAATAGTTCATAAAAAGGATATGGATGATATTAAAAAACTATAGAGTCTCCCTATTCATAAGAGAAATTAAAAATGCAATTACTACAGTTAGAGTAGTAGCCATTAAGAAGAGTGTTTCTAACAATCATGTTTATTTTGGTTGCCAGTAGGATTGTATTGTACTCAGTGTTTTCAATGCTGTGAATAGTCAGACCACTGATGGGTTTCTTTTCAACAGTGTAATGCTGAAATTTTTATTTAAAACTATGTGTGTAGTGTTTTTAGGCTACAAATTCTTCATAAAATGACATTACAATCGACTCATTTCTGTGCATTATGGTTTCTATTTCATACTGGACTAATTACTTTTTCATATGTTGAGTCATGCTATCTACATATTTGGTGACTTTTACAAAATAGTGACTTTTCTGAGTAATGTATATTCTATTTTATGAGTATTTCTGTACTAATTATTCCAGAAAGCATTGGTTATTCACTGAAACATTTCTAAGGGGAGCTTGCTTTCTATAATGCATTTATTTTCTTATTATTGACCATATAAGATGTAATAGGGGACAGAATTCTCAACAAGGAAAGCATAAACTATATTTCCCTGGAACATGCTTATGAATACAAAGGGATGTTTGGTGTGTGTGTGTGTGTGTGTGCGTGAGAGAGAGAGAGAGAGAGAGAGAGAGAGAGAGAGAGAGAGAGAGAGAGAGAGAGAGAGAGAGTGCGAGAAGGAGAGAAGGGAGAGAGACTGGGAAAAGTGGAGGGAGGGGAAACTGCAATTGTGATGTAATATATAAGAGAAGAATAAATAAAAAAAGAAAGACAATGAAAATTATAAATAATAAAATGAAAAACTAATTCATTGCAATTGGGCACAAAGAAAAAAATAAACCAAACCAACAAACCAACCAACCAACCAAACAAACAAACAAAAAAACCAGAAGGAAAGAGTCCAAGAGAAGACACAAGAAAGAGACGTACTCATTCACATATTTATCAGGAATTCCATAAAAACACAAAATAGAAGTATTAATAAGTACTTGGAAGTAATAATAACATACACATAGGACAAGTGTCTGTGAGTTCATATAATGTTTGCTTGGTTGAATTAGAGGGTCTTGTTTTCTCGGTATCCTCCATCCCCTCCGGTTCATTGTACTCTCACTGCCTCCTCTTCTGTAGGGTTACCTGAGATCTGGGGGGGGGGGGGGATTTGAAGGAGACAGCTCATTTATTTCGGAGTGCTCCAAGGTCTCTTTATTCTCTGCATATCATCTGGCTATGGATATCTGTATCTGTTCCCATCTATTGTAGGAAGAAGCTTCTTCTCTGAGGATGTAGGAGCAAGGGACTGATTAATAAGCACAGCAGGTATAATTTTATCACTACTCTTTCTTCTCTTTTCTCTCTTCTCTCTCTCCCTCCCTCCCCCCTCTTTCTCTTGGATATATCTTATTTACATTTCAATTGTTATCCCCTTTCCTGGTTTCCCCTCCATAAATCCCTTATCCCATCACCCCTCCTCCTGCTTCTATGAGGGTACTTCCCTACCCACTCCTCCCACCTCCCCACCCCGACATTCCCCTACATCTAGCCATGACAAGGCCAAGTGCTCCTTCTCCCATCCATGCCCAATGAGGCCATCTTCTGCCTCATATGCAGCTGGAGCCATGTGTCCCTGCGTGTGTACTCTTTGGGTAGTGGTTTAGTCCCTGAGAGCTCTGGTTGGTTGGTATGGTTGTTCTTATGAGGTTGCAAACACCTTCAGCTCCTCCAATACTTTAACTTCTCCATTGGGGACCCTGTTCTCAGTCCAATGGTGGGCTGTGAGCATCCACCTCATGAATTTGTCTCAGGAGACAGCTATATTAGGCTTCTATCAGCATGTATTTCTTGGCATCAGCAATATTGACTGGGTTTGGTAACTGTACATGGGCTGGATCTACAGGTGGGTCAGTCTGGCCTTTGCTTCAGTCTCTGCTCCACACTTTTTCTCCATATTTTTTCCAGTGAATATTTTCCCCTGTCTAAGAAGGACTGAAACATCTGCACATTCATCTTCCTTCTTCTTGAGCTTCATGTGGTCTGTGAACTGTGTCTTGGGTAATCCGAGCTTTTGGACTAATATCCAGTTATCAGTGAGTGTATACTATATCTGTTATTTTGTTATTGGGTCACCTCACTGAGGATAATATTTTCTAGTTCCATCCATTTGCCTAAGAATTTCATAAAGTTATTGTTTTTAATATCTGAGTAGTCCACTGTGTAAATGTACCACATTTTCTGTATTCATTCATCTGTCAAAGGACATCTGGGTTCTTTCCAGTTTCTGGCTACTATAAATAAGTCTGCTATGAACATGGTAGAACATGTGTCTTTGTTAGATGTTGGAGGTTCTTTTGGGTATATGCCCAGGAGTAGTATAGCTGTGTCCTCAAGTAGTACTATGTCCCATTTTCTGAGGCACTGCGAGACTGATTTCAAGGGTGGTTTTACCAGTTTGCAACCCCTTCTTAAGAACAGTACTACTTTGTTTTACCCTACATCTCTGGCTTATTTAGTCTCTGGTTTTTGATCACCCAACCGTGTCTGGTATTGGTTCCATCTCATAGAGAGGGCCATAAGTCTAATCAGTAATTTGTTGGTTACTCCCACAAGCTTTGTAACACCATTGTACTGGCACATATTGTAGGCAGAGAAGCAATGTAGATCAAGGTTTTCTGGCTGGATTTGTTATTATGCTTCTTTTGATAGTGTTCAGAGTATCTTTCTGTACCAAATATGTTAGAATATGGGGGCTGTAGCTTGATATCTCCGTGTTCAATATGCTTTGTAAATGTTGCCTTCAGCATGGTTCCTTACTGTTATATTGGGGAAAGCAACCTATAGCTTGGCAACAGCCTAGATTGTTTAGGGATTTCCATGGAACTCCAAGGAGAACAACACAATTGGATATAACCCAACATTGGTATTGGAAGCTACATTTGTTGACAAGAGATGTCTAGTTGGGGTTTTGTTAAATCCATTATTTGCTGATTAGATCATTTACATATATGTATTTAGGAAGCTTCTCATGAATAGGTTTCTATACTACCCCTAAGTGTCTCTCTCTCTCTCTCTCTCTCTCTCTCTCTCTCTCTCTCTCTCTCTCTCTCTCTCTCTCTCTCTCTCTCTCTCTCTCACACACACACACACACACACACATATATATATACACACACACTATATATAGGACATACAGGACATTAGGATAACTAAGAGTCATAGAAATTTATATTTGTATATGAGAGAGAGAGAGAGAGAGAGAGAGAGAGAGAGAGAGAGAGAGAGAGAGAGTTTGTTTATCTAGTAATCTGTTGTTGCTTGGCTTTTTTGATTAGTGCAGGAACAAACATGTATGAATTTTTCTGTAGAAACCTGAAATCCTTCAAATGGATGCTTAGAAGTAGTAGAATTCTATCATACGGACGTTATAATTTTAGCTTTTTGAGAACCCCCTGATGATTTCCATAGCAGCTGCTTCCCATCTGGAGCCTACAAGGTGTCCTTTTTTGGGCTTTTAACAATTATTTCTTCTTCGTTTTCTAGATGTAGACTTGGATGTGATGGAGTCTCATCACAGTATTGATTTGTGTTCCTTTTATTTATATTATGTATGCAAAAATTTCCAGATATTTATTGATTATTTGTATTTATCCTTTTGAAAACAGATCAGCTCATTTGCCTATTTATTGTTTAAAATATTTTTATATTCTTGGTGGGTAATGTTTTGAGTTCTCCAAATATTCTAGATGAAAATTCTTTGTTAAATATGAACTCAGGAAAGATTGACTACTGTTATGGAGGTTCTCTTTTCATCTAGTAATCATTGCATTTATTGGAGGTAAACTTATTTTCTTACAGTTTCATTTGTCAATTCTTGCAATTATTTCCTGAGTAAAATGAATCTATGTAGATTCGATTTGGTCATCATATTTTGTTGAGGACTGATCCTGGTCACTTTGTAATATGTGGGGCAGAAACCATAAGAAAAAGTAGCTTTTATTGTGTGCTATATTCAAGTAGTATTCGTTATTTGACCATGGATGGGTGAGGTACTAGAAACCTCTTTTCTTCTACTTATATCTTAGTGAAATGAAAAAGATAATCTAGGGATGGCAAGCTGACTCACTAGATAAAAGCACATTCTATGGAATTCTGCAGCCTGAGTTCAATCCCTAGAGCCCATGTAAAGTTATAAAAGTGAGAACTGACTTCACAAAATTATGGTTGTGTCTCCACAAGCACGCTGTGGCATTGCACTCCCCCCACATAAGCACATACCATGTAATATACATAAAATGCTAAATAATAACTAACAATAATACAATAATAATGCAAAACAAATAAATAAAAGGAGACTCTAAAATGAAATACTGTCACTTGTGTGGTGAGTTGTTGAGTTATTGACAGTACCATCAAACATTTCCTCAGGGACAAAATATAGTAAGCATTAATAAATAGGATTATTTACTTTACCACTTCTTGGTTACTCAGTTTCCCCATTTGTAAAGTTTGATAGGGTTTGGTAAACTGGAAAACTTTTGATGTATGTATTAATAGTAATTAAATTAGAATTTATATTTACTACATCTAAACTGGAAACTACATGTAATAAGAGATAAAATGTCACCTATGTTCAACTGCATATATATGTATACACACACATACACACACACACACACACACACACACACACACACACATATATATACACACACACTATATACAGGACATTAGGATAACTAAGAATCATAGCAATTTATATTTGTAACTGAAAACACAATTATAAAAATGCATATATCAAAGCTTTCAGGAGTAATCTTCCATCATGTATTGACTTTGTTTAGCCCCAGAAAATGTTTGGCAAATTGCTAATGCTGATCAATTTTGGGAAGACTCAGAAAGGATATTTTTTTTCTTCTTCCAATTTTTCATTAAAATAAATATTACCTTAGAAACTAGGGTTTGTGCAAATTGACATTATATAACCTTTTAATAATATAATTATGCCATGAACATTTTCCTGTATGTTCGTATCATACAGTTAATTTGTTTCATTTTGGAATGAGTTGAAATGTATGAATTACAAAAGGAGGTCTTTGTATGTGAGTGGTGCTTTGTGATCCTTTGATTATGAACTAACAGGCCAAGTAGTAGTTGCTACAGTTTTTCTTCACCCTTTCTGAAATAGAATTGAAACCTGAATCACTAAAGAATGTAAGACTGACCCCAAAAAAGGTGACTGAGGAGTGTCCCAGGGACAGGGAACACAGAATGCAATATAAAATAAGATACTCTTAATCTTTTCATATAATCTTCAGAACAACTGTATGTTCCATTAAATATTGGCATGTTACCAGATCCATCTAGACACCCAGAAAAACTATTTTAGTCTGTTATGAAGGACATTTTGTCCCAGAAACCTCAAGGTATAGGTAAGATGATGAAATAGCCATGGAAAACATGTGCTTATGTGGCAAGATATACTTACAGCTCCTCACGAGAGTTTCTTTCTGACATACTGTCATATTTGTTAGAAGTGCAATGGGAGTTACTTAGAAGTTCTGGTACTAAATTTTCTCATTTTATGATGTATTACACTGGGAAACAGGCTTTCCCAAAGATATAGAAAAAGAATCCACTTTCTAATGTGATGACTTTCTTACTTTGGAGGATGATTCACCTTAAATCAGAATATCACATATGACATTTGAACTACTTGTGAGAAGGAACATCATGACTTCCGTGACCACAATAATATGTTCCTTAAGTTGGTATGGTAACCATAGCCACCTACTCAAAACAACATTATTGGCGATCTAAATGGCTCATTATCCTATCACTTCAGCATTCTCAATAATTGTCTTGTAAAACCCAATTATCGTCTTTTACTAATTACTTGTAATTGGGATGTTATTAAAGGTTGAATTCACTATCTGTATACCCAATCTATTCCTAATGGGAAATAATAGTTAACAGTAAATATTTTGGTAGATATGTGATTTCTTGAGTAAATTATTTCCATATGATCTGCTGCTGTCTAGTGGGCATCAGGGCCCACCATAATTCTTCCTTGATACTGTAGCTGTTCCTGATTAAGATCTATCCATTCTTCCACTAGTGTAAGAGATTGCTTCTTCTGGAATACATTGTATTGTGAAGACCAGCTGGGATATCCATCTTATGTTCTGAGCAATTGCTGGTTCTTTAGATTTTCTATTCCTAGCCAGCCTTTGTTAGACTAGCTGGATGACAGCAATCAATCCCCTTTATCGATATCTATAGATTCATTCTGTAAGTTCCCTTCCTCTAGAGAATTCTGACTAATACACTAGTCTCCAATAATTTCCCTTATATCTTTCCCTTTTTACCCACAAAGCCTTGTAAAGTGTCTCTTTTAATACATACATTCACAGTAATACAGCAATCTGGAGTTAGCCCCCAATTAATTGCTTTGGTTAAGAATGAATTTGTCACAATATAGACTTGGTTTATAGCTTCATGAAAGGGATAATTTATACAAAGTAATTTTCTGTCCACTTTCCATGGTCCATAAGCACAGAATACTTTTAAATATGTGTTCCTTTCAAATTATAGTAATATGTCATAATTCACAAAAGTAACTCACTTTCTTCACAGTTCCCAGCATGTCAAATTCTGGTATAAAATAAACATGCAAGATAATTAGGTAGCTATCCTACCACTTAAGTGACAAAGTGTGGCTTATTTTAGCCTGTGTTATGGCTGCTGTGTCATCAGACCATGCATTTCTACACTGAACAGAGTAGGTCATACAGGCTCTTTCTTCAACATTTCAGGGTGAAAATGACCATCAATGATTTTTGTTCCTAATATAGCATTCTCCTCAGGAACTATTAAAAAGGTCATGGGACAAGTGATACCCAACTGCAGTAGACTGTCACTCTGAATTCTCTTGGATGACACAGCTGCAATAATGTCTGAATAAACGGAGGAGTATGGATGCCTCTTTGACATAGTAATTCCATTTAATATTTTGCTTTAGAGTACCATTTTTTTTATTTTTCAATAAATTTGGCAATCTATTTTCTTTTCTCAAAAAATAAACCACTGTTCTTATTGATTACCCTAATCTGTATCTGCTTTCTTTTGCTTGTACAATCACTATAGTTTCTTATCTCATACTCTGAATACTATCCTTTAGATTATAAATTGATGTTTGTACATTGGAACACTATAACCAAGCATATTAAATGCTTGTATTTTAGAGAGGAAAGAATGAACAGAATACCAGTGCTGAGGAATTCTTTCATTTCTTTGCGTATTCTAGAGCAGCATTGATCACAAAATCTATTATCACAATGCAACAGGACTTGAAAAACAAATCAGAGACTGTCAAATATGTTGTATTGTGGTGGGATTATGTTAAGGGAAGTTGTCCCTCCATTTCTGGGTTCTAGACCTTCATTTCTAGCCATGACTCTTTGTGTCAGGGAATATCCAGGCAAGATAATGCATAAACTGTAAGATTGCATGCTTAAATCTCTAAAATGAAACAATTTCTTTTTTCTTGAATGAATGACTGGGCTAAAACTAGTGAGATCATGGGGTAGGGATCCATCTAATATTTTTGTTGCTAGAGACTGATCTAGTGCAAAGAGTTTAATTCACTCTCATGGATAGAAACATACAACACTGTAAAATTAATCACAAGTATCATTTTACATATAGTATACATTATTTTCTAAATTGAACTTCATAGCCTTGGTTGAAATATCAAATTTACTGTGAGCCATGTGAGAAAATTTAGTTTCTAAATTTAAAACATTGAAAAGACAAAAAAAATTGTAATAATATTTTATGTACGTCACTGCACAAGTGTTTCATTTTAGCATCTGATTAATAAAAATGATACTGATTCAGTCTTAAAATTTAAGATGTTTTAACATACCTTATAATTGACTTTTTTACACTTAATATATTTCTGTTTTTCTAAACATAAACATCTAGTGAATGCCTTAAAAAGTGTATGGTTTTAGAATATATATGCTACATTTAACATATCTCTAAACATTGGCTGGTGATATCATAAGAAGAGCTTAAAGAAAATTTTATTAATTCATTATCCACTAGGTACGTATATGTGATAATTTTATCAGAGTTCAACTGAAGTTTACAATCTCTTCTCTCTGTAGAGAAAGGATTTTCTTGGCACATTTACCGTATAAATCAGATCATAGGAGGCATGCTTAATCCACTTAAGAGTATTAAGTATTTCTGGGACTTTAGTACAACATTTATGAATGTAAAATATTCTATTGTGCAAAGCAGAATGTCCTATATTTATTAAAGGACAACTAACAAAGTGACCTTTCCAGGGACAATTATCATTATACTGCATTTGAAGAGATTTGCATGTTGAATTTCTTCCATGGATGTCTAAAACTTGACATTTAGAATTCTTTACTTAGGTCTTGAATTAAATAAAACTTGACATGCTGTACATGTTCTATGTTGAATTTAAATGAGAAAATATAAAGTTTTAGTTCAAGTTGACAATATACTGCTTACAAGGTAATGACATTGAAATAATACAACTAATAAACAAAAAATCATTTCATGCATAATATTTAACTTAGGAAATATTTATTTAGCACAGTATGTAAAGCAAGCTTTGTGCTAGATGATAGGGTCATATAGCTGAGAACCTTAGGGAGAGATGAACTGATCATTTAAGGAGCCCAGAAAACGATATGACAGAGGAATAAACAGAGGCTAAGAAAACCTACAGGATAGCCACATAACTCAGAGAGCTGGAAAATACGGTCATCCTTTCTAAAAGAATTGGTAATTAGGCTATAACTGAAAGTTGTGTACATTTCAAGATTTGAAAGGAATAGCTTGAAGTAGTCTGAAAAAGAAAAGTAGTTTTTTGGAGACTGAAATAGCAAATTCAAATGAGAGAAAGTACCATGATGAAGGCCAGCAGAACGTAGATCATGAAAGACATAAGGCATTTGGATTTTGTTTTATCTTACAAATATGCGGTGTAGGAATGTGACACAATCTGGCTCTGTTGCTTTGTCTGGTGTGTAGAGTAAGGGCTGTGAGAAAGTGGGAGGGGAAGGTACGAGATTAGTGAGGCTTTGGCTGGGAGCATTCACAGCCGATACTAAGGAAGTCAACAGTGGGAGGCAAAATTTGATATCACAGATGCTGAAACCGTAAGCCATGGTGATTGATGGAACATGGTGGAGCAGGGGCGACGAAAGAGAAATCTGGGCAGCTGGATAAATACTGCTACTTGGCAATTATTAAATATAGAAAACTTCAACTGGGACAGACTAGGACTTTGTGGGAGGGGAAACTTGAGGTCAGTTGTGACTAAACTAAAGCTGATACTCTAAGCAGTGATGTCCTTCACTTAGTTGAATAAATGTATAAACAGCATCAACCAAGACACATTAGCTTTGAAATTGAAAGAGGAATAGCTCACATTACATACCATATGCAGTGAGAGTCTTACAAATGTCTTCATGGATTCTTGAGGGGATTATTAATGTTTTCTCTCATATGTCCAGACTTTAATTCTATCCATGCAGAATTACTTTTCCTGATGGATAATCTTCCTGTTTTGATTCTGTGCCACATCATTCCAGCTGTTGAACTAAGTCCCCTTTCTTTAATTTCACAAAAATCTCCAAACCCAATCAAACAGGGCCATTGTGTGGGTAGTGGGCTTGACCCATGATTTTGTGGAGACACAAAGAACTTGGAAAGCAGCAGTGCACTATAATTTATAAAACAATAGCCAATATTCCTCTTCCTTGGCCCTTAGCCATTTCTGCCAACTTGAGTTCCAACATCTTTCTGAATGATTTTACCCTTTCCCCTTTCCCTTTCAGAGCGCTTCCTAGCAACACAGAGAAACAAATAATAGCCAATGATAGCAAAATAAAATCAAGCCTCCTACAGTGATATGCAATTAATTTAATTGTGATTCTGGTTTTCAAGACATGTTCACATATTCAACAATTTGATGATGCTCTCTGCTCCAATGATATGTATCTTCTGGGTATACAAATATACATTCTGGGAGAACTATAGACAGTTATTTCACTGATGACAGGAGCAATACAACCTAGGAGGCAAATGGGCACAATTCCGAGTTTAAATATCCATTTGTTTCCCTTCATTACACACACAAGTGCATGCCTTGAGAGAAGCTTGCAGATAGAAAGCCTTTGCTAGATGTAATATGAGAACATGACTACTCAGAAAAAAGAGAAGATGATTAATGAGGGAAGCTAGTATTCACTTGTATTTAATGTACAGATTCAAGGTATCCACGGAGGAAAAGTATTGGGGCTATAAAGGGAGTTGGGAAGGAAAGCAGAAAAATCAGAAGGAAATGAAGAGGAATGTATTGTCATGGTAGGAAGTTTTCACTTTTTATCAGAAAGGAGGTTCAGCCTGGCATATGTGTCTTTGTAACTGATTGTCTGTTAGAGTTCTTGGAGCGTATTAAGTGCTAGCTAATAAAAGGAGGTCAAATTGAATCAAGCAGTCTTGCTATTTTGAGCTTACATGACAGTTCTCCTTCTGTGTTTCAGATTTCCAGAGCTTGTCTACCTTTCTTGCTTTTATTACATTGGTACCTTCAGCTCCTTTGAAAAATGTTTTTTTCAGCTTCTTTTCACTCACTTATGGGAACCAGTATTTGTCTCTCTAAGTGTCTGTTTTGCCTCTTTATTCCCATGTGCCTTAGAGAAACAGATGTCTCCTCTCTTTTGCCAAGGTTTATTTCAATGTCTACCACCTGTTCTTTTTGAGAGGGCCCTTGTTTATGAGTTTGAATCGCTTCTTGGCCTTTTGGCTAAGATCAAGTGTTTTTGAGTTTGAGACCTCTAATGAACAGCTAACCTTGATTTAGAAAATTCTGAGCCCTGTTATTTTTAAAATCCATTTAGGAAACGACATTTTCAACCATGGCCCTGCGGTAATAGTACTTTTGAGCAGAGGGAAGATGCAACTGGTTCCCAATGATAAAACGCTGAGAGTATTCAGTCCATTTAGTCTGTTTACTCCTTTTCAGTGAGAAGCTTCTGGAAGGATTCTCCTCCACACTTGACTTGTGCTCAGCTACTTACAGTTTGATGTCTGTTAACAAAAGCCCTCTGCACAGGATCTCACTCTCATCAGCACTGCATCTCCCCTCTCCTGCTTCCCCGGCACTCCATTAACTAGCTTCTTATGTTTGACCCTCTTATGAAACTTATCTTCCAATACCCCTGTTTTCTAACTGCACACTTATTTTTCAACCTCAGGCTTGCATTTTCATCTCTCTCCTGAACATACAAACTAAAATTAATTTGAAATCCATATCTAAAAATGAATTCATCCTTGACTGGCTCTTTAAAACACAACTATAAAGTATGTTATGGAATAAAATTGAATGTGGACTAAATATGCTATCTAAAGCTTATTGTAAAGTATTCTTTGAGCTTTTATATTTCTTATCTATTCTTCATCGAACTTGTAAAACACTTCTATTGAGTATTAAAGCAAAAACAATCACCAAGTAGTAAGCATAGTATTTATATACTGCCTTAATATTTCCGACTTCACACAAAGTGCCACTCACTGGCCTCACTAAGAGGTTTGACATGGAGCACACCTCTGGTGTGGCGCTCATCAGCTTGATGTTTCTC
This sequence comes from Micromys minutus, assembly GCF_963924665.1. NCBI lineage: Eukaryota > Metazoa > Chordata > Mammalia > Rodentia > Muridae > Micromys > Micromys minutus. Next base: position 121,598,739 of record NC_137970.1, on the reverse strand, counting down.
TTTTATAATGGCACCATTTTTCTGATTTGGATCAATGTTCACTAGTTCTATCTGATCCATTTCTTTAGGCTCTTCTACTTCCTTCCTCGCTGCATGGAGATTTTCCAGCAGACGAAGAAAACCTTTTCAGGAAAGCTTAACTTAGACACAATGATCAGGCAACATTCTTCAAGTGACTGATATATTAACATAGTTTCATTCTGCACATACTTTGTATCTCTCTACTTGACATTCTGACCTTCATTAGAAGTGAGGATTATGGTTTCCTGTTCAAGGACAGATATTGGCTCCTGGAAGTCACAGAATGCTTCAACCAGCTGTAAGTTTCTATATATGAAAAGGTCTCATCTTCAAGTAAAAACACCATGGCTATTTTGATCTAGCACAATAATGTCTCCTGAATTTAATCCTGATTTGTGGTCTCCTTTTCCATGGAATGCTATCTTCTGGCTGTCTTTCATGCCTTTGTCAGGATGAACTTGTAAAATCTTCTCCAAGATTATTTTTCTCCCATTGTAGATATTATATCTATTATTAGGACTGGTCTGTTTTCCATGATTCTGCCACTCCATGCACACACACCAGATTTACTGAATCATTTATGGTAGTCCCATCTGATTAACCTTTATTCACATGTCAGGAAATCTGTATTTCTGACAATATTCTCCTGCTCCTTTCTTACCAGTCCCACCTTCATATTCATTACAGATCACTGTCTTTTGCTGAGACTTTCTTTTTTATTGCACTATTATGTAAGTCTTCCATGAAAATTGAGAACCTACACACATCATTTTTCCAATTTTAATGCTTCTTTCTCATATAATCTTTCTTATCCTCTAAAGGACATACCAAAGATGTATATCCAGGATCCATGAGCCTAACCACCTGCTCCATCTCCTTGAAGTGCTTGTTTTCCTGCTGTGTCACATAACCCCAGTTCCCTTTGCAATTAGAAGCAATAAGAAATTCAATCAGTCTGAGATTTAGACTTTACTCCCTCATTTAAATTCTTATCAGGGTAGGACTTCAAGGCCAGCTTCTATGAACTTTCTCAAGTCTTCCTGGATGACACTGGTTTTGACGTCTCCCTTCATTCTAGTAAGTAGTTTCTTTCACTCGTTTTTGTAATGATCAATGAGTAGGCTGATACCAGGGAGAAGCAGAAAGAGCAGCAGAGCAAGATGCAGCCTGAACAACCACTCACTGTTCCTCAGATTCTTGATGAGCACCCTAGAAATTATAGCCACGAATGATTTTAAGTGAAATAAGGGTAATACAGTTTCTTTAATAATTATTAAGGAAAATATTTTATATGTAGGAGATTCGTTTTGAAATATGGATGTAGAAAGTGTCATGGTGTGTTGACGAGAATGGGGAGAAAGAGCTGCTTGTGGAATTGCAAAGTGGTACCACCACTCAGGAAATCAATCTGGAAGTTCCTCAGAAAATAGGAAATAGATCTACCTGAAGACACAGCTACACTACTTGTCTTAGTCAGGGTTTCTATTCCTGCACAAACATCATGATCGAGAAGCAAGTTGGAGAAGGAAAGGGTTTATTCAGCTTACACTTCCATATCGGTGTTCATCACCAGAGGAAATCAGGACTGGAACTCAAGCAGGTCAGGAAGCAGGAGCTGATGAAGAGGCCATGGAGGGATGTCACTTACTGGCTTGCTTCCCCTGGCTTGCTCAGCCTGCTTTCTTATAGAACCCAGATCTACCAGCCCAGGGATGGCACCACCTACAATGGGCTGCTACCCCACTTGATCACTAGTTGAGAAAATGCCTTACAGCTGGATCTCATGGAGGTATTTCCCCAACTGGGGCTCCTTTCTCTGTGATAACACCAGCTTGTGTCAAGTTGACACAAAACCAGCCAGTACACTACTCTTGGGCATATACCCAAAAGATGCTCCAACATATAACAAGGACACATGCTCACTATGGCCATAGCAAATTTTTTTAAATTCAATATTCTTTGTATTTACATTTCAGACATAATCTCCTTTCCCCCAATGCCATCCCCCTTCCCCCCCCCCATTGCCTATATGGAGGAGTTCTCTCTCCCAACCTCCCCCTCGCACCTCAGCACCTTGGCATTCCTCTACACTGGGAAAATGAGCCTGGACCAAAGTCCTCTGCTCTCATTGATGACAGACAATGCCATCCTCTGCTACATATGCACCTGGAGCCATGGGTCTCTCCACGTGTGCTCATTGGTTAGTGTTTTCATCCCTGGAAGCTGTAGTGGGTTTGGATAGTTAGTAATTTTGCTCTTCCAATGGGGTTGCAGACCCTTTGAGCTCCTTTAGTCCTTTCTCTAGCTCTTTCATTTGGGTGCCCGTGTTTAGTACGATGGTTAGCTGCAAGCATCCTCTTCTGCATCAGTATGGTTCTGGCAGAGCTTCTGAGGAGGCATCTATATCAGATTCCTGCCAGTAAGCACTACTTGGCATCAGCAATAGTGTGTCGGTTTAGTGGCTGCATTTGGGGTAGACGCCCCAGGTGAGGCAGTCTTTGGATGATATTTTCTCCAATCCCTACTTCTCTATTTGTCCCATTATTTCCTCCCATGAGTGTTTTGTTCTCCCTTCTAAGAAGGACTGAGGAATCCACATTCTGGCCTTCCTTCTCTTTGAGCTTCATAAGTTCTGTGAATTGTTTGTTGGGTATTCTGAGCTTTTTGGGCTAGTATACACTTGTCAGTGAGTACATACCAGGAGTGTTCATTTGTGACTGAGTTACCTCACTCAGGATGATAGCTACAAATTCCATCCATTTGCCTAGGAATTTTATGAACTCATTGTTTTTAATAGATGAGTAGTATTCTATTCTGTATATGTACCACAATTTCTGTATCCATTCCTCTATTGAAGGGAATCTGGGTTCTTTCCAGCTTCTAGCTATTATAAATAGGGCTGCTATGAACATTGCGGTGCATGTGTCTTTGTTGTATGTTGGAGTATCTCTGGGGTATATGCCCAGAAGTGGAATAACTGGGTCTTCAGGTAGTACTATGTCCAACTTTCTGAGGAACCGTCAGACTGAATTCCAGAGTGGTTGTACCAGTTTACAACCCCACCAACAGTGGAGGAGTGTTCCTCTTTCTTTACATCCTTGCCAGCATCTGCTGTCACCTGAGATTTTGATCTTAGCCATTCTGACAGGCGTGAAGAGGAATCTCAGTTATGTTTTAATTTTCATTTCTCTGATGACTAGAGATGTTGATCATTTTAGGTGCTTCTTGTCCATTCTATATTCCTCAGTTGAGAATTATTTGTTTAGCTCTGTACTCCATTTTTAATAGGTTTATTTTATTCTCTAGAGTCTAACTTCTTGAGTTCTTAGTATATATTGGATACTAGCCCTCTATCAGATGTAGGATTGGTAAAGATCTTTTCCCAATCTGTTTGTTACCGTTTTGTCCTTTTGACAGTGTCCTTTGCCTTACAGAAGCTGTGCAATTTTATGAGGTCCCATTTGTCAGTTCTTGATCTTAGAGCATAAGCCACTGGTGTTCTGTTCAGGAAAATTTCCCCTGTGCCTATGTGTTCTAAGCTCTTCCCCAATTTCTGTTCTGGCAGTTTCAGTGAACCAGGTTTTATGTGGATACCTTTGATCTATTTTGACTTGAGCTGTGTTCAAGGAGCTAAGAAAAGATCGATTTACATTCTTCTGCATGCATATGCCAGTTGAACCAGCACCATTTGTTGAAGAGGCTGTTCTTTTTGCATTGGTTGTTTTTAGATCCTTTGTCAAAGATCAATTGACTATAGGTGTGTGAGATCATTTCTGGCTCTTCGATTCTATGGCACTGATCTACCTGTCTGTCTCTGTACAAATACCATGCAGGTTTTTATCACAGTTGATCTGTAATACAACTTGAGGTAAGGAATGGTGATTCTCCAGGAAGTTTTTTGATTGTTGAGAATAACTTTTGCTATACTTTTTTTCTTTATTATTCCAAATGAACTTGCAAATTGCTCTTTCTAACTCTATGAGGAATTAAGTTGGAATTTTGATGGGGATTGCATTGAATCTGTAGATTGCTTTATGCAGGATGACCATTTTTACCATCCTGGTCCTTCCAGTCTATGAGCATGGGAGATCTTTCGACCTTCAATTTCCTTCCTCAGAGACTTGAAATTCTTGTCATACAGATCCTTCACTTGTTTGGTTAGAGTCACCCCAAAATATTTTATATTCTTTGGGACTATTGTGATGGGTGTTGATTCTCTAACTTCTTTCTCAGACTGTTTATCTGTTGAGAAGAGGATGGCTACTGATTTTTTCAAGTTAATTTTATATCCAGTCACTTTGCTCAAGTTGTTTATCAGCTGTAGGAGTTCTCTGGTTGAATTTTTGTGGTCACTTAATTATACTATCATATCATATGCAAATAGTGATGTTTTTACTTCTTCCTTTCCAAGTTGTATCCCTTTGACCTCTTTTTGTTGTCTGATTGCTCTGGCTAGTACTTCCAGTACTATATTGAATAGGTAGGGGGAGAGTGGGCAGCCTTGTTTAGTCCCTTATTTTAGTGGGATTGTTTCAAGTTTCCCACCACTTAGTTTTATTTTGGCTGCTGGTTTGCTGTATATTGCTTTTATTATGTTTAGGTATGGGCCTTGGATTCCTGATCTTTCCAAGACCTTTAACATGAAGAAGTGTTGAATTTTGTCTAATGCTTTCCCAGCATCTAACCACATGACCATGTGGGTTTTTTCTTTGAATTTGTTTATATAGTGGATTATGTTGATAGATTTTCATTAATTGAATCATTCCTGCATTCTTGGAATGAAGCCTACTTGGTCATATTGAGTGATAATTTTGATGTGTTCTTGTAAGAAATTTATTGAGTATTTTTGCATCAATTTTTATGAGAAAAATTGGTCTGAAGTTCTCTTTCTTTGTAGGGTCTTTGTGTGGTTTAAGAATGAGTGTAACTATGGCTTCAAAGCATGAGTTTGGTAGTGTTACCTCTGTTTCTATTTTGTGGAATAGTTGTGTGTGTGTGTGTGTGTGTGTGTGTGTGTGTGTGTGTGTGCGCGATGTACCAGAGAACTGGGAGGTGAGAGACTCTCAGAATTTAAAGGGAGGGACCTTAGATGAAATCTCTTACAGTGTGCATGCCTTTGTGTCTGCAGAAACCAGAAAAAAAACTGGAATCCGTGGAACTGTCAACTCTAAATCACACAACAAGGATGCTGGAAACCAATTAGGCTTCACCTCAAAAGCAGCAAGTACTCATAACTATTGAGCAATCTCTTTAGCTCAATTTTGTCAGTTTTAAGGAATGCAAAATAATATACCTTATTAATATTATACTATTAATGTTCATAGTATATTAATCAAATTAAAAAGGAGGCAAATGGATGGAACTAGAAAATATCATCCTGAGTGAGATAGCCCAGAACCAAAAGGATAAGCACAGTATGTTTTCACTGATAAGTGGATATTAGCCAAAAAGTTCAGAAAATCCATGACAACAACTCACAAACCATTTGATGCTTAACGAGGAGGAACAACAAAGTGTGAATGCTTCAATCTCATTTAGAAGGAAGAACATTGGAGGCAGATGGAGGAAAGGAACTGGGAGGGGAGGGGGACAGGATTAGGTATGGAGGGAGACAGGAGAGAAGCCTGGAGGGTCATAAGAAGGCATGGAAATATGCAGCTGCAAGACTTGGGGAAGGAATGAACCACTAGATAGTCCCAGACATTGGGGATATGAGAGGATCCCATGATCCACTGGGAATAACATTAGTAAAAATACTCAACAATGGGGTGATGGAACCTGAAGAGATCACCTCCAGTAGAGAGACATGTTCTTCAAGTTGAGGGATGGGGGCACCCACATATCTCAAAATTTTTAACCCAGAATTGTTCCTGTCTAAAGGAAATGCAGAGACCGAAAGATGCAGCAGAGACTGAAAGAAAGGCTATTGAGGGACCACTTCACCTTGAGATCCATCCCTTATGCAAACACCAAATTCCAACATTATTGATGATGCCAGGAAGTGCTTGCTGACAGGAGCCTGGCATAGCTGTCCTGAGAGGCTCTACCAGCACCTCTCAATGCAGATACTTACAGGCAAACCATTGTACTGGTGACCCCCATGGAAGAGTTAAGGGAGGTAATGAGGATCTGAATGGATTGTGACCCCCATCGGAAGAACAACAGTAACAACTAACTGGACCCCTTAGAGCTCCCAGGGACTAAACCGCCAACCAAAGAGCACACATGGCTGCCCCCCGAAACACCAAAATAAGCAGCTGTAAGAGTCAGATGCCGATATTTACACCCAACCAATGGACAGAAGCTACTGACCCTGTGGTTGAATTTGGGGAAAGCTGGAAGAATCTGAGGAGGCAGACAACACTGTAGAAGGATCAGCAGTCTCAACTGACCTGGACCCGGGCGATCTTTCAGACACTGGACCACCAACCAGGCAGCACGCACCAGCTGATATGAGGCCCCCAACACAAACAGCACAGGACTACTGGGTCTGGGTTCAGTCAGATAAGATACACCTAACCCTCAAGAGACTGGAGGCCCCAGGGAGTGGGGAGGACTGGTGGGGTGGGTTGGCGGCTTTGGATCTACTCATGGAGATGGGGGAGGAGTTATGGGATGTGTAACATTCAGAGGGTGGACAGAATGGGGATAGAATCTGGGCTCTAAAAAAGATTAAATAAGATTTTTTAAAAAGTTTATTAAACTAATGTTTTTATGGTGACACTGAGATCTAGTTGTTTTCTATTTGTATTGCTAGTTTATAAGAGGATTCACTTAGGTATTGATTTTAATGTTAAAAATGTAATTAAATTTGCATGGGCATGTGATTCACTATTATTTACATCCAAAGCCATTTTTAAATCTCACTGAATTGAATCAAGAAAATGAAATAATTATTGGATATTTTTTGAAGCATCAAATGACCCTGTTTTAAAGGCCATGCTTTGATTCTCTGATTAGTTCTTATGCTAATGGGATGAACACATTAAGAAATGTGGCACTATTTTCCCCAAAGTACTAGAAAATTTGGAACAAAAGATGAATTAATTATAATGGGTATTTTGTCTAAATAAAAACCACGTTTCACAGAAACATATATAGACATACCTTCTGAAGGTATTAATTTTTCTCGGGGAGACTGATTATGAAGCAGTTGCTCACATTTCAAGGTAAAGCTTATGCTTTCTTAGACTAACTACATTTTTTCATTTCATTTTTTGAAATTATAATTACATCATTTCTTCCTATTTTTATTTCTTCCTTCAAACCTTTCTATGTACCGTAACTTCTTTGGTCTCATTTAATTAATTCATGGCCCATTTTAGCATATATATATATATGATTTTATATATAAATATATGTAATATGAAATATTTATTTCTAAATATATAAGTGCAACTTGCTAACTCTGCATAATGTAACTTGTATGTATATACTTTCGTATTTGGATAATCACTTAATGTGCTCTTCCTTGGGGAAGAATATTCTTTCCACTTTCAATAGTCTTTATATGCCTGTTGTTCTTTGTGTAGGGTTGAGGCCTAATGGGCTTCTCCCCATCCACTGTGTTCTTGTTAATTTCATGTTTAAGTAGTCATGTTGGCAAGACTTCATATGTGTCACTGCTGCCATTCCTAGGAGACACAATTTAATAGCATACTGTCTGATGCTCTGGCTCTTACAAAGTTTCTACCCTCCTCTTCTGAGCCTTGGGTGCAGGAGTTATTTTGTAGATGGGTCCATTCAGAACTGTGCTCTTAAAATTCTGCATTTTGACTGGTTGTAGTTTTCTGCAATGATCTCCATCTGTTGTAAAAGTTTTCTTGATGAAGAAGGATTGAGACTACATTTATGCTTGGGTGTAATGACACATGTCTTGAATGCAGTTAGAGATTATACTGTTTTAGTATATCAGTAGTTTCAAGTTCTTCTCTGAGACCCTTGACTTCACTATCCCAGGGTAGTTAGCTAACTTTCCAGTACTAGGTATGAGTTTTTTCTTAGAACGCTGTTGGTTGTCACCAAGGTGTGCATGTCACTACTGAGCCCTTAGGGTTATCATGCTTTGTGGTTCATTGTTGTGGTCCATAGGCATTCTAACTGTGGACAACTGTGGGTTGTTTCTCTCTTTTGGAAGCATGTATAGTGACTTCTGGCATTGTGAACATTAGTCCTTAGGGAGGAGGCTTTCAGGTTAGATCCAGCTCTGGGGCCTCTGATTCATGTACCCAAAGCAAAGTGGTGTCTTCAGCAATAGGGACTCCCGTTCTATCTTTAGAGGTTGAATATAACCAAGGGCAACAACTTGTTTTATTGATGACGATGTTGGTTTATGATTTTATTTCTTAGATGCTAGACATAGGAGGTCCATAAACATAGAGTGGGAACTTTTTTGAGAGGAGAAGAACAGTGGAATAAGTCAAGGAGAGACAAATCTGAAACTGAGACAGTCACTGGGGGCAAGTCATCTTTACACACACAATTCTCAAATGCCTTTCCAGACTGACTTCTTTTTCCCCTATTTTTTATTCATTATCATAAATTTAACTTTACAATCCAGCTAGACTCGAAGGGGAATGAGAAAAATATGGAACCCAAAGAACTTCAGTGAGAGCAGAGATTATAGGGTATTGTGAGCAGATGGGGTGGGGGCATTTTCCTGAGCTACAGAAGGAATGGTTTGATGGGTAAAATGCCCATAAGGCAAAAGAAATTAGAGCTGTTCACAGGTGGAAATGGTTGTCTTGCTGGTCTTGCCATTTCTGAACCCAAAACCTCTCCATAGCTTCCACAAGGCTCATGCCTTCCTTCACCTTCCCAAAGACCATGTTTGCCATCAAGATACTCAGTCTTGGCAGTGCATATAAAAAACTGGCAACCATTTGTGTTTGGTCCATCATTTGCCATGGACAAGATGCCAAGACCTGAATGCTTCAGGATGAAGTTCTCATTCTCAAATTTTTCTCCATAGATGGAGCTGCTTGCTGCCAGTGCCATTATGTCGTGTGATGTCACCACCCTGGCACATGAATCCTGGAATAATTCCGTGAAAGGAGGAACCCTTATAGCCAAATCCTCTCTCTCCAGTGCTCAGAGCATGAAAGTTTTCTGCTGTCTTTGGAACTTTATCTGCAAAAAGCTGGAAGGAGACATAGCCACAGGGCTGGCCATCGGCTGTGATGTCAAAGAACATGGTGGGGTTGACCATGTCTGAAACAAGCGGCAAAAAGCAACAGACGTGTCTGCAAAGCCATAGACTGACTTATGATGACACTTTCTGTCATTGAGGAGTGGAAAACTGTATCTCCTTATTCCCATGTATACAATTACTCATTTTTAAAATGTACTGATTTCTCTATTACTGATATAAATATTAACAGAATAAGGAGGATGTAGAAATTTTTTTCTAAATTCTAATCATTTCTTATGCCCTGCCCTCTTCCCAAAACACATTTTATAACTGCAGCTTTTTAAATTAATCTTTTGGGTATCTACCGAGTTTGATAATTAAGAGATCTCTTTCAGCCATATTTTATATGAGAAAAATCATTGCTAAGGACTTTCTCTTGCAAGGTTTTTTTTTTTTTTTTTTTTTTTTTTTTTTTTTTTTTTTTTTTTTAGATTTGTGCTATTACCTTACACAGGAGAGTGGGATAGCGTTGATGAAAAGAATAGGAGCTATAAATTTGCATCAAAGCTATATTACCTGACAAAATTCCTTTCCCTTTCTTTGAGTTTTCACATATGAACTAAGGAATAATGCAAACCTGTGACACCTTATCCCAAACTCTTGAGTTTAGCTATAAGTAACAATCCCACCTTCTCTAAAATGGTAGAAAGATCGTATTTTACATTATGTAACATCTTCAACAAAGATTAAGATGAGGTATGGCAGTCAGACACATTAATTTTTCACTATCAAAGTATATGGATATCAACACCAAATTGGATAAAGGCTATAAAAGCTTACTTCCTGATCAGGTCAGATTTTTGCCTTTCAGAAGAAAGGGCACTGAATCTGTGGTCTTAATGATAAGATATCACCTGCCACTCGAGGAACAGCAAAAGGATGATTCCAGGTAGACAGTAAAGGGGGCTGTGTTTGTGAGGTGAGAATGCACTTGGCATATGTGGAAGAAAAAAGCAGACAGGGAAGCAAGGCATCTGAAGGGCATTTGCAGGGTACGTAGTCATCTGAGGGAGTTATGGACAGACCCTGATGGCCTACATTAGGAAATAGTCTTCCATGATAAACACAGAAAAACATATTTTTGAAGTCTTTAAGCAGAAGAATAACAAGTTGAACTAACTCTGAATTTGTTTGCCAGTTGATATGTGAAGAATGTTAATGAGAAAAGAGGGGCCCAGGGAGTGAGCAGAAAACCAGAGCTGAGGCAGTCTCAAGAACAGAAAGTAAAATTTGAGGCAGGTGTGCTAAAAGCTGTGCTAAAGCCCCCGATGAAGAACTGAAGAGAGTGAAAATCAGAAAATGCCATTGCACTTGGCCATGCTTAGCTCAAATCGTCTCAGTGGAGAAGTGAGGGCCAAAAACCTTTTTGGAGTTAGTTGACAAAAGGAAGTTAAGCTGCAAGAGAAAATAGCAAGAAAACTAGGACCATGGATGGAAATGTAGGAGAAGCAGACAGGAAGTGCTGTGGTCTCAGTGCAGGGCCAGGTCATGGGTGAGAGTGAGTCAGAAAGCCAGCCAAAAGGGACAGAGAATGGAAGAGTATCAGGGCCCAATATAAAATAATATGGCTGGCCACAGGTGATAAATTCCAGACCCAATTGGTGCGGCTACGACTGCCAATAATAATTCATGTCAGCTCGAAAGTCTGCTTCAAGCTTTCTCTTGCAAATGTAACTGGGATTGTGCTAATTAAAAACATTTGGGAAAATGTCAATGTCTGAATACAAATGCTTCTCAGCTCATCAATCCCATGAGGTCACCTCTTCCCTCGGACAGTTTTTATCTGAGGTGATTTATCTGTTAGCAAAAATCCCCAGACTTATCTTAAACCTGGCTGTTTTTCTGCTGTGTTAGTGTTTTCAAAGCTCATCCTTATGAAATTAAAATAACCTGGCACTCATCAAAGTTTACAGCAGACTCCAGGTTGCTTTCTCTGGGAGAGATTATGTACTGAAGGTATTCAGCTCTCCTGTGTCTGATGTAAAACAGGGCAACTGCACTTCTTAGTCAACTGTTTGGCTAGCAGGGCACGTCATAGTCATTAGCCAAGCATTTCCCCATGCAAGACGGTGGGGAGTTTGCCAGTGAGGCAGCATGCTGGCTATGCTGTTCCAAGGATTTTTGTTTATTCGGAGAGATCACTATCATTTCCACCATGTGCCAGGTATTCTCTGAGCATGCTTTCTACAGGATATAGCTCAGCCTTATCTGTGAAGTACATTCTCTTAGCATTTTTCTTCACAGATAAGGAAACAGGATCATGGAGCTAAAATAACTTGCCTCCAAACACAGTATTAGGAAGTGTTAGAGCCCATATTCTGGGGTACTGCTGTTTGACAGAAATGTTGGCAGTGAAAGAAATGTGCTGTGTCTGCACGACCCAGCAAGTCATTAAACACATGCAACTGTTGAATAGGATAAATGTTGCTGTGTAACTGAGGAACAGTGTCTTGAATTTTAATTAAATTGTTAGGAATGCATTCTTAGTATTGAACATAATCTATAGTCCTTAGCATACATGGTAACCAAAGAAAATTATGACAATAAAAAAAAAAAAAAAAAAACCCCAAAGCAGAGAAATCATTTACTGACTCTGGCAGAGACTCTCAACCTTCCTAATTCTGTGCTCCTCTAATACAGTTCCTCATGTTGTCATGACCCCCAACCATAAAATTATTTTGTTGATAATTCATAATTGTAATTTTGCTACTGTTATGAAACATTCTATAAATATCTAATATGTGATCCCTGTGAAAGGGTTGCTTGTCCACCAGGGGGTGTTGTGACCCACAGTTTGGGAACAGCTGGACTTCTGTGATTAGCTTAGGAGTCCTCCACCATCAACTGGGATATTGAAGACATAAAAAGTTAGGTATTGACTAAGCAGGCTTAACCTGCTGATCCTGCCTGCTGACTAATGCTCAGGGCTGCATAATTCCATTTTCCCAACGCCTCTGTCAGTTCTTAGCAATTCCTAGGCATTAGCTTTTATTAGAGGCTTAAAGTGTGTCAAGTGTCCATCACTGCAGAGCAGATCAATGACTTATTTTCAGTTTAGAATCATTATGTTGTCTAGCTATGAGAACTTTTGGTACACACCTGTTGACTTGTTTGGGTTGAAAAGAGGGAAACATACTTTGTCCCCCACCCCTGCCCTTGTTTAAAGATATTTATCTTGTAATCTATGAGTGAGATGTTAAGGAATTCAGGGTACCCTTCTCAGTAAAGCAATAAAAGTGTTATTTTGTTGTTCGTTTTTAAGACAGGGCCTCTCCATGCTAACCCAGGTTTCCATGAAATAAGCAATCATTCTGTGGCAGACCCCCAAGTGTTAGGAATATAGGCATATGCCATCATGCCTAACCATAAATCACTGTTTATATTGATCTCTCTTCTCGGTTTGTCTTTAGGGAGTAAAAAGGGGGTACATGGAGGGGTAACTGGGGAACATAATCAGTGTTGGTAAGAGAACAGGACTGAAGCCCTGAGGGCCATCAGAAAGAATAGAACCAGGCAACCTCGGGGGGTAGTAGGTAGAGGAAGACCCTCCAGATTGTACCAGAGACGTGGGAGGTGAGAGACTCTCAGGCCTCAAAGGTAGGGGGACCTTGGAGGAAGTGCTCTACAGTGGGGAGAGGGAACTTGTAGAGTTCACCTCCAGTGGAGGGACAGGACATCAAGTGAGGGATGGGGTTGCCATCCCACAGTCTGACCCAGAATTGTTCCTGTCTGAAGAAATTGCAGGGACAAAAATGGGAGAAAGGAGGTCTAGTGACAGGCCCAAATTGGGATCCAGCTCAAGGGAGGCAAAGGGCCCTGACACTGTTAATAATACTGTGGTGTGCTTGCAGACTGGGGCCTAGCATGGCTGCCCTCTGAGAGAACCAACAAGCAACTGAAAGAGTCAGATGAAAATACAACCAATGGATAGAAGCCAGGAGACCTGAGGTTGAACTTGGGGGGAAGCTGAAGGAAGCAGAGGAGGGTGGCCTCATGGGATAGCCAGCAGTCTCAATTGACCTGGACCCCTGAGATCTCTCAGACACTGTGCCACCAACCAGGCAGCATGCACCAGCCTATATGAGGCTCCCGACGACACATATACAGAAGAGGACTGCCTGGTCTGGTCTCAGTCAGAGAATATACGCCTAACCCTTGAGACTTGAGGCCCTAGTGAGTGGGGGATGCCTGGTGGGATGGGGAGTTGGGACATCCTCTTGGAGACAGGGGTCAAGGAGGAGGTACAGACTGGGTAGATGGGGGGGGGAGGTGAAGTTTGGACTGTAAAGAAAATGATTAAAGAATAAAAATAAATAACCAAAAAAGAAAGGTACTTCCATAAGGTCTTTATAATGTTGTTTTCTATTCAGTACCTTGGACTGGAAACTTCTTGATATGCGCAGTGCTGTGGTGTCTTGTGGCACTTTCTCCAGGCTCTCTCTCTACGTGCTCTGTAACAGAGCCTGCATGTTAGATGATGTGCTTGTTTCTTTGTACCACCAAGGGCCAAAATTTTGGATAATATGGTTCTCAACTTACTTCCTGATACTCTTTCTATGATTTAGGAGAAGCTGGATTGATGCCCTTTTAATCTTTTGTATGACAGACTTTTCCTGGAGAGACAAAGCACATGCCTACTCACCGCAGAGGAGGAACTCATGAGAGACCAAAGTAACAACTGCACTAATATCCAGTGTGGTGAATCAGTAAGTTTCTTGGTTGATTGTGATCACTAACAGGAGAGGGCATGCTACTTACAAAGAGTAGGGATAACTCAGAGCAGCTTCATTACCAGGCAGCCCACCCCAAGATGGACGACCATTCCAGAAAACTAAAATGTTTGAAGTAACTGAAAGTCAGAACATCTCTTTCTCTCTACAGTTGGTTATCCTGTTTCTATCTGCACTAACTGATCATTCCTATTTAGATTGTTGGTAGGGGACAGCAACAATCTTTCAAGTTTCTATTATTTGTAGATATGTGACCTTTCGTTTATCTCCTGTTTACCAGCCTATCTTAGTTAGGGTTTCATTGTTGTGAAGAGACACTATGACAGAGACAACTCTTATAAAGGCAAACATTTTACTGGGGATGGCTTATAGTTTCAGAGGTTCAGTCCATTATCATCATGGTTGGAAGTATGGAAAAGTGGAGCTGGGAGGAAAGGAGAGAAGAGGTCTGTCTGTGTTCAGGATGTATACTGAATGAATGAATGAATGAATAAATGAATGAATGAATACATACATACATACATACATACATACATACATACATGGAAAAAAGGATCAGACTTATTTGTCTGAAAACTCAAGAATCCCATAATAAAACACTAAACTTTAGGCTACAATATGTACAGAGAAGACCTGGTTCAAGCATATGTACCTCTTGGAGATGCTGCCTCAGTGTCTGTGAGCTCATATGAACTTTGATCATGTTGATTCAGAGGACCTTTTCAGCTTGTGGAGTGAGACTTCAGGCTAATAAAGAGATAAACCAATTATATTTTTTTAATATTTACTGTAACACTTGTTTTCTTGGTGTTCTCCATTCCTTCTGGGTCTTATACTATTTTTTCACCCTTTTCCTTAGGGTTCCCTGAGCAATTGGTAGGGGCAATGTGATTTAATGGAGACATCCTGTATAAGGATGAATCTTCTAAGGTCTCTCACTTCTTGTATACTGTCTGGCTGCCGGTTTCTGTATTTGTTCCCACCTGCTATAGGAGGAAGCTTCATTGATAATGGCCAAACAAAGCATGGATCTATGAATATAGTATAAATAGGTTAGGTTTATTTTTTCCTCCTTGGTCCTCCAATCATAACTTTGTTATAATTGCTTGCTAAATTGTCTCTCTTCTCCATTGGCTATACATATAAATCAAACTCTTAACATGCATATCCTTAGTTTAGTTGTATACAGTAGATGGTTAATAAATATTTTTGAATGAATACTTGTTTTATATTTGTATTCTCTCTTAGACTCCAAATTTTCAGAAGACGGGAGTTTTGTTTCCATTTGGGGACCCTTGTCTATCACAGAGCCTTGTTGAATATTTTTTTAACATGCCAAATAAACACTGTTCTCTTTTTGAAGAATGGTATTCTGCTCTTGGGATCCTACTCTATTATCAGCTTTACTATGTGCCTTTGATGTATATCCCTAGGCAGAGCCTAGATAGCTGCTGTCATTTTCTGTCTGCACAATTATGAAACTTAATCTGTGCCTTTCACAGAGCACTGACCTTTGAATGACACCTAACATGCTGTAATGTTCTTATGTCAGAGTTAAAACACTATTATTAAGCAGCCCTGTTCTAGTTTTATCCCAGTTGCTATGATAAATGCCATGATCAATAGTAACTTGGGGAGGAAAGGGTTAATTTCATCTTAAGTTTCTAGATCATTAACAGTCACTAAGGGACTTCACAGCAGAAATTCAAGCACGAAAAGAGGCATGAACCTTGGAGGAAAAACTTTATAATTTTGCCCTCTAGCTTACACTCAGTTTTTTTTTTAAATATAGATTTCAGGCCCATTTCTTAAGTATATTGCCACCAAAGAGTGTCAGGGCCTCCCATATACTCATTAATCAAGACAATATCTCATATTCATGGACACAGGTCAGTCTGATCTTGGCAACACCTCAGCAGAGACTCCTTCAGATGACTCTAGACTATGTCAATTTGATAGCTGAACCTAACTACGATAGTCCCCATATTTCATTTTTTCCCAATTTGCAAATAGTGTGAAAATTTGTGATTCCATCTCAGCACATGATCCCTTGGATATGGTCGTTGAATTCTTTACAGATTTTCATACTCAGAGAAGGGTCTATAAATAAGATTTTGTGGAGTTTTTCCTCAACATTATTGCAAGGCATTTATCCAACAATAGTTACAGATCCTTTGTAAATTTATAAAACAGTGTGTGTGTGTGTGTGTGTGTGTGTGTGTGTGTGTGTAAGAGTGTGCATGCACAAGCACATGTGTGTACCACAGTATTGTGGAGTGTCAGAAAAACAACTTTAGAGAAGCTGCCATCTTCCACCATGCATGTCCCACATCAAATTCAGGTCAAGTGTCTTTACCTGCAGAGACATCTCAACAACTCCCATAGGTCCTTCTTGATTGCAGTCTTATTCAGTAAAACCACAGGGGAAATATTCTCATCCTTGAAAAACAAACTATTCCAAATCTGTACTCTTTCAAATGATCTGATAGAAGACTGAAAATAATTTGTAGCTCATCTTCCAAAGGAGAGGCTTTGCTTTACACATGAGGAAAGAGTGGCAGGAAATAATTTCTCACTCAGAACTACAGAACAAGACCTCCAGAAATGGAAAAAAAGCATCCACTTTGATGCTATCCCCAAGGAGGCTGACAGAAGAATGCCTCTCTGCTGAAATAAGAAGTGTCTTATGAAACAAATTAATGCCCTCTCATCTTGGTTTGATGTACATCTCTAATTTAATTGTTATTCTTGCTAATTCTGTTTATTGCTTATGATTTATAACAGAACTTTATCTCTTAATGTGTGTGGAACTCATCAAGGTCAGTTGCAAGAGTTGAGAATCCTTAATTCTCAAATTGGGATACAGCAGACACAATGTATAATTCATTATGTGATTAGGAACAGATTGTATTTAATATATCCAATTCCACTGAGTTGTTTAAAGTAGTATTGGTCCAGTGCCCATGTTTTCTTGCTCTTAATGGTCTAGGAAGAGCAGAATAAGCACAGACAGTAAAAAAGCAAAGGCTTTTCAGTCAGTAACAATCATCTATTAACATCAAGACCACGTTGTCACTGGTACCACCATCACAATCCATAAATATCAGTTTAGAGCATTTACAAAATACTTTTGAGTTCATCATATTTATTCTGTTATCAAATTTCTAGGTAAGTGTGGCTGTAGCTTTCTTTTCATACCTACATTGTGGAGATATTCTTTGAGATATTAAAAGGAAAACTTGGAAAGATATAAAAAACTGCAAAATATAAACAGTGTAATGTGATTAGCTTAGGAGTAATATTAATAGTGTAAAATTTCAGGAAAACAAAAATTATGAACATTAAGGAAATCAGCTTGGACTTGGGGTTTAGGAAGACCAGAGGGTTGTTTTGTTTTGGGTTTGTTTTTTGTTGGTTTTTGTTTGTTTGTTTGTTTGTTTTCCTCCTCCAGGAATTTTTTTTCCTGTGGTCTAGCAGAAGCCAATTTAATTAACTAACTAGATTAGTTCTTTATGTAGTATCCATGGGATAAACAAAAATTGGAGGACTGGGGTGAATGTTTTGCTCATTTTTGGTTGTAGACAGAAGTGCTGCATAGAAGCCTGACAAAAGAATCACCATCCTTACAAAACAGTTCCTTTAAAATAGAGACCTCACCAGTGTTTTTATGTTTGTTTATAGGTCATTAAATACTCAAAGTCCCTTTGAAGAAATGTAAATTAGAAGTAAATTGTTTAAGCGTTGCAAATTTTCAAATGTTGGTTAAAACTTAATTATGACCTTCCTTCCCAAATAAAATCCAAGCATTGCTTCAGAGTCTCCTTAGAGTGATATATTTTGTCCTGAGAAACATGACCAGTAATTTTAAATTACTCTTACTTTATTGATTACATTTTTAAACTACTTTCACTCTCCTCCCATTCTCTTCCCACCCCCATATATCTTTATTTAACATTCATGCCTTTCTGTTTTGACTTGTGGCCACTGATGTGGAGCTATCCTTTGGAGGCTGATGGGATCAGTGTTGGATCCACAATTGGAGGCAATGACTGTCCCTCCTTCAGAATCCATCAGTTGCCAGTAGTTCATCCATGGACAGTAGACTTACATGGGCCCTCATGCCATCTCGGATCAGTTATTGACAGGCCCAGTTGTGAACAGGTACAGTGCAGGCAACTATGGCTGCTGTGATATCATGTTTGCAATGGCTGGATAATGCGGACTGCGTTGTGAAGGATGCGTTTTGCTATTCAAAAAAATGTGGTAGTGGGGGTAGCATTAAGGAATTGAATTCTGTTTTGCTACCAAAATTAGGGCATACTATTGGATGGTTACCATCACATGGCATCTGTACAAGCCCCTCTTATCACTTCAGAAAAAAATAGGGAGAAAAATTCCGGCCTTTTCTGCCCACCATTTCCCATTTTTGAAACTTAGTTCTGTGAGGAAGATGGGCTGCTTCTGTATTGACTCACCTTATAAAGGTGATGTGTGAGCACCTTAGTGTCCAATGCTCTTGCTTTTAAGAAATTATATTCAACAAATGTCTCCAATACCTGCAAATTGGAAAGATGAAAGTACTTGGAATACTAAATAATAAAACTGAGACAGTAGTTCCTCTCTAGCACCAATTTAACAGAAAGTAGATGGAAGCTTGTCTTTCCTAAATGTCTCTCAAATCTGTTTCCCATCTAATTGTCTCTCTGATCGATCTTCCACCTGCTTTGTCAGACTTCTCGCCATCATTTCATTTGTGGTTACTGCAAGGACTGCCTCATTGTATTCCTTTCTTCCACTGTTTTTTGTAGGCTATTCTGCTTCTGTCCTTCAGGGAATCCTTTATCAGTGTCCACTGAGGAATTATTTCCCTCTTCCTAAGACCCTGTGATGGGTCCCGAACTTACTCAATGTTTGGAGAAACCAAAGATTTTTCAACATCTACACAGGTAAAATGGTTACCATTTTATCTCCTCTTCCTCTCTTCTGCTGAGTTTTGTTCACTCAAACTGGCTACCCCTCAATTTTTTTCAATATAGTTAACTTCTACCTGAGAAGTTTTGTATGATTTCTCTATTTAAGTCGTAGTTGACTTGTTCATTCCTTGATCTATTTGATTCAATATTGGAAATATTTCATTGACTTTCACCATTGGATGAATATCAGTTTGGTACTCTATACCATATTTAATATGATATGTAGCATCCTTTAGATCATAATTTTTAAGTATCGTATTTTCAGTGGAGTCAGAAACTGTTAGTTGGTTAGTTGTCTTTGGTCCAATTTACTTGAAAGATAGTTCCTTTCTTCTGTCATTTTCATTTACTTTTCTTTGTAAGATTTTCTTTGATTTTTCTTATTTTTTCTTCTTTCTTGCTCTTATCTGTTGTATCTACCCTGTGCTTTTCTTACTAACAGTATACTTAGCCAGTTATTAATTACTATTAGAAAAATAGGAGGCCGACAAGATGACGTATGTCTATAATTACAGTACTTGGTAGACTGAGACAGGAGGATGTCCAGAGTTATATATAAGGTAAGCCTAGGATATAGACTAAGACCATTCATATACACAGACATAAGCAACACAGACATACACACATACCCACACTCACCCATACACACACACACACACACACACACACACACACACACACACAGAGAGAGAGAGAACCCAAAAGAAGTGGTGTTTTAGCTTTATTAAAAAGGGTGAAAAGTAACTTTTCCTCATTTGAAAAACGTACAATTCTATTATCTTTGACAGTGAAAAGTTTAAAGAAATGTCATCTTTTCAGAAGCTGTCATAAAGATTTGCATTTTACTTATTGTTGCAGAATAACATGCACTCTTGAAGTAGCAGGTTAGAATTGTTTCACTTTTCCTAATTCTGTGAGCCAAACTGGCACGGCTACCTCTTCTTTCACTACAAGTTCTGGGCTTTTCTCATGCAACTGCAGTCAGGTGGGTGCAAGATGCCTTTAAATCAGCATTTTGGCACCTTACTGGAACTGGCTGCAGTCATGCCAACAGGATGTGGGTAAAAGTATGCTGCTTCTCCATGTAGTTATTCCATATGGTTATACTATTGGACACGCTGGATTCCTTACATACTTGATTAGCACATTAAGGATCACTGGAACAAAAGATTTTCTTCCAGACTGGTTTTGGCATGACTTCTGCTTTATAGCATTGATTAAAATCAGAGACATGGTGAAGCAGATTCAGTATAAGAAGCTCCTTAAGAGCATGCCAATGATGAGGCATGTTTGATTTGGAGCCATCTTTGTAGATTCCCTACCATACTAGTAACATAATTTGTGTACTCTCAAGTGTTCTTGGGTGGTAGCTGGGTGATATATTTCATATTTGCCCTAATTTCTTATTTTGATTATTGATTCTTAAAATGGGATAGGAGCAGATATGCTGCGTACCACAAAGGAGCCAAGACTTTTGTGAAATGGGTGCCTCTCAAAAGCTTTTTTGGGGTATAACTGATATATAAAATTTCATTTTTAAAGTACCTGTTTTAATGAATTTATATTATAAGCATGGATCTGAGTCCAGAGGGCATCCATTGAAATCTTCCGATTCTCGTGGCTCACAACAAAGAAATTTTCAGGGCCACATGTGTAATGATAGAAATAGAGACTGTATACTCAGAAAGAGGAAGGTACTCTAAAGAATGGAAGTGGTAAAAGATCTGGAGAAGGTTAAATGCTCTTATGGTCCCCCCAACCATGGTATAGAAAGAACCTTTAGGAGTTCTGTTTGATAGCACCGCCCCCCTTGTTTGGCACTTGCAAATCCTATGTGCCCAGTTTAGTTGCACATAAACAGCAGATGGTTGTGGTTGGAATTCCAATCTTTACCTTCCCCTACCTTTTGGCTTCTTTCATATTTTAAAATCTTAATGCTTCTTTCTATCCCTACTATTTAGACGTGTGATTATACTAATGATACCATTATCATAATCAAGGTACCTAAAAGCATCCATCTACTAATATAAGCATATATCAAGGTTTGAAAGATACCCATAGAGGGGTTCGTTTTCTGTGTTTCAGGACAGTAGACACAGAGAAATATGGATAGTAATAGGAACAGAAACTATTTACTAGAAGAAAATACACATCCACATGAGAATAAAAGGCAGAGCACAGAAATAGTTAAGTAGTCAGTGGCAAATGTATTTTTTTCATTTTGGGTCATTTTCATAACCTGGGATTTCTCAGCTATGTTCTGTCAGTTACATTTAATCATGCATACAATTTCATGTATTACATGTCTCATTAGCATCCTAAATTTCCACTTGAAGGTGGAAGATGAAGGGGGAGTCTTAGAGCATAAACTGTCCTCTCATTTTCAGCGTTGGATTCCACCTCCTGCTTTCCCACTGGCATACTAATTTTAAGAAATGAAAAAAAAAAATCTCACAACTACACCTCTCTAGAATTTGAAGTATCATGTACATAGAGAGAGGAATCATCACAAAATTTACCTCTTTAATATTTGGAATATCACATGAAGGGGAAGAAATTGAATATAGCTGGGCTTTCTTCAAGCCCAAATGAAGGCAGAGCTATTTATTCCAGGAAAGCATGGAAATATTCTATATCAATTTTTATTTAATTCTTTTAATCTACTCTATTACTTGACTTTTTGATCAAAGGGGTAGGATTTGAGTTATACTTCTGTTTCTTGGCAAAAGCATGGCATTCTAAACTGCCAAAAAGATTAGAACATCACAAAAACATATTATTTCCTACTCCCTTAAGAATTAATCCAAATGCTCCTGTCAATCACCTGGGAAGAAAATGTACCACTCAGAGAGCTATAACTGAAAGAAACATGATACACATGAGGAACAGCTAAAGGCATAAAAGGAATACATATCCCCTAATTATACATGCACTGCAGAAACCTATCCCTCCATGATATTGTTCACAGATTTACTGCCAAGGTTGCCTACCTTATTTTTTATTGTTTATTAGTTGAAGTTCTTCTTTTTTATTGTTTATTAGTTGAAGTTCTTTTTTATTTATTTTATCAGAAATTCTCTGTATTTACATTTCAAATGTTATACCGTTCTGCCTGAATCCCCTGCCTCCTCACCCTCAACTTGCTTCCATGAAGGTGCTCCCTCTTCCAATCACACTTTCCACCTCAGTGACTTGGCTGATGATGATTTTTTTTTCTCATGAGGTTGCAAATCTTTCAGCTATTTCAGGCCTTTCTCTAGCTCTTTCATTAGGGTCCCCGAGTTCAGTCTGATGTTTAGCTACAAGCATCCTCATCTGTATATATAAACTCTGGGGGATCCTCTGAGCAAACATTCATGTCTGGTTCCTGATAGTAAACACTTCTTGGTATCAGCAATAGTGCTTGGGTTTGGTGGCTGTATAAGGGGTGGTTCTCCAGGTGAGGCAGTCTCTGCAGATCTTTTTTTCAATCCCTGATCCTCTATTTAGCCTTGTATTTCTTCCTCTGTTTTGTTCTCTCTTCTAAGAAGGATTGAGGCATCCACATTCTGGTCTTCCTTCTTTTTGAGCTTCATAAGTCCTATGGATGGTTTCTTAGGTATTCTGAGCTCTTTTATTTGGGGGTGTGCTAGTATCCCCTTATAAATGAGTACATACCATGAGTTTTCTTTTGTGACTGGGGAACCTCACTCAGGATGATAGCTTCAACTTCTATCCCTTTGCCTAGAAATCTCATGAACTCATTGTTTTAAATAGCTAAGTAGTACTCCATTGTATATATGTACCACAATTTCTGTATCCATTCCTCTGTTGAAAGACATCTGGGTTCTTTCCAGCTTCTGACTATTATAAATAAGGCTGCTATGAACAGTGTTGAGCATGTGTCCTTATTAAAGGTTGGAGCATCAATTGGGTATGTGCCCAAGAGTGGTATAGCTGGGTCCTCAGGTAGCACTATGTCTAATTTTCTGAGGAACCACCATACTGATTTCCAGAGTGGTTGTATCAGTTTACAACCCCACCAACAGTGGAGGTATGTTCCTCTTTCTCCACATCCTTAACAGCATCTGATGTCACCTGAGTTTTTGATCTTAGCCATTCTAACTGTGGTGAGGTGGAATCTTAGGGTTGTATTGATTTGCATTTCCCTGATGACTAGAGGTGTTGAGCATTTCTTTAGGTGCTTCTCAGCCATTTGATTCCTCAACTGAGAATTCTTTGTTTTTTTAGGGTCACTTAAGTATACTATCATATCATTTGCAAATAGTGATATTTTTACTTTTTCCTTTCCAATTTGTATCCTTTTGACCTCTTTTTGTTGTCTGATTGCTCTGGCTAGGATTTCAAGTACTATATTGAATAGGTAAGGAGAGAGTGGGCAGCCTTGTCTAGTCCCTGATTTTAGTGTGAGTGCTTCAAGTTTCTCACCATTTACTTTGATGGTGGATACTGGTTTGCTGCATGTTGCTTTTACTATGTTTGAGCTTGTGCCTTGAATACCTGACCTTTCCATGACTTTTAATATGAAGTGGTGTTGAATTTTGTCAAATATTTTCTCGGAATCTACAGAGATAATCATGTGATTTTTTTTCTTTGATTTTGTTTATGTAGTGGATGACATTGATGCTTTCCATATATTGAACCATCCTTGCATCTCTGGGATAAAGCCCACCTGATCATAGTGAATGATGACTTTGATGTGGTCTTGGATTCCGGTTGCAAGTATTTTATTGAGTAATTTTCCATCAATGTTCATGAGGGAAATTGGTCTAAAGTTCTCTTTCTTTGTACGATCTTTGTGTGGTTTAGGGATGATTGTAATTTTGGCTTCAAAGAATTAGTTAGCTAGTATTCCTGCTGTTTCTATATTGTGGATTGTTTGGGACAATATTGGTATTAGGTCTTATATGAAGGTCTGATAGATTCTGCACTAAACCCCTCAGGTCCTGGGCTTTTTATTTGAGAGTTTTTTGATGACTGCTTCTATTTCCTTAGGGGTTTTGTGTCTGTTTAGATGGTTTATCTGATCCTGATTTAACTTCAGTATCTGTCTAGAAAATTGTCCATTTCCTCTACATTTTAAAGTTATATTGAGTATAGGTTTTTGTAGTAGGATCTGACGATTTCTTGAATTTCTTCTGTTTTTGTTGTTATGTCTTCCATTACATTTCTTATATTGTCAAGTTGGATACTCTCTATGTACCCTCTGGTAAGTCTGGGTAAGGGTTTATCAATCTTATTGATTTCTTCAAAGAACCAGCTCTTAAATTATTGATTCTTTATATACTTCCTTTTATCTCTATTTGTTTGATTTCAGCTCTGAGTTTGATTATTTCCTGCAGTCTACTCCTTTTTCGGTATATCTGCTTCTTTTTTTCTAGAGCTTTCAGTTATGCTGTCAAGATGTTAGTGAGTATATATTCTTTTGTTTTAGAATAAAATATTTTATAGATGTCTGTTAAATTCATTTTGGTTCATAACTTCTGTTAGTTTCACTGTGTCTCTATTCAGTTTCTGCATCCATGATTTCTGCATTGATGAGAGTGGGGTGTTGAAGTCTCCCACTATTTGTGTGTGGTGTAATATATGCTTTGACATCTAGTAGAGTTTCTTTAATGAATGTGGGTGCTCTTCTATTTGGAGCATAGATGTTCAGAATTAAGAGTTCCTTTTTTTAATTGAAAAACTTTATTTAAAAAACAAATATGAATGTACAGATTTTTAAAAGCATTTTTGCATAAAAGTATATAAATATATTTTTGTCAGTACTTAATTTTTATTTCCTTGACAGCCTTGTCTAATATTTTATTTACATATGAGGACAATCTCAGATTTTCATTTGTAAGTCATGATATCTAAAAGAGAAAGAAACAATGCATGTTATTACATTTTCACAGACAAGCAGCCTCTGTCATTGTCATAATCTTTTTTTTAATTGAACAAATTTATTTTAAAAACAAAGATAAATATACAGATTTTAAGCATTTTTGTATAAAAGTATACAAATACATTTTTTCAGTACTTGATTTTTTTAAAGGTTTGATAGTGTGCATTAAAATTTTACTAGTTACAATGAACATGAAGTACATGTAAAACAAGTTATAACCTGGAATTAGTTTTCTTGGTGTGTAAAGATTAAGCATAACGGTTTTTCACTTTCCTTTTTTTTTTTTTTTTTTTTTTGGCCTTTGCTTTTTCTTCAACTTCATATAGTCTGTGAGTTGTTTCTGGGGTGTTCAGAGCTTTCTGGGGTTAGTACCAATTATCAGTGACTGTATATTATGTCTGTTCTTTTGTGACTGGGTTACCTCACTCAGGATGATATTCCTTAGATGCATCCATTTTCTTTTTTTAAGTACCATTTATAATTATTTTATGAAGTATTAATAATTAATTACATAGAAAATTATATGGTTTTTATATTTTCATTAAATTTATTTTTTACATGTATGCTGTATTTACATGATTTAAAAGCCCTCTTTCTTTTAACAACTTTGAAAATCCCCAATCTTTCTTATTTTATGGTTTCTCTCTCACAATTTTTTTATTGAACAACTTTATTTTAAAAAACAAAGATAAATGTACAGATTTTAAGCATTTTTGCATAAAAGTATACAAATACATTTTTGTCAGTGCTTGTTTTTTTTAAAGGTTTGATAGTGTGCATTAAGATCTTACTAGTTACATTGAGCATAAAGTACATGTAAAACAGGATGTGACCTGGAATTAGTCAAAGGTTACTTGGTGTGTAAAGATGAAGCATAATGGTTTTTTTTCCTTGAACTTCATATAGTCTGTGAGTTGTTTCTGGGGTGTTCATAGCTTTCTGGGGTTAGTATCGAATTATCAGTGACAGCATATTATGTCTGTTCTTTTGTGACTGGGTTATCTCACTCAGGATGATATTCTCTAGATGCATCCATTTTTTTAAGAATTTCATAAAGTCATTGTTTCTGATGGCTGAGTAGTACTCCATTGTATAAATGTACCAAAATTTTTGTATCCATTCATCTACTGAAGGACATCTGGGTTCTTTCCAGTTTCTGGCTATTATAAATAGAGCTGCTATGAACATTGTGGTGCATGTGTCTTTGTTGTATGTTGGAGTGTCTCTGGGGTATATGCCCAGAAGTGGAATAACTGGATCTTCAGGTACTATTATGTCTAACTTTCTGAGGAATAGCCCGACTGATTTCCAGAGTGGTTGTATCAGTTTACAACCCCACCAACAGTGGAGAAGTGTTCCTCTTTCTCCACATCCTCGCCAGCATCTGCTGTCATCTGAATTTTTTAACTGAGCCATTCTGACTGGTGTGAGATAGAATATCAGGGTTGTTTTGATTTGCATTCCCCTAATTACTAAGGATGTTGAGCACTGCCTTAGATGCTCCTGAGCCATTTGATATTCCTCAATTGAGAACTTTTTGTTTAGCTCTGTACCCCATGTTTCAATAGGGTTGTTTGATTCTCTGGTGTCTTACTTCTTGAGTTCTTTGTATACCTTGGATGTTAGGCCTCTATCTGTTGTGGGGTTGGTAAAGATCTTTTCCAAATTTGTTGGCTGCTGTTTTGTTTTCTGTACAGTGTCCTTAGCCTTAGAGAAACCTTGCAATCTCATTAAGTCCCATATGTCGATATTTGACCTTAGAGCATGAGCCATTGGTGTTCTATTCAGGAAATTTTCTCCTGTGCCTATGTGTTCTAAGGTTTTCCCTACATTCTCTTCTAATAGTTTCGGTGTACCTGATATAATGTGGAGAGTTTGATCCACTTGCACTCTAGCTTTGTATAAAAAGATAAGAAAAGTTCTATTTTTATTCTTCTGCATGCTGAGTGCCAGTTGGACCAACACCATTTGTTGAAGACCCTGTCCTTTTTCCATTGAATGTTTACAACTCCTTTGTCAAAAATCAAGTGACCATATATGTGAGAGCTCATTTCTGGATCTTCTATTCTATTCCATTGATCCACGTGCCTTTCTGTGTACCAGTCCCATGCAATTTTTTTTAGCACAATTGCCTTGTAATATAGCTTGAGGTCAGGGATAGTGACTCCCACAGATGTTTTCATGTTGTTGAGGATGGATTTCGCTATTCTAGGGGAATTTTGATAGGGATTGCATTGAATCTGTAGATTGATTTTGGTAAGATGGCCATTTTTATAGTGTTAATCCTTCCAATCCCTGAGCATGGGAGAGCTTTCCATTTTCTGACATCTTTCTCTATTTCCTTCTTTAGAGATTTGAAGTTCTTGTCATAGAGGTCCTTCACTTGCTTAGTTAGAGTCACACCAAGGTATTTCATATTTTTTGACTACTGTAAAGGGTATCTTTTCCACAATTTCTTTCTCTGCAAGTTTGTCCTTTGAGTAGAGGAAGGCTACTGATTTGTTGGAATTAATTTTATATCCAGCTACTTTGCTGAACTTGTTTATCAGCTGTAGGAGTTCTTTGGTGGAATTTTTGAGGTCACTTACATATACTATCATGTTATCTGCAAACAGTGATGTTTTTACTTCTTCCTTTCCAATTTGTATCCCTTTGATTTCCTTTTGCTGTCTAATTGCTCTGGCCAGGACTTCCAGAACTATGTTGAATAGGTAGGGAGAGAGTGGGCAGCCATGTCAAGTCCCTGATTTTAGTGGGGTTGCTTCAAGTTTCCCACCTTTAAGTTTGATGTTGGCTGTTGGTTTGCTGTATATTGGTTTTATTATGTTCAGGTATGGGCCTTGGATTCCTGTTCTTACCAAGACTTTTAACATAAAGGGGTGTTGAATTTTGTCAAATGCTTTCTCAGTATCTAGTGAGTTGACCATGTGTTTTTTTTTCTTTGAGTATGTTTATATGGTCGATTCTGTTGATGGATTTCAGTATATTTAATCATTGCTGCATTCCAGGGATTAATTCTAGTTGATCATGGTGAATGATTATTTTGATATGTTCTTGGATTCGGTTTGCAAGGATTTTGTTGAGTATTTTTGCATCAATGTTCATAAGAGAGATTGGTCTGAAGTTCTCTTTCCTTGTAGGGTCTTTGTGTGGTTTAGGAACGAGGGTTGTTGTGGCCTTGAAAAATGAGTTAGGTAGTGTTCCATCTTACTCTATTTTGTGGAACAGTTTGGAGAGTAATGGTATCAGGTCGTCAATAAATGTCTGGTAGAATTCTGCACTGAATCCATATGCACCTGGGATTTTTTTGGTTGGGAGACTTTTGGTGACCGATTCTATTTCTTTAGGTGTTATGGGATTATTTAGATGTTTTACTTGGTCCTGGTTTAGCCTTATCATCTGGTATCTGTATAGGAATTCATCCAATTCCTCCAGATTTTCCAGCTTTGTTGAGGACAGGCATTTTTAGAAGGATCTGATGATTTCTTGATTTTCCTCAGTTTCAGTCATTATTTCTCCACTTTCATTTCTGATTTTGTTAATTTGGATACGCTTTGCCCTCTAGTTAGTCTGGCTAAGGGTTTATCAATCTTGTTAATTTTCTCAAAGAACCAGCTCCTGGTTTTGTTGATTCTTTCAATGGTTCTTTTTGTTTCTGTTTGGTCTATTTCTGCTCTGAGTTTGATTATTTCTTGCTGTCTACTTCTCTTGGTGTACCTGTTTATTTTTGTTCTAGAGCTTTCAACTGTGCTGTCAAGTTGCTAATGTATTCTCTCTCCAGTTTCTTTTTGATAGCACTCAGAGATATGAGTTTTCCTCTAAGTACTGCTTTCATTACATCCCATAGGTTTGGGTATGTTGTGTTTTCGTTTTCACTGAATTCTAGAAAATCCTTAATTTCTTTCTTTATTTCTTCTTTGACCATGCTATCCTTTAATAGAGCACTGTTTAGTTTCCATGTGTATATGGGCTTTTTGTTGTCTTTGTTGTTATTAAAGACCAGCCTTAGACCATGGTTATCAGATAGGATGCATTGGAGTATTTCAATCTTCTTATATCTATTGAGGCTTGTTTTGTGACCGATTATATGGTCAATTTTGGAGAAGGTGCTGTGAGGTGGTGAAAAGAAGTGTCTTTTTTTTTCTTTCTTTTTTTTTTTTTTTTTTTTAGGATGATATGTTCTGTAGATGTCTATTGATTCCAATTGCTTCATAACCTCTGATAGTTTCACTGTGACCTTATTTAGTTTCTGTTTCTGTGATCTGAGATTGGGGTGTTGAGGCCTCCCACGATTATTGTTTGGGGTGCAATGTATTTTTTGAGCTTTAGTAGGGTTTCTTTTATGAATATGGGTGCTTTTGTATTTGGAGCATTTATGTTAAGGATTGAGAGTTTCTCCTGAAAAATTTTTCCTGTGATGAGTAAAAAGTGTCCTTCCTTATCTTTTCTGATAACTTTTCGTTGAAAATCTACTTTATTCAATATTAGAATGGCCACTCCAGCTTGCTTCTCAGGGCCGTTTGCTTGGAAGGGTTTTTTCCAAGCTTTTACTCAGAGAAAGTGTCTGCTTTGTCTCTGAGATGAGTTTCCTGTATGCAGCAAAATGCTGGATTATGTTTATATATCCAGTCTCATAGCCTATATCTTAGTATTGAGAAATTGAGTCTATATACGTTAACAGATATTAGGGAATAGTGGTTGCTGTTTCCTGCTATTTTTGGTTTTGGAGGTAGAATTGTTCCTGTGTGCCTTCTTCTTTTGGTTTTCTTGATTAGGTATTTTATTGTTTTTACTAGGATGTAATTTTCCTCCTTGTATTGGGTTTTCTACCAATAATTTGTTGTAGTGCTGAGTTTGTGGTCAGATATTGTGTAAATTTAGTTTTGTCTTGGAAAATCTTGGTCTCTCCATCTATGGTGATTCAGAGTTTTGCTGGGCATAGCAGCATGGGCTGACAAGTTTGTTCTCTTAGGGTCTGCATGATGTCTGTCCAGGATCTAGCTTTCATTTTCTCTGTTGAGAAATCAGGTGTGATTCTTATTGGTCTGCCTTTATATGTTACATGACCTTTTCCCCTTACTGCTTTCAGTATTCTTTCTTTGGTTTTGGCACTTGACATTTTGCCTATTATGTGTTGGGAGTAATTTCTTTTCTGTTCCACTCTATTTGGAGTTCTGTAGGCTTCTTTTATGCTCGTGGTCATCTCATTCTTAAGGGTAGGGAAGTTTTCTTCTACAATTTTGTTGAAGATATTTACTGTGCCTCTTAGTTGATATTTTTCTCCCTCTTCTATTCCTATTATCCCTAGGTTTGGTCTTCTCATTGTGTCCTTGATATCCTGTACATTTTGGGTTAGAAACTTTTGGCTTTTGCATCTTCTCTGACTGTTTTGTCTATATTTTCAATGTTGCCTTTGGCCCCTGAGATTATCTCTTCCATCTCTTGGAGTCTGTTGGAGATGCTTGCATCAGTGACTCTTGATTTCTTTTTTAGGTTTTCTACCTCTAGGGTTGTTTCTTTTAGTGTTTTCTTTATTGTTTCCATTTCCATTTTAAGTTCCTTCTTCAATTCCTTCATCTCTTTGGTTCTGTTTTCCTCTAGTTTTTTGATTTCTTTGAGTGTTTTTCTTGTTTCCTCTTTAAAAGTTTCTATTTTTTATGCTTTTCTTCCTGTTCTTGTTTAAGTATCTCTATCATCATCTTGAGGTTTGATTTTGGGTCTGAGTTTTCCTTTTCCTGAGTGTTTGGCATTCTGCTGTTTTTTTTGTGATGGGAGAGCTGGGTTCTGGTGTTGCCAGGTTGTCCTGGTTTCCCTGGGGTAAGTTCTTTTGCTTCCCTCTTGCCATCTTGTTGTCTGTGATTACAAGTGGTCTTGTTGTCAGTGATTGGTTCTTGTCTCTCTTTTGTACCTTGCCTGTGTCCCTGGATCTCAACTGTTCCTGGTGGCAGATTGCCTGAGTTCCTGCTCTGCATCAAGGGCCTGCTGGGTAGAAACAAAGACCCTAAAACAGGGTTCCTGCTCCCCTGAACCATTGGGAGTGGCACACTTTCCAAGCACTCAGCACAGACTTCTCTGCTCTTCAGCTACTCGCTGACCAGTCTCACCATGCCTTTGTCCCTGGATCTCTGCTATTCCTGGAGAGTTCCTCTATTTTAATGCATTATTATTTTTAATACTTTTTTCTTACAATTTTATTTTTTTAAAAAAAAGATATGCTCAGTGATCCTAGTTATCAGGCAAATGCAAAGCAAAACCACCCTTAGATTCCACCTCACACTGGTCAGAATATCTATGATCAAAAACTCAACTCAAGTGACAGCAGATGCTGGAAAGTAGGTAGAGAAAGATGAACACTCCTCCCTTGTTGATGGGATTGTAAACTTGTACAACCACTCTGAAAATCAGTCTGGCAGCTCCTCAGAAAATTAAACATAGTACGACCTGAGGACCCAGGTATACTACTTCTGGGCATATACGTAAAATAAGCTTCAACATTTAACTAGGACACATGCTTGACCATGTTCATAGCAGCCCTCTTTATAATAGTCAGATGCTGAAAAGAATACACATATCTTTCATCAGAGAAATTGATACAGAAAATGTGGTACATATATACAATGGCATACTACTCAGCTATTAAAAATAAAGAGTTCATGAAATTCCTAGGTAAATGGATGGGACTTAAAGCTATCATCCTGAGTGAGGTAACCTAGCCACAAAAGAACCCTCATGATATTTACTGGCTTATAAGCAGATGCTAACTCCAAAAGCTTGAATACCCTTGAAATAGTACACTCAATTATGAAGCTCAAAGAGAACGAATTCCAGAAAGTGTATGCCTTGGTTCTATTTAGAAAGGAGAAGATAATCCTCAAGGAAGAAAATAAAGGGTCAAATAGAGGAGCAGGTATTGGAAAAAAGATCATCTAGAGACTGCCTCACAAGGGGATCCACCCCATATGCTGCCACTAAACCCAAACACTATATTGTTGATGCCAAGTAGTACTTACTGGCAGGAATATGATATGGATGCCTTCTCAGAGGGTCTGCCAGAACCATACTGATACAGAGGATAATGTTCCCAGGTAAGCATCAAACTGAACAGGAGGACCCCAATGAAAGATCTAGAGAAAGGACTGAAGGAGCTGAAAAGTTTTTCAACCCCATGGGAAGAACATAATTATCAACTAACCCAACCTACCACAGCTCTCGGGGACTAAAATAACAAGTGAGTACCCATAGCCTTAGGTTCATATGCAGCACAGGATAACATTCTCTGGAATCAGTAGGAGGAGAGGCCTTTGGTCCAGTGAAGGCTAGTTTTCCCAGTGTATAGGAATGCTAATGTGCTGAGGTGGGAGATGGTGTTGGGAATGGGAGCACCTTCATGGAGGCAATGGGAGGGGGAGGGGGATAAGTCTGGGGGAAGGGGATAGCATCTGAAATGTAAATGCAAAGAATCTCCAATAAAAACAAAAGGGTAAATAAGGTTGCAATATTTTACCAGTTTGACCTGTAATGTGTATCCTAATTTTCTTTGTGGTTTGCAACACTTGTGTTGATTGGACAATAACAATGAATGAAAACTACCCAGGGATTGACTTTTATATAGACTTTATCTCTCTATATTCCTTTTCTTAATCTGTTAGTTTTTATAAAAGTTTTTACTTACTTGTTAGTTTATATTTATACTTTATATGTTTTCGTAAAACAGACTTGTTATTTATTTTGTAAAGAAAACATGTTTTAATGAGAAAGTTGTCCAGGATAACTAACACACCATATTTTTAATCCTTAAACCATTGGAATTTATTGAACTATGGAGAAATGTAAAATTTACTGATAAACCACAAAGAAGAAAACCTTTGTCACTCTTTGCAGATGTCACATTAAATGACAAAGGATACAAATAAAAATACTTTAGATATTGAAGGTATACTTGCATTTAGTGATAGATCATACTTGAAATATGGACAGATAGTGAAAGTTACTAAGAATCTTTGGATAAGAATGAATGATTTGGGGCTGGTAAGATGACGCAGTAGATAAAGGCATATGCCAAATGTGAATTCAATCCTTGGGACTGACATGGTAGAGGAGAAGAAACAGCTGCAGAATGTATGCTAACCTTCACATTTGTGCTGTTCCATCCAGACACCATTTAGAATAATAAATAAATAAATAAATAAATAAATAAATTTAATTCAAACTAAATGAGTCTAGTGCCCACTGAATGATCATACACCAATACAAATACTGGATTCACTATTTGAACCTTTGTAATTACAAACTGAACATGGAATTGGAAAGAGAAACAACCGTTTTGGGAGAAGTTTAAAAGAGGGAATCGCAGATGTATTAAATTAAAACACATTGTATATCTATATAAAATTCTCAAATAAAAATATTTTAAATAATTTATAAAAAATGAATGGCATACTAGTAAATATAATTGATATGTAAAACTCAATATATTTTATTCATACATAAAAATTAAAATATACTTAACAGATTATGTCACACTAAGCAGTGCTTAGAATCATGCAGAAAAATAGCCCTGGATGATGGGTATTTTCACTGTGATCTAAATTAAATCACCAAGCAATTGGGGAGATAGCCACAACTAGGCATCTCTTGTCACTAAATGAAGCTTTCAATACTAGAAATAGGTTACATTCAACTGAGTTGTTAGATAAAGGTATCCCATAAGAATCCCCCTAAACCACAGGCTGTTACCAAGTCTATATGCTGTTCTTGTTCTTCTGCTAAGACCTATTGCTGAAGATAACATCTATAAAACTCAGTCAATATGAAAAAGTTGAGCTGGTTTCTATACAAAACCTTTATCACTTTGGGCTCACATTCTTTGTACAGAAAGATAGTTCTGCATACTACTCAAGGAGAAACATAAACACCAAACTAGCCACAAACCCTTTCAAATACAATTGGATCCTGCCTGCAGGATACGCTAGAGCAATGGTGACACAAGGCTTGTGGGATTGACCAACCAATAACTTCTCCAACTTAAGGTTCACTCCAGACATGGAACTTATACTCAATACTGCTTGTGTGAGCAAGATATGAGGCTAAATATCTCAGGGACCTAGGCTAAAACCAAACACTACTGTAGTATTTGTAAAGGGAATGTAGAAATAAAGGTATCCTGAAGATATTTTGTTATATTCATACATCAGTGCCTTACTTAGGGTGTCTCTATAAATTTCCCTCCATCATGGCTAAGGGAACCTTACAGAAAAGTACATAGAAAGACTGTAAGAGGCAGAGGAAATAAAGGACATCAAGGAAACATGATCATCTAAACACAACTGTTTGGATACACATATGATTTCACAAAGAATGAGACAACATGCCCAGAACCTGCATGTGTCTGCACCAGATAACATCCTACTGCTGAAATCAGAAATGGACGCATGCTCACATCCCTAACCTAGAACATACCCTCAGTTGATTCTTTTTGTCCTTTCTTGTTCTGTTATTTATTTAGTTAATATCTAAGTCACACTCCCCTTATTTCCTCAACCCCAGTCTTTCCTTATCCCCCCCTTCTCTTCCTTCCATACTCCTCAGAAAAGGCAAGGCCTCCCATGGATATCACCTTGGTTGTCTAGTTGTAATAGGTTCATCTTCTTTTGAGGTTAGATCCACAACCCAGTTAGAGGAATGGGATCCTAAAACAGACATGGGAGTCATAGACAGTCCTTACATGCTACTAGGTAAGACATATGAAGACCAAACTGCTCATCTATTACGTGTGTGTAGGGGGCTTATAAGGGAAGTCCCATTCATGTTATCTGGCTAGAGATTTGGTTTTAGTGAGTCTCTGTGGGTGCAGGTTAGTTGATTTTGTAGGTTTTTTGTGGTGTCTTTGACCCCTCTGGGCCCTTCAGTCCTTCTTCCCTCTCTTCCACTAGATTCCTCAAGTTACGCCTAATGTTTGGCTGTGGGTCTCTGTATCAGTTTCCATCAGCTACTGGGTGAAGCCTCTCAGGTGACAGTTATGCTAGGCTCCTGCCTGCAAGCACAGCTGAAAATCATTAACAGTGTCAGGGATATGTTAACAGTGTCTCTCATGGCATGGGTCTCAAGTTGAGCCAGTCATAGGTTGGCCATCCCCCAATTTCTGTTCTTTTTTTTTTTTTTTTTACCTCTGCACACCCTATAGGCAGGAAAAATATGTGGATCTAAGGTTTTGTGGCTGTGGTGGTGTCTCCATCCCTCCATTGGAAGTCTTTTCTTGTAACATGATGTATGTGTTTTATGTTTCATATCTCCCATTGCTAGGAGTCTTACCTAGGATCACACTTTTAGGTGCCTGGGCATTTCCATTGTACTAGGTTTCTAGCTTGTCCTAGAGATGTTCCAATATAACAATTCCATTTCTCTCTTGCAGGTCTCTCTCACTCAATCATCCGCACACTTGACCCCTCCTATTCCTTTCCCAAACCCATTTTCACCTAGGCCCCTCCCTCTACTCCCCATGTATGTTTGTCTTTCTCTGTGATAATTATCCTCCCTTGGACTCTCCTTACTTAGCTTCTAAAGAATCTGTGAATTGTAGCATGATTATCCTGCACTTTATGACTAATATCCACTTGGACTCTCTTTACTTAGCTTCTAAAGAATCTGTGAATTGTAGCATGATTATCCTGCACTTTATGACTAATATCCACTTACAAGTGAGTACATACCATGTTTACCTTTCTGGGTCTTGGTTACCTCACTCAGGATGATCTTTTCTACATCTATTCATTTGCCTGCAAATTTCATGATGTCATTGTTTTTAATGACTGAATAATATTCCATTGTGTAAATATACCACATTTTCTTTATCCATTTTTCACTGAGGGACAGCTAGGTTGTTTCCAGTTTCTGGAGATTACAAATAAAGCTGTTAATTGGTAAGGTGGAGTTTCTTTTGGATATATGCCCAGGAGTGGTATAGCTGAGTCTTGAGGTAGATCAAGACTCCCAGTTTTGTGAGAAACTTCCAAATTGGTTTGCAAACTGGTTGTATAAGTTTGTACTGCCACCAAAGGAGGAGTGTTTCCCTTGCTCCACATCCTTGCCAGCATGTGCTGTCCCTTGAGATTTTTAATCTTATCTATTCTGACAGGTGTAGGATGTAATCTTAGAGTCATTTTGATTTACATTTCCCTGATGACTAAGGATGTTGAACATTTCTTTAAGTACTTCTCAGCCATTACATATTCCTCTGTCAAGAACTCTGTTTAGATATGCATCCCATTATTCAGTTGAGTTATTTGGCTTGTTGATATCTAGTTTCATGAGTTATTTATATATTTTGGATGTCAGCCCTATGTCAGATGTTGAGTTGTTAAAAATATTTTCCCATCAAATAGGCTACCATGGTGTCCTTTTGGTGATGTCCTTTGCCTTACAGAAGCATTTCAGTTTCATGAGGTCTCATTTATTAATTGTTGATCCTAGTGTGAGGTCTCTACAAGGAGTTGACTTCTGTGCCAATGAGTTCAAGGCTATTCCCCACCTTCTCTTTTATCAGATTTAGTTTATCCAGTTTTATGTTGCGGTATTTGATCCACTTGGACTTAAGTTTTGCACAGGGATATAGATATAAATGTATTTGCATTTTTCTGTATGTAGTTATCCAGTTAGATTAGCCACATTTGTTGAAGATGCTTTCTTCTTTCAATTGTATGGTTTGGGGTTCTTTGTCAAAAATCAAATGTTCATAGTTGGGTGGATTTATTTGTGGTTCTTCAATTTAATCGCATTGATCAACCTGTCTGTTTTTATTACTACTGCTCTGTACAGCTTCAAATCAGGTATGTGATATCTCCAAAATGATTTTATTTCACAGTATTGTTTTAGCTATTCTGAGAGGTTTTTTTTTGTTTTGTTTTTCATATGAAGTTGTGTATTGTTTTTTGAGATCTGTAAAGAAGTGTGTTAGAATTTTTGATGCGAATTGCATTGAACTTGTGAATTGCTTTTGATAGGAGAGCTATTTTTCCTGTTAATCATACCTATTTGTGAGCACGAGGAATCTTTCCAGCTTCTGAGATCTTCAGTTTTTATTTTTAATTTTTTTAAGATGTAAAGGCTTTCATACAGGTCTTACTTATTTTGTTAGAGTTATACCAAGTTATATTATTTGTGGCTATTGTGAAGAGTGCTGTCTTCGTGATTTCTTTCTTTGCACATCTATTGTTTGTATATAGGAAAGGTACTGACTATTTGAGCTTATTGGTATCCAGCCACTTTGCTGAGTGTGCTTATTAGTTCTCAGAGTTGTTTGGTAGAATGTTTGGGATCGTTTATGTATACTATCATGTCATCTGTGAATACTGCTACCTGGATTTCTTGTATTCCAATTTTGTATTCCCTTGATCTCTTTTAGTTGTTTTATTGCTCTAAGGAAAATTCAATGTACTACATTGAATATATATGGAGAGAGTGGACAGCCTTGTCTTATCCCTGATTTTAGTGATAGTGTTTCTCTTCATTTAATTTGATGTTGGTTATTGACTAGCTGTATATTGCCTTAATTGTGTTTAGGTATGCGCCTTGCATCCCTGATCTCTCTAAGACCTTTATAGTAAAGGAAAGTTTTATTTTGTCGAAGACTTTTTCAACATCTAAAATGACCATGTGTTTGTTTGTTTGTTTGTTTTCTTTAAGTTTGTTTATATGGCAGATTACATTAATGGGTTTTTGTATGTGAAACAAACTTCTCTTAAGGGGAGGAGGGTAGGTTCCATTCACAGCCATATGTGGCACAAACAAAACAAATTCAAAGACATCTTTGGAGGGTTTTGTTTTGTTTTGTTTCGTTTTTTGTCTCATAATGTGTGTCAAAGATTTCTTCTTCTTTTACCTCTCAATTTTATGTTTTTTTCTTTTTATCTTAATCCTACAGATTTTTTGTATACATACATATATATATATATATATATATATATATATATATACATATATATATTTGTATATGTGTGTGCGTGTGTGTATATATATATGTGTGTGTGTGTGTGTGTGTATGTGTGTGTGAGTAATGTCATCCAACATCCAGTTTTGTTTTCTTATGAGACTTCTGGGTGTTTGAATGAGTAAGTCACTTGTGTATCTGAGTCTTGTGACTTCCCCTGCTCTTTT
Source organism: Micromys minutus (assembly GCF_963924665.1). Classification (NCBI taxonomy): domain Eukaryota; kingdom Metazoa; phylum Chordata; class Mammalia; order Rodentia; family Muridae; genus Micromys; species Micromys minutus. The sequence goes on along the minus strand of NC_137970.1, from coordinate 121,560,786 downwards.
ATCCTTGTTTGTTTATTTTGTCCTGTTCTTCCTACACATTCGTTTTGTTTTGTTCTTTTTAAATTTTATATTTATCATTATCCTTTAAATGCCTGTTTGTTTTCTAATTAGAGGCAGAAAAGGGTTAGATCTAAATGGAAAAGTAAGTGGAGAGGAACTGCAAAGAATAAACAAAGGAGAAAGTGTAATTAGGATATATCATAAAATGCAATATTTTTTCAATAAAAAGGAAAATATTGCAAGTACATCTTAAGATAAACATTCCATAGCTAAATGCAAGAGCCACTAAATCCAGCTTAATATTCTGGATCTGTGTAGGTATTGTAAACAGCTTTGGTAGTTTTTACCCTCAGGCAATTCAGGTAAGTACTTACTAGCAAAGATTCCTGCTCATCTGATATTTCTAGCTTTTCTGAGGGAGAAGTGCCTTTGCCACTTACTAAACCTCAAGAGGAGAGACTTTTTATACATTAGAAATTCTTGCTTTGGGCTATAGGTAAGAATGAGAAGTGCCAATTGTATTTACATGTGGCTTTGCCATAGATACCTGTGTGTCGACTCTGTGAGATATTAGCGTACACTCATGACAAGAAAATCATTGTTGCTACTTTGTGTTTGTTATTGTTTACATAGGGAAAAAGGAAGGAGCTTAACACAGAGTGGTGATTCTGGGGACTGCTGACTTGCTCTGAAAAGCAGCTCCGCTTTTGAGCACATTTTGAGAGTAAGAGCCTGAACCTGAATTTAGCACTCAGGAAAGATGATAACATAAATATGATAAAAGCTCAACTGCATCTTGGATAATTAGCATAAGAATATACTTTGGTTGTTTCCTAGTATTGCCTTGTCTGGATTATGAATGATATTTAAGAATTAAAATACCTTAGAGGATTGCATTCTTTTAAGATGGCTCCTTTGAGGATATGTTATCTTCCTTTACTTGGAGTTTAATTTACTTGTTTTATGTTTTCTGAAATAGCTTTTCTGCAGAATGCAGTCTGTATTTCTCCAACTGGGTGTGCTAATTCCTCACTTACATAAAGTTTAAGTTAATGCAAAGCATTCTATTTTGAACTGAGGTTGAACTTAAATCTGTATTTTTTTTTATCCAGGAAAAAAATACTCCAAATCCTCATATCTAATCAATTAACATTCCATAGTGACAGTTTTAGAAGGACACCCACTCTCATATCATTTCTCATACAGCCAGGTACTTCCTATAGCATTTTGGATACAAAGGACACTCAACTAAGCTTATTAACAGTTCTAAAGATATGCTGCTTTATTTTTCTACATCACCAGGGGAGAAATCACCAATGATTTGTATTCCAACTTCATGCAAAGCTGAGTACTGGAAGTTAGTGAGTTTATCATAATAACTTTTGTTAAATTTGTTCTCAGTAACTTTTATAGTCAATCACACATAATAAGTTGCCCTCCAGTGTCCCTTATGGGATTGCCAAACAATGTTTTCTTCAAACCGCCTGTTTAAAAGGAAGGGCCAACTCCAGTATATAGATATTAAGAAACTTGTTTAATAACAGTGCTATATTTTTGTTTGGAAAATATTATTTCAAGGGATAGTGGTATCTTGATTAAAAGGTGAGACAGGGCCCTAGTTAGTAATCAAACCATCTTTACAAAATTAGATGGAATGTTACATAGAAAAAACAGATTCATTACAATGAATGATAGACTATTTATTTCATGCTTTTTTGCTGGTGAACTGTGATTTGTGGTGTTAACTGGGGCCTTTGGTTTGCTTATTTGGGCTAACTGGATTGTGCTGGTTTTAATATGCTTGGCCCACAGGAAATGGCACTATTAGGAAGTATGGCCTTGTTGGAATAGTTGTGGCTTTGTTGGAGGAGTATCACTGTGTAGGCAGACTTTTAGGTCTCCTAGTGTTCAAGCTAAGCCCACTGTAGAAAAGAGTCCTCTCTTGGTTATCTACAGAAGATAGTCTCCTGGTTACCTTCAGATCAACTCCTCCAGCTCCTTCAGAAACAAGTCTGCCTAGATACTGCCATGCTTCCCACCAAGATGATAATAAACTGAACTTCTGAAACTATAAGCCAGCCCCAGTTAAATATTTGCCTTCATAAGAGTTACCTTGGTCCTGGTGTTTCTTCATAGCAATGAAACCTTAAGTAAGACAGGGACCAAACAAATTAGAATGAATATTAATACTTTTTCTAATGTAAAATAACAGGGAAAGAAGAGTAGTGATATGTTTTATAGTCAAACAGTTTGTATGAGAAGATTAACTGGCTGTACCAGTACCGAGGCTAATGTAATAACCCTGAAGCAGAAGATTTTAGAGTCCATGACAGTACAGTCTCAATGACCAGACCTGTTATTGTGTCTGTCTCAGACTTCCTTGGTCAACATTATGGAACCTTGGCAATGAGGAGAAGTATAATCACATTCCCATTTCAATTTCCCACATTTCTATTTGAATAAGGAACAATTTACATGGCAATACATTTTGAATATGTAAATCATGTATTGTGAAAATATGTCATAGTGTCATCAAATAACATTTGGACTAGAGCAAGAATCATATGCTCTGTAATAGCCAGATAAGTAAATATTTTGGACTTTCTAGACTGTATACATTCAACTTGGCTATTGTTTTGTTTGTTAGTCAGTTTCTTATTGCTATGGCAAATTCCTCAAGATAAACAACATAAAAAAGAAAAGATAATGTAGGAGGTGGGGGGACGCTCTATAAAGTATTAGAGACCTGGCAAGTGAAAGACTCTCAGGACTCAAAGGGAGGGACCCTAGATAAAATGTCCTACAGAGGGAAGAGGGAACTTGTAGAGCCTAACTCCAGCAGAAAGACAGGGCATCAAGTGAGAGATAAGGTTGCCATCACACAGTCAAAGACTCTGGCAGAATTGTTCCTGTTTGAAAGAACTGCAGAGATGAAAATTGAGAAGAGCCTGAGGAAAAGAAGGTCCAGAAACAGGCCCAAATTGGAATCCAGTCAAGGGCAGGTCTCAAGGCTTAACACTATTACTAAGGCTATGATGTGCTCACAAAAAGGGGCCTATCATGTCTACCCTCTGAAAGACACAACAAGCAGCTGAAAGAGTCAGAAGGAGATATTTACACCCAACAAATGGATAGGAGGAACTGCTGACCCCTGTGGTAGAATTAGGAAAAAACTGGAAGAAGCTGAGGAGGAGGATGACCCTGTAGGAGGACCATTAGTCTCAGGTAACCTGAATCTCTGAGATCTCTCGGACACTGGACCACCAACCAGGCAACTAGCTGATATGAGGCCTCTAACACATACATAAGAGAACTGCTGGATCTCGGTTCAGTCATAGAAGATGAATTTAACCCTCAAGAGACTGGAGGCCCCAGAGAGTGTGGAGGTCTGGTGGGGTAGGGGGTGGAGGTGGTAGGGACATCCTCATAGAGACTGTAAGGGGTGGTGTGAGATGTGGAACAGTCATAGGGTGGACTGGGAGGAGTTCAACATTTAGAGTGTAAAGAACAATTAAATAAAATTTTAAAAAGAAAAGAAAAGATATATTTTGGCTTATAGTCTCAGAGATTTCATCTGTGGTTACTTAGTACTGTTGCCTTTGGGCATGTGACAAAGTCATAAACAAGTTGGAAGTTCATGGCATTTACAAAAGCAGTTACCAAACTTAAAGCAACAACAAAAGCAAAACCAAAACAAATCAAAGCAAAACTGGAGCACGACCACATGTAGTGATCATAATGGCATTGATTCAAGGGACTTCACTTCCAGGCTCATGTAGCTGCTCTATAACCTTTGGAACTTCATCTGTTAAAACTTCCTCTTTCATTTCTCTGAAATGGAATTACAAAACTCTCTCTACTTCATAAGTCTGGTATAAGAAAAATTGTAAAGTAAACAAATAAAATAATGTCAGTAATTGTTACTATCTACTGAGCACTTATTGAATGATAAGAATCACGTGGGCTATTTGAATTCATCATTTCTTTATATTTACATATAATAAGAAATGTTGTATTTGACATTTACTACTAGTAATAATCAAAATTATAAAATTGTAATTACTTATAGAATGCTTGTATATTTGTGTACCAGCCTTGTGCCTATTGTATATTATGAACGATCACATTTGATGTTCATAACAAATATCATAGCTTTTATTATTATTTTTGGTTTACATATTTTTATTTTTTAATATTCTTGTGCTGTGTTGTCTCTTTCATTGTATATTCTCCCTATTTACATTTCAGATGTTATCCCCTTTCCCCAATCCCATCCCCCCTCCCATTCCCATTGCCTCCATGAAGGTGCTCCCCTCTCCCAAACACTCTTTTCTACATCATCACATTGGCATTCCCCTACACTGGGAAAACAAGCTTTTACTGGAACAAAGTCCTCTCCTCCCACTGATGCCATAAAATACTATCCTCTGCTACATATACACCTGAAGCCATTGGGTCTCTCCATGCGAACTCATTGGTTGGTGCTTTAGATCCTGGGAGCTGTGATGGGTTTGGTCAGTTGAACATTTTGTTCTTCTCATGGGGTTGCAGACCCTTTCAGCTCCTTCAGTCCTTTTTCTAGCTCCTTAATTGAGGTCCTCATATTCAGTCTGATGGTCAGCTGTAAGCATCCTCCTCTGTATCAGGTTGACTCTGGCAGAACCTCTGAGGAGGTATCCATAGCATGTTCCTGCCAGTAAACACTACTTGGCATCAGCAATAGTGCTTGGGTTTTGTGGCTGCATATGGGGTGGATCCCCTGGTGAGGCAGTCTCTGGATGATCTTTTCTTTAATCCTTGCTCCTCTATTTGTTCCTTTATTTTCTACTTTGAGCATTTTGTTCTCCCTTCTAAGAAGGACTGAGGAATCCACTGCATTTCATCACTTTGAGCTTCAGAAGTTGTGTGAATTGTTTGTTGGGTATTCATGCTTTTTGGGTTAGTATCTGCTTATCAGTGAGTACAAACCATGAGTGTTCTTTTGTGACTGTGTTATCTCACTCAGGATGATAGCTTCAAGTTCCATCTATTTTCCTAGGAATTTCATGAAGTCATTGTTTTTAATAGTTGAGTAGTACTCCATTGTGTAAATGTACCACACTCTCTGTATCCATTGCTTTGTTGAAGGACATCTGGGTTGTTTCCAGCTTCTGGCTATTATAAATAAGGCTGCTATGAACATGGTGAAGCATGTGTCCTTGTTATATGTTAGAGAATCTTTTGGGTATATGCCCAGGAGTGGAATAGCTGGTTCCTCAGGAAATACTATGTCTAAATTTCTAAGTAGCCACCAGACTGATTTCCAGAATGGTTATACTAGTTTATGCATAATATTGATATCAAATGCATCTATTTAGGGCACAGAAGTAATGTAAGCCATGACTATTAGAAAAATGTAGACATCTTGTTTTTCCCTCTTATTCAAAAGGACTATTTCATTTTGAAATGTAAAAGCATGAAAATGTGTTGCTATAATATCCACTGCCAGTTCTGAGCATACTATCCTCATTTTTTCTCCATTATTGAGTCTAGTTGTATGTTGGTTATAATGACTTTCAATTCCTGGGGAATAGACTGTCCTCATGTTTTCCTGAACACTTTAGTTATTGCAGTTTTGAAAAACAGCACCCTTCTCCCCAAGCTTTTCCTAGACAGTTTTCAAGTCAACTCTTGGCTTGCATATGTCTTTAGGACATGAATATTTTTTCCTTTGGAGTCATGTCTATTTATTTCCTATTTGTAAGCACAAACATTTTTTTCTGAGCCCCAAGTATGGCATCAGGAACTGAGATCAATTGTTTGAACTAGGAGAATGAAATCTCCCTTATCATATTATCTTTCATTCTTTAGTACCTCAGTGCTACCATGCAATTCCTTCCATTAATTTAGTTCAAGTGTTAAACATTTAGAAGTCACTTGGTATGGAATGAGTCTGATGCTGAACTAGACCTAGAGAAAATAGTAGTGACTTAGATTGAAACATACTCAGTGACAAGTGCTTACAGTCTAATATAGGAGACAAATAACAGAAAACATAAAATCATTATAAATCTTCACAAATAGGTTGACATTAGCAAACAAGGTGCTTAAGTATAGAAGGGATATTGAAGAGCAGAGTGATTTAGATATACAGATCAGGGAAGGCTTGTCAGAAGAGGTAATATTTATGCAAGGTTCTGGAGGGAAAGGAATTATACAGATGGAACAAATGGAAAGGATCTTTCAAGCAAAGAGAAAATGTAAGAGAATGTTAAAAGACAGGAAAGATATAAGACTTTAAAAATTTATTTATTTATATTCTATTTATTGCCCCCTCCAGCCCCACTCCCATAGTTCCTCATTCCAGTCTTCCTCCCCTTGCCTCTAATAGGGTGCTATCATTCCCCCCCCCAGGCTTTTCCCTTTCTTTGGGCCTCAAGTGTCTCAATGATTAAGCTCATCTTCTCTCACTGAGGCAAGACCAGACAGACCTCTGCTATACATGTTCCAGGGGCCTTAGACCAGCATGCATATGCTGTCTGGTTGGTGGCTCAGGCTCTGGGAGCTCCCTGGAGTCTGGGATAGTTAAGACTGCTGGTCTTCCTATGGGGTTGCCATCCCTTTCAGCTCCTTCAATTCTTCCCCTAATTCAACCCTAGGAGTCCTCAACTTTAGTCCAGTGGTTGGCTGTAAGTATCTGCATCTGTGTCAGTCAGTTGCTGGAAGAGCCTCTCAGAGGACAGCCATGCTAGGATCCTGTCTGTAAGCACAACATAACACAGTAGAAGACACCAGACAATTGAGATATTATGGTAATATGTGTCTGAAGTCCAGAAACAGGGGAGTAGGCAGAGTTATAATGGAAGTTCTGAGTTTTATTCTTATCACGACGGCAGACCGTTAGATTACAGGTAGAAGAGTAATGCCATGACTGACTGATTTGACCTAGCTTTGAAAAGAATCAGTCTTGAAAGTCTAATAAGGATAAGAATTGGCTCTGTCCATGTCATCAATCCACATTCACACACTCACCAGGGGCTTCCTCTACTCCCTACACAATGACATTGGGAGAATAAAACCACACTGCTCCCCAAATAACATTCCCTATTGTTCTACTGTTTTCACTTTTTGCTATTATATTAGTTAACATATGATCAGCCAATAGTGTTTCATATTTACAAACATTTTCCAATAAGTACATTAGCTAAGTAAAATTAAAGATTTTATGTCTTTGCCTCTTCCTTTTCATCCACATATATATCTGTATCAATCTAGAAAGCAATTTCAAAAGTGAAGTCTGAACTATAATGATCTGGCCATTCAAAAATCAATTGTATCCTTATAAATTGCTAAAATGATGAATAGTATTTTTTTGGAGAAGTGACAATGGGGAGCCTTTGAATTTAGCTTTAGTGCAGGCTATGGAACAAATGATGCTGAACCCCATTCTTCTTTTTCTCTTTCATTTTTTTTTATTTTTGTACTGGGGACTCTATCATGCTTCTTGAAGATGCTAGGTAAGTGCTACCAGTGAGTAGCGCTGAATACCCCTTATTCCAGCAACGTTCCTATTTGCACTCCAACTTCAAGAAGCAATCCATTGTGTTGTCACTGCCCATCATTCACAGATGTTCTGGAATGGTAATGGAGCAGAGGAAATGCAGTTACCAAGAAGACCACACATTTAGTTAGAGTAACTTTTTTCCCTTAAAAAAACCTATTAAATTATTTTATTTATTTACATTTCAAAAGTTGCTTCCCTTCTCAGACTCCTCTCCCTGAACTCTTCAACTCATCCCCACACACCTTCCTCATTCTGAAACTGTGCTCCCTCACTTGCTGCCACCCCTTCCCACACTACAACTCCACCAGAATCCCTCTTCCCTGGGGCATCAAGTCTCCACAGGATTAAATGCATCGTCTTCCACAGAGGCCATACAAGGCAGTTCTCTGCTGCACATGTGCCCAGGACCATGAACCAGCCTATGTATTCTCCTTGGTTTTTGACTTATTCTCTAGGATCTCTACATAGTCACAAAGACAGAGGATATGAGAGGCTATTAGGACTCAATAGGAATGATGTTAGGCAAGATGCTCAGAATTGTGCCTTTCTAAAGGAAATGTGGAAATCAAAATGCAGCAAAGACTAAAAGAAAGGCCACCCAATGACCAGCCCACCTTGGGATCCATCCCATCCACCAGTACCAAACCCTGATACTATTACTCATGCCAGGTTATGCTTGCAGACAGGAGCCCGGCCTGGCTGTCTTGTGAGAGGATCTACCAGCAGCTAACTGAGACAAATGCAGATTCTTCCAGCCAGTCACTGGATTAAGGTCTGAGATTAATGTGGAAGGGTTAGAGGAAGGACTGAAGGAGCTGAAGGGGATTGTAACCCCATAAGAAGAACAACAGTGTCAAGTAAACAGGACCCCTCAGATCTCCGAGGGACTTTTTATTTCTTAAGCAGCAAGTGCCTTCCTCAGGCATAAAAACTGGTCCATCAAATCAGAAGGTACACATATATTGATACAGGACAGATAGCTTTGTAAATTAATTTAAATTTTATATGATATACTTTTGTTCATATAGTTTCTTATTTCTCAACTCCTCTCAAGCCCTACCTACCCATCTTCCACTCTCCCTCAAAAATCAAAACCAGCCCAAAGTAAAACAATAAAATCTACCAAATCAAAACGAGAAAAAAAGCACCTTAAAAATAATGGAGTTCATTTTGTATTATTCAACTGTTTCTGAGCCTGGGGCCTGCCACGGAGTATGCATGATATATTTAGTGTCAGTCCATATGAGAAAAATCACTCCTTATCGGAGCAGGTATCAATTGTAATAGTTTCTTAACTATGGAGTGGGACTTAGTGCCCACTTCCTCTCCTCCATATGGGGATTTTGCCTTGATTTGGACCTAAACAGCTGTTGTGCATGCTGTTATAGTTGAGATGGTTTCATATGTGTATCACCTCTGTTGTGTCTAGAAGAACACTATTTTCTCGGAGTCATCCACCACCTCCTGCTCTTACAATCTTTTCACCTCCTCTTATGCATAGATGCTTGAGCCTTGTGGGTAAAATCCTGATAAAGATCCATTTAGATGTTCCATTTAGAGATGAGTGCTCCAAATTTTTCACTCTTCACAATGTCCAAATGTGTGTCTCTGTGTTTATTGTTACTTCCTGCAGTGAGGAGCTTCTCTGATGAGGGCTGAGTGATGTACTTATCTATGAGTATAGTTGTATGTCCTTATGAGTAATTTTATTGCTGTGTTCATTTAGCAAATGGTAGGTGTCACTTTTCCCCTAGGCCCATGACCTATCTAGTCTGATACTTTTGACCCCATTGGCAGTGTTAGGTGTGAATTCCATCTCATGGAATAGGCCTTAAATCCAGTAAAAATTGATTTGCTTATCCCTAAACATTTGTGCCACTATCATATCAGTCAGTATACTTTGAATATAGATTACATTTGTTCATAGATGGATGATACTGAGGATTGCTTTTCTCTTTCAGTAGTATGCAGAGTACCTTTTAGCCCTGCAAACACTTGTCAGCAGGAATGAAGCTCCTAGTTAGGCACCAGCTGGATTTCTCCATGTATAATGACAAGGAAGTGGTGCCTTCAGAAATAGGGCCTTACTATGAGGTTGTGGAGGGTAACCGCAAGATCCAGCTACACCAATATTGAGACCCAAAGGAGTCTATCTTATTACAGATAAAGTGATGCTTCACATTCATTGCTGCTTTGTTCATAAAAGCCAGAAAGGAGAGACAGCCTAGATGTTCATCAGCAATGAAATATCAATGAAAATGTGATGTATTTACAACATGGAATTCAGACATGAAAAATGGAGTTCTGAAATTATCAGTTAAGTGGATAGACCTAGAAAAAAACATCATCCTGGACCATGGGGATGAGGGGGATCTTCAAGAAAGTCAAAATAGAATGCACTATTATAGTGAGCTAAAGGGGAAACTAGAATAGAATGGTTAAATCAGAAGGGGATGGGATGGCAGGGTTTAAAATAGCAATATGGAAAGACATAACTAAAGGACTTGTGAAATCCATATGGAAAGCCATTACTATACAAACTTCTAAAATATATACATATATGAAAGGAATTTAAATTAATTTACCTTATAACAGGAGAGATGCTATCTCAAATAGACATGTTATCAAGTAAATTCCTCAGAAATAGAAATGGGTTATCTTGTTGAATTATTGACTAAAGAGTTCTCCTAAATATTACAGAATATTGCCAAGATAGCCACTTTCAAATACCATATCATTTCTACACAGCTTCTTTTAATTGCTAGGATATACTGTTGGGAGCCTAGAGCCAGCAGATTTCTTCAGCTGGCTACATACAAGTTGATAGCACATGTCACCGATTTATCCTTGACTTAGAGGATGAAAAGAGATGGATGTTTAAACAGCATTGTATAGGAATGCAGTTTTATTTTCTTCCCAATTTTAGAATGAAGACAGAGCTCATGTTATGGGAATTGGTAGATAAGGATTATACTAACCTATCCATGTCTGCAGGCCACATTCATGTTAGTCAAATTTACTCACAACCACTGAAGTATATCCCTACCTTCTTTCTTACTTTTTTTCCCCAGAGTTGTTCACCCCATCTCCCTCCCCTTTGCCTCAGAGAGGGTGCTACCCCCACCCCCACCCCCACCCCCACCACCGGACATCCTCATTCCTTGGAGCTTCAAGTCTCTACAGGATTAGGTGCATCTCCTCCCACTGAGACTAGACAAGGCAGTCCTCTGCTACATGTGTGCTGGGGGCCATGGATCAACCTGTGTATACTAGTGGTTGGTGGCTTAGTCTCTGGGAGCTACAGGGTTAGTTGACACTGTTGTTTTTCCTATGGGGTTCCTATCCCCTCTCAGCTCCTTCAATCTTTCCAGTAACTTTTTCACAGGGGTCCCAGACCTTAGGCCAATGGTTGGCTATATCTGCATCTGATTCAGTCAGCTGCTGGGAGAATCCCTCAGAGGTGTTGTGAGTTGCCCTGCTATTCTTTGTATTCTGATGTTAATTCTGCTTCCTCAAGTGGGGCTGCCTTGAAGAGGAGTAGATCAGGTTACTGAGATTACTTCACCTGAATCTTATACCCAGTTTAACTAGTCAAAGGCTTAAAGCCTGTGATTGGACAGTGGAAGGAGAAGGTGGGGCTGAAGATTTTGGAGAGTAGGAGAAGAGAGGGGAAGAAGGGAAAACAACAGAGGGAGAACAGGTGGGGGCAAAACCATGGCCCAGAGAAGCTGCAAGGAGCAAAGGATCTCATAGCTGGGGAATAGAGTAGTTTAGTGGTAAATGTGCCCAATCTAGGTGTGCAGCATATAAATATTGTAACTGAGCTGTGTGGTTTTGCATGGGCTTGTTGAGGTTGGAGATTTACTTCAATAAATGAAAGTGCTCTAAATTTCTGTGGAAACCTTTAAACTGTATTTTGTTTAGTATGAAATTACTCTGGAAGTCTAGTGGTCTCAAATGTCTAGTGTATTAAAGAGGTTAGGCTAGTTACTTTTAGTATGAAACTCTTCATATTTCTCCCATAATTAAACTTCGATGCCAGAAATCATCATCACTGGTGCTAATAGGTATTCTTAGTTTCCAAACAACAACATTAAACAGGAGAATTTAGATCCAGATGATTGATCTATATGCTATAAAGATTTTTGCATAAAACTTACTGAGAACACCACAGTTGCTCTACAAGATACTCATTAGGATTATTTGTTGCTATGTGACCAGGGTCTGACAGGGACAACTCAGTGGAGGATGGATGTACTTTAGCTTTGTTCTAGAGATTTAGTTCATTATTGTCTCTATTGAGGCTGATAAGGCAGAAACCATTTTGGGGCTGGGAACATGTTATAAGTAGCAGAGACGTACAGGACCCACCCCCACAGCTAGTTCTTTCAGAATAGCTCCCCAAAATAGCTTCATACCAGATGTTCAAAACATGAGCCCAGTGGGGGAACATCATATATTGAAGCCATAGCAACATATGGTAGAAAATTGCAAAGTTACTCGGAAAACCATGGGGGGGAAATCTCTAAACCAAGATTCTCAAAGCATAAGCAACCATAACAAAAAAAAAAAAAAGAGATATCAACTATATTAAACTTAAAAAGAAAGAAAAAGCAGCTGGGGAAACAACCAACAAAATGAATAGATAACCTATAAAATGTGAGAAAATATAAATTGTATTTAAAATTATGGAAAATATTAATTTGTTTTGACTTATAATTACCATAGACACATATTTCTTCATGGATTTGAGGGCTTTTCTACAAAGATTTGAATTCAGGGGAATATCTTGCCTTGAGTTTGTGGCACCATCCCATGGAGTAGGTTCCTGGTTTAAATAAAAGAAGGAATTTATATTAGTTCTATCATTCAGCTCTCTCTGTATCCTGACAGTATATGTAATGCTTCCAGCTGGAACTGCACAACAAAATAAATTATTTTTGTTTATTGATTATTTTATTTATTTACATTTCAAATGTTGTCCCCCTTCAAGATTTCCTCTCTGCAAGACCCCTATCCCATCCCCCTCCCCCTGCTTCTATGAGGGTGCTCCCTTACTTATTCATCCTCTCCCTCCTGTGTCCCCAACCTGGCATTCCCCTACACTGGGGCATCAATCCTTCACAGAACCAAGGGCCTTTCTTCCAATTGGTAATGGTAGTAATATTACTTAACTATATTATAATTACATATATATTAATTATATACACTTGAACAAAGAGAATACAAAGTCATAGAAAGTAGATTTTAAATTTTTGCACTAGTAAAATTTAGAAAAAGAGAAGGTAATGTGTACATTATGTAGCTAGAATTAGATATGCAACAGTCAATATATATATATATCTTGTGCAGTATAACTATATAGTTTCGTAAATTAAAAAGGTTTTTGCCATGTTCTATGTCTATATTTTTGTGATTGTAATTTAATGGCAACATTTCTTCCTCAACCATCTCCATACCCCTCCCACTCTCCTTTAACCCATGACATCTTTTTCTATTATATGGATTTATTCTGTAAAGTTGGAGAAATAGAGTTTTCTTCTTTATCTGTAAAATGGGATTGTTTATCCATTAATAGTCAGGGTTTCATAGAAAATTGGAACCTAAAAAGTTATTTTACCTTCTGAATGCCATGTAGTTTCATAGATGAAAAGAAGCATCGGCTCTCAAGGCAGTGTGTCTTCTGTGTTATGCTTTCTTTTCCGTATATTACTTTGGTTCCTGGGAGAAAGTATAATTTGAACTAAGAAAACAACAAAGAGAGCATATATTAATTCAGAAAATTTAACTTTGATGCATATGCAAGAGTGTTTCCCTTAGGCTACTATAGCTTATTACAGCTATAGCTGTAATAAGATTTTGAATATTAATTCTCTTTTGTGACCTATGTAATAAGAAAATGGGTTTGCAGTTAATGCTTTGTGCTTAATTTAGATCATCAGATATTAGAAAGATATTTATGACCTTCAATTTTCTTATCTGTGAAATAAGGGCTCTGATATTTTTCCTAGGACGCTTATGATAAGGATGAAGGAATACATATTCTCTTCCAAATTCTTGCTTACATGTAAGATAGTAGTGGCAAGATTATCATTGTGATGCTTCAATAAGTCAGCCACCATCTTATGTCAAAGAGGTAGCAAGTTTTGTAAAACATATAAAATTGTAAGTAATTTTATTAGAGGTCTTGCAGTTCTTTACAAAGCTAATGTAATTTAATAAAATGTATTTGAATATTTGGAAATAGATTATTTTATGATGACTGGAAAATTAGTCTCTTTTTTTTCTTTAACTTCCACCCCTTGGTATAATCAAAGACAAATGAGTGAGTGCTGTCTTCAACTGACATAACTTGAGTCAAGTATTCATATGCCAAGACCGCCTTGGTTTACTCTAGGGCCTTGGATAAGATAGGCATCTGAGAATTGGTGATCTATACATTGAACATCCTTTCTGAAACTGGATGGTAACATTATTGAAGAGTCTGAATGCTCTTTTTGTGAAAAGTGTTGAAAAAAAGAGTGGATCTTTCTGCTCATGTCTTCTTCTAAGGACAATTTAAAGGTTAATCTTTGGAAATTTTCTATATCCATGTAATACATTTTGATTGTATTCATTCTTCCACTCTTTCCTATTTTGCTCCTCAACCACATTGCTCTATATTAAGGCTGGGAAATTTGATCTCTTTGATGTAATGAAGAGACAAAGGAAGCTTTACTGAATTCCAGTTTTATAGATTTTTATTTTAAGATTGAAAAATGTGTGTCTGTGCAAGTTACATGAGTGGAGGTGCTATGAAGTCCCAAACAGGGCATCATATACACTGGAACTGGAATCGCAGGTGTTTATGAACTACCAGATATGGGTGCTAGGAACTGAACTTGGCTTCTCCTAAAGAGTAGCAAGCACTCTGATCCATTTAGCAATCATTCCAGCTATAGTTGCAATTTTTTAGTTAGCAGAAGTGACAATGATTAGGATGCCCTAGAGGAATTTGATGGTAAACATGGGATGAGAAAAGAGTCCAGAGTTTCTGAGAAATGGACTTGGGTACTACACCAGCACATTATATAGTAATATTGTATCATATGTCTTACTATTGCAAAATTTTCACTCAGTTCAGGATATTTTCATATATAGAGAAGATAACTTATTTATATGCATCATAAAATTTTATATGTTCTTTTTACTAGCATACTGTCTTATAGTATATACAAAAATCATGAACATTGAATTTAACAGTTGTGACTAATGTCAGACCTGAAAATAAGACTTACATTGCTTTATTTGAGAATATAGGAGGACCAAGTACTGTCATCATAAAGTGACATGAGAAACTCCTAGCCACTTTAATGTAATTATATTCAAAAGGAGAGAAGGAAGGGAGGAATGAAAGAAAAAAGGCAAAGGAGGAAGGAATCAAGGAGGGAATATGCATGTGTGTGTATGCATGCATATGTATATGCATGTCTTTGCTCTATAAAACAAGATTTCAATCTTATCTCCAAATAGGAATAAATAAATTAAGCTTGTATTTATTTTTCATAAGCTCCAATATCTTGAATTTAAGCTGTATCAGCAGAAATTAAAGAACACTTGAATTAGAGTAAAAAATTCATCATTCCTGCATTTAAAATGTATTTAATGTTAAAAAATACATACATTGTGTTTTTTAATTTAGAATATAAGAGGACTGCCAATTTATGAGTTGAAAATAATTTAAAGAGAATGTATTTGTAAGAAGGCATTAATCAAATAGTCAGGTTTAAATTCATTAAGAGAACTACTCTTCATGAATTAGAAATAGAATTGGATAGTTTGTTTAATTCTGTATAATAAAAACAGTTAATAGGGAGAGAGCTGCAGTTAATAAAGAGTAGTTATAATTGAGTCTTAAGCTTCCGAGTTTGTCAACATTAATAGATGTGCAATTAGAAAGTAGCTGGGGAAATAATAGTTGTGTCTTTAGTAAAGATGGACACTTTTATAAACTCTCTGTAATTAGGTTTTGTATGCTAGCAAATATTTTTGACCTAGCAAATCATTTTTGAGCCCTACAAAATTATAGGCCTTATCATATTTGAATGTTACTAATACCTCTATTTCAAATACAGAGAAATTCAGAATGATAACTTTAAAAAGGAAATATTAGAGAAGTAAAACTAGAGATAATTGAAAATAGAGAAGAGTCATTCCTATTGTCCAAAATGTTGATAATGGAATTCAGCATGTATCCATTACTTTTTATGTCATTCTGTGACCCAAAACCAGATCAGTCAATGGGAGTTATTATTCATCATAATGAGCTTAATGTCCCACAGAACCAGCATCACTGCAGGAGGCTAGATGAAAACTGGGAAGTTCCTGAAAGGTTCAAACACTATTATTGAAAATATTAATGATGTGTATATTGTATCATGAATCCAGCTGCCTTGGTTTTGTTTAATAAAAACCAGCACCTCAGTGCTGCACAGCACTCTATCAAGAAGAGGAATCATAATCGAAGCAGTTAGTTTAGTGCACAACATTTGATTTTCCTAGGAACTTGTGAGCATAGTGGGTCAGAGATCTCTATACTTATTTGTTAGATGTTTACTCTTGCCAAAGTACGAGGCAAAAGAACTTATCTAAGAGAAGTTCAAGTCCAGGACATCCCACTCCATACCCTTTAATTGCCTTTTGCTGCTTATTTTTATCTGCCACTATATGTATACTTGCAGGCTCCAACTATGTTATAGATTCTATCATATATTAAATTATACACTCTTACATATAGATTCTTACATTTCATTTATATCTGCAACCTAGCTGTATGCTAAGTGTCTCTTTATTCCCACACACTTTAGTTGCTTAAGAATATTCTGATTATAAGGTCCATAGTTGTTCTATAACATATTCTTAGAAAGTACTCTTTATGGTTTCCAGAGATTATTTTTTTTTACATTTATGTCCTAATTTGAAAATATTTTCAAAAATTTCTTCAAATTAATGGAAAAGGGAAAGAAAGTTATTTTAGAGAACATCTAAAGTTATTAAGTTTTATTGTTGATAATTTCATACATGTATGTAGTAAAATACCATGTCTATCATTATTTCTTCCATCTCCCCAGCATGCTACCTCCGAAAGTCATGTCTTCTAACATAGATAACACACTAAGTAGCCCAGTTCACGATTCCTACACGTTCATGGTTATGAGGGCATCCACATTAACAAGGAAAGCCTATTGGTGGCCACATCATTAATAAAGAATGATTCCTTTCCTGAAAATTTACCTTCTGCTAATATCTCTCTGATGAGGAGGGGGTCCTGGAAATTACCCCTTCTATGCCAGGATTTTGGCTAACTTGTCTTGTATAGGTTATTTAGTAGGAACAGATTCTTCCACTAAGCACCATTTCTTCAGGATTGAAGCATTAGAAGCATTTTAAGCAGTCACACAAATCAGTGGTGAGGTCCAAAGTTTTGATTACAATTATGAATGATCAGGCCCAGGGAACATTATTTAAGTAAATAAATTATCCCCAAAGATAAATGTTTCAAAAAGGGCTATACAATAGCATTTACAAATGTTTTACTTAGCTAAATGATGGAGACTATTTATTAGCAAAGTAAGGTGACCTAAAAAAGGAAGTTGAAACAAAACGTACCTTCTTTATATTGAAGGGGTTTTAGCTACCACCTCCTGTAGACAGACAGGAAGCCCAGTAGAGTCATAGAGACACCAACCTACCCAAAAAACATTCAATCCCAAATTTATCCTGTCTACAAGTAATGCAGTTACAGGGGAGAGAGCAGAGACTGAGGGAATGGCCAGGCAATAACCAGCTCAACTTGAGATCCATTCCATAGGCAAGTAAGTACTAATCCCTAACACTACTAATGATATTTGGTTAAGCATGGAAACAGGAGCATGTTGTCCTCTGAGTGGCTTCACCCAGCAGCTGATTCAGACAGACACAGTCACCCAGAGCCAAACAGTGGATGGAGCTTGTGGACTCCTAGAGAAGAATAGAAGGAAGGATTGCAGGTCCCAAAGGGAAGAGGAACTGCACAGGAAGACCAACAGAGTCAATTAACCTGGAACCATGGCACTCTCAGAGTTGGATCCAACAACAAAAGGACATACAGGGCTGGACCTAGGCCACCCCACCCATTTGTAGCAGATGTGCAGCTTGACCTTCTTGTGGGTCCTGAATGACTGGAACTGGGATATGCCAAAAGCTGTTGCCTGTCTGTGGGATATGTTCAAGCTGGGCTGCCTTCTCTGGCCTCAGTGGGAGAGGATGTACCTTAGCTTCACAGAGACTTGAAGTGCCAGGGTGGGGAGGATAACCACCTGCTCAGAGGAGATGGGGGGTATGATTGTGAAAGGGGGTGATTAGGAGGGGGCAGTGAGCAGGATGTAAAGTGAATAAGTAAAAAAAATATTTTTTTAAAAAGGCAAGGAAAAAATTCTCAAAACTCCTTCAAATATTTCCTGAAAATTTCTACCTTTCATACTAACTTGGATAAACTGAAAAATGAACTGTTCATAAATTTGTTTATTTATAGAAGGACAAGTAAATTAATTTTAATTTTATATGAAAATATTTTGGATTGTGTAGAAACATTTACTTCCATACATCTCATAGAAAATATATAGTTATTTGAAGTTTGATTTCTGATAATTATGAGAAAGGCTTAGAAATGATAATGTATTAAATCACTCTACTGATGGGTTTTTAGATCCAAATGAATGCACAACAAAGTGAATAGAGACAACCTCTATGTGTGACCCCAAAAACTCCACCAGAGAACTCCTACAGCTGATAAACAAGTTCAGCAAAGTGGCTGGATACAAAATCAACTCATACACATCAGTAGCCTTCCTATACTCAAAGGACAAACATGTGGAGAAAGAAATTAGGGAAAAGGTACTCTTCCCAATTGTCACAAAATCTATGAAATACCTTGGTGTGACTCTAACTAAGCAAATGAAGGACCTGTACGACAAGAACTTCAAACCTCTAAAGAAGGAAATTGAGGAGGATCTCAGAAAATGGAAAGATCTCCCATGCTCATGGATAGAAAGATCAACATTTTAAAAATGGCCATCCTACCAAAAGCAATCTACAGATTCAACGCAATCCCCATCAAAATTCCATCACAGTTCTTCATGGAATTGGAAAGATCAATGTGCAATTTCATATGGAACAACAAAAGACCTAGAATAGCGAAATCCATCCTCAACAACAAGAAAACATCTGCAGGAATCACTATCCCTGACCTCAAGCTATATTACAAGGCAATTGTGCTGAAAACTGCATGGTACTGGTACAGAAATAGGCATGTGGATCAATGGAATAGAATAGAAGATCCAGAAATGAGCCCTCATGTATATGGTCACCTGATTTTTGACAAAGGAGCCATAAACATTCAATGGAAAAAGGACAGCCTATTCAACAAATGGTGCTGGTCCAACTGGCACTCAGCATGCAAAAGAATGAAAATAGACCCTTTCTTATCTCCTTGTACAAAGCTCAAGTGTAAGTGGATCAAAGATCTCCACATTGAACCAGATACACTGAAACTATTAGATGAGAAAGTAGGGAAAACTTTAGAACACATAGGCACAGGAGAAAATTTCCTGAACAGAACACAAATGGCTCAAGCTCTAAGGTCAAAGGTTAACAAATGGGACTTAATGAGATTGCAAAGTTTCTGTAAGGCAAAGGACATTGTCAAGAAAACAAAACTGCAACCAACAGAAAGGGAAAACATCTTTAACAACCACACATCAGATAGAGGCCTAATATCTAAGGTATACAAAGCACTCAAAAAGCTAGACACCAGAGAATCAAAT
Source organism: Micromys minutus (assembly GCF_963924665.1). Lineage (NCBI taxonomy): Eukaryota > Metazoa > Chordata > Mammalia > Rodentia > Muridae > Micromys > Micromys minutus. The sequence continues at coordinate 121,541,400 of NC_137970.1, read as the reverse complement.
AACCCTATTAAAAAATGGGGTACAGAGCTAAACAAAACGTTCTCAGTTGAGGAATATCGAATGGCTGAGAAATATCTGAGGAAGTGCTCCACATCCTTAGCCATCAGGGAAATGCAAATCAAAACAACCCTGAGATTCCACCTCACACCAGTCAGATTGGCCAAGATCCAAAACTCAGATGACAACAGATGCTGGCGAGGTTGCAGAGAAAGAGGAACTCGTCTCCACTGTTGGTGGCGTTGCAAACTAATACAACCACTCTGGAAATCAGTCTGGCGATACCTCAGAAAATTGTACATAATACTACCTGAAGACCCAGATATTCCACTTCTGGGCATATACCCCAGAGACACCTTAGTACACAACAAAGATACATGCACCACAATGTTCATAGCAGCTCTATTTATAATAGCCAGAAGCTGGAAAGAACTCAGATGTCCTTCAGAAGATGAATGGATACAAAAATTGTGGTACATTTACACAATGGAGTACTACTCAGGTATTAGAAAAAAATAACGTTATGAAATTCTTAAGAAAATGGATGCATTTAGAGAATATTATCCTGAGTGAGATAACCCAGTCACAAAAGAACAGACATAATATGCAGTCACTGATAATTGGATACTAACCCCAGAAAGCTCTGAACACCCCCAAAACAACTCACAGACTATATGAAGTTCAAGAAAAAAGAAAAACAAAGAAAACAAAAAAAAAAAAAAACATGCTTAATCCTTACACACCAAGAAAACTTTGACTAATTCCAGGTTACATCTTGTTTTACATGTACTTTATGGTCTTTGTAATGACTAAGATCTTAATGCACACTATCAAACCTTAAAAGAAATAACCAAGCACCGACAAAAATGTATTCGTATACTTTTATTCAAAAATGCTTAAAATTTGTACATTTATCTTTGTTTTTTTTTTTAAAATAAAATGGTTAAAAAACTGAATGTATACATTCATTGAAGAGTTTGGGTTCACATTCTGACCTTCCTTCTTTTTGACCTTCATAAAGTCTGTGAATTGTTTCTTGGGTATTCTGAGCTTTGGGGGGCTAATACCAGCTTATCAATAAGTATCTTCTAGTTCCATCCATTTGCCTGTACATTTCATGAAGTCATTGTTTCTAATAGCTGAGTAGTACTCCATTGTGTAAAAAAAGGAGCTAGAGAAATGACTGAAGGAGCTGAAAGGGTTTGCAACCCCATGAGATGAAAAAAATTGTCAACTAACCAAACCTTCCAGAACTTCCATGGACTAAACCACCAACCACTGAGCACCCATGGAGAGACCAATGTCTCTAGGTGCATTCTCTGGCAGAAATGAAAGGAGAGACCTTTGTTCAGTGAATGTTTGTTTTCCCAGTGTAGATTGCCAAGGTGCTGAGGTGGGAGTAGGTGATTGGGAGAGGGAGCACCTTTTAGGAGGCAGGAGGAGGGGGATGGGAGTAGGGAGAAAGGGGATAACATTTGAAATGTAAATACAGAGAATATCCAATAAAATATAGAAGTCAAGATGATGAACGCAGACATGGATGCAGCTGATGCTGAAAATCAGGTGGAACTGGAAGAAAGACTCGACTTATTAATCAGATGTTGGAACTCCAACACACACTTGAAGATCTGTCTGCAAGAGTAGATGCAATTAAGGAAGAAAATCTGAAGCTAAAATCACAAAATCAAGTTCTTGGACAATATATAGAAAACCTCATGTCTGCTTCTAGTGTTTTTCAAAAAACTGATACAAAAAGCAAAAGGAAGTAAAGGGTTCACCTCCCTCTCTTCTATGGATTGCTGCTTTTGTTCTTTCTCTTAAGGCTTAGATATGATCCAAAAGTTAAAGTATCTTTGTTTAATTCCCTGAGTATTTATTAAGAGAATGTCAGGTCTAGATAATACTAAAGCTTAGCAGGAGCATCTCTTAGATACCATTATATGTATATGTTAATCTATGAAAATGTGCACATATAGAGACTTTATATTAGAATTACAGATATTTATGAAACTTGAAGGTGGATGTTTTGCCACTTTTCATATACATATATACATATATATATATGAAAATAATAAAATATATGTATAATAATTTTATAATAAGCCTAACTAGTAAAATATACATGAAAATAACCATGTTGTGAAAAAGTGAATAAAACATATTCTGAATGCACAGTTTCTGTACCTTGTGCACCGTCTTGTGCCCCTCCTCCATCTGCCTCTTCCTTCCCATCTCCCTCCCAACAGGAACTTCAGTAGTTTTCTCCCACAGAGTAAACTGACTGTAAGTGTTGACACTTAACCAAATAAGATCCTTTCCTATCTAAGGCTTGCCATTTGTGATGTTTAGCAATAAGATAGAACTGCTGGTTTCTCTTTAATCAATTGAAATTAGATTGAAGCTATACAGATGAACAATTTCCGTTGAAATGTATGCAGTTACATTGAGAAGATAAAAACTCCCTACTGCATAAAATAGTCTATTTGGTGTTGAAAAGATAGAAATGCTGGTGTATGAGAAATAAAAAAAGAAACGAGGAAAAATAGAAATAGAAAGGAAAATGGACAAACAGAAATAACCAAATCCCAGTGTTTTCCCTCTAGATGTGTGTTACCTCTGGCCAACAGTTGCACTTTTAGGACACATATAAAAGTGGACTGAGTTTAATGTGAGTGGATTAAGAGAGACCAGTTAAGAGTTTGGTCTCAAGGTTTGTTTGTACCCAGGAGATGAACTTTTGCAAAATTAATTGAGAGTATACTGGTATCAGAATCATGAATATAAGAGTTTTGTATATGTCATAATGAGGATATTATCTCAGTTGTTTTCCCAGAATTTCTGTAAACTCAACAACTTACTTTGCAGAATTTTAATCATTTGTAACAAATTTTAAAAATTTAGTTTGTAGCTTCCATTTGATAAGGAGGTGATACCAGAAATAATAGTAGGTCTTACAATAGGAAAGATGCTCTAATGCAGCTGCTGGCTCTTAGATGGGCTGCTGACTTGTGGAATCATCTAATGTACTAACGTAAGCCTTGACAGGTGACTTAGTTATAAGGATATGTAATCCTCACATTGCAGACATTTTGCAACACTTTTGTGACCTTGTTACAAATATTTAAAATTGTGTTCAAATTGTGCCATGCTATTTAATAAAAAGTTGTTTCAGAAGAAAACTACTGCATTTGTTAAAACCTCAGAAATTAGGGTTGTTATTGTTTAGTTGGTTTTGTTTTCTTTGAGTGTGTGTGTGTGTGTGTGTGTGTGTGTGTGTGTGTGTGTGTGTGTGTGTGTTGCTGCAGCAGAAGCCAACTAACACATCAGTATTCCAATTAAAATTACTCTTACATTCCATATCTCTGGATTCATTCCTTCACTCTTTTGAATTCTATATTGAAATCTCACTAACTCCATAGGTTATACTGATCATCCTGTTTAATGTTTTAACTGATCCAAAATGTTTCTACGTATTTATGATTTCTCCTAATATGTTCAGCTTTTCTGTAGCTATTTTCACCTCACGATATACAGCTTGTTCATTATTTATGACTTCTTTACATTTCTCATTGTGTACCTTTCTCACTCTACCTAAAATGAAAATTCCAGGGAAGAGGTATGCTGCTACTGCTTTGCTAATTCATTTAAAGAACAGAAACTAGTGTCCAGGGCATAGGGACAGTTTAAGAAGTATGTAATATATATCACATATCATAGATAGACCATAACAAGAATTATTATCCTCAGTATCAGATAAGAAAATTCTTTTTTTTAACAACTTTATTTTACAAAACAAAGATAAATGTAGAGATTTTAAGCATTTTTGCATAAAATTATACAATACATTTTTGTCAGTACTTTTTTTCAGATTTTAAAATAATTTTTAAATTTTATATATCAGCTCTAGGAGTTCTCTGGTGGAATTTTTTGGGTCATGTAAGTACACTATCACATAAGTACACTATCATTTCATCTGCAAAGAGTGATGTTTTTACTTCTTCCTTTCCGATTTGTATCCACTTGATCTCCTTTTGCTGTCTAATTGCTCCAGCCAGGACTTCCAGTACTATGTTGGAGAGTGGGCAGCCTTGTGGAGTGCCTGATTTTAGTGGGATTGCTTCAAGTTTCCCACCGTTAAGTTTGATGTTGGCTGTTGGTTTGCTGTATATTGCTTTTATTATGTTTAAGTATGGACCTTGGATTCCTGTTTTATCCAGGACTTTTAACATGAAGGGGTTTTGAATTTTGTCAAATCCTTTCTCAGCATCTAGTGAGATGACCATGTGATTTTGTTCTTTGAGTTTATTTATATGGTGCATTACATTGATGGATTTCTGTATATTAAACCATCCCTGCATCCCAGGGATGAAGCCTACTTGGTCATGATGAATGATCGTTTTGATGTGTTCTTGGATTCGGTTTGCAAGGATTTTGTTGAGTATTTTTGCATCAATGTTCATGAGTGAGATTGGTCTGAAGTTCTTTTCTTCTATCTATTGAGGCTCATTCTGTGTCCAATTATGTGGTCAATATTCGAGAAGGTGCTATGAGGTGCTGAGAAGAAGGTGTATTCTTTTGTTTTAGGATGAAATGTTCTGTAGATGTCTGTTAATTCCAATTGGTTCATAACCTCTGCTAGTTTCACTGTGTCCTTGTTCAGTTTCTGTTTCCATGATCTGTCCATTGGTGAGAGTGGAGTGTTGAGGTCTCCCACTATTATTGTGTGTGGTGCAATATATTTTTTTAGCTTTAGTGGGGTTTCTTTTATGAATATGCATGTTTTTATATTTGAGCATATATTTTAAGGATGCAGAGTTCCTCCTGACAAATTTCCCCTGTAATGAGTAAACAGAGTCCTTCCTTATCTTTTTTGATAACTTTTGGTTGAAAATCTACTTTATTCGATATTAGAATAGCCACTCCAGATTGCTTCTTGGGGCTGTTTGCTTGGAAGTTTTTTTCCCAATGTTTTACTCTGAGATAGTGTCTGTCTTTGTCTCTGAGATGAGTTTCCTGTATGCAGCAAAATGCTGGGTTTTGTTTATGTATCCATTCTTATAGCCTGTATCTTTTTATTGGGGAATTGAGTCCATTTATGTTAACATATATTCAGGAATAGTGGTTTCTGTTTCCTGCTATTATTGCTTTTGGAGTTTGAATTGCTCCTGTGTGTCTTTCTTCTTTTGGTTTTTTTGCTTAGGAGTTTTCTTGTTTTTACTAGGATGTAGTTCCCCTCATTGTATTGGGTTTTCCACCTATAATTGGTTGTAGTGCTGGGTTTGTGGTCAGATATTGTGTAAATTTAGTTTTGTCTTGGAATATCTTAGTCTCTCCATCTATGGTAATTGAGTGTTTTTCTGGGTATAGCAGCTTGGGCTGACACATGTGCTCTCCTAGTGTCTGCATGATGTCTGTCCAGGCTCTTCTAGCTTTCATAGACTCTGTTGAGAAATCAGATGTGATTCTGATTGGTCTGCCTTTATATGTTACCTGACCTTTTCCCCTTACTGCTTTTAGTATTCTTTCTTTGCTTTGGGCACTTGGCATTTTGACTATTATGTGTCGGGAGGAATTTCTTATCTGGTCCAACCTATTTGGAGTTCTGTAGGCTTCTTTTATGCTCATGGTCATCTCATTCTTAAGGGCAGGGAAGTTTTCTTCTATGATCTTGTTGAGGATATTTACTGTGCCTCTTAGTTGATATTCTCCCTCTTCTATTCCTATTATCCTTGGGTTTGTTCTTCTCATTGTGTCCTGGATCTCCTGGACATTTTGGGTTAGGAGTTTTTTGGTTTTTGCATCTTCTCTGACTGTTTTTCTGTTTTCAATGTTGTCTTCTTCCCCTGAGATTCTCTTTTCCATCTCTTGTAGTCTGTTGGAAATGCTTGCATCTGTGACTCCTGATTTCTTTTTTAGGATTTCTACCTCTAGGGTTGTCTCTTTTTTTTTTTTTTTTTTTTTTTTTTAAACGATTTTATTTTTCAAAACAAAGATAGATGTAAAGATTTTAAACATTTTTTGCTTAAAATTATACATTTTTGTCAGTACTGTTTTTTCAGACATTAAAATAAATTTTACATAAAACCATGTGAATATGTTTTTTAGTCGGTACTTGATTTTTTTCAAGGGCTTCACAGTATGCATTGAAAACGTACTAGTTGCAATAAGCGTAAAGTACATGCAAAACAAAACGCAACATGGAAATAGTCAAAGTCTTCTTGTTTTGTGAATATATGTATAGTTTTTGTTTTCTTTATTTCTTGGACTTCATACAGTCTGTGAGTTGTTTCTGGGGGAGTGCAAGCCTCTGGGGTTAGCATCCCACTATCAGTGACTGCATATTATGTCTGTTCTTTTGTGACTGGGTTATCTCACTCAGGATGATCTTCTCTAGATGCAGCCATTTTCTTAAGAATTTGGTTAAGTCATTGTTTCTGGTGGCTGAGTAGTATTCCATTGTGTATATGTACCACAATTTTTGTATCCATTCGTCTTCTGAAGGACATCTGGGTTCCTTCCAGCTTCTGGCTATTATAAATAGAGCCGCTATGAACATTGTGGTGCATATATCTTTGTTGTGTATTAAAGTGTCTCTGGGGTATATGCCCAGAAGTGGAATAGCTGGGTCTTCAGGTAGTACTATATCCAATTTTCTGAGGTATCGCCAGACCGATTTCCAGAGTGGTTGTATTAGCTTGCAACCCCACCAACAGTGGAGAAGTGTTCCTATTTCTCCGCAGCCTCGCCAGCATCTGCTGTCATCTGAGTTTTGGATCTTGGCCAATCTGACTGGAGTGAGGTGGAATCTTAGGGTTGTTTTGATTTGCATTTCCCTGATGGCTAAGGATGTCGAGCACTTCCTCAGATGTTTTTCGGCCATTCGGAGTTCCTCAACTGAAAAAGATTTGTTTAGCTCTGTACCCCATTTTTTAATAGGGTTATTTGATTCTCTGGTGTCGAGCTTTTTGAGTTCCTTGTACACCTTAGATATTAGGCCTCTATCTGATGTGGTGTTGGTGAAGATCTTTTCCCATTCTGTTGGTTGCCGTTTTGTTTTCTTGACGATGTCCTTAGCCTTACAGAAACTTTGCAATCTCATTAAGTCCCATTTGTTAATCTTTGACCATAGAGCTTGAGCCATTGGTGTTTTGTTTAGGAAATTTTCTCCTGTGCCTATGTGTTCTAAGGTTTTCCCTACTTTCTCATCTAATAATTCCAGTGTATCAGGTTTAATGTGGAGATCTTTAATCCACTTACACTTGAGCTTTGTACAAGGAGATAAGAACGGGTCTATTTTCATTCTTTTGCATGTTGAGTGCCAGTTGGACCAGCACCATTTGTTGAATAGGCTGTCCTTTTTCCATTGAATGTTACTGCTCCTTTGTCAAAAATCAGGTGACCATATACATGAGGGCTCATTTCTGAATCTTCTATTCTATTCCATTGATCCACTTGCCTATTTCTGTACCAGTACCATGCAGTTTTCAGCACAATTGCCTTGTAATATAGCTTGAGGTCAGGGATAGTGATTCCCGCTGATGTTTTTTTGTTGTTGAGGATGGTTTTCGCTATTCTAGGTCTTTTGTTATTCCAGATGAAATTGCACATTGATCTTTCCAATTCCATGAAGAACTGGGTTGGAATTTTGATGGGGATTGCATTGAATCTGTAGATTGCTTTTGGTAGGATGGCCATTTTTAAGATGTTGATCTTTCCAATCCATGAGCATGGGAGATCTTTCCATTTTCTGAGATCCTCCTCAATTTCTTTCTTCAGAGGTTTGAAGTTCTTGTCATACAGGTCCTTCACTTCCTTAGTTAGAGTCACACCAAGGTATTTCATAGCTTTTGTAACTATTGTGAAGGGTACCTTTTCCCCAATTTCTTTCTCCACATGTTTGTTTTTTGAGTATAGGAATGCTACTGATTTGTTTGAGTTAATTTTGTATCCGGCCACTTTGCTGAACTTGTTTATCAGCTGTAGGAGTTCTCTGGTGGAATTTTTGGGGTCACTCAAGTACACTATCATGTCATCGGCAAAGAGTGATGTTTTTATCTCTTCCTTTCCGATTTGTATCCCCTTGATCTCCTTTTGCTGTCTAATTGCTCCAGCCAGGACTTCCAGTACTATGTTGAATAGGTAGGGAGAGAGTGGGCAGCCTTGTCGAGTCCCTGATTTTAGTGGGATTGCTTCAAGTTTCTCGCCATTAAGTTTGATGTTGGCTGTTGGTTTGCTGTATATTGCTTTTATTATGTTTAAATAAGGGCCTTGGATTCCTGTTCTTTCCAGGACTTTTAACATGAAGGGGTGTTGGATTTTGTCGAATGCTTTCTCAGCGTCTAGTGAGATGACCATGTGATTTTGGTCTTTAAGTTTGTTTATATGGTGGATTACATTGATGGATTTCCTTATGTTAAACCATCCCTGCATCCCAGGGATGAAGCCTACTTGGTCATGATGAATGATGGTTTTGATGTGTTCTTGGATTCGGTTTGCAAGGATTTTGTTGAGTATTTTTGCATCAATGTTCATAAGTGAGATTGGTCTGAAGTTCTCTTTCCTTGTAGGGTCTTTGTGTGGCTTAGGTACGAGGGTTATTGTAGCCTCAAAAAATGAGTTGGGTAATATTCCATCTGATTCTATCTTTTGGAATAGCTTGGTGAATATTGGTGTTATATCCCCAATAAATGTCTGATAAAATTCTGCACTGAACCCGTCTGGACCTGGGCTTTTTTTGGTTGGGAGGCTTTTGATGACTTCTTCTATTTCTTTAGGTGTTATAGGGTTATTTAGATGGTTTACTTGGTCCTGGTTCAACTTTGGTACCTTGTATCTGTCTAGGAATTCGTCCATTTCCTCCAGATTTTCCAATTTTGTGGAGTATAAGTTTTTGTAGTAGGATCTGATGATTTCTTGAATTTCCTTAGTTTCAGTTGTTATGTCACCACTTTCCTTTCTGATTTTGTTAATTTGGATACTCTCTCTTTGCCCTTTAGTTAGTCTGGCTAGGGGTTTATCAATCTTGTTGATTTTCTCAAAGAACCAACTCTTTGTTTTGTTGATTTTTTCAATGGTTTTTTTTTGTTTCTATTTGGTCTATTTCTGCCCTAATTTTGATTATTTCTTGCCGTCTACTCTTTTTGGGTAAATCTGCTTCCTTTTGTTCTAGGGCTTTTAGCTGTGCTGTCAGGTTGCTGATGTGAGCTCTCTCCAGTTTCTTCTTGGAAGCACTTAGAGCAATGAGTTTTCCTCTCAATACTGCTTTCATTGCATCCCATAGGTGTGGGTATGTTGTGTTTTCGTTTTCGTTGAATTCTAGAAAATCCTTAATTTCTTTCTTTATTTCTTCTTTGACCCTGCTATCCTTTAGCAGAGTGTTGTTTAGTTTCCATGTGTATGTGGGCATTTTGTTGTCTTTGTTGTTGTTAAAGACCAGCTGTAGACCATGGTGGTCTGAGAGGATGCATGGGAGTATTTCAATCTTCTTATATCGATGAAGGCTCGTTCTGTGTCCAATTATGTGGTCAATTTTCGAGAAGGTGCCATGGGGTGGTGAGAAGAAGGTGTATTCTTTTACTTTAGGATAGTATGTTCTGTATATATCTATTAATTCTAGTTGGTTCAAAGTCTCTGCTAGTTTTGCAGTGTCCTTGTTCAGTTTTTGTTTCCCTGATCTGTCCATTGGTGAGAGTGGGGTGTTAAAGTCTCCCACTATTATTGTGTGGGGTGAAATGTATTTTTTGAGCTTTAGTAGAGTTTCTTTTATGAATGTGGGTGATTTTTTATTTGGAGCATATATGTTAAGGATTGAGAGTTCCTCCTGACAGATTTCCCCGGTAATGAGTAAAAAGTGTCCTTCTTTATCTTTTTTGATAACTTTTGGTTGGAAATTTACTTTATTCGATATTAGAATAGCCACTCCAGCTTTCTTCTTGGAGCTGTTTGCTTGGAAGTTTTTTTCCCACCCTTTTACTGTGAGATAGTGTCTGTCTCTGTCTCTGAGATGAGTTTCCTGTATGCAGCAAAAGGCTGGATTTTGTTTATGTATCCAGTCTGATAGTCTGTGTCTCTTTATTGGGGAGTTGAGCCCATTTATGTTAATAGATATCAAGGAATAATTGCTTCTGTATCCTGCCATTTTTGCTTTTTTGGGTTGAGTTGTGTCCGTGTTTTTTTTTCTTTTTTTAGTTTTCTTGTTTAGGAGTTTTCTTGTTTTTACTAGGCTGTATTTTCCCTCCTTGTATTGGGTTTTCCACCTGTAATCCGTTGTAGTGCTGGGTTTGTGGTCATATATTGTGTGAATTTTGATTTGTCTTGAAATATCTTTGTCTCTCCATCGATGGTGATTGATAGTTTTGCTGGGTATAGCAGCTTGGGCTGGCACTTGTGCTCTCTTAAGGAGTGCATGATGTCTGTCCAGGCTCTTCTAGCTTTCATAGTCTCTGCTGAGAAATCGGGTGTGAGTCTGATTGGTCTGCCTTTATAAGTTACCTGACCTTTTTCCCTTACTGCTTTTAGTATTCTTTCTTTACTTTGGGCACTTGATGTTTTTACTATTATGTGTCGGGAGGTATTTCTTTTCTGGTCCAACCTATTTGGAGTTCTGAAGGCTTCTTTTATGCTCGTGGTCATCTCATTCTTGAGGGTAGGGAAGTTTTCTTCTATGATTTTGTTGAAGATATTTACTGTGCCTCTTAGTTGATACTCTTCTCCCTCTTCTATTCCTATTATCCTTAGGTTCGGTATTCTCATTGTGTCTTGTATTTCCTGGACATTTTGGGTTAGGAGCTTTTTGTTTTTTGCATCTTCTCTGGCTGTTTTGTCTATGTTTGCAATGTTGTCTTCTGCCCCCGAGATTCTCTCCTCGATCTCTTGTAATCTGTTGGAAATGCTTGCTTCTGTGACTCCTGAGTTCTTTTTTTGGTGTTCTGACTCTAGGGTTATCTCTTTTAGCGCTTTTTTTATTGTGTCAATTTCTGTTTTAATTTCCCTCTTCCATTCCTTTATTTCCTTGGTTCTGTTTTCGTCTCGTTCTTTGAGTTCTTTGAGTGTTTTTCTTGTTTCTTCTTTAAAAGCTTCTGAATCTTTTTGCTTTTCCTCCCTTTCTTGTTTAAGTAACTCTATCAGCGTCTTGAGGCATGTTTTCAGGTCTGTGTCTTCTTTCTCTGGAGTGTTTGGAATTCCTATGTTTGCTACTATCGGAGAGCTGGGTTCTGGTGTTGCTAGATTGTCTTGGTTTCCTTGGGATATACTCTTTCTCTTTCCTCTTGCCATTTTGTTGTCAGTGATATGTTCTTGCCTTTCCCTTGTATCTGGTCTGTGTCCCTGGTACACTTTCCGTGTGCACTCCTCAGAGATCTCTCTACTCCCCAGCAGCCCAGGTTCCGGGTGGCAGCTGGGCCAGGCTCTGCTCTGCGTACTGAAGTCACCTCCGGGTGGGAACAGATGTTCCTAAGATTTGTTCCTGGTCACAGTAGCTCAGCCTGTACGAGCCGCCTTTCCGGCTGGTGGTTGGGCCAGGCTCTGCTCTGCGACCTGAAGTCGTCTCCGGGTGGGAACAGAAGTTCCTAAGACCTGTTCATGGTTACTGGATCGGGGAGGACAGGGCAGGTCAGGGCAGGGGGTGCCCTTTCCGTGTGCACTCCGCAGAGATCCCTCTGCTCCCCCGCAGCCTAGGTCTCCCACTCACCAGTTGCTCAGCCTGTAGGAGCCGCCTTTCTGGCTGGAGCCGCCTTTCCGGCTGGTGGTTGGGCCAGGCTCTGCTCTGCGTCCTGAAGTCCTCTCCGGGTGGGAACAGAAGTTCCTAAGATCTGTTCCAGGTCTCAGTAGCTCAGCCTGTAGGAGCCGCCTTTCTGGCTGGAGCCGCCTTTCTGGCTGGTGGTTGGGCCAGGCTCTGCTCTGCGACCTGAAGTCGTCTCCGGGTGGGAACAGAAGTTCCTAAGATCTGTTCCCGGTTACTGGATCGGGGAGGACAGGGCAGATCAGGGCAGGGGGTACCCTTTCCTGTGCACTCCGCAGAGGTCCCTCTGCTCCCCCGCAGCCTAGGTCTCCCACTCACCAGTTGCTCAGCCTGTACGAGCCGCCTTTCTGGCTGGAGCCGCCTATCCGGCTGGTGGTTGGGCCAGGCTCTGCTCTGCGACCTCTAGGGTTGTCTCTTTTAGTGTTTTCTTTATTGTGTTTATTTCCATTTTAAATTCCTTCTTCCATTCCTTCATCTCTCTGGTTCTGTTTTCCTCTGGTTCTTTGAGTTCTTTTTGTGTTTTTCTTGTTTCCTCTTTAAAAGCTTCTAATTCTTTATTCTTTTCCTGCTGTTCTTGTTTAAGTATCTCTATCATTATCTTGAGGTATAATTTCAGGTCTGAGTCTTTTTTTTTTTCTGGAGTGTTTGAGATTCTGCTGTTTGCTGTGATGGGAGAGCTGGGTTCTGGTATTACCATGTTGTCTTGGTTTCTGTGGGGTACATTCTTTTGCTTTCCTCTTGTCTGTGTTTATATGTGGTCTTGTTGTCAGTGATTGGTTCTCGTCTCTCCCTTGTACCTGGCTTGTGTCCCTGGATCTCTGTGTGTTCCTGGTGGCAGATGGCCTGAATATCTATTCTGTACGCACGGGCTGCTAGCTAATAACAGACGACCCAAAGCTGGGTTCCTGCTTCCCTGAACCAAGTTGGGGCACTTTCTATATGCTCTGCAGAGATCTCTCTGCTCCCCGGCTTCTCGGAACTCATTCTCACCAGGCCTGTGTCCCTGGATCTTCTATATACATTCATTTTTGATCTTGCATCTGAGTCACCCGGAGGAGGAGGCATGGGTAGGATGTCTCAGGTCATAGCTTTCAGACCAACTGAGCAATACAGTAGGTTTTATTTCTGTTACACAAGTAATATATCATCACAATTTTTACTGTTTCTGTTGTTTTATCATAAGCATTTATATCTATTAGGGACAGAAAAATATTTCCACTTCAGGGAAATAAGGGCAAGATTAGACAAGATAAAGGAAAAGTAAAATTATTAGTGCCTGCTTGCTCCTTGACAGCATTCAAGTACCCTTTATTTGTACCAACCATTTGGAAGAAGTTACTGAGCAGTTTTTTAATTACTGATGGACTCTTATTTTGTTATATACACCTGGAAAAATTATCTGAGACATGCTATGATATTATCATGATAACTTTATCTAACTTTTATGACTGACAATATGCACCTGTTTTTATATTTGGGATCTTGAATTTCAGATTCCAAAACTAATTGCTAGCAAGATGTATCTATGTAAATATAAAAGTATAAATCCCAACCCCTGGGGTTTAAATTGAAGTTCTAGTTTGATTTCTGTTGCTGTGATAAACACCATAATAAAGTAAGTTGTCACTTACTTTAAACTTCTGCATCATAGTCCTTCACTGAGGGAAGTCAGGGCAGACACTCAAGCAAGACAAGAATCTGGAGGCAGGAACTAAAATAGGAGCCATAGATGAATGCTGCCTACTGGCTTATTTCCCCTAGCATCTTCAGCATGATTTCTTATACAATCCAAGACAACATGTTCAGAATTGTGTAATTCAATGTGGGCGTGTAGACTGATACATCAGTCATCAGTCAGGAAGTTGCCCCACAGACTTGTATACATGCTGATCTGATAAAGGAAATTTCAAAATTGAGGTTCCCTCTTCCCAGGTGACTTTAATCCATGTCAACTCAATAAAATCCAGCCAGCACATAGGCTTCCTTTGGCAGATTTATTCTACAGCTGTCTCTGTAGTAGTTTACAGTTAACAAAATACCTGCCTTGTCTAAATTTGGATTGGGAGACTTCAGAATCTTGTCTGTACTTCTCTGTGTTCTATTAATGTATGTATTTATTTCCTTGTTGCCTTTTCTCTGAGTTTTTCTATAATAAATCTAGTCAGTAAATATAGTATGTTACTGAGTCATTATTCTTTTTAGCCAGTTAAAGAATTGAATAGGGTGTGAACATCAGACACAGAGAGAACATTGGTAATAGTTACAACAAACTGCTAGAGCACAGGATTAAAAGCATAAGCCTAAACTTCAATGATTAAAATGGCAAAGAAGCCAATGACTTCCTCAAAGTACAAGGGAGCCAGAAATTGTAAACATGAAGGCATGATGGGAGTCCAGATTCTGTAGGCTTGGTGATTTTAGTAGATGGGAAGTCTTAAGAAGGCTTGGAACAGAAACATGAAATCTAGTCAGTTTAAAAAAGGCTCTAGTCTAGACAAGTACAAGAATGGGGACACTCATTTGAAGACTATCAGAATAATCCAGATAAGAGGTAATGGGACCTATGACAGGTAGCAGTAGTGGAGGTGATAAGAACTGCTCAAAGATAGAAGAAAGATAATATTTCTGAATTAAGTAGAACAAGTGTGTGTGTGTGTGTGTGTGTGTGTGTGTGTGTGTGTGTGTATGTGCACGTACATGTATAAGACTATCATTTATCTGTTTATGTACCATTGTATAAAGATGACTGATTAGTAATTTGACTTATGAACATTAACCAAAAATCTCAAGAAATACTGAAAGCTCCTTTTGCCCAAGTAAAGGTGGGATTTTCCAAGTCATACATGAATTAAGACTGTCCTTTTTTAGATGAAACGTCACAGACATATGTTAAACAACAATGTTTCCTCAGTTTCTTTGTGATCAAGTCTAAGATCCTAAAACAAACCCCATATGCACCCAACAAACCCAAGCACTACTGCTGATACCAAGTAGTGTTTACTGGCAGGAACATGATATGGATACCTGCTCAGAGGCTCTACCAGAGCCATACTGATACAGAGGAGGATGCTTGCAGCTAACCATCAGGCTGAACAGGAGGACCCTAATGAAGGAGCTAGAGAAAGGACTGAAGGAGCTGAAAAGGGTCTGCAATCCCATGAGAAGAACAGCATTATCAACTAACCAAACCCACCCCAGCTCCCAGTGACTAATACATCAACCAATGAGCTCACATGGAAAGACCCATGGCCAGAGGTACATATGCAGCAGAGGATGGCATTTTCTGGCATCAATGGAAGGAGAGGCCTTTGGTCCAGTGAAGGCTCGTTTTCCCAGTGTAGGGGAATGCCAAGGTGCTGAAGTGGAAGAGGGTATTTGGGAGAAGGAGCACCTTCATGGAGGGCAATAGGAGGGGAAGAGAGAATAAGATTGTGGGAAAGGGATAATATCTTATGTAAATGTAAATGCAGAAAATTTTCAATAAAAACATATACGGGAGGGGGAAGATCCTAAAACAAAGCACTTCCTTCCCTTATCTAACTTCTAGAGGCCTGGTTTACTTGAAAATCATTTTTATTAGGTCTATATGCATTTTAGGATATAGGATTTATTTTGCTTTTACTCACCAGCAGATATATGACCAAAGTCACCACCTCAAATGTGTGTGTTTTCTGCAATTTAGTATCAGTAGCCCTGCTTACCAGTGTTGCACGCTTTCCAGACCTAGCTTCAGGCATTAGAATAACAGAAGTGCTTGTTGTCTGTGTCCCAATTTAGGGTTTGTTAGTGATTCTATTATGTTCTCATTGTTTTCTCCCAATCCTGCAATTTAACCAGAACCACAACATGAAGCAATGTTTTTAGAAAGATGTGATTTCCTTTTGTAGTCAGAGATTACACCTCTAACTCAAATGTGAAAGAGAAATTTGAGTTGAATTGACTTTATTGCTGTGTTCTAAAAATATTACTTCCTACTAACCTAATGTGTGTAGGAAATAGGTGCTTTTATTTCTATACAACAGATGCAAAAGCAATTCAGGTAAAAAAGTAAACCCCAGGTGTGAATGAATTTTGATGTACTTATAATTGCCACAATTAGAAAGGTACCTCTCGATAGAAGACCCAGAACTAATTATACAAAGAAAAGTCAGGAAATTGGTTTAACAAAGAGAATTTGTGATCATATTCCTGTTGACAATTGGATTAGGAGGTGTTCCCAGTTCTCTGTGGTTCACATGGTATTTTTCTACAAATCATTAGCAAAAATGTCACACAGGCTCTTTTGTTCTTAATATTGAAAGAAAGCTACAGATTCAGTGCAGTGCACCAAAACTAGCTCATGTGTTTAGGAAGCTGCCTGTACAACAAGTCACTTTGCTATCTTACTCATGAGACATTGACTGACTATAGCAGGATAAGGCAACTTGTATAAACCCGCACGTGCGCGCGCGCACACACACACACACACACACACACACACACACACATCCTGGACTGTTCCCAAAGGAGGGTATAGTTTTTGTAAAAACTGTATTGGTCACTATCCTCATTCATTTTTTGCTGTTGAAACAAACTATTACAGATGTAGAATTTTGCAAATTATCTAATGATACTATAGAAGAATTTATAAGATATTCATTTGCTCCACTGTTCTGGATCCTGAAGTGTCAAAAGCCCAGGGGCCTCTGCTTGTTGCAGACTTTTGTTCTGGTTCTTCTCATCCTCGAAGCTGTCACAATGACAAGTTATACAGCAAGAGAGGGTATTGCATAGTTTGAGGGAGAGAAATGTGAACAAAACATCACAGAAAGGACACTGATAACAAACCAAAGAAATAATTTCACCTAAGCCTAGTTTGGTGAACCAATGGTTTGAGTTGGTTTACTTGCAGAATTGTGGTTAGGGTTATGTGTAGGTGAGTGGCTAACCCTCTCTCAGCTGCATGACTGCAACCTTCGAAACCCACAAGAGTGATGGCCTCCTGAGATCTGTATAGATGGAGTGCCCCCTGTACACACTTGCACACTTTTTTCAGGTAACTGGTTACCTAGTACACCTTCTACCCTTTTCTGAGACAAGGTTTGGTTGTTGCAGGATGATATGCTGCTTGGTGGTGGTGGCCAGGAATGAGTCACAGCTGGATGTTAGGTGAAGGTCTAATGGCGTTCCAAACCTATCTTTCTATGAAAGAATATCAATATGCTTGGTGTTGGGAGAGGACCATGAAAGTAATCACAATTGCTCTGACTTCAAGAAAATAGCCATGTACCATGAAGAGTGTCCCACAGCAGGTGGCTAAATTTATTTTCTAAAAATCTTGCTTTGGACGTAATGAATCCATTTTCATCATAATACCTCATCCATTCTTGAGGACAGATACCCCTTGATCTATATTTTCTTAAATGTCTAACTTCTCAGCATGAATTTATTGGGGTTCAAATTCACTCTGCATGGACACTGGAGGGTACATTCAAAACACGAACAAGGACAAGTAGGAAATTTTACATTTTGAACCATGTGAATGACTATTTATTTATTGATAGAGAGAAGCACTGTCTTTCTGATATATGGGGGATCATTAGGAAAGACAATACTTTGAAATAGAACCTCTGTCAAAGTAAAGTGGGTAGAAAAAAGGAAATATGAAGTAATTTCTATTCTTTTTTTGGCTCTGATGTATTGACATGGATGGTATTTGGTTTCCAGTCATAATTAAAGCTAATAGAATATGTCACTTGTAGAACACTCCTTAGGATTGTTGTTTCTTTGAGTGTAAAAAAGGGATTATTAGTTGATGTCTTTATTCAGCAAATGCTTATTGAGTGTGTGATATGTTTTGGGTCTAATACATTAGGATGTACTAAAATAGGCAAAGACTTCTGTCCTCATGTGATTTCCACTATGAGCATGAGGGAAAATAATACATGTAATCAATAAGGAGATGCTTACTTTGACTGAAGTGCTATGGCATAAAGGGAGAGAAAAAGAGTGGCACTTTTAATAATGGGGTCTTATGGTCAAGCTCTGGTGGGCATCCTGGAAGAATGACAAGAACCTTTACTGTTTGAGGAGAGTTTCTGGTGCTTCTTTGACAAATCTCTCATGAAGAAACATTTAACTGGAAATTAAATATTTAACTGGCACTGGAAATTTTGCTTAATCATATTTGGGTTTTGAGAGCAGCATTATTGAAAAGCACCATTTTCTAAGCAAAATAGCTGCCATTTTCATCAGATCAGCCAAACCTGCTTGCCTCTTAAGTTCCCTGAGAAAAGGAGGGGTGGGAAGTGAAGAGTCGGAGCACTTCTCCCTGCTCTTTGAATACAATTATTTCCTAAGTGCATATGGGTTCTGGGGCCTTTGGATGGGGAAATGCTAGTGTATATAGATAGACTGGAGAAAAATAAAGAAGAGAACCCCATCTATGCGGCTTTGGAAAGGAAGGACATTATTTACTCTGGGTGAAGACTTTCCCATATGTCTGCTTTGGGATCACCCACATAACTCTAACCAACTCATCACCATTACTCTGTAAGTAAGCTCAATACTCTGGTTTCTTTTCTGGTGTTGTAATAAAACATTGACTAAAAGATACTTATAGGAATAAAAGCCTTTTGATGTGATTGCTTTGTTTTCTGGACAGAAAGTTTTTAGTTTCATGGGATTCCATTTATCATGTGATGACCTTAGGTCTGGAGCAAAGGAGTCCTATTTTGAAAGTCCTTATTTATGCTATTATCTTGGAATGTGATTCCCATCTTTCATTCTTAGCACTACCAGAGTTTTAGATTTTATTTTATTTTTTTAAACAACTTTATTTTACAAAACAAAGATAAATGTACAGATTTTAAACATTTTTTGCTTAAAATTATACATTTTTGTCAGTACTTTTTCTCAGATTTTAACATAACTTTTACATAAAACTATATGAATATATTTTTTAGTCAGTACTTGATTTTTTTCAAGGTTTGATAGTATGCCTTGAAAACATAACAGTTACAATGAGCATAAAGTACATGTAAAATAAAGTGTAACATGGAAATAGTTAAAGTTTTCTTGTTTTGTAAATATTTTTTTGTTTTGTTTTGTTTTCTTTGTTTCTTGGACTTCATACAGTCTGTGAGTTGTTTCTGGGGCAGTGCGAGCCTCTGGGGTTAGCATTCCACTATCAGTGACTGCATATTATGTCTGTTCTTTTGTGACTGGGTTATCTCACTCAGGATGATATTCTCTAGATGCAGCCATTTTCTTAAGAATTTGGTTAAGTCATTGTTTCTGGTGGCTGAGTAGTATTCCATTGTGTATATGTACCACAATTTTTGTATCCATTCATCTTCTGAAGGACATCTGGGTTCCTTCCAGCTTCTGGCTATTATAAATAGAGCCGCTATGAACATTGTGGTGCATATATGTTTGTTGTGTACTAAGGTGTCTCTGGGGTATATGCCCAGCAGTGGAATAGCTGGGTCTTCAGGTAGTACTATATCCAATTTTCTGAGGTATTGCCAGACTGATTTCCAGAGTGGTTGTATTAGCTTGCAACCCTAGAACAGTGGAGAAGTGTTCCTCTTTCTCCGCAGCCTCGCCAGGGGGATACAAATCAGAAAGGAAGAGATAAAAACATCACTCTTTGCCGATCACATTTTAGTGTACTTAAGTGACCCCAAAATTCCACCAGAGAACTCCTACAGGTGATAAACAAGTTCAGCAAAGTGGCTGGATACAAAATTACTTCAAACAAATCAGTAGCCTTCCTATACTCAACAGACAAAAATGCTGAGAAAGAAATTAGGGAAAAGGTACCCTTCACAATCATCACATAAACTGTGAAATACCTTGGTGTGACTCTAACTAAGCAAGTGAAGGACCTGTATGACAAGAACTTCAAACCTCTAAAGAAGGAAATTGAGGAGGATCTCAGAAAATGGAAAGATCTCCCATGCTCATGGATAGAAAGATCAACATTTTAAAAATGGCCATCCTACCAAAAGCAATCTACAGATTCAATGCAATCCCCATCAAAATTCCATCACAGTTCTTCATGGAATTGGAAAGATCAATGTGCAATTTCATATGGAACAATAAAAGACCTAGAATAGCAAAATCCATCCTCAACAACAAGAAAACATCAGCGGGAATCACTATCCCTGACCTCAAGCTATATTACAAGGCAATTGTGCTGAAAACTGCATGGTACTGGTACATAAATAGGCATGTGGTTCAATGGAATAGAATAGAGGATCCAGAAATGAGCCCTCATGTATATGGTCACCTGATTTTTGACAAAGGAGCCGTAAACATTCAATGGAAAAAGGACAGCCTATTCAACAAATGGTGCTGGTCCAACTGGCACTCAGCATGCAAAAGAATGAAAATAGACCCTTTCTTATCTCCTTGTACAAAGCTCAAGTGTAAGTGGATCAAAGATCTCCACATTAAACCAGATACACTGAAACTATTATATGAGAAAGTAGGGAAAACTTTAGAACATATAGGCACAGAAGAAAATTTTCTGAACAAAACACCAATGGCTAAAGCTCTAAGGTCAAAGATTAACAAATGGGACTTAATGAGATTGCAAAGTTTCTGTAAGACTAAGGACATTGTCAAGAAAACAAAACGGCAGCCAAGAGAATGGGAAAAGATTTTTACCAACTCCACATCAGATAGAGGCCTAATATCCAAGGTATACAAAGAAATCAAAAAGCTAGACACCAGAGAATCCAATAACCCTATTAAAAAATGGGTTACAGAACTAAACAAAATGTTCTCAGTTGAGGAATATCGAATGGCTGAGAAATATCTGAGGAAGTGCTGGACATCCTTAGCCATCAGGGAAATGCAAATCAAAACAAACCTGAGATTCCACCTCACACCAGTCAGATTGGCCAAGATCTAAAACTCAGATGACAACAGATGCTGGTGAGGTTGCGGAAAAAGAGGAACACTTCTCCACTGTTGGTGGGGTTGCAAACTAATACAACCACTCTGGAAATCAGTCTTGGGATACCTCAGAAAATTGGACATAATACTTTTGAAGACCCAGCTATTCCACTTCTGGGCATATACCACAAAGACACCTTAGTACACAACAAAGATATATGCACCACAATGTTCATAGCAGCTCTATTTATAATAGCCAGAAGCTGGAAAGAACCCAGATGCCCTTCAGAAGATGAATGGATACAAAATTGTGGTACATTTACACAATGGAATACTAATCAGCCCCCAGAAAAAATGACTTGACCAAATTCTTAAGAAAATGGCTGCATCTAGTGAATATCATTCTGAGTGAGATAACCCAGTCACAAAAGAACAGACATAATATACAGTCACTGATAGCGGGATGCTAACCCCCAGAGGCTCGCACTGCCCCAGAAACAACTCACCGACTGTATGAAGTCTAATAAATAAAGAAAACAAAACAAAACAAAAAAAGTCTTTACACAACAAGAAAACTTTGACTATTTTCATGTTACATTTTGTTTTGCATGTACTTTGTGGTCATTGTAACTATTGGGTTTTCGATGCATACTGTCAAACCTTTAAAAAGATCAAGTACTGACTATTCATATAGATTTATGTAAAAATTATTTTCAAATCTGTAAAAAAGCACTGACAAAAATGTATTGTATAATTTTACGCAAAAATGCTTGAAATCTGTACATATATCTTTGTTTTGTAAAATAAAGATGTTTAAAAAAAAGTCATCAAACTACTACCACCATCTTACGTGGTATTATGGTGAACTAAGTCTGTGATACTAGGTCATTTATATATGACTTCAGAATTAACTATTTCTTATTCCCTTTGAGGTAAGAGCTGTGTTTTTAAAAATTGTTTTGATATACAATTATTTCTTTCTTACAGCCCTTTGAAACATAATTGTCTTTAATTAAAAATAAAATTCACCCACATGTTTTAAAAAAAAAAGATACCAGATTTTATACAAGTGAGTCTATGTCATTTATTTAATCCCCACTTTATTCTAAACTTCATACTAAAATATTTAACCTATATAAGATTTTATACAGATATAAATACAAGCTACAGCTCTTGTATTAAAGTGTCTTTTGGAAATGTAATCTTTTCTAGCTTTTTTCTGTTCTCAATGTTTAAGGGCCTACACTTTTCTCTTTCCAGTAATTTTTTAGTACTTGTCTAATCTCTCTGTTCTCTATTTCCCTGATCTCTGGGCTTGCATCTCTAGTATGCTTTTTCTTCAAGTGTTGCTTAAATTCTCCTGGGTTTTGGGCTCCTCTAGGACATGACAAAGAATACATCATTGCTATTTTTTTCATGACCAAACTTTTCAAGCCTCCATGGTTAACACTTTATGCTAAATGGTTCTCTGGCTACATTTAATACCTAACAGCTTCCAGGCAATGAAGAAAGCAGGCAATACTTAGAAACCATCTCTTTATATGTTTTCCATTTCAATCTATTTTATGTATGCCTATTTAAATTATAAGTGTTATTTGAAAATGAAATTAAACTATTTTGTAATTATTGATACTGTTTTATATTGCTACTAAGAAGTCACATATTATAGTTTGCATTTTGTTCCTGTGATAAAAATATCATTATTATAGTAAGTTTGGAGTGGAAAGGGTTTATTTTAATCTTATAATTTACAGTTCATCATCAAGGGAATCCAAGGCAGAAACTCAAAGTAGGCACTTAAATTAGAAACCAGAGATAAGGCTCGGCCCATCTGCCACCTGGACCAGCGGAGCCCCAGAGATAAAGGCCTGGTGAGAAGGGGACCAGACTAGCCAGGGGGCAGAGAGATCTCTGCCAAGCACACAAGGAAAGCACGCCTCTGCCCTGCCTAATCCAGGGACCAGGAACCCAACCTTGGGACATCTGTTCACACCCTGCAGCTTTGGGGTGCAGAACAGGGGTCAGAACAACCACCACCTGGACCAGCTGAGATCCAAGGACACAGGCCAGGTACAAGGGAAAGCCGAGAACATATCACTGACAACAAGATGGCAAGAGGAAAGTGAAAGATCATACCCCAGGGAAACCAAGACAACCTGGCAACACTAGAGCCCAGTTCTCCCATCATAGCAAACAGTGGAATGCAAAAAATTCCAGAAAAAGAAGACTCAGACCTGAAATCCTACCTCAAGATGATGATAGAGATGCTTAAACAAGAGCAGGAAGAAAAGAATAAAGAATTAGAAGCTTCTAAAGAAGAAACAAGAAAAACACTCAAAGAACTAGAAGAAAACAGAACCAAAGAGATGAAGGAATGGAAGAAGAAATTTAAAACAGAAATGGACACAATAAAGAAAACATTAAAAGAGACAATCCTAGAAGTAGAAACCTTAAAAAAGAAACCAGGAGTTACAGATGCAAGAATTTACAACAGACTACAAGAGATGGAAAAGAGACTCTCTGGAGCCGAAGACAACATTGAAAACATAGACAAAACAGTCAGAGAAGATGCAAAAACCAGAAAGCTCCTAACCCAAAATGTCCAGAGATCCAGGACACAGTGAGAAGACCAAACCTAAGGATAATAGGAATAGAAGAAGGAGAAGAATATCAACTAAGAGGCACAGTAAATATCTTCAACAAAGTTGTAGAAGAAAACTTTCCTACCCTTAAGAATGAGATGACCACAAGCATAAAAGAAGCCCTCAGAACTCCAAATAGAGTGGACCAGAAAAGAAATTCCTCCCAACACATAATAGTCAAAACACCATGTGCCAAAAGCAAAGAAAAAATAACTAAGAGCAGTAAGGAAAAAAGGTCAGGTAACAAACATATAAAGGCAGACCAATCAGAATCACACCTGATTTCTCAATGGAGACTATGAAAGCTAGAAGAGCCTGGACAGACATCATGCAGACCCTAGGAGAGCACGCACAAGTGCCAGCCCAAGCTGCTATACCCAGCAAAACTATCACCGTAGATGGAGAGATGAAGATATTCCAAGACAAATCTAAATTTACACAATATCTGACCACAAACCCAGCTCTACAATGAATTATAGGTGGAAAACCCAATACAATGAGGGGTAGTACGTCCTAGTAAAAAAAAGGAAACTCCTAAGTAAGAAAACCAAAAGAAGAGACACAGTCACAATTCAACCTACGAAAGTAATAATAGCAGGAACGAGCAACCACTATTCCTTGATATCTATTAACATAAAGGGACTCAACTCCCCAACAAAAAGACATAGGCTATCAGACTGGATACACAAACAAAATCCAGCATTTTGCTGCATACAGGAAACTCATCTAAGAGACAAAGACAGATACTATCTCAGAGTAAAAGGTTGGGAAAAAACTTCCAAGCAAACAGCCCCAAGAAGCAAGCTGGAGTGACTATTCTAATATCGCATAAAGTAAATTTCCAACCAAAATTATCAAAAAAGATAAGGAAGAAAACTTTTTACTCATTACAGGGGATATCTGTCAGGAGGAACTTTCAATCCTTAACATATATGCTCCAAATACAAAAGCACCCACATTCATAAAATAAACCCTAATAAAGCTCAAAATATACATCTCACCACACAATAATAGTTGGAGACTTTAATACCACACTCTCACCAATGGACAGATCATGGAAACAGAAACTGAACAAGGACACTGTAAAACTAGCAGAGACTATGCACCAACTAGAATTAATAGATGTCTACAGAACATACCATCCTAAAACAAAAGAATACACCTTCTTCTCAGCACCTCATGGCACCTTCTCGAAAATTGACCACATAATTGGACACAGAATGAGCCTCAATAGATATAAGGAGATTGAAATACGCCCATGCATCCTTTCAGATCACCATGGACTAAGGCTGCTCTTTAATAACAAGAAAGACAACAAAAAGCCCATATACACATGGAAACTAAACAATGCTCTATTAAACAATAGCATGGTCAAAGCATAAATAGAGAAAGAAATTAAGGATTTAGTAGAATTCAATGAAAATGAAAACAAGACATACCCAAACCTATGGGATGCAATGAAAGCAGTCCTGAGAGGAAAACTCATAGCTCTGAGTGCTTCCAAAAAGACTCTGGAGAGAGCATACACTAGCAACCTGACAGCACAATTGAAAGCTCTAGAACAAAAGGAAACAGATAAACCCAAGAGTAGACGGAAAGAAATAATCAAACTTAAAGCAGAAATAGACCAAATAGAAATTAGAAGAACCAATGAAAGAATCAATAAAACCAAGAGCTGGTTCTTTGAGGAAATTAACAGCATTGATTAACCCTTAACAAGACTAACTAGAGGGCAAAGAGAGAGTATACAAATTAACAAAATCAGAACTGGAAGTGGAGAAATAATGACTGAAACTGAGGAAATTCAAGAAATCATCAGATCCTACTACAAAAGCCTATACTCCACAAAGTTGGAAAATTTGGAGGAAATGGATGAATTCCTAGACAGATACAAGATCCTAAAGTTAAACCAGGACCAGGTAAACCATCTAAATAATCCCATAACACCTAAAGAAATAGAGGCAGTCATGAAAAGCCTCCCAACTAAAAAAAGTCCAGGTCCAGATGGGCTCACTGCAGAATTTTATCAGACATTTATTGCTGAAATAATTCCAATAGTCTCTAAACTATTCCACAAGATAGAATCAGATGAAATACTACCTAGCTCATTTTTTGAGGCTACAATAACCCTCGTTCCTAAACCACACAAAGACCCTACAAGGAAAGAGAACTTCAGATCAATCTCACTTATGAACATTAAAGGAAAAATACTCAACAAAATCCTTGCAAACCAAATCCAAGAACACATCAAAACGATCATTCATCATGACCAAGTAGGCTTCATCCCTGGAATGCAGGGATGGTTTAATATAAGGAAATCCATCAATGTAATCCACCATATAAGCAAACTCAAAGAGCAAAATCCCATAGTCATCTCACTAGATGCTGAGAAAGCATTTGACAAAATTCAACACCCCTTCATGCTAAAAGTCTTGGAAAGAACAGGAATCCAAGGTCCATACTTAAACATAATAAAAGCAATATACAGCAAACCAATAGCCAACATCAAACTTAACAGTAAGAAACTTGAAGCAATCCCACTAAAATCAGGGACTAGACAAGGCTGCCCACTCTCCCCCTACCTATTCAACATAGTACTGGAAGTCCTGGCTGGAGCAAATGGACAGCAAAAGGAAATGAAAGGTATACAGATCAGAAAGGAAGAAGTAAAAACATCACTTTTTGCAGATGACATGATAGTGTACTTAATTGACCCCACATATTCCACCACAGAGCTCCTACTGCTGATAAACAAGTTCAGCAAAGTGGTTGGATATAAAAGTAACAAATCAGTAGCCTTCCTCTATTCAAAGGACAAACATGAGGAGAAAGAAATTAGGGGAAAATACCCTTCACAATAGTCACAAAAAAAAAACTATGAAATACCTTGGTGTTACTCAAACTAAGCAAGTAAAGGACCTGTATGACAAGAACTTCAAACCTCTAAAGAAGGAAATCGAGGAAGATCTCAGAAAATGGAAAGATCTCCCATGCGCAAGGATTGGAAGGATCAACATTCTGAAAATGGCCATCCTACCAAAAGCAATCTACAGATTCAACGCAATCCCCCTCAAAATTTCAACCCAGTTCTTCATTGAGTTGGAGAGAGCAATGTGCAATTTCATATGGAATAACAAAAGAACTAGAATGGCAAAATCCATCCTCAACAACAAGAAAACATCTGCGGGAATTATTATCCCTGACCTCAAGCTATATTACAAGGCAATTGTGCTGAAAACTGCATGGTACTGGTACAGAAATAGGCATGTGGATCAATGGAATAGAATAGAAGACCCAGAAATGAGCCCCCATGTATATGGTCACCTGATTTTTGACCGAGGAGTCTTAAACATTCAATGGGAAAAGGACAGCCTAATTAACAAATGGTGCTGGTCCAACTGGCACTCATCATGCAGAAGAATGAAAATAGACCCTTTCTTATCTCCTTGTATAAAGCTCAAGTGCAAGTGGATCAAAGATCTCCACATTAAACCAGATACACTGAAACTATTAGATGAGAAAGTACGGAAAACCTTAGAACACATAGGCACAGGAGAAAATTTTCTGAACAAAACACCAATGGCTCAAGCTTTAAGGTCAAAGATTAACAAATGGGACTTAATGAGATTGCAAAGTTTCTGTAAGGCTAAGGACACTGTCAAGAAAACAAAACGGCAGCCATCAGAATGGGAAAAGATCTTTACCAACCCCACATCAGATAGAGTCCTAATATCCAAGGTATACAAAGAACTCAAAAAGCTAGACACCAGAGAAACAACCTTATTAAAAAATTGGGTACAGAGATAAAGAAAACGTTCTCAATTGAGGAATATGGAATGGCTGAGAAACATCTAAGGAATTGCTATTCATCCTTAGCCATCGGGGAAATGCAAATCAAAACAACCCTGAGATTCCATCTCACAACAGTCAAATTGACCAAGATCTAAACTCAGATGATAACAGATGCTGGCGAGGTTGTGGAGAAAGAGGAACACTTCTCGACTGTTGGTGGGGTTGTAAACTGATACAACCACTCTGAAAATCAGTCTGGCGATTCCTCAGAAAAATTTCTCAGTACTATCTGAAGACCCAGCTATTCCATTTCTGGGCATATACCCCAGAGACACTCTAATATACAACAAAGATGCATGCACCACAATGTTCATTGCAGCTCTATTTATAATAGTCAGAAGCTGGAAAGACCCCAGATGTCCTTCAGTAGATGAATGGATGCAAAAATTGCGGTACATTTATACAGTGGAGTACTACTCAGCTATCAGAAACAATGACTTAACCAAATTCTTAAGAAAATGGTTGCATGTAGAGAATATCTTCCTGAGTGAGATAACCCAGTCACAAAAGAACAGACATAATATGCATTCACTGAAAATGGGATACTAACCTCAGAAAGCTCGGCCTACCCCAGAAACAACTCACAGACTGAAGTTCAAGAAAAAAAGAAAGAAAGAAAGAAAAAAAAATTATACAAAGCTTCCATGTAATGTATACCATACTATTTTCCTTTGAGTCCAACAATGTATATTTGTCATTTTACAATTTTAGAAACATACACATAATCATGTTTCCATGAACAAACACCTATCATGCTAAGTGGCATAGTTTAAGTATAATTTCTGTCATTTACACAGTTGACACCTTCAATTTCTGAGGTTCTATTTATGGCCACTATCGAGTAGAAATTTGTGCTTAATACTTTTCATTTATTTTGATGTTTGTAAATGCAAAACAGGTTTTTTTCGGCGTCAATTTACCCTTTGTTTTTATTGTTTCTGGGAAATGCAGTGTTTGCTGAAATAAGTACTTTCTCTCCATGTTAAAATAAAATAAAATAAAAATAAAAAATGAAAAAAAAGAAACCACAGATAAATGCTGCTTTCATACTTCTTCTCCCTCTTTGGCTCATGGTCACTTAGCATTCTTCAGTTTAATGGTTTGTCAGCTGAGATATATTAGTAAAGTCAACTAATAATTTTATACACTGTACAATCCCAGCTGAACTAGGGATAACACCTTCCAAAGTAAGCTGCCTTATATATTAATTTGCAATTAAGATTTTTTATTTTCCTATTTTCACTATTTTATAAAAATTTTTTGACATTATAATTAAAACATCTTTCCTTCTGTTTCCTTTCTCCAAACCTTCTATAGTCCCTTCCTTGCTCTCATTCAAATTCAAGGCCACTCTTTCCATTAATTGTTATTGAATGCATATGTGTATATATTCTTAAATGTAACCTGTTCATTTTGTATATTGTTACTAGTATGTGAGTTTTGGGGGTTGGGAACTGTCGCGCGCCCCACGTCCCGCCGGCAAGAACAACGTGTGACAACAGGATTCTTCTGCGAACAACCTTTATTGTACAGTACTCTGAGCAGGGGACCACGTGGAAGAAAAATGCACTGCTTATATATGCCCAGGAGACTCTTGTTGCTACCTGATTGGTGCGCCCTCCAGTATCTCATTAGCATGCCCCAGAGCAGGCTGTTACATCTGTGGTACATGCGCACTACTTCTCTCGGGCTGGGCAACAGCTCTGTTTGCTGAGTCATCGGTGGGAAGCTGGCACCATCTTTGGGTGCGGCACAAACGGCTCCCAACAAGGAACAATAATGACAAATGCTGGTATGACTACGGTGGAAGAGGAGCACTTGTTCATGGGTGTTGGGAATGACAACTGGTACAACCATCAGGATATCAGTGTGTGAGGATGCTGCAAGAAGCTAAGAATCTATCCAGCATGATCTAGGCCACATACTGAAAGGAGTCTGTGTTGTAAGATATTTGGTTACACAGTTAAATCACACACCCGAGATTGTGTTATTAAGGGGAAAAAAAACAACAAACATGTTTTTACTTGGACTGTGGCTCAGTCTTAGAACATACCTTTAATCCATTTGCTCAGTATACAGACACACCCTTAATACACACCTGTAATCCCAAACAATGAAGATAAAGTTACTTTTTAGAAAGAAGCATCCATCCATGTTTGAAAGTGACATCTAATTGAGTGGCAAAGTGCCAACTCAGAGAAAGATTTGACAGAATAGGATATGCCCAACTCTCTTGAGATGAGAGAAGAAAAGGAGCAGTGCCGAGAGAGGAAGGAGACAGCTGTACCAGGACAGTTGTACAGAGACAGGTTTCAGAGAAAGTACAATCTAGATTCAGGTGAAAATAGAATGATACAGGGAATAAGAATGAGCCAGAAACTTAGAAGAGCTTGCCAGAGTTGATTTGAGACCAACCAAAGAAATTCATTGTGAAGCTGAGAGAAGCCAGAGTGAATCAGTCAGCAAGAAAAAAAAATGTGAGGATATTTTGCAGTAAGTTTAAGAGGCTGAAAATATTCTGGGCCATGATAAGGTTTTATGGAAGTTTGAAGCTTTTAGAACTAGGCCTAGGGTAGCTGCTTGTAGGAAGTAAACCTCAGAGATGATAATTACTTTAGGAGACTAAAAAATACTTTTACAACTCTATATCTTATGTCGACAGCTGTTTATCCATGTTCATTCCAGCTGTATTTACAACAAGCAACAAATAGAAACAGCTTAGATGTGTACCAACTGATGAAGAGATAATGAAACTCTGGTCTATTTACACATGGAATATACAGCTATTAAGAAAAATAGAATTACAAATTTTAAGGAAAAAATACAACCAAGTACAATCATTCTGAGTAAGGGTAACCCAACCAGACCCAGAAATATTAAGGTCCTGTATTTTCTTTCATCTGTGAATGCTGATTTTGAATCATTAGTGATATACATTTCATTTGAAATCCCTATAGAGGTCAGGAAAGTAGTCAGAAGCCATAGGAGTTCCTGTTGTAAGAGAGAGTAGACAGTGGCAGAAAAGGTCGCCGGAATTTAGTTAATTGGGAAAGGCTGAATTTGGGTACTGGATGGGAGGGCAGGAGACAAGAAAGGGTACTTGGAAGAATAACCAATGGCCTTCTTATATTTGTTTAAGTTAATTACCTTGTAGCTAGCCCTGCTTTTACTTCTGAGTAATTACCTTGTCCTCCTACCTCTTCAGTTAAAGTTTACCAGGTTGAAGTGTCAAAAACTCTACACTATTCTCAGAGTAATTGAATTTTCTTTCTGAGTTAGGAACATAGGAATGTACCAAATGCAACACGTCAAACTGTGAAGGCAACATGAGGGACACCATCTGTCACAATATTTTTTTCTAGTTAATTTTAAGTGAGTGAAAGATTTGAAATATTCTTTATCAGTCCTTGCATTTTTCAAGAGAAAATCTATTAAAGTAATAGCAGTGTTTTGCCATACCCTTGTCTGTCTCCCTAACTCATCAGCATTAAATGAGACTATGAATCATCTAGGAATTAAAGGATGTTTGGGAAAAGAAGGATAATTGAAAAGGATTCTTTGCTGACTGTTTTACTTTCCTGTTAATATTATACTGAATAACCAAAAGTTAATGACTAACACATATTTGTATGACAGTTCAAATAAGTCTTATTAGGTGTCTGTAGTGGTGCTTTTTTTTTTAATTTAAATTTCATTGGATATTCTCTGTATTTACATTTCAAATGTTATACTCTTTCCCCCAACTCCCTTTCCTCTTCCCCCTCAATTTGCTTCCATAAAGGTACTCTGTCTGCCAATCACCCTCTCAACCTCAGTGCCTTGGCTGGTTAATGATATTGTTCTTCCCATAAGGTTGCTTTTCTTTTGTAGAGAAACTATCTTGTACTAGTCATGTCAAAACTGTAGCATGTGTACTTCATGAATAATAGGGCAGCTTTTTTTTTATTGAAAAAGAACATTGCCGGCCCACAGGTTTTTGGATGCTTGGAAAGCTGCAGGAACTTTCTCCATCCTAAGTGGTAGGGTGAGACAACTTCTGCCCACTGTCTACCCTGAGAGAGGCTGCCCAGAACTTTCCAGCCCTACAAAAGATAATAAATGGAAAAATCCACCACAGAGAAAAAAAAATTCACCCTAGGAAAATCAAGAAACTAATCCTCTTACAACAAACACCAAAAAAGAAAAGCAAACTAATATAACTCTACCTCTAACAACAAAATAGAAGAAAACAACAATCACTATTCCTTAATAACCCTTAACATCAGTAGACTCAATTCTCCAATAAAAAGACATAGACTATGGGACTAGAAACATAATCAGGATTCAGCATTTTGTGGCTTTCAGGAAACTCATCTCAGCAACAAAGGCAGGCACTACCTCAGTGTAAAAGATTGGGGAAAAAACTTTCCAAGCATATCTATGCTCCAAATACAAGAGCACTCACACTCATAAAAAATTAAAATTAAAAATATTAAAAACAATAACAGTAACAAATATTTCTACTAAAGCTCAGAGCATATATTACAGCAAACACTCTAATAGTAGGAGACTTCAATACTCCACTCCCATCAATGGACAGGACATGAATGCAGAAACTGAACAGAGATACAGTGAAACTAGCAGAAGTTATGAACCAAATGGATTTAACAGACATCTATAGAATATTTCATATTAAAACAAAAGAATATGCCTCCTTCTCAGCACCTCATGGCACCATCTCCAAAACTGACCTTTTTCCTCATGAACATTGATGCAAAAATACTCAATAAAAATTTTACAAACTGAATCCAAGCACACATCAAAATGATCATTCATCATGATCAAGTAGTCTTCATCCCAGGCATGCAAGGATGGTTCAATATAGGAAAATCTATGAAAGTCATCCTCTATATAAAGGAACTTAAAGAAAAGAACCACATGATCATCTCATTAGATGCTGAGAAAGCATTTGACAAAATTCACACCCCTTCATGTAAAAAGTCTTGGGAAAATCAGGTATTCAAAGCTCATATTTAAACATAGTAAAAGCAATATACAGCAAACCAGTAGCCAACATCAAACTAAATGGTGAGAAACTTGAAGCAATCCCATTCAAATCAGGGACTAGACAAGTCTATTCACTCTTTCCCTACCTATTCAATATAGTACTGAAAGTATGCGCCAGAGAAATAGGACAACAAAAAGAATTCAAAGGGAAACAAATCGGAAAGGAAGAAGTCAAAATATCACTTTTCAGATAATATGATAGTATACTTAAGTGACCCCAAAAATTCAACCAGAGAACATTTACAGCTGATAAACACCTTCATAAAAGTGGCTGGATATAAAATTAACTCAATCAAATCAGTGGCCTTCTTCTAATCAAAAGACAAAGAGGCTGAAAAAGAAATTAGAGAATCAACATGCTTTATAATAGTCACAAGGAATATAAAATACCTTGGTGTGACCTTTATCAAGTAAGTGAAAGATATGTATGACAACAACTTCCAGTCTCTTAAGAAGGAAATTGAAGAAGATCTCAGAATATGGAAAAATCTCCCATGCTCATGGTTTGGAAGAATCAACATTGTAAAAATGGCTATCTTGCCTAAGGCAATCTACAAAGTCAATGCAATCCCCATCAAAATTCTAACTCAATTCTTCATAGAGTTAGAAAGAAAAATTTGCAAATTAATTTGGAATAATTAAAAAACCCAGGATAGCAAAAACATTTTAACAATTAAAAAACAAACAAACAAACAAACAACAACAAAAAACTTCTGGGAGAATAACCATCTCTGACCTCAAGCTGTATTACAGATCAATTATCATAAAAACTGCCTGGTATTGGTACAGAGACACGCAGGTAGATCAATGGAACAGAATTGAAGACCCAGAAATGAATTCACACACCTATGGTCACTTGATCTTTGAAAAAGGAACTAAAAAGTTTTAATGGAAAAAGAACAACCTCTTCCACAAATGGTGCTGGTTCAACTGGCAGTCAGCATGTAGAAGAAGGCAAATCAATCCTTTCTTATCTCCTTTTTACAAAGCTCAAGTCCAAGTGGATCAAAGACCTCCACATAAAACCAGGTGCACTGAAACTAATAGAACAGAAAGTGGGGAAGAGCTTAGAACACATAGGAATAGGAGAAAATATCTTGAACAGAACACTAATGGCTTACACTCTAAGATCAAGAATTGACAAATGAGATCTTATGAATTTGCAAAGCTTCTTTAAGGCCAAGGACACTGTCAAAAGGAGAAACTGACAACCAACAGACTTGAAAAAGATCTTTTCCAATCCTACATCTGATAGAGGGCTAGTATCCAATTTATACAAAGGACTCAAGAAGTTAAATTCTAGAGAATCAAATAATTTTATTTAAAAACTGGGTACAGATCTACACAGACTTCTCAGTTGAGGAATATGGAATGGCTGAGGAGCACCTAAAAAAATGCTCAACATCCCTAGTAATCAGGGAACTGCAAATCAAAACACCTTTAAGATTCCATGTCAGACCAGTCAGAATGGCTAAGGTCAAAAACTCCAGTGACAGCAGATGATGGAAAAGATGTGAAGAAAGAGGAACACTCCTCCACTGTTGGTGGTATTGTAAACTGGCATGCCCACTCTAGAAATCTGTCTGACGGTTCCTCAGAAAATTGGACATAGTACTACCTGAGGACCCCACTATACCACTCCTGGGCATATACTCAAAAGTAGCTCCAACATCTAACAAAAACACATGCTCAACAATGCTGATGGCAGCCTTATTTATAATAGCCAGAAGCTGGAAAGAACCCAGATGTCCTTCAAGAGAGGAATGGATTCAGAAATTGTGGTATATATACACAATGATATACTACTCAGTCCTTCTTAGAAGGGAGAACAAAACAGGGAGGAAATACAAGGTCAAATAGAAGAACAGGGATTGAAGAAAAAAAAAATCTATAGAGAATGGCTCACCTGGAGAACCACCCCATATGCAGCCACCAAACCCAAGCACTATTGCTGATGCCATGAAGTGTTTATTGGCAGGAACCAGATATGGATGTCTCCTCAGAGTCTCTCCCCGAGTCATACAGATACAGATGAGGATGGTTGCAGCTAAATATTAGACTGAACACGGAGACCCCAGTGAAAGAGCTTGAGAAAGGACTGAAAGAGCTGAAAGGTTTGCAACCTCATGGGAAGAACATCATCAACCAACCAAGGCACTGAGGTAAAGAGGGTGATTGGGAGAGGGAGAATCTTCATGGAAACAAGTTGAGGGGGAGAAGGGAGGGGAGTGGGTGGGTCAAGGGTATAATATTTGAAATGTAAATGCAGAGAATATACAATAAAATTGAAAAAATTAAAAAAAAATTGATTGT
This sequence comes from Micromys minutus, assembly GCF_963924665.1. NCBI lineage: Eukaryota > Metazoa > Chordata > Mammalia > Rodentia > Muridae > Micromys > Micromys minutus. The sequence goes on along the minus strand of NC_137970.1, from coordinate 121,506,927 downwards.
ATTTTGCAATACATCCTAATTACATTTTCTCCTTTATTTAATTTCTCTTTTTTTCTTAGTAGTAAAGAATACCATACTTAGGATTAAATGGAAGAAATAAGGCTATAGAAAGTGAAGACAAGAAATATTTATAAAGAGGGCTTTCAGTGTCAAATTAGTGTTGGCATGGAATTGAATACATGGTCCTAGGGAGAAAGCGGTTTTGGCCTTGGGTGAGAAGCTGGGCCAGTCATGAAAGATGTCTGATAGATTGTATCAGATTTGCTTTTTATGAAGGACATGAGTCACCTCACTGTGCTGGGACTTGATTTTGCAGAGTGAGTAGAAGGAGAGTCTGCCAATTCTTCATGCTAGGGATGACCACAGAGTAAGATCACGATTTTTAGCTTGGAAATCAGAGAGCATTTACAACAGTTTCTGAAATGGTTCTCCATATACTTATGCCATTTTGTACTGCATAATTATGGAAGTGGCACTTTCAGTGCTGCTAATCTTAAATCAAAGTATTGATCAGCTCTGAAAAACACTTACCAGTCTCTGTGTCCTGCTACCAGATATCCTGCTAATACTTAGTTCTTAATGTAAAAATAAGAAACATGTCCATTTCATTAGTAGGCTCTTTTCTTTATTAAGTAGCAAAGTTATCCATATACAAGGAATTGTACAAAAAATGCCATTCTGATGTATTATCAGTTAACATTTGATTTCACCTTTTTTATTTACCTGTCTACTCAGACTTACATAAAATCATTCTTTAGTGAATAAAATATGAGGACAACTTTGGACAAACAAAATTTAGTATCCTATGGGACCTCTCATCCTTTTGATACCATAAATCCTGCTACCCAAAGTTAACATGGCCTTATATACTATGCCCTTATTTTTAAACTTAAAAAATATTTGAAACAATTTTACATTTTTTGAGATAATATAATTTTGTTCCTTTTTTTCTCCATCCAATTTCTCCCAACTCTCTTTCAAATTTATAAGCTCTTTTCTCACTAATTGTTATTACAAGTATATAATATGCATTTTGTATATACAGTGTATTTCAAAATAACACCTACACAGTCTGTATTACTTCTATGTGTGTTTACAAGGCTGACCACTTGACTCTGGACAACCAGCTAATATGTTCTTCCCTGGAGAATACCATCTCTTTTGTTTTCAGCTTTATTCAGTTGTCTATACTTCTTTGTGTATGCTTTAGCCCTTCTGAGTTTTTTTTTTTCTTTTTCCTTTAGGTCTGACATGTTTGTTAGTGTCTTCCTTGTTCAGCTCACATATGAGTGATCATGCTAGTGACACCTTGTAACTTCTTATGTTATAAGGAGATAGTCCCACAGCAAACTCCCTGATTCTCTGGGTCTTATAATCTTTCTGCCTCTGTCTTCCTCAATTTTCCCGGAGCTTTAGGTGTTACCGCTCTAGTTGCCAGCATGATCCTGGGAAACTGGAGCCTAAATATGAGGCATGGTAAAGTCTCACACAATCACTAATTTTATTCAGAACATCAGACAATATATATTCTGATGTTTAAGCAAGATCAAATGAGCAAAATTCACACCTGTGTTTGGAAACGTCTTTGAATATCAAAAGTTAGCAGGGATGTGAGATATGAAACCTCCTCTTATTTGGTACAGCTGGGAGGGACAAGAAAGCACATTCTAGGAAAAACCCATGTTATGGAGAAACAGAGGTTCCAAGATGTTTGCCTGTGTCCTTGGATTTTCTTCACAAGCTCCTAGAATTCTCCTCACAATAGCTTCGTGCATGAACCATGTTTTGATCCTCAGACACAGGAGTTGTTTTTGTAGATGTATCCATTGGGACTGAGTTCTGTAACTCTGCATTTTGACTGGTTGTATTTTTCTGTAGTGGTCTTCATCTATTGCAAAGAGAAGTTTCTCTGACTACATTCGTCTGTGGGTATAAAAACAGATTAATCTTATAAACTTTACCTCAAGAAACAATTGATTGTAAATATATTTTGATCAGTTTATACCTTTTATATGAAATAAAAAATATTTAGGAACATGAAAAATCATGTATACTTAAGAACATTGGTGTAACCAGAAATCAAGTGAAGAAAACATAAGCACTGAGAATACCAAGTGCCTCCTCACAGGCACTCACCAGATTAGCTTCTTCATGAGGTGCTTCTTTATAGGCTTGGCCCATTTTTCCTCACTTACTTTTGGATTATTCATATTATGGAATGAATTCCTTGCTGAATATATGTTTTGAAAATATCTTCTAACATTTGGTAGTTTTTCTATGTGCTTTGTTGAATTGACATTTAAAATTTTAAGGTTGTTTTATATAAAAGTTTTATGCTAAACTTGAATGAAAAAAATCATCCATTGATTTATATTTCATGCCATTTGTTTCTCATTTGAAAAAGTTCCACATGAGAATCTTTCCATTGCGATACTTTTATGCTTTTGCTTTTTTCTTGGGCCTAGTATCCAACTTCATGTCAGTAGATAAGAGTGAGTTAGAAATTTAATTTTATCTTTTTATATGTTTGCTCAGTTGCTTCAGTATAATTTACTGAAAAGTGCATCATTCCCCATTTTATGAATAATGCTGTTGTCCATGCATCTCTACATGCGTTTTACACATTTACTGCATCATTGTATTTAGTAGTGGATTTCTTTTCACTTTGTTCTTTTCAAGAGTATATGTATTACTGGCTTACCAGATTTCCATATAATTTTTTAGAATTAGCTTATCAAAATCACAAACATACCCAGAATTTCAACTTCAAGTGTTCACTTCAAAGGAAGGCTTTTGGATTATGTAGTTAATTTATATTTAGTAACATTTTTATTTTGTAGATTAAAAAGCAAATTCATGGTGTGAAACAACAATTTTATTTAAAAGTAGAAGGATTTTTAATGGAATAATGACTGAGAACAGTGTAGAAAATTTTGTTTTGAATCATTCCTATGTTTTATTTTGAGTAGTTTTGATGATGTCCTTACATAAATTTATAAGCCTAATTTTTAGTAGATGGAAAACACCGATTTTTCTGAGAAGGGAATCAACTCAATGACTAGGTGACGGCTCTGTGTTTGGTTGTGTAACATGAATCATTCTGTGTTTTTCACTGCATATTGTGGTAGCTAATTCATGTTTCTTAGCTAAGTGGTTACTAAAAATGACTTTAGTAGTTAAGTGAATCTTAAAATATATATCCATATATTGAGGAGTTAATTAGTTTGTAACTTTTTATGAGATTATAAGATAAAAAAGAAATTGTAAACAATTTCTATTAAGATGTAGAATAACCATGTAATTATTTATGATTATAATTATACAGTACATATTTTCTATATGATTTGTAGATGCAAGAAAATTCAGAAATAGTATGATAACAAATTGCCAAGAATGTCTTCTTGAGAGAACTGTGTCAGTCAGCCAGATCAACACTAACTCTATGGCAGGCTGGAAATTGGAAGTTTGGGAGACTAGGGCTAAGTTTCTGTTTCCCAGCACTGGAAAAGTTGGAAATAAGTCAATTCCAGAAAGAAAAAAAAAAAAAAAACACTCCTCAATTCAGCCAGTCTGGAAGCTACCCTAGTATTCAACTGTTGGAAGCCATGCCCACCCCCATCAGCTATAGCTTAGCTGAACTGCGGGCTCTTACTTGTACTCTAGACTTTGGGAATAGGACACGCCCTCCATTCAAATTAAGATAGGCCCAGTCCCAAATTGATCCACAATTGTGTTCCTATCTTTTTTATGGCTAGAGGTTCCAGACTCACCCCAGGAGGTATCGCCTCCACCAAGCAGCTAAGGGATTTTTGCATACTGGCTTTGTAAGTGTTTACCTTAAGAGCTGGATTTCAGAGAGAGAGAGAGAGAGAGAGTAAAGCAGAATTCTGGTAACAGGGGTAATGGAGTCATGTCTTTCTTTTAAATCCTCCTGCCTTTACCTGATTCTGAATAGCTGTTTGCTGTGTAGGCGCCGCATCTAACCTGAGCTAACATCACAGACACCAATAAGTAGAAGCTGCCCCTCCACCTTGCTTGAGACAGGTATTAGCAAAAGTCCTCAAAATTCACCAGAGCCCAAACCAATCGCAAAGGCACGTTTTACTCTTGGAGAAAGAATCAACCGATCAAGGAAAAGAAAGGTAAATGTCATCCACTCCTACCCGAATTAGCTTTAAATCGACTCTGCCATGTCTACATGTCTGTTTTCCATCCCAAATTATGGTAGACCTTGCATGTACATTCTCTGTAGAATAAACTCTTTTGGTTGATGCATACTATTTGAGTCGGGGGCATCATTCTGCACAAATCATGGGCTCTTCCAATGAAAAACCAAAGGTTGGAGTGTTGAGATGAGCAGATTGAGGCTCAGGAGCCAATATTTAATCTGGTTTTTTTTTTTTTTCTTTTCCTTTTTAGTTTTCACTCAACTCACTTTTTCTGTGTGACATGAAAAAGGGAGATCCCCTAACTCCTAGGCCTCTCATACATTTTTAAACTTTCATAGAAGACTTGATAAATGAATCAATGTATCTTGGTCATATTCAACTTCCACTACGTCCTACAGCTCTCCTTGGGTACCTGTCATGTCTCCCTCACAACTTCATGTTCTCCATATTTATCTGTCTGCCTGTTTGCCCACTGAGTATAATTAGTGCTGCCCATATGGACATGCATGTGGAGTCATCCATACTTCCAAGAGAAAGGTGATTCTTTCTCCTCCAGCAGTTATCAACTAGGGGTAGGGCCTTGGGAAACTCTTCCCTCCATGCTGACTCTTAATTGGCTAGATCTATGCAAGTCCTATGCAGGTAAACAGCTATGTGATGTTCAGAGGACATCCTGTCATAGCACTTACCTTTCTCACTGGTGTTTACCTCTTGCCAAGCCTCTCTTTATGATCTCCCCTGAGGCTTGGGGGTGGTGTGGCTGTAGTAGTTCCATGTATGCCCTAGTGAGTGGTCATGGTCATTTTCTCAGCTCTTTGAATGGTAATGTGTCTCTGATCAAGTACTATCCACTGCAGAAAGAAACTTCCCTGCCAAGGTAAAGAGCAGCCCAAACATATAGAAAAAAAAAAAAAAAAACATGAACATTTAAAAGGATATTTGAGAGCATAACCATTTAAAAAATAGGTTCTCCCTTAGAGCCTATGACGTTCATAGATACCTTTTTTAACTATATTATAGTGCCAGGAATGAATTTCTTCCAGCAGAGCAGCCGTGAAGTGCTACTGCACCAGGCTCAGATGAACCAATAATCACAATAGTTTGTCAAACAGATGACAATGAACTTACACTGAAAGCTTCTAGCAGGTATAGATTAAAGAGGTTTCTGTTGCACAATGTAAGACATCTTCTTGGCTTCTTGGATAAATGAATCTTTATGTTAGGGCATTTCCTTTAATGTTTGAATCACAGATGCTAAAGATTCTCTCTAATGTTCATTTGCATAAAATTAGCCCACATCATTACATGTAGTACTGGCTATCATAAAAAAGATTTCCATAGATGTATAACATGTATTTTCACTATGCTCCTGGACTGTCTACCTCATTTTTCTCACCTCTTTCCTCATGTTAATTCCTTTCACTCCTGTAGACAGTATTTCTACTTTCATGGGATTTTACCTATATATATGATTTTATATTATATATAATATGTATAATATAGGGTCTGCAAATTAGAGAAAACGAGTCTCACTAGACTTACTCATTAAGATCATTTCTAACTACATTAATTTTTCCAGAAAATGAAATAATTTTATTTTCTTTATGGCTATATAAAACTCTAATGTATATGTACATATATTTTTTTCTGTTTCTGTACACTCATGCTGGTTCCATAACTTCCTTTTTGTGTATGGTTCTGTGATAAGCATGCATGCATTTCTGTAATGTGTTGACTTAGATCTCTTTGGGTAAATATTCTGGAGTAGTATAGCTGAGTCATAATGTTATTTTGATTTTTTCATGTTCTGGGCAATATCCAGACCCCTTCAAAGGGCCTGGGCTAATTTGCATTCCCATCATCAGCATACAAGGATTCCATTTTGTCTACCTTCTCATCAACATGCATTGTCATTTTTCCTGTTAATGAATGCCATTCTGAATGGGATAAGATAGAAACTTAATGTTACCTTGACACACATTTTCCCAGTGGCTAGTGGCGTTGAACATTTTATCATAATATATAGAATTTTGGTGAAATTTTAGAATGAGGTTGAGCAACTGTAGGTTATTTGAGGAAAACTGGGACATTTGCCATTCCAATACATCAACCTTTCCCAATCAACCACATACCACAAAATGTCCCACAACTATTTAACAAAAGAAACTATGAAAAATAAGCTTGCTATTTATGGATGAATATAGAATGATACTGCTTCTTTGTAGGCTGATTATAATGTATATTTAAAACAGTTTATTTTGAACTAGCAAAATAAGGAAGGTAAGGAAACATTAAAGCTTTTTCCTATGTATATCTTCCATCATATGCCCTATGGCCAGTCTCCTTTGTTCATTATGTTACTGTTCCAATAGGTAACAAGCAAAAATTCCAGTTGAAAATATAATCTTAGTTAAGGTAGTTTTAATTCTGAAACCAGGCCATATTTAATATTCCCTATAAATTGATTTTGACTTTTTATATAAACACATCTAAACTATTACTAGAGCAAACATATGCCTCATTAAGGTTTTGTTACTAATTAATAATTTATTTACTAAGTAGTTATTATTTAGGTCATTGAATACACTAAAAAGTAGGGCTTCATAATGAAATTTAAGTTTAATGAAAATTAATATAAGTACACATGTAAAACAATATAGTCAACAATCCAATAACTGAGATATTTTCTTTCCTTTTAATTACAATTGAAATATAATACAATAGTTAAATTAGAAAAGTTACATGCATAATTTGAAATTAAATGAGGCATGTTTAAGTAAAATGGGTGCATTTTTTAGTATTATTGTGATTTTTTTTAATCACTATTGATCTGTAATACAGCTTGAGGATAGGAATGGTCATCCTGTAGAAGTTTTTATATTGCTGAGAATAGTTTTCACTATTCTGGTTTTTTTGTTATTCCAAAAAAATGGAAATTGGTCTTTCTAATTCTATGAAAAAATGAGTTGGATGGGGATTGCATTGAATCTGTAGATGGCTATTGGCAAGATGGCCATTTTTACTGTATTAATCCTTCCAATCCATGAGCATTGGAGATCTTTCTACCTTCTGGGATCTTCAATTTCTTTCTTCAGAGACTTGAGGTTCTTTGTCATACAGATTCTTCACTTGCTTGGTTAGGGTCACACCAAGAAATTTTATATTATTTGTGACTATTGTGAAGGTTGTACTTTTCCTAATTTCTTTGTCAGCCTGTTTACATAGAGGAAGACTACTGGTTTGTTAGAGTTAATTTTGTATCTAGCCACTTTGCTGCAGTTGTTTTTCAGCTGTAGGAATTCTCTGGTTAAATTTTTGGGGTCACTTAAGTATACTATCATATCATCTGCAAGTTAGTGATATTTTAACTTCTTCCTTTCCAATTTGTATCGCTTTGACTTCCTTTTGTTGTCTAATTGCTCTTGTTAGGACTTCCAGTACTATATTGAATAGGTAGGGGAGAGTGGGCAGCCTTGTCTAGTGCCTGATTTTAGTGGGGCTGCTTCAAGTTTCTCTCCAGTTAGTTTGATGTTGGCTACTGGTTTGTTGTATATTGTTTTTACTATGTTTAGGTACTGGCTATGAATTCCTGGTTTTTCCAAGACTTTTAACACAAAGGAGTGTTAAATTTTGTAAAATGCTTTCTCAGCATCTAAAGAGATGATCATGTAGTTCTTTTCTTTGAGTTTGTTTATATAGTAGATTGCATTGATGGATTTCTGTATATTGAAACATCCTGCATCTCTGGGATGAAGCCTACTTGATCATGGTGGATGATCATATATATTAATGAGTTCTTGGATTCAGATTGCAAGAATCTTATTGAATATTTTTGCTTCAATGTTCATGAGAAAATTTGGTTTGAATTTCTCTTTCTTTGTAGGGTTTTTGTGTGGTTTAGGTATGAGCATAAATGTAGCGTTGAAGAATGAATTGGGTAATGTTTCTTCTGTTTCTATTTTGTGGAATAGTTTGGGTGGTATTAGTATTAGTTCTTCGATGAAGGTGTGATGGAATTCTGCACTAAACCCATCTAGTCCTAGGCTTTTTTTTTTTTTTTTTTTTTTTGTTTGGGTAACTGTTGATGATTGCTTTTATGTTTTTAGGGGTTATGGGGCTGTTTAGATGGTTTATCTATTTATTTTTGGTACCTGGTATCTGTCTAGAAAACTGTTCATTTCGTCTAGATTTTCCAGTTTTGTTGAATATAGGCTTTGTTAATTTAAATACTCTTTGCCCTTGTATTAGTATGGCTAAGGGTTTATCAATCTTGTTGATTTTATCAAAGAACCAGTTCCTGGTTTTATTGATTTTTTTTTGTTGTATAGTTCTTTTTGTTTCTATTTGGTTGATTTCAGTTCTGAGTTTGATTATTTCCTGCCATCTACTCCTCTTGAATGTATCTGCTTTTTTTTTTTTTTTTTTTTTTTTTTGTTCTAGGTCTTTCAGGTGTGCTGTAAAGTTGTTAGTGTATGCTCTCTCCAGTTTCTTTTTGGAGGAGATCAGAGCCATGAGTTTTCCTTTTAGCACTCCTTTCATTGTATTCCATAAGTTTGGTTATGTTGTGCCTTCATTTTCATTAAATTCTAAAAAGTCTTTGATTTCTTTCTTTACTTCTTCTTTGACCAACTATCGTTGAGTAGAGCATTGTTTAGCTTCCATGTGTATGTGGACTTTTTGTTGTTTTTGTTGTTACTGAAGACCAGTCTTTTTCCATGGTGATCTGATAGAATACATGGGACTATTTTGGTCTTCTTGTATCTGTTGAGGCCTGTTTTGTTGCCTACTATATGATCAGTTTTGGAGAAGGTTCTGTGAGGTGCCGAGAAGAAGGTATATTCTTTTGTCTTAATATGAAATATTCTATAGATGTCTGTTTAATCCATTTGGTTCATAACTTCTGTAAGTTTCACTGTATCTCTGGTCACTTTCTGCTTCCATGATCTGTCCATTGATGAGAGTGGGGTGTTGAAGTCTCCCACTATTATTGTGTGGTGAAATATATGCTTTGTTGTTTAGTCAATTTTCTTTTATGAATGTGGGTGCCCTTGTATTTGGAGAATAGATATTCAGAATTGATATATTTTTCCTTTGATGAGTAAAAAGTGTCCTTCCTTGTCTCTCTCTTTTTTTTTTTTTTTTGATGAGTTTTCTTTGAAAATATCTTTTATTTGATATTAGGATGACTACTTCAGATTGTTTCTTGGGACCATTTGCTTGGAAAGTTTTTTTTTTTTTTTTCTCAACCGTTTACTCTGAGGTAGTGCTTGTCTTTGTTGCTGAGATGAGCTTCCTGTATGCAGCAAAATGCTGGGTCCGGTTTATGTATCCAATCAGATAGTCTATGTCTTTTTATTGGAGAATTGAGTCCATTGCTGTTAAAAGATATTAAGGAATAGTGATTGTTGTTTCCTGCTATTTTTGTTGTTAGAGGTAGATTTATAGTTGTGTGCTTTTCTTCTTGGGGTTTGTTGCAAAAACATTATTTTCATGATTGTTCCCGGATGAATTTTCTGTCTTTGTGGTGGGCTTTTTTATTTATTATCCTTTGTAGGGATGGATTTGTTGACAGATATTGTATAAATTTGCTTCTGTTCTGGAATATCTTAGTTTCTCCGTCTATGGAAACTGAGAGTTTTGCTGGATATAGTAACCTGTACTGATATTTGTGTTCTCTTAAGGTCTGTATGATGTCAGTCCAGGATCTTCTAGCTTTCATAGTTTGTTGAAAAGTCTGGTGTAATTGTGATTGGTCTGCTTTTATATGTTACCTGCCCTTTTCCCCCCCTTACTGCTTTTAGTATTCTTTCTTTGTTGGAACATTTATTGTTTGGACTATTATGTATTGGGAAGAATTTCTTTTCTGGTCTAGTCCATTTGGGGTTCTGTAGGCTTTTTGTATGTTTATGGTTATCTGTTTCTTTAGGTTCGGGAAGTTTTCTTCTGTAATTTATTAAAGATATTTAGTGAGCTTTTTAGTTGGGAGTCTTCGCTCTCTACTACACCTATTATCCTAGGTTTGTTCTTATTGTTTCCTGGTGTTTCTGGATGTTTTGGGTTGGGAGATTTTTGTTTTTTTGCATTTTCTCTGACTTTTGTGTTAATGTTGTCTTCTGCCCATAAGCTTTTCTCTTTTCCTTCTTGTATTCTCTTGGTGATGCTTGTATCTATGACTCCCTATCACTTTCCTAGGTTTTCTTTCTCCTTTTTGATTTCTTTATTGTTTCTATTTTCATTTTTAGATCCTGGATGGTTTTGTTCAATTCCTTCACTTGGTTGCTTGTGTTTTTCTGGAGTTTTGTGTGTGATTTTGTGTTTTGTGTGTTTGTATGTGTGTGTTTCTGGTATAAGGGCTTCTACTTATTTACCTCTGTTGTTCTCTTATATTTTGTTAAGGGAGTTCTTTTCTTTTTTTCTTCTCAAGGCCCTCCATTATCAACATGAGGTATGATTGTAAGTCAAAATTTTGTTCTTCTGGTGTTTTGGGATATCCACCACTTGCTGTGGTGAGAGGACCGGGATTGGATGTTGGCAGGTTGTCTTTGTTTCTATTGCTTAGCTTCTTGCACTTGTCTCTTGCCATCTTGTTATCAGTGATGCTAGTTGATCTTGTTGTCTCTGACCCAAACTTGTCTTTCCTGTGGGCCCATGGCCTTAGGAGGGAAAGTGCTACTGAGTACTCAGCTCTCTGCAGGCTGGCTGTGAGTCATGACTGAGGTGGACTGGTTCTAGCTATGGGCTCTGATGAAGACTGGCTGTGTTTTTTCTCAGGCAGTACCATGATACTTGCTCTGTAATAGTTCGCAGAGGTCTCTGCCCAGATAGTCAGTGTAGAGAAAGGAGACTCATGGGGGAGCGTGCTCCTGTGTGCTCAGCTCTCTGTGCAGGCTGTGAGTTCCTGTGTCGGTGAGCTGGCTCTAGCTCTGGGCATAGGTATTTTTTTTTATTTTGTCTATCACATATAATTCATTTTGTTTCACTTTTTCCATATAGCATTTGCAGTAATGTTGTAAATCTTCAACAATCATATCCTTTTTCATTTTTATTGATATCAGATTCTTTCCTCATATAAATTCATCCTGACCACAGTATCTTTTCTCTCTATCCCCACCACCTCCATTTCCTCCTAAGAAAAGAGCACATCTCAAAGAAGAGACTGCCAGTCAGGACAAAAGAAGATACAATAAGACAAGGCAAAAGCCCTCATATAGAGGCTGAGCAGGGCAACTCAAAAGCAGGAACATGGTTCTGAGATAGATCCTCTCACACTGTTTGGAGTCCTACAAAACCACCAAGCTAACAGTTACAACATATATACAAGAGGGCCTAGTGCGGACCCCTGCAGACCTGTGCTTACCTCTTCAGTCTGTGAGCCCATATGAGCCCTGCTTGGTTGATTTGAAAGACCCTCGTCCAGAAGACCTTTATCTGAGGGGACCCCAGGACCCAAAAATCAGCTGAGACCACTGGCTGCAATCAGCATGAGGGTTTATTTGATCAAAGCACACAGGTACCTGCAGGCACACAGTCTCTCGGAGGACTTGCGCGCCGGACAAAGGGGCAGTCCCCTTTTTATAGGGCTTGGGGGGCAGAAGCAAGGTACAGAAGCAGAAGCATAGCAACAGGGTTCTAATTGGTTAGTTTAAATGTGGCCAGGGAGTGAGTCCAAGGACATGGCTCCAAGGACACAGCTCCGGGGCTGCGGCTTTCCCGAGGATAGCTGCTTTGGGCTCTTCTGAGAGCAGCTGCCTTATAGGGCTCTTCTGAGAGCAGTTGCCTTGGGCTTATTTGGGTGCTTTCTGTTCTCTGTCTGTTGCAAGCTGGCCGCCCACCGACTTGTTTGGCCACCTGGGTCCCTGCCCTGTCCTGCCCTGTGTGTGCACAGCCTTGCAGAAATGGCATTATTGCTGCTAAGCGGGGGTCTTTCAGATTCTGTGTGTCATGTTCTCCTGGTGTTCTCTATCCCCTCTGATTCCTTGAATCTTTCCCATTCTTCTGTCCCCTAACCTAAGGGGAGGGAGAAAGTGAGCCCATGCCCTATCCTATCTAGATGGCTAAGAACAGAGATTGAATAGACCAGGGTTCTATTGTTAAACCAAACACAACCGGAAAAAAAATCAATGAAAAGATTCTTAATGACTTTCTTCCACACTCAGATCATGATTTGTTCACTCATTAACAAAAAGGCTTCCTCTGGCAGCAGATGGGAGTGGATATAAAGGCCCACAACCAGTTGTTGTTTTCTGAGCTGTGAACTACATTTTATTTTGGAAAATATTTTCTGCTGCTTTAAGCTGTTCATTCCTTTCAGATACACAGCTTGATTGCTATTTAACCAAGTATTTTTTAAATATCTTTCAGGAATAGTTTGAGTTTTTTTTCCCATAATTACTTTATATTTCCTCTTAAATAATTAGCAGTTAACTGATACCCTATTTTTTTTATTTCTAGTCCATAGAAAAATATTTGTTTGGTATACTCTCTTCATATATATGAAACATGCTGTTTGGAGTGTGGGGGATGGGTGCTGCCACCTTCCCTAAAAGCTTAGTGTTATTTCATTCATCAAAGTTTATCTTTTTCTTTCTGAATACTTATTTGTATGTTATTGTTTTCAGCTTTATAATTTTGTCGTTCAGTGACCAGTTCTCATCAACACAGACTATCTACATATTTTAATAGTAGAGTCATAGGTTACTGAAATATATAGCTCATTTGGAAAATCCTGAACCTCATAGTTTTGGACAAAGGACAAATGCATACGGATAACTAATAGAAAACCCCCCACTTCTCTGGCCCAGACAGCACAGCTTTGTTGGGGGCTGGTATCAAAGTGTACAACTAGAATTCCTACCTGTACTTCCTAAAGCACGCTCCATGTACATGCTTATGAATAGCAATGGAGTATATTCATGTCAGTGTCTTGATGGCAGAATAGTCCTTTCTTTTTTCTTACTCTTTTTCCTGAACTATTTGGTGGAGTCATTTTTCAAGTCCCATTTTGGAAAGGAAAAAGGTTACCTTATTTCTTTGAAGGCTTATTTTAAGGGTTTGCCTTACTGATGGAACCTGGAGATAAGAGACTATCTTTTCCTACCTAGATTGCAGTTTGTACTTGAGCTATTCATCCCACTAGATAGAGCAGTTTTAGAACACTCAATACATGTTAGCTATTCTTTGACTCACCACCACAATTTATTCAAGAGACAGCATTCAGTGAACACACAATAAGTATTTGTTGCCTAAACACCATCATTTGAAGTCTTAGAGGAGAATATCATAGTCTGTTCTACTCAGATGTTGAAGAAGTATAGGATTCATGAGTGTTTACTTCAGTGTTCCTTTAGATTGGTAATAACCTAATCTTTCTCATTTAAGGTCAATCTTTTAATGATTTTGACAGCTGATTTGGAATTAATCAATGATTAATGAGGGATTCTTCTACCCACTTTCCTTTCTGAAAAACACTTAGATCTGATGGGCAGTGTATCTTGCATCACTAATGTATCATGGCCTATCATTTTGTTGTTTTCACTAGCACCAAGGAGATGATTTTATGATGAGGTTTTCTCATAAATCCTGGTCATATTTCTCATCTATTTATTGATGAGGTATGTGTTGTCTAAAAAATAACTTCACCAGTGCATTCCATTTGCCTTCAAAACCACATTGTCTTTTTTCCCTTTTTTTCTCATTTTAATTAGATACTCTACATTTGAGATGTTATACCATTCCCCACCCTCATCCAACCCCCCCCCCCATTTGACTTCACAAAGGTGCACTCCTTCTTAATCACCTTCTCCACCCCATTGCCTTGGCATTCCTTACATTGGGAAAATGTGCCCTCCCTGGACCAAAAGACTCTTCTTACGTTGATCCCAGACACTGGTATCTTCAGCTACATATGCAACTGGATCAATAGGTCTCTCTCAAACCACATTATCTTGACGATACTTCAGTAAGAATTTCTATACCCAGAGACATACTTGGAGGGTGTAGGGTTTGTAGTCCTCTTATCTTTGATTTCAAATTTCCAAAGCGGTGCTCCATCACCTTCTGCTCTTGAATTGGCTGAGGAATGTCTCCAGTATTCATCTTCCTTGTTCCTTTTACAATTTATCTCACACACTATAAACCTGCCAGCATCCACAGGAATTCTTAGACAAGTATGGGACGGAGGGTCCAGTTTTTCACAAGTATGGGAAAAAGGGTCCAGTTTTTCCTGAGTGATGAATTTCATTCATTCCCAGTTTATACAGGCCTTATCATCTGAAGATCAAAAGGCACAGATTTTAGCAACTCATATAACTTGTAACAAGTATTTCTCTAAACATAGGAATCCCTTGCTTGAAATAAAAATGATTTACTGTGAAACTGAGAAAGTCAGTACTGAAATGTCTTCTTTCTGTATTTCTGTTCTAACAGCCTTCCTTGGTGCCATAAATACGTGATGTTCTTGCTGTTTGAGCCAGGAGATAACCTTAGGGAAACAATAAATGGTATATCAGTCATCAGTAGATTACCACTTTAGAACATTGTCTCAGACAAATAAAAGGCTGAACCTGGGTAAAATGAGGGCTAATAATAGGAAAATAATACCTAACATTCACATAATATTACATAACTTGTACTCTTTTTCATTTTCCTCATACCTAGAATTCCCTATTCTTCCTCATTAAATTGCTCAGAATAAACACTAAGATACATTTTACCACGTATGGGAAAGCACAAAATATGTGTTATAGTAGCATTTACTTGAATTTCATCTGAACTGACCTTAGATTTAAATGATCATTTCAATTTTATTGGGAAATATTCCTTTGGGGGAGGGCTTGCCACAGGATAGTACCTTTTGTGACTATATTCAGAAATTTTCAAGCCATTTTCCAAACTAGTTATTCTTTTATGCAAAATAAGATGTAACTTAAAAACAACAAAATTCACCCATTGAAAGAATATATTCAATGATCTTCAGTGTATCTAAAGCTGAACAAGCATTACCACTGTCTAATTCAGCAATTTCATTAAAATCAGGGACAAGCAAAAGCTACCCACTCTCTCCTTATCTATTCAATATAGTACTTGTAGTTCTAGCTAGAACAATAAAATAACTAAAGGAGATCAAGGGGATTCGATTTGGAAATGAAGAAATCAACACATCAATAATCACAGATGATATGACAGAATATATAAGGAACCCCATACATTCTATCAGAGAACTCCTACGTTTAATAAATACCTTCAGTAAAGTGACTGGATACAAAATAAACTCAAAGAAATAAGTAGTCTTCCATTATACAAATGATAATGGGACAAGAAAGAAATTAAGGAAACAACACCCTTTACAATAGCCACAAATAATATAAAATATCTTGCTGTAACTCTAACCAAGCAAGTGAAAGCCCCATATGACAAGAATTCCTAGCCACTGAGAGAAATTGAGGAAGATATCAGAAGATGGAAAGATCTCCCATGCTCATGGATCTGCAGGATTATCCTGGTGTAAATGGCCATCTTACCAAAAGCAATCTACAGATTCAGGGCAATCCCCATCAACATTCCAACCCAGTTCTTTACTTTGACAGAGAAACTCTCAAAGTTCACATGGAAAAACAAAAATCTGTGATAGCTAAAACAATCTCGAATAAGAAAAGAATTTCTGAAGGTATCACTATCCATGCTTACACATTATTACACAGTGAAATAGTAATAAAAATTGTGTGGTATTGGTAAAGAAGCAGACAGATTAATGAATGGAATCAAATGGATGACTCAGGAATAAACCCACATAACTATGGACACTTGATTTTGATCAAGAAGACAAAAGTACAAAATGGAGAAAAGAAAGCATCTTCAAAAAATGGTGTTGGTATAACTGCATATCTGCCGTAGAGGAATAAATAGATAGATAGATAGATATCTATCACCCTGCACAAAACTCAAATCCAAGTGGACAAAGGCCTCAATGTAAAACTAGTTACACGAAATCTAATAGAACAGAAAGTGAAAAATAGCTTTGACAGCATTGGTACAGGAGACAACTTTCTGAAGAGAACATCAATGGGTCAGGCTTTAAAATCAACAACTGATAAATGGAACCCCATAAAACTACAAAGCTTCTGTAACAAAAAGGACATTGTCAATAGGACAAAATGACAGCTTATGGATTAGAAGTCTTCACCAACAGTACATTGAACAGAGGAATAATATCCAAAATTTATAAAAACTCAAGAAGTTAGACACCAACAACTTAAGTAACTCAATTAAAAATGGGGTAGAACAGATTTTGGGTATATGCCTAGGAGTGGTATAGCTGGATCCTCAGGTAGCACTGTGTCCAATTTTCTGAGGAACCACCAGACTGATTTCCAGAGTGGTTGTACCAGCTTGCAATCCCACCAACAACAGAGGAGTGTTCTTCACATCCTCACCAGCATCTGTTGTCACCTGAGTTTTTGATCTTAGCCATTCTGAGTGGTGTGAGGTGGAATCTCAAGGTTGCTTTGATTTGAATTTCCCTGATGACTAGGGATGCTAAGCATTTTTTTAGGTGCTTCTCAGCCATTCGATATTCCTCAGTTGAGAATTCTTTGTTTAGCTCTGTACCCCATTTTTTAATAGGATTGTTTCAGTCTCTGGAGTCTAACTTCTTGAATTCTTTGTATATATGAGATATTAGCCCTCTTTCGGATGTAGGATTGGTAAAGTTCTTTCCCCAATCTGTTAGTTGCCATTTTGTCCTATTGACAGTGTCCTTTGCCTTACAGAAACTTTGCAATTTTTGAGGTCCCATTTGTCTATTCTTGATTTTAGAGCATATGCCATTGGTGTTCTGTTCCGGAAATTTTCCCCTGTGCCTATGTGTTCAAGGATGAGGATTTTCCCTACTTTCTCTTCTATTAATTTCAGTGTATCTGGTTTTATGTTGTGGTTCTTGATCCACTTGGACTTGAGCTTTGTATAAGGAGATAAGAATTCATCGATTTGTATTCTTCTATATAGTGACTGCCAGTTGAAACAGTACTATTTTTTTAAAATGCTATCTTTTTTTTCCACTGGATGGTTTTAGCTCCTTTGCCAAAAGATGCTCCAACATATAACAAGGACACATGCTCTACTATGTTCATAGCAGGCTTATTCATAATAACCAGAAACTGGGAAGAACCCTGATGCCTTTCAACAAAGTAATAAATACAGAAAATATGGTAATTTACACAGTGGAGTACTACTCAGGCATTAAAAACAGTGACTTTATGAGATTCTTAGGCAAATATATGGAACTAGAAAATATCATCCTGAGTGATGTAACCCAGTCAGAAAACAACACACAGGATATGCACTCACTGATAAGTGGATATTAGCCCAAAAGTTCAGATTACCCAAGACACAATCCACAGACCACATGAAGCTCAAGAATTTGGAAGATCATAGAGTAGATGCTTCAGTCCTTCTTAAAGAAGGGAACAAAGTATTCACAGGAGGAAATACAGAGACAAAGTGTGGAGCAGAGACTGAAGGAAAGGCCCTCCAGAGACTGCCCCACCTTGGGATCCATCCCATATACAGTCACCAAACCTAGACTATATTGTGGATGTATTTTAATGTTCAGTAATACTTTGTTACAGAATAATGCATATTGCATCCCCAATATATAAACTACTATTTACAAGATCATATTGGCAAGGTTTGTCACTCTCTGGAGACCTACATTCATCTTGGTTCACAGAAATTAGTCCATATATTCTATTTATTAGAATAAAATGAATTAGAATTTAAATCTTGCATTATTTTCCCAAAGAACTGGATGCTTCTTGTATATGTAGCAGAGGGTGGCCTGATCAGGCATCCGTGAGAGCAGATGCTGTTTGCCATGTAAAGGCTCAATGCCTCAGGGTTGGTAGGTGGGAGTGAGTGGGTAGATGGGGGAACATTTTTTATAAAGGCAGGGGAGGAGAGATGAGATGGGGGGACTCCAAAGGGGAAACCAGGAAAGGGGATAACATTTGAAATGTAAGTAAAGACAATATTCAATAATAATAATAATAATAATAATAATAATAATAATAATAATAATAAGAAGAAGAAGAAGAAGAAGAAGAAGAAGAAGAAGAATTAAAATACAGTTAGAAAACAGTTCTTGAATATAGATGTCCATTTAGTCAGGCTCAGACATGCCAAGTACCTTAGTGTGCCATTCCTGTCTTAATTGCAAACAGCCTACAATCTTGGTTCTATAAATCACCCCTGAAACCCAGGTTCTAAATAGAAGAGTATAGTTAATATAGCTCGGTCCATGTATTGGAATGAACTAGTGAAGTTTTCTGACCTTTACTTTATAACCTATATTATACTAGTTTGATTCTTTTTTTATGGTTACAGCACAATTTATTTAGCCATTATCCCACTGATGACACGTTTGAAACATTTTCATCATTGGGAACAACAAAGCAAAGGATATTAGAGTATAAAACAAAGAGTTATTTTGTTTTAAATTATACCTGTTTTCACTATATTAACAAAACATGAATACCATGGCTACGCTTGGCTGTCAACTTGAGTACAGCTAGAATTAGCAAGAACCCTGGGTACACCTCTTAGAGACTTTTATTTTTATTTTTTTTGGGGGGGTTCTATTGTTATTCATTCATTCACTTTCTTTATAGGAACCTGCTTTAAACCCTTGCTTGACTTAAATTTAGGTGTGTGCTTCCTCATTTCTGCGTTATTAATTGTTATTTACTCATTCAACATTGAGTAAGCAGCCTGGGGGTAGGTAGACCAGTTTTATTGTGCTGGCTTTGCAAGCTTAAGACCTGAAATTTAATTACTACCTCTGCGAACATGTTACCTACTTACTTTATGTTGAGAAACATGCCTCAGAAGGAATTGATCTGTGAATGATGGTGACATACCTCCAGCTTAAACAGGCTTGAAGCTTGCATCAAGCAGTGAAAATCAGGAATTTCAATTGTTTTGGCATCAAAAGGCCTACAATGTTTTCAGCCTCTGAGACTGCTAACTAATCTCCGTTCTAGCTTTTTCTCATAGACACAGGCTCAACCCAGCTGTTATGGCTCAAACTATTCTTCAAGCTGACTGATTCAATCTCTCCAAGCTAGTTTTTTTTTTTTTTTTTCCCCAGTAAATAACAGTCCCAGGATTCACAGTGTGATCAAATATCCTGTAACAGAAAACTCAGTCTTAATAAAATTTACTAGAAAAAGGAGGCTTACCAGAGTGTTTGGTGGTGGTGGTGATGATGTGGTGTGTGTGTTCAAACTTGTAGATAGTGAAAAAAATTATCTTGAAAGTTTTTTTTTTCAATAATTGTTCACCTTAAACTTCAGTAAAGTAAAAACGCTAAATTTTATTCCCTGCCAGAAACCATTAAATCATTAAACCCTGTCAACCTTAAGTATACATGACCACAAAACAGTAAATAGAAAGTTTAGTGAGCCTTTAGGAACAGAGTGAAGTGGAAACTTAAGGGTTCTTTGTAAAGTCAGTTGTTTTGCTGGGAAAACATGAAAAGGAATGTGTCACTGAAGCAGACACAGGTGAAAGGACAAGCGAAGGATTCTTCACTAATGACACACATGTTTTGGTCCACCTTATATTGTATAGTTAAGCTCTATTTGTTGTTGAGAAGCCTTAGAGAGAAATACACTAATAATTTTTCTGGTGGTGTAGTGCAGTTTCTTTCCCCTTTCAAGGACTTAGGGTGATTGGCAGAGTGAGGTAAACTGAGACAGATTCACCTGGAGTTTTGATAAGTCAGACTCACATGTTGAAGCAAGACAGGGGGGTGAGGCAAGACCTGTAGAATAAATAGGACCCAAAGGACTGTGACTGAGGCTGGGCTTACCTTGCCTATAGAGCTAGCTGTGTCTTTTGCTTTCGCATCTTCTTTGATGTTCACATGGCATAGCCAAGAACTTGTCCTGGTATTCCTGCATTTCTGCTCCCTCCTGCTGACTTGTGCCAAGGCATTCTCTGCTACATAGGGTCACCTCTATAATTTCCTATTTGCTATCCCAACTCTATAGAACTGGACTGCTGGTGTTGAAAGAGTTAAAATTTCAAGTTAGCCCCCACTAACCCTGTCTTGAGGACAAGTATGTCTCAAGGCTGAGAACAAAAACCGCAGACACCAGACCACCTGGTCTCAATAAGGTCTGACTCTGCAGTCCTGAGAAAAGCTTGTATGAAGGTCAGTGTGCCCCAAAACAGAGTGTTCTGGACTTGAATCATATCCAAAAGCAGACAGAGAGTGCCAATTTGAATGAACCAATGAAATTATTATGTGCTTGTTGCTAACTGCTTATGTGATTTTCCCTATAAATATGTCCCAACTGAGTTCTGGGTCGACTCCTCTATCTCCTGCGTGAGATATGTCGTCCCCAGAGCTCTGGTCTCCCCGCTTCCCCCCAATAAACCTCTTGCCTGACTGCAGCAACATGGGGTCTCTGTGAGTTCTTGGGTTCCCGATCTCCTGGTACTAGAGTGAGGGGCTTCCCAAATTCAGGAGTCTTTCAGTGTATCCGTTAAGTGTTTGGGAGTGGATCGGGCTGCCTCTGCTGACCTATGAACTGAACTGCCGATTTCCAGACACTGACCAGCATTTCTCCAAAGAGCCATTTCCAAACATTTCCCTATTTCCTTTATTTTCCAGTACCTTTGGCAGGTGGTTGCCTAGAAGGGACCTTAAAGTGTTCAAGAACCATCATTAAAAGAAAACCTAGAAAAAAAACTAAACAGTTTTATCAGGACCAGGGGTCTGCCTGCTCACAGGTCCCTAGGAACGAAGACAAGCTGCAGGAGTGCTCTTTCTCCTAAGTGGAAGGGAGAGGTCTCCCAGAACTCTAGCGATACAAGCAGCTGTACTACCTGGGAATGCACACTTCCGGCTCAGGGCCAGACCCAGCACAATTTCATCAGGACCAGCTGCCTGCCTGCCGACTTGTCGCAGGAACCTTCGAAGAGCTGCAGGAGCACTCTTCATCCTACGTGGTAGGGTGAGACAACTTCTTTTACCACTATCCACCCCAGGAGAGGCGGTCCATAACTCCCGAGATACAAGCAGCTGTACAGCCTGGGAGTGCACACTTCTGGCCTAAGGCAAGACCTAGCCCAGTTTTATCAGGATTAGCAGCCTGCCCACTGACAGGTCGCTGGGAGCTCAGAAGAGCTGCAGGAGAGCTCTCCTTTCTAAGTGAAACTAAGAGGCCATCCAGAGCTCTTACTAGACAAGCAGTAGTACTGCTTCAGAGTACACACTTCCAGCCAAAGGCCAGACCCAGCCCAGTTTCATCAGGACAGGCAGCCTGCCGGAGCCCAGGTCTCGGGAAGCTCAAAAGAGCTGCAGATGAACCCTTCATCCTAAGCAGTAGGGTGAGTTCACTCCTGGAGAGGCCGCCCAGAACTCTTGAAATACAAGCAGCAGTGATGCCTGGGAGGGCACACTTCCAGCCCAAGGCCAGAACCCGCCCAGGAACATCAGGACTGGCCTTTGCCATCGGAACTCACAGCCTATCCTGAGAGATAAACACCCAGGAACAATCTCCCTCTGGAGACCACGGGCCCACAGACCCACAAGAGAAACAAGCTCCAGTAAGAGACAACAAGATCACCTAGCATCACCTATATCAAGAAGAAAAGGCAAGCACAAGACAAAAGGAAACCAAGGCAACTTGACAACATCAGAACCCAGTTCTCCCACCAACACAAATAGTGGATATCCCAACTCACCAGAAAAACAAAATTTAGACTTATAATCATACTTCATGATGATGATGGAGATCTTTGAGAAATGCATAGGTAACAAACTTAAAGAAGTACAGGAAAACTAGGAGAATACACGAAAACAAGTTGAAGCCCTTAAAGAGGAAACACAAAGATCACTTAACGAGCTAAAAGGAAAGTGTTGCAGTAAATATTAAAAAATAGATCGGGTTTAACTCTTTACCACCCCTGAGGTCTCACTCAGGCCGGGTTTTAGTTCAGAGTTGCGCGCTCTGCTGGCGCCCGGTCCGAGCTGCCAACACGGCCCAGCTTGTCCCCGCAACTCCCTTTCCTTGGCCATGTTTTATTGCCTGTTTTCTGCCTCTGTCCTGACGTATTTCTGTACCCCAGAATCCCACACAAACACAACTCTACAGTCCAATAGCTTTTTATACAGGTTTATATATTCAACTCTCAATCCACAAACCCTTTACTCAACAAGATTGCATTAAATAGACAAAGATACAAATTGCACTTCATGTAAGATGCTAGACCTATAAAATCCTTAATGTTCATAACTTTTTAACACTATTACCTGAATCTAGCTGGTCCTTGGGAAGCTCCACCTTCCTTCCTTCGTCTGACCTCCTCTGCCCTCCTACTTCCCTCTGCCCACCCAGTCACTGGCTTTCCTTTATTTTACTAATTAAAATAGGAAGGTTCAGTTGAAGTCACATGACTAGCCAGTCCTTCCTTGGGAAGTGGAATTAACATTAAAATACAAACAGCTTCTGGGTAACCTACCGGAAAGCACAATGAAACAGGTGAAGGAACTGAAAACAAAAATAGAAATAATGAAGAAAACATGAAAGGAGACAACCTTGAAGTTGGAAAAACCAGGAAGACATCGGAAGTCATAGATACTAACAGAGAAAGTATCTAAATTTGCAAAATCAGAAATGAAAGGGGAGACATAACAACAGAAACTGAGGCAATTCAAAACCAGCAGATCCTATTCCAAAAGCCTATATTCAAAAAAAAAAAAACAAAAAAAACTAGAAAATCTAGAGGAAATGGACAATTTTCTGGACAGATACCAGGTACCAAAGTTCAATCGGGATCAAATAAACCATCTGAACAACCTCATAATCCTCCCAAAAAAAAAAAAAAAAAAAAAAAAAAAAAAGTCATCAAAAACCGCCCAACCAAAAAAAGCCCTTGACCTGATACCAGACCTTCATAAAATACCCAATACCCAATACTTTTCAAACTATTCCACAAAATAGAAACAGAGCGAATACTACCCAGCTCAGTCTTTGAAGCCACAATTATGCTCCTTCCTAAACCAAAGGCCATAAAAGAAAGAGAACTTTAGACCAATTTCTCTCATGAACATTGCAAAAATATTCAATAACATTCTCGCAAACTGAATCCAAGAACACAGCAAAACAATCATTCAACATGACAAAGTAGGCTTCATCCCAGGGATGCAAGAAAGTTTTGAAAGACTCCCGGCTTGGGGAAGCCCCTCACTCTAGTATGGGGAGAACTCAAACCCAAGAACTCACAGAGAGCCTATCTTGCTGCAATCAGGCAAGAGGTTTACTCAAGGGGTGGGGGGAGGCCAGGACTCTCTCTTATATTTCACACAGGAGATAGAGGAGTCGACCCCAAACTCAATTAGTGGGACATATTTATAGGGAAAATTACATAGGTAGTTAGCAACAAGCACATAACAATTTTATTGGTTCATTCAAATTGGCACACTCTGTCTGCTTTTGGATATGATTCAACTTTAGGCCACTCTGTTTTGGGGCACACTGACCTTCATACTAGTTTTTCTCAGGACTGCAGAGTCAGACCTTATCAAGACCAGGTGGCCTATGGTTTTTGTTCTCAGCCTTGAGACATACTTGTCCTCAAGGCAGGGTTTGTGGGGCTAACTTAAAATATAACTCTTTCAGGTTCAATATTCAGAAATCCATAAATATCACCCACTATATAAACAAATTCAAAGAAAAAAATCACATGATTATTTCTCTAGATTCTGAGAAAGCATTTATCAATATTTAACACCCCTTCATGTTAAAAGTCTTGCAAAGGTCAGGTATTCAAGTCATATACTCAAACATAGTAAAAGAAACATACAGCAAACCAGTAACCACCAACAAAGTAAATGATGAGAAATTTGAAGCAATCTGACTAAAATCAGGGACTAGACAAGGATGTCTACTTTCTCCCTACCTATTCAATATACTACTTGAAGTACTATCCAGAGCAGTAAGACATAAAAAAGAGGTCAAAGGGATTGAATTCAGAAAGTAAGAATTCAAAATATCACTATTTTCAGATGATATAATAGTATACCTAGGTGACACAAAAATCCACCAGGGAACATTTACAGATGATAAACACCTTTAGCAAAGTGGCTGGATATAAAATTAATTCAAGCAAATTAGTAGCACTCCTCTAATCAAAAGACAAATTGGCTGAGAATGAATTTAGAGAACCAATACCCTTTACAATAGCCACAAAGAGTATAAAATACCCTGGTTTGACTCTAACCAAGCAAGTGAAGGATCTATACAACTTCAAGTCGCTGAAGAAAAAAACTGAAGAAGATCTCAGAAGATGGACAGATCTCCCATGCTCATCAATTGGAAGGATCAACATTGTGAAAATGGCCATCTTGCCTATGGCAATGTACAAATTTCATGCAATCCCCATCAGAATTTCAACTCAACTCTTCATAGAGTTAGAAAGAGCAATTTGCAAATTAATTTGGAATAATAAAAAACCTACAATAGCAAAAAACATTCTCAACAATAAAAAAACTTATGGGGGGGATCACCATCACTGACCTCAAGCTGTATTACAGATCAATTGTGATAAAGATTGCATGGTATTGGTACAGAGACAGGCAGGTAGATCAATGGAGCAGAATCAAAGACTCAGAAATGAATCCACACACCAATGGTCATTTGGTCTTTGACAAAGGAACTAAAAAGTTTCAATGGAAAAAGGACACCCTCTTCAACAAATGGTGTTGTTTCAACTGGCTGTCAGCATGCAGAAGAATGAAAATAGATCCCTTTTTATCTTCTTGTACAAAGCTCAAGTTCAAGTGGACCAAAGACCTCCACATAAAACCAGGTACACTGAAACTAATAGAACAGAAATTGGGGACGAGCTTAGAACTCATAGGCACAGGGGAAAATTTCCTGAACAGAACTCCAATGGCTTATGCTCTAAGAACAAGAATTGACAAATGTGACCTCGTGAAATTGCAAAGCTTCTGTAAGGCCAAGGACGCTGTCAAAAGGACAAAACAGCAATGAACAGATTGGCAAAAGATCTTTATAAATCCTACAAGTGATAGAGGGCTAGTATCCAATATATACAAAGAGGTCAAGAAGTTAAACTCTAGAGAATCAAATAATCCTATTAAAAAATGGGGTACAGAGCTACACAGAGACTTCTCAATGGAGAAATATCGAATGGCTGAGAAACACCTAAAGAAATGCTCAACATTCCTAGTCATCAGAAAGATGCAAATTAAAACAACTCTAAGATTCCACCTCACACCAGTCAGAATGGCTAATATCAAAAATTCAGATGATAGCAGATGCTGTCAAGGATGTGGAGAAAGAGGAACATTCCTCCACTGTTGGTGGGATTTTAAACTGGTGCAACCACTCTGGAAATCAGTCTGGTGGTTCTTCAGAAAATTGATGGTAGTGCTACCTGAGGCCCCAGCTATACCACTCCTGGGAATATACCCAATAGATGCTCCAACATTTAACAAGGACACATGCTCAACAATGTTCAGAGCAGGCTTATTTATAATAGCTAGAACCTTGAAAGAACCCAGATGTCCCTCAACAGAGAAATGGATTCAGAAATTGTGGTACATATACACAAGGGTGTACTACTCAGCTATTAAAAGCAATGACTTCATGAAATTCCTCGGCAAATGGATGGAACTTGAAGCTGTCATCCTGAGTGAGGTAACCTAGTCACAAAAGAAAACTTTTGGTATGTATTCACTTATAAGTGGGTACTAGCG
This sequence comes from Micromys minutus, assembly GCF_963924665.1. Lineage (NCBI taxonomy): Eukaryota > Metazoa > Chordata > Mammalia > Rodentia > Muridae > Micromys > Micromys minutus. The sequence continues at coordinate 121,480,971 of NC_137970.1, read as the reverse complement.
CTCCCCACCAAAAAAAGAGCTCAGAATACTCAAGAAACCATCCACAGAACTTATGAATCTCAAAAATAAAGACCAGAATGTGGATACCTCCTCAGTCCTTCATAGAAGGAAGAACAAAACAGAGGAGGAAATACAAGGCCAAATAGAGGATTGGGAATTGAAGAATAGATCTACAGAGACTGCCTCATGTTTAGAACCACCCCATATGCAGCCACCAAACCTAAGCACTATTGCTGACACCAAGAAGTGCTTACTAGCGGGAACATGATATGGATGCCTCCTCAGAGTCTTTCCCAGAGTCATACAGATACAGATGGGGATGTTTGCAGTTAAACATCAGACTGAACATGGGGACTCCAATGAAAGAGCTAGAGAAAGGACTGAAAGAGCTGAAGGGTTTGCAACCTCATGGGAAGAACAACACCGTCAACAGCCAAGGCACTACATTTGAGAGAGTGATTGGGAGAGGGAGCACCTTCAGGGAAGGTAGTTGACAGGGAGGAGGGCAGTGGTAGGGTGGTATAACATTTGAAATGTAAATTCAGAGAATATCCAATAAAATTGAAAAAAGGAGAAAAATTGAAGTTACAATTGATTAAAGTTAGCTTAATAAATTTAATATGTCTCCCCTTCGGCTGCATTTCCTCAGGGCTTTGCACAGCTTGCCGTGTTCTTCTTTCATGGATACTGTTAAAAACAGTCACACCTCTTTTGAGCATTAAAGATTTTTGCACTGATGGGGACTTCGATCTAGAGACATACTTAACATCCATGTGTTCCTTGGTCTGACTCCAACAATAATCGAAGAAACCAATATTGTGTAAAAGTTTCAATAGTAGTGGAAGACAGGAAGAAATCAGCAGGACAATGGTAGACATTTTTATTCTGTAAATTATCATATTCTACTCAGTAAGGTAAGCATGATTTAACATAAAATGTCCCCATAGGCTTAGGAATAGAATATTTCTCTGCAAGTTGCATTGTTTCTGGAGACCCTAGAAACTTTTGGAGGTGGGCTAGAGAGAAGTAGATCACTAGAGGCTTGCTGTTGCATGCCCGAACTTTCTCCCCAGTCTTCCTTGCCATGATTCATGGCTATCATGTGGCAGGAAGAAAGCCATCATCCACCATCATGTCTTGCCTTTAACAGACTTAAAAGCAATAGTGCAAATGGACCAAAGAAGAGAATTTTGATAACATAGGCAGGTGTAAGTGATGTGTGAACATGTTTCCCTTTTCAGTTCTCTTCTGAGTTGCAGCATTCATTTACCCCAACCTTCATACTTCCTTTTTCTTTTTTTAACCCCTTTGAATCAGGTTTCATATCCATTTTTACATAATTCCAAAGTTACTCCAAGGTTATTCTTCTCAGCGGATAGACTCCTATCTTTTTCACCATTTTCATAGTGCTTAAGACAACATTGACAATGTATGTGCTGGGGGCTGAGAATATTCAAAGCTTAGTAAAATATTTTCGAAATCTTTAAGTAATGTAAAGACATCTTTCTCCTTCAATCATTCATCTTTTCTATATAATATAAGCATTTTTTACATGTGATGTTCTTCTGGTTGAATATTTGTCTTCTGAAACTTCGTTGAGACTATCATGTCTTCATATTGTTTTACACAAAAAGAAATTTACCATTTTTTCTGCTACTCTTTTTGCCCTTACTAGGTGTACATTTTCTCTCACTCATTTGTTCATCTTTTTTTTTTAAACTAGATAAAATTACATACTAGAAGAATGTGAAAGGAAAATTACAGTCTCCATGCCCAATGGATTAAAAAGAAAAGCAGGCAGATAATTGAAGAGACAATGTTGTAGATGACACAGCAGTTGTGTGGACAAATTGCTGCAGCATCATAGTTGAAGGGTGTCATCTTTCAAATTGCTGACAGTTTCTGTAGAACTTGGCTTTACTCCTTACATCATGTACCTAAGGTTTTCAAATAACATTATAACTGATGGTTGCAGCCTATCTATTAACAATGTGACCTTTGAGAACTGAAGTTGTGTCGTGATGGATCATGTACTGAAGTTCAGGATCCAAGAGATGTTCAAAATATTATGTTTTAATTCAAGAGCCACCACAAAATCACTGTTTCCTTTACTTTGCCTCCTTAACCTTGTTTTCCCTTTAATTTGACAAGATCCTATAAGGCACTCCACTCCTCTCCAGTTCACATTTCATGTAGTATAATTCAAATAATTTTAGGTTTTGTTTTAACCTGACCTAGAGGCTTTTTTCTCTCCCCTGGTGATTCAGATATAGACCAGATTGGACCTGATTAAAAGCAGATAAAGGCAGGCTTATTAGGGGCTGCTCCTGGGTGTGACCACCAGTCCCAAAGAATGGAGCTAAGGAAGTCACGTACCCAGGCTACAAAAGACATTTTATAGACTTAGGGGAAGTGTGATGAGTTATCAGCCATAAGCTGTTTTTGTGCAAATATTGTAAAAAACTGAGCACTTGGATGTGAATCTGTGTGGCTGATAGCATCAGGGAAACAGGTTGCCACAGCTGTCCAGAGTGCAGAACTGGGCTCTTAAAGGCTCTCCTTTGTGCAGAGTTCTTATGTACAGGTGCAGTTTGGGGAAGGGGGCAGGTGGGAGTTCCCAGCTTGTCTAGGGGCAAACAGGGGTTCCAGGCTAACAGTGACCTTTTTGGTTCATTTTCTGGTTATTTGTTTACTTGTGTAGCTGAAAAATTAGTTCATGCGCATCAGATGGTTTTAGTTTATTTATAATACCTCAACTTTTACCTTTCTAAATTATCCTACATGCAGAGTTAATTATAAGATTTCACAAGATATTTTTATTTCTGTTGAGGTTTAGAACATCTGCATCAGTTTTTTCTCTCCTACTTAGTATTCATCAGAGTGATCATAAATCACTAAGTGTTAGGCTTCTGGGGTCATCTTTGTGTTATTTTTTTTTATTTTTGTTGAATTGCTCTCATGGTATGTGGCATGTATCATCTTCAAATATGAGGCCCTAATTAATTCTTACAATCATGTGTATGATCAATTTTACTAATGCTTCAGCAGAAAATATTGTTGCTGAGAGGGCACAGTACTCTATATGTCTGCAGTCTCCTCATACTCCTACCTCTATCCGTGAGCTAAAATTTTTGATAGATATTCTTTGTCTTTATAGAACACTGCACTTAATCCATTTAACTCAAGCATTAGTAAGTTCTCCAAGATGATGTATGATTTCCCTGGCCATGGGTTTTTGGCCATGTCTACAGACAGCATCAGGTAGGTTTTCCCTCCTAAGGAACATGCTTTGAATTTAATCTGAAATGCACTTAGAGCCTTCTTGCCATTATTATAATCATGGTCAGGCATATGTTGAAACAGTGGTATTGTAGCTCATAAAGATCGCACCTGGATAGAGCTATTGATAACTGTTTTTACTCCAGCAGCCCATACAGTACCTTTAACTTAATGAAAGATAGTAGCAGGGAGGGAACCTCCAGTTTGTTTTATATTCTATGGCCAAGTCTATGGTATGTTCATCAGTAACAGTAGCTCATGTTATTTTTTTGGGGGGAAGGATCTCTGTAAACTCCTAACCAAAGACTCAAAGAGAGGTATCCTATACCTAGCACTGTGATTTTTGTTTATTAACTTCTGGCTTCTGGGAGATAGGTATTATTTTTATCCAAAATTGCTTGATACAACTTTATATTGTTTTTTTTTTCTCATTTCATTCTAACCATTTTTTTTCTGAAAAATTAATAAGCAATTGGAACACAATCCATTAGGACATTTCCCAACCTAGTCTGTCTTTTGGGGCCAATAGTTTAATGTTATCATCTTTGCATCAAGATGCGACAAGCAATATTACTCTTCTAGTAAATAAAATGTGATTGAAATAGGTATATTATAATTACAAGAGGCTCATCCTTGTGTTACTCCATAATCCTTTGTGTTTTCATGTTCTTTGAAACGTGATTAAGTTTAAATAATTTTATCGAGGACTGTGTAACTTTAGTGGAAGGCACATCTAGAATTCAAGAGAACCTGAAGCATACCTGGAAAGCTTCAAATATATAATTGGACTGAGACATGATTGAATATCTTATTTCCTTAACAGAGGGGTTTTCTGTGGTTGAGTTAATTTACTTAAACATGAATACAAATATACAATGCTACAATTTCAAAAGATAACAGTATAGACTGAAATATAGTTTATTTTTCCTCCTTAGACTCCCTGACACTGAGTTTTTTTTCCATAGACAAATATACTTGGCAAGTGACAAGTTCTTTTATTTCAATTTTATTTTATAAATTTCTATTAGATACTCTGTATTTACACTTGAGATGTTATCCCTTTTCTCCTGTTCTGCTCCCATCTCCTCTCTCCCTACATTTGCCTTCACAAAGGTGTACTCCCTCCTGATCCCTGTCTCCACCCCATTACCTTGGCATTCCCCTACATTGGGAAAACATGCCTTCCCTGGAACAAAAGGCTCTTCTCACATTGATGTCAGACACTGGTGTCTTCAGCTACATATGCAACTTGATCAATGGGTCTTTCAATGTGTGCAAAAAGGTTAGTGTTTTAGTCCATGGGAGTTCTGGAGAGTTTGGTAGGTTGATAATGTTGATCTTCCCATGAGGTTGTAATCCCTTTCAGCTCCTTCAGTCCTTTCTTTAGTATCCTCATTGGGGTCCCTGTGTTCAGTCGGTTGGTTAGCTGCAAGCATGCTCACCTGTATCTGTATGACTCTGACATAGTCCCCGAGGAGGCATTTCTATCTGGTTCCTGCCAGTAAGTACTTGGGATCAGCTATAGTGCTTGGATTTGGATGCTGGATATGTGGTGGATCCCAAGGTGAGGGAGCCTCTGAATGAACATTTCTTCAATTCCTGTTCTTCTATTTGGCCTTGCATTTCTTCCTGTGGGTGTCTTGTTCTCCCTTATAAGAAGGACTTAGGCATCCCCATTTTGGCCTTCCTTCTTTTTGAGATTCATAATGTCTCTGTGGATTGTCTCTTCGGTACTCAGAGCTTTCTGGGGCTAGTATCCACTTATCAGTGAGTGCATGGCATGTGTGTTCTTTTGTGACTGACATCCTCACTCAGGGTGATAGTCTTATTTCCATCCATTTGCCTACAAATTTTATAAAGTCATCGTTCCTAATAGTTGAGTAGTACTCTATTGTGTAAATGTACCACATTTTCTGTATCCATTCCTCTGTTGAAGGACATCTGGGATCTTTCCAGCTTCTGGCCATTAGAAATAAGCCTACTATGGACATAGTAGAGAATGTGTCCTTGTTATATATTAGAACATCTTTTGGGTATATATCCAGGAGTGGTATAGCTGGGTCCTCAGGATGCACTATGTCCAATTTTCTGAGGAACTCCTAGACAGATTTACAGAGTGGTTGTACCAGCTAACAACCCCACCAACAATGGAGGAGTGAAGTGTCAAGTTCTTATACATATTCCAAAGGAATTGTTTCTTAATATCAAATTTTTACTCTGCTCTTGAATTTAATTATTTTTCTATTCATTTAATAGTTCTATTAATATATTAAATGTAGGTATTTCAGTGATACGGGAAGCAAAGTTTTTTTCTATTAAGTGTCTTTCTTCTAAATATAGTATTTTCACTCATATGTACTGAATTTATCAATTTTTGTAGCTTGTCAAGTACTCTATCACATGTCCTTCAAACAAATATTTAAAACCAATAGAATCTCAGTAGCATCAGATATATATCTACTATGTATCTACTAGTATACCAAATTTAACCTATTTCCTTCTCTCTTAATTTAATTTTCTTATACATTTTCATGTCTATCAATGATTTAATAAGCTTATCACTTTTATATTACAGAACATTTACTAATCCTTTTCCACCTTTTAGAAGAGGTAGCTTAAATTTTATTTCTAGGATCTAAATATGTTCAATTTAAATATGATTTTCAGTTTGGAAAATCTTATAAAGCCTTTTAAATGACTTTAAGGTTAGCATACTAATAATGGATTTTATCATTGCATTCTCACAGACATATGTCATTATACTTTGTTTAAATTCATTTCCCTTTACAAAAGGCTTTTATTAGTTGCTAGAACCATTATCAACATTCATTTAGATATAATTTTAAATACATGACTCATTTCTCAGTACAGCTTCTTGTATTTTGTTCAGAAGATACTTTCTGATTTATTTTTCATTTAGCTAAATTGTTTTATTGAATGAGTTCACATAAAATGACTTTTGATCACTTGTAAGTCTTAAATTTATTCATCTTTTTTTCCTCTCAGCTTTTCATCTTAGCAAGACTTTGTTTTGGGTAATATAGGCTTCATCAATCACATTTCTTTACTATTGGTAAACAATAAAGATTTCTGTACTATATTATAGCTTCTAATAATGAATGTGAAATTCTTGGTGCTCTATGATTTCTTTTAAAGACAAATCTTATTTTATCATTATTAAAAAATTTAAGAGTATCTAAAATTCTCCATTTATATCCTCACAGACAAACCCAGAAGTGTGTCTTTTAAGTGATTCCAAATCTGGGGAACCCTTGGAACCCTTAGCAGGCAGACCACCTTCCCCACCATCTTAGTAAAGAGCAAGAGGTTTCACTTTAATGGTGCTACGATCTTTAATAATTATGAATTTTTGTGTTGTTTTATATTTTTGTGCCTTGCTTTCTTTCTACAAATATAAACTCATTTGTGTTCCTTTCCTTTGCAAATTTCCATATCGTTTCTTATTTTTCTATTCTAATTATTGTTCTTTCTCTCACAATAGACGGGGGAAAATGCAGTGAGCAATAACTGTATCCCAGCCTAAACACTATGTGGCTGTGATATTTCCCCTGTTAATAAAGCTAGTTCTTTGCTTTTTAATTCAATCTAATGCAAGTTCTAAGAGTATAGACAACTTATTCTACAATGCAAAGGAATAGCCTCTCTCTCAGTTTTTGATAGTGTTCTTACTCCCTTCTGAAACCTCATAAAGGTGGGTTTTGCAGTTCACATTTTTGTTAGGATTCTTTCCTTCAACCAGAAGTTCAACCAGAATAGTCCATTAGGCTCTGCTCATAATATTCTATGGTTTCTGTAGCTCGGAACTCCAAAGTCTTAAAAACATGATCTTATGGACCAGTTCAGACGGTCTAAGTAGAACAGGTCATGTTTCTCACATCTACTTTCTTATTTCATGGTATCACTTTTGTACATTAATGCTTTTCTTGCTATGACAAAATATCTGAGAAAAATTAACTTACTAGAGGAAAGTTCTCTTTGGCTAATGGATCAAGGGTGCAGACTTTTATAGTGGGGAAGCTTTGATGGCAAGGTTGGCAAGTGTATGCTGCAGCAGGATGGATTGCAGTGTAATCAGGACAAGAGAGATGGATTCTGGTTCTTCACCTCTTCTTGATGTACATGTTGCCAAATCATGGGATGATCCCACCCGCATTCAGGGTATTATCTCCCTCCTGAGTTAGAGAGACTCCCACTCACACCTAGCAATATGATCCCAAATATGTTCAAATTGATGGTGAGGATTAACCATTAAAATAGTTCACTGAGCTCCATTTCCTGTTGCTGTATAGTTTCCTTCTGTAACAGGCAAGTCTGTTTTGTTTAGTGTTTTAGCCCCAAATTATTCAAGATCTACTACTATATGACAGGATTGTCTTATTTTATCAGGTTAAATTAACTTCCACTTTAAATACTTTTAAAATTTATTTTTCTACCAATGGGCATTTAGACACCTTCCATAGTCTTATGACATAGTAATAGTGCTACCCAAACACTGGAATTCACTTCACACTTTGAGATCCCATTTTCAATTGTCTTATATCAATGCCTAGAAATACTATGGCTGGATCATATGGTAGTTCCATTAGAAATTTTGTGAGAACTATTTACACTATTTTCCATAATGACTTCATGATTTTATATTTGCAAACAGCACATAAGGTTTTCAGTGTTCTCCATAACAACATCATATTTGTCAGTGACACTGGAAAGTGAGGTGGTGTTTTGATGTGGTTTTGATTTGCATCTTCCAGATGGTCAATGATGTTAAGACTCTTCACGTGCTCACTGGCCATTTGTCAGACTTCTTTGGAGAAATGTAATGTCAAATATTTGCTCATTTTAAAATCATGGTTATTTTTGTTTCTAAGTTGTGGAGATTCTTTATATATATATATATATATATATATATATATATATATATATATATATATATATATATATATATATATTAATAATTATCAGGTATTTATATGGCAAATATATTCTTTCAGTATTGCAGTTTCCATTTAATGTTATTTTTGGTTTGGTTTGCTAGGCAGAAGCTTTCCTGACTGATTTAGCCTTTGTTTACTTTAACTTTAGTGGCTCCTCCCACTTTCCATAGCCCTGAAAGAATTGCCACCAATCTCATGTATGTTACTTCCTCTAGTTCACCTGTTCCAGGACTTAATTTTTCATATTTCTCTTTTATTGAAAATACATCTTTATCTAGATTGGTTTTCTCTTATACCACTTGGGATGGAGAGAATAGGAAACATGAGTAGAGCTCGAGGTGTCACTGCTGACAATTAGAACTTGGCTCCTTTGGCATTTTGATTTGAAGTTGGACATATTTGTTTTATTATAGGGTCAAAGTTTTGTCTGAAACCTTCATTTTCTTTTAAAATTGAATAAAGTCTCTGTATCTGGATTCATTGTCTATACCATTTTTGTTCCTTGAGGGTTCTTGCTGTGTAGACAGTCCTGCTTTAGTGTTGCTGCTTTATTAGCCTAATTGACTCACTTGTAATAAGTACAACTATTTTTTTAGTTTTTAATTAATTCCTAATACAAGAACTCCACACTTGTAGTTTGTACTAAATAACCCTGCAGTTTGATTTCTGATTTCACACTTATGATTGTGTGAAATGATTTTTACCATAAAAATGAACTATGGAGTCTTCTGACCTTTAAAAAAGAAAATATGTTTTTTTTCATATACTATAATTTGATCACAGTTTTCCTTCCCCTCATTCATTCTAGTTTATTCCCACCTCCCATCCCCTTTTCTGTTTCTAATTAAAAAACAAAAGGGAAATTTAAGTAAAATAAAGACTAGTATCCTGAAATACAACAAAACAATCAGAAGGAAAAGAGTCCAGGAAAAGGCATGAGTTGGATATAGACACAGAGAGTCATTCATGTACACAAAAAGGAATTCCAATAAAATCTGGAAAGCACAATGTATATGGAAAAGACCTGCAAGGTAAAGTAAGAAGAATACATAAATCAAATTACAATTAAATAAAATTAAAAAAAAATCTCAAGAAAAAGAAAGTCCCTGACATGGTGTGAGATAAGGTACCTCCAAATATGCAATTGAATTTGTTTTCTGTTGGCCATTTATATTTTCGATTACTTCATTTTCATGTAAAACTTTTGATAGATAGGTCATATTTTGTTCTTCTTCATTTGAATAACCAATTTTCTTAACAACACTTATTCTCCAAATAACAAGGAAAAAGTTATCTATGGTCCATCTTACTGTGATTATTGGCAGTCCTAGTAATGAGTGTTAAAACGGATTAATTGCAATCTCTTATAAAACTCAGTGTGAACTGGTTTAATTTTGAAAATAGCCTGTCTTATTAATCTGGTAGGATAGAAGTTTTAAGGATCATTGCTATTTTCATGCCTTGGTGGAGGAGGACCCTCACAGGCTGTGGCTGTTTCTACTTACTTTTCTCAAACACTATTGTACTGGTTGTGGTAAAAAGACATTACTTTTTTCTCCCATTGTGGAATAGTGACAATATGTTTAGCAGTGTTAATGGGGAAGATCACTGTTAGGAGGATTCAATTTCTGTCCTAAGAATTCTCTCTGTTTTTGAACTGAGTCTGTCATATCAATTTGGATCCACCTTCTCACCAGAGCTAGCTTTATCACATAGCTCAGAAACAGTCTTAGAATTTGGATAATTTATTTTAATGAGAAGTCTGAGGAGCAAAGACTTGGCACCGTCTGACAGCAGCATAACTTGATGAGAAGACAGAAGAATGCCTCTAACTCTGTCATCAGCAAGAATGGAAAATCAAGGGTGGTAGGATACAATTTTATTTTTATTCATTATTGTCTTCTAAGTGGTTTGGAGAAAAACTGTCTAGAAGTTAAAGTTGAAAACCATGAAATCATTATAGTGTTTATAAGCAAACTGATTTATACAAAGATATGAAATGCTGATACAAAAAGTTATTTGAAGATGTTTTGCTTAAGCAAATGATTACATACATTTCTTTTTGGTATAGGATTGGGGATGTCTAAAAACAGTATTCTCACTTCTCTGGATATTTTTGTATTGTATGAAGTATAAGAAGGCCTTTATTGGAGTATTTGAATATTTCTTATGGAGAGTGAAAGAGATAATTTAAGCTTATAACAAGATGATTTTAGAAGAATTCCATCTCAATTTTATAATGATTTTGAGATTATTTGTTTCAAGTGTGTTTAATTGTAGACACGTGATTGTTTTAACACATCAATAGGGCATTGGAGTCATTCTGTGTGTGTCATGGGGATCATTGATGAAGCAGTGTTTCTCCCGTGCACTTTATCATCGTGACCGTAGTCTTCCTTTTGAAAGAATAAATCTATATAAAGCTATTTCCTGGGAACAGTATAAAAGATCAATAAATCATCAATATTTTATTTTCTTCTTATTTTCCCCAATAATGTACTGAGTATAAAATAAAGTTCAAGGCTTTTTTTCCTAGTCTAGGGAACTGAAGTTGAGTTTGGCAGTATGTATGGGGAAGGAAATTAGAGTTAATACAAATAAGCTTTATTAATGAATAGGACTCCTGTGACTTACTTATTCTAATCCAAGTTTTTAGAACCAGGGTTTTGAAAAGCAAGGTCTTTTTTGTCTGGGATATGACAATTTCAGCATACATTTTTATTGAGTGAATGCTAAAGCAATACATCTTTGGTTGTCTTCTTTGTGTTATGAACTGAATCGAATATTTTACTTGTATTTGAACTCCCATTTAACAGGTGAATATATTATAATAATTTTTACATGGCTTTCCAGATGACAGTAGAAACAGTGTCTGCCTGACATCATAACTGATCTTCTCTTGGTATACTGAGTTTTTGAGATGTATAGATAAATGAATGAATACATGCATATTAGATAACAGGATGGATTTCAAAGCCTCCTAGCTGGTGTTTGAATCATTACTCAGGCTTTTAAGTCTCTGCATGAACTAATGCCACAATAAAATATCCAAATACTTCAACATGTTTTTACCCTTTAAAAGTATTCAAAATGAGTCTTCAATGAAGTATTTTGCATTGATCATAACATTCCACTCATAGCTGAGGAGCTATTTGCAGCTAATGGCTGCTAGGAGAAGAGTCTGTTTTCTTTAGGATGTGGTCCCCAAAAGGCTAATAATGTTCTAGTAGATGGTCACATACAACTGGGTATATAAGAAAAACATATTGGGCTTAGTGTGCTTAAAAAATTAGAGCACACAAATTTGGGATAGAAAAAGATGAATGAATAGTTAAGGGGATTGGGGTAAATTTGGGCAAAACAAATTATATGCGCATATACAATTGTATATAACAATAAGAATAAAATATGTATGAGATTTTTTGCAATTAAATGTGGTGGCATATCCACATTTAGGCATCAATAGAATACTATTAAGCTATTAAAAACAAAGACATCATGAATTTTGCAGGCAAATGGATGGTACTTGAAAATATCATTCTGAGTGAGGTAACCCAGACCTAAAACTACATGCATGGTATGTGCTCACTTATAAGTGTATATTAGCCATAAAGTACAGGATTCCCTTGTTACAAACCCAGAGAAGTTAAACAAGAAAGAAGGCCCAAGTGAGGATGCTTGAATCTCACTGAGAAGGGGAAAATAAAAAAGACATAGGAAGCAGATGGAAGGAGGGAACTGGGTGGGAGAGGAGATGTGAATGAGAATGAGGAGGCTCAAGATCATGTTTGTGGGGAGACAGGAGAAAGGGACAGAATGTCAAGAGAATGAATGGAAATCTGCAGCAGGCAGGAGTAGGGAGGTGGGGTGCACTTCTATAAATGACAGAGACTTGTGATGGGGAAGGTTTCAACCCAAATTTGTTTTTTCTACTAGAAATACAGGGATCATAGATGGAGCTGAGACTAAAGGAATACCCAGTCAACAATGGGCCCAGTTGAGAATTCTTTTGTTTAGCTCTGTACCCCATTTTAATAGAATTATTTGATTTTCTGGAGTCTAACTTCTTGAGTTCTTTGTATATATTGGATACTAGCCCTGTATCAGATATAGGATTGGTAAAGATCTTTCCCCAAACTGTTGGTTGTTGTTTTGTCATTTTGACAGTGTCCTTTGACTTACAGAAACTTAGCAATTCCATGAGGTCCCATTTGACAATTCTTTCTCTTAGAGAATAAGCCATTGGTGTTCTGTTCAAGAAATTTTCTCCTGTGCCTATGTATTCTAAGGTTTTCCCTACTTTCTCTTCTAATAGTTTCAGTGTACCTGGTTTAATGTGGAGATCCTTGATCCACTTGGACTTAAGCTTTGTACGAGGAGATAAGAAAAGGTAGATTTGAATTCTTCTGCATGCTGACTGCCAGTTGAACTAGTACCATTTGTTGAATAAACTGTCCTTTATCCATTGAATGTTTTTTTAGCTCCTTTGACAAAGATCAAGTGATCCTAGGTGTGTGGGTTTATTTCTGAGTCTTTAGTTCTATTCCATCAATGTACCTGCCTATCTCTGTACCAATAGCATGTAGTTTTTATGACAATTGATCTGTAATACAGCTTGAGATCAGGGATGGTGATTCCCCCAGAAGTTTTTTATTGTTGAGAATAGTTTTTGCTATCTTGAGTTTTTTATTATTCCAAACAAATTTGCAAATTGCTCTTTTTACCTCTATGAAGATTTGAGTTGGAATTTTGATGAGGATTGCATTGAATCTGTGATTACCTTATGCAAGATGGCCATTTTTACTATGTTGATCCTTACAATCCATGAGCATGGGAGATCTTACCACCTTCTAAGGTCTTCTTCAATTTCAGTCTTCAGAGACTTGAAGTTCGTGTCATACAGATCCTTTACTTGCTTGGTTAGGGTCACACCAACATATTTTATATTCTTTGTGACTATTGGTAAGGGTGTCAATTCTCTAATTTCTTCCTCAGCTGTTTGTTGTTTGAATAGGGGAAGGCTACTGATTTGTTTGAGTCAATTTTATATCCAGCCACTTTGCTGAAATTGTTTATCAGCTGTAAAAGTTCTTTGGTGGAATTTTGGGGTAATTTAAGTATACTATCATATCACCTTAATTTAAGTATACTATCATATCACCTGCAAATAGTGATATTTTAACTTCTTTCCTATTTGTATTCCTTTGACCTCTTTTTATTGTCTAATTGCTCTAGCTAGTACTTCAAGTATTATACTGAGTAGGTAGGGAGAGAGTGGGCAGCCTTGTCTAGTCCCCGATTTTAGTGGGATTGCTTCAAGTTTCTCACCACTTAGTTTGATGTTGGCTACTGGTTTTCTGTATGCTGCTTTTACTATGTTTAAGTATGAGCCTTGAATTCCCAATATTTCCAAGACTTTAAACATGAAGTGGTGTTGAATTTTGTCAAATGTTTCTCAGCATCTATAGAAATGATAATGTTTTTTTTTCCTTTGAGTTTGTTCACATAGTCAATTACATTGATGGATTTCTATATATCGAACCATCCTTGCATCCCTGGGATAATGCCTACTTTATCATTTTTGAATCACCGTATTGATGTGTTCTTAGATTTGGTTTTCAGGAATTTTATTGTGTATTTTTGCATCAATGTTCATGATGAAAACTGGTCTAGAGTTCTCTTTCTTTTTAGGGTCTTTGTGTGGTTTAGGAATGAGCATAATTGTGGCTTGGAAGTATGAGTTGGGTAGCATTCCTTCTGTTTCAATTTTGTGGCATAGCTTGGAAAATATTGGTATTATGTGTTCTATGAAGGTCTGATAGAATTCTGTACTAAAACCACCATGTCCTGGGATTTTATTATTTTTTTATTTATTTTAGGTTGGGAGGCTTTTGATGACTGCTTCTATTTCTTTAGGGGTTATGGGATTTTTTTTAAGATGGTTTATGTGATCCTGATTTAACTTTAGTACCTGGTATCTGTCTAGAAAATTGTCCATTTCCTCTAGATTTTCCAGTTTTGTTGAGGATAGGCATTTGTAGTAGGCTCTGACAATTTCTTTAATTTCCTCAGCTTTTATTATTATTTATCCCCTTTCATTTCTGATTTTGGTAATTTTGATATTCTCTGCATAGTCTATTTAGTCTAGCTAAGGGTTTATCAATCTTTATGATTTTTCTCAAAGAACTAGCTCCTGGTTTTGTCGATTCGTTGTGTAGTTCTTTTTGTTTATACTTGCTTGATTTCAGATCTGTGTTTGTTTATTTCCTGCTGTCTACTCCTCTTGGGTATATCTACTTCTTTTTGTTCTAGAGCTTTCAGTTGTGCTATCAAGCTATTAGTGCATGTGCTCTCCAGTTTGTTTTTGGAGGCACTCATAAGCTATGAATTTTCCTCTTAGCACTGCTTTCATTATATCCCATAATTTTGGTTATGTTGTGCCTTCATTTTTCCTAAATTCTAAAAAGTCTTTGATTTCTTTCTTTATTTCTTTTTTGACCATGCTATCATTCAGTAGAGCATTGTTTAGCTTCCATGTATATGTGGGCTTTTTGTTGTTTTTGTTGTTATTGAAGACCAGCCTTAGTTTATGGTGATCTGATAGGATACATAATGGTATTTCTTTTATTTGTTGAGACCTGTTTTTGACAGACAATATTGTCAATTTTGGAGAAGGTGCCATGAGGTACTGAGAAGAAGGTATATTCTTTTGTTTTAGGATGAAATATTCTCTAGATGTCTGTTAAATTCATTTGGTTCACAACTTCTGTTAGTTTCACTGTGTCTCTGTTCAGTTTCTGATTCCATAATCTGTACATTGATAAGAGTGGGGTGTTGAGGTCTCCCACTAGTATTGTTTGTGGTGCAATATATGCTTTGAGATTTAGTAGAGTTCCTTTTATGATTGTGAGTGCCCTTGTACTTGCAGCATAGATGTTCAGAATTAAGAGTTCATCTTGACAGATTTTTTTCCTGTGATGAGGAAAAAGTGTGCTTTCTTCTTTTTTGATGACATTTATTTGAAAATCTCTTTTATTTGATATTAGGATGACTACTCTAGCTTGTTTCTTGGCTTGCAAGCTGCAACAACTGCTCTGAAAATTATTTTGTTGGTTACTCAGAAAACTGGACATAGTGTTACCTGAGGACCCAGCTATACCACTTCTGGGGATATACCCAAAAGTACTCCAAAATATAACAAGGACACATGCTCAGCTATGTTCAAAGCAGCCTTATTTATAATAGCCAGAAGATGGAAAAAACCCAGATGTCCTTTAAGAGAGGAATGGATACAGAAAATGTGGTACATAATAGAGCACTAATCAGCTATCAAAAACAATGAGTTCATGAAATTCTTAGGCAAATGGATGGAACTAGAAAATATCATCCTGAGTGAGGTAACCTAATCAGAAAAGAACACCCATGGTATGCAGTCACTGATAATTGGATATTAGCCCAAAAACTAGGAATACCAAAGACAAAATTCACAGACCACTTGAAAGTGCAAGAAGAAGGAAGATGAAAGTGTGGATGCTTCAGTCCTTCTTAAAAGGGAGAACCAAACACTCACAGGGGGAAATATGGAGACAAAGTGTGGAGCAGAGACTGAAGGAAAGGCCACTCAGATAATGCCCCTCCTGAGGATCCAGCCACATACAGCCACCAAACTCAGGCAATATTGTGGATGCCAAGAAATGTGTGCTGACAGGAGCCTGATATAGTGGTCTCCTGAGAGGCTCTGCCAGATCCTGACAAATACAGAGGCGGATACTCCCAGCCAACCATTGAACAGAGAACAGGGTTCCCAATGGAGGAGTCCAGGAAAGGATTTAAGGAACCGAAGGGGTCTGCAATCCCATAGGAAGAATTACAATATCAACCAACCAGAGCTTCCAGAGTTCCCGGGGACTAAACCAAAGAGTACACATGGAGCAACCCATGGCTCCAGCCACATATGTAGCAGAGGATGGCCTGGTAGTGCATCAGTAGGAGCAGAGACCCTTGGTCCTGTGAAGGCTTGATGTCCCATTGGGAATGGGAGGTCAGAGAGGTGGGAAGAAGTGGGTAGGGGAACACCCTCATAGAAGCAGGCAGAGGGGAATGGGATAGGGGATTTTACAGAGGGAAAACCAGGAAAGGGGATAACATTTGAAATGTAAATAAAGAAAATATACAATAAAGGAAAAGAAGAAAAATGACAAGACTGAATCTTAACACATGTTATAGCTCACATTTGAAACTTGTCCACAATGGGTCTTTACTTAATGAGGTTAAGTGGAAACAATGAAATTCTATATTTAATCCTTATTTAACATTTTAACATTTGCTGGAGACAGCTTCCTCCAAATTGAAACATTCTACCCTGTTAGGAAGCTATTTACGCAGGAGGTAAATATCTCAAAAATAGCATCCAGAAGTCCCTGAAGATGACCAGATTCACTAGGCCACTCCCTGCCAATAAAAGTAATAAAACCTGAGCAATGTTCTGCAAAGAATTAAGCTGAAAAAAAGACTCCCAGACAAGCCAAGTTGCAAAAAATGTTTCAAGCAAGTGATGCTGGCACATTAGAAGAGGTAGGATCGGTGGTTAAGAACTGCAGGCAGGCAGTTCTTACGCATTGCTGGCAAGGGGCAAATTGCTAGTCTTTGTAAGAAAGAAATCGTAACATTTAAAAGAAATGACCCTGAAGTCAGTGAGATGACTCAGTTGTTTACAGAGATTGCTACTTAAGTCTGACCACTTGAATTTAGTTCCCATGTTAAAATTTAGGCTCATATTTAAAGAAAGCAAGATGCAGTTCCATGTATCTTTAATTCCACCACCCTTACTCTGAGATGGGTAGCAGAGGCAGAAGCATGTGAAATCCCTCAGAAAATACAAGAGAAGATCAGCAGGCAGCAAAAGCAACAAGAGAACCTCTGCCTCAAAAACAAACAACCAACCAAACAAAACCCACAAGCCCGCCCCCCCAAAACAAACCAAAAAACTATCCAAACAAAAAATCCACCATCAACAAACACAAGGTAGAAAGAGAAGACAAACTCATGAAAGTTGTTCTCTGATTTTCATACATATTTCATGGCACACATATATTTGTAGTCATCCCCCCCCACACACATTTCTTTTTCATACACAAGTAATAGTAAATACACAACACAAGTAATAGTAAACACACACACACATACAATTATTGGTTTGTTAGGAGTCTACAAAAATGATAACTCCAATCATTTGCAAGGATTCATGATACTCTACAAGAAAAAAATAACAAAACAAAGACTGAATATCTCAATTTTTGAAAATATTCTTAGTGCTCTAATACATTGAAAAATAAGCTAATACATTATTGAAGATCCTTGTTATAAGGCAAAATAGAGCTATTAACAGCAGTACACTGTCTATATAGAACCAGTGGGAGAAACTTATTAATTTTTTCCATTTTATTACTGTATACTTTTTCCCATTATACTGAGCAATTATATTTAGTAGCTAAAAACAAACAAAAAAAAAATGGAAGTACCTAAAGAAATGTTCAACATTGCTAATTATTAGGGAAATGGAAGTCAAAATGACCCTGAGATTCCACCACACACCAGTCAGAATGGCTAAGATCCAAAACTCAGATGACTGCAGATGCTGGTGAGGATGAGGAGAAAAACCATTGTTGGTGGTTTTGCAAGCTGGTACAACCAGTATGAAAATCAGTCTTGGGATTTCTCAGAGAATTGCACGTAGTACTACCTGAGGAACCAGCTATACCCCAAAGTGTTCCAACATACAACAAAGACACATGCACCACAATGTTCATAGCAGCTCTATTTATAATAGACAGAAGCTGGAAAGAACCCAGATGTCCTTCAGTAGATGAATGGATACAGAAAATTTTGGTATATTTATACAATAGAGTACTACTCAGCTGTTAAAAATGAGGACACCATGAGTTTTGCAAGCAAATGAATGGAACTGGAACATATCATCCTGAGTGAGGTAACTCAGATGGATATGCATGGTATGTACTCACTGATAAGTGGATATAAGCTTAAAAATTAAAAAATACAGAATACCCAGGATACAATTTACAGAACTCAAAAAGGTGAAAATACATCAATCCCACTTGGGAGGGTGGAGAAAAAGCAATCATGGGAGGCAGAGGGAGAGGGAGGGAGGGAGGGAACTAGGTAGAATAGTGGACAGGAGGAGGAAAGGGGCACATGATCTGGTATTTGGAGGGAAGAGGAAAGAAGCCCTGATGACCAGCAGAATGAATGAAAATATGCAACTTCAGGGGGTGCGACATGGGTGGACCCTTCAGAATGTACCAGAGACCTGGGACATGAGAGACTCTCAAGACTCAAACGGAGGGACCTTAGATGAAATGCCAAACAGTGGGGGTAGGGAACTCCTCAAGTTCACCTCCTACAGAAAGACAGGGTGTCAAATGGAGGGATGGTGTTGCCATCCCACAGTCAAAAAACTCTGACCCAGAATTGCTCCTGTGTAAAAAAAAACTGCAGGTACAAAACTGAAAAGGAGACTGAGGGAACGGAGGTCCAGTGACAAGCCCAATTTGGGTTCCATCTCGAGAGGAGGCTCCAAGGCTCCAAGGCCAGACACTATTAATGATGCTATGGTGTACTTGCAGACAGGAGTAGGCTCCTGTAGCTAGGGCATGGCTGTCCTCTACAAGGCTTCACAAGTGGCTGAAGGAGACACATGCAGATAATTACACCCAGTCGTTAGTTTGAATTGCCGGACACCTGTGGACAAATTAGGGAAAAGCTAGAAAAAGCTGAGAAAGAAGGCTACCCCAGAGAAAGTCTAGCACTCTCAACAAACCTGGACCCTTGAGATCTATTAGATACTGAGTCACCAACCAGACAGCATACACCCGCTGATATGAGGCCCTGGCTACATATGCAGCAGAGGAATGCTGGGTCTGGACTCAGTGGGAGAAGTGCCTAACCCTGGAGAGACAAGACCCTGGTGAGTGGGGAATCCTGGCACGTTGTGTGGTGGGGTGGGATGGGGACATCCTCTTGGAGGCACAGGGGAGAAAGAATGGGATGAGGAACTGTGGAAGGGCAGACTAGGAACGGGTTACTACTGAATAAAAGTAGTAAAAATAAAAGAAAAATTACGTTGCAAAAATTCAAAGATAAGAAAACTAACCAACTTAAAACTGGATTAGTTTAACATAATTTCACTAAGGAAAATACACAGAGGACAAGAGTATGAAAAAATGCTCAATATCATATATCCTTAGGAATTATAGGTAAAAATAGCCGTGTTATCCCACTGTGAACAGTGGAAATACACAGAGCCCTAAGAACAGCAAATAAAGAAGGTCTCGGAACAGCAGAAGTCACTTCCTATTGTTGGTGGGAGTACAAAAAGGTGTATTTGGAAGTCAACTCTGCAGTTTATTTTACAACTGAACATAACTTGATCATACTGTGTATCTGTGGTTTTCCTTTGCTAATAATGCAGAGGATGGAAAAGAGGGGTCAAGAATGTGAGAATTTTCTGTACTTTGTGAATTTGATATAAATTTAAAACTGCTCTTGAAAGTATGGATATTCACTAAAATGATATGGTTTAGTTTTAGTTTTCAGCCTTGATTGATAATATATTTGTTTTTGCTATTGATAATTGAGTATATACAGTTTGAAACTTCATGTACACAGAAGTGTGTTTTGCTATTTCATGGTAATTCAAATAGATTCATTTTATGTGATATCAAAATGCAAAATGTGTTGATGGTTTATTTATATTTAAACATATAAATCAAGGCAGAACAAGATACGTTAGATTTTTATTGACTTTGATGAGATCCTGTATCTTATCGTATAAGAGACTTAGATAAATGTTTATTGAACTTGTAGATAAACAGTGTCTATTAGTTATAGAAAGGATGTATGTATCTCAACCCCTTTGCTATCTTTATATAAAGTCTGGAGAAATTATATCCATTAGTGAAATATTAGGCTTAGAATCTAAGCTGGGAGAAATGATGTTATAAATAAAATAACACTCCAGAACTTATCACCAATAAACAACTCCACCATAACCAAGAACAGAAATAAAAACATTTCAAACTAAACCACATTTGCTGTTTATCATTTGCTATTTTGAAGATGGAGTCAGTTACGTCCCAGGTTCTTTACCTGGAAAATGAGTGATTTAACCTGGTACAGGCCTTGGATCCTAAACCTTATTTACTAAAAGAAGCCAACTTACACTTGGGCTTGGTTGATATTGATAGTGTTCATTTTCCTCTGTGAAAACAATGTCTTGCATCTCAAACTTTGTTCATTTTCCTTACTAGTATCCCTTCCTCTTTCCTTGTTTCCTTCCATCTTATACCTCTAAGTTCCACTAACTTGTCTCTTTTATTCAGGTTTAATTTGTTCCTTGTCAGATATATCATGAACTGTCAGGATTGGGAATTTTGTCATTCATCCATCAACTTTTCTAGAAGGCTTGAACAGCACAAATACTCTTCATACTCATATTTCCAAGAACATCCTGGCCAATAAGGAGTTGGCTGCATCACTAGGCAGCTCTTACCATGAAGGGACATGCAAATGGGATATGGCTAATCATTCCAAGACATTTGAACTACCCATGTACCCTTCATCTCTTTACCATTTATGGCTGCTTATGAAACACTTTAAAGCGTAATGCTCACAGAAAGACCTCAGTGTTTCACCTATGCAAGGCAGGCTGGAGCTATGGTCTCTCTTATTCTCAGCATGGTGCTTTGACTAATGCAGTGAAGTGTGAGATGGGATTAGTCCTGGCAGTCAAACAGCATTCCTCACACCTACTGAATGTGAAGATGTCTAAAATTATCACCTTTATACTTGCCGCTTCTAAGATATATCACCCTGTTCTATCCTTAGGTATTCAAGATTCTAGACTCAAATATTTTCATCATTGAAAATGAGAATACAAAACCAACATTCATGCCTGGTGTGATCTTTGCATGACCTGAATTTCTATTTTGTTGTAGTCTTTAACGGCCACCTCTTATTTTGATATGCAACCCATTTATATTTCACTTTGATGAATTCATAAAGCAAAAAAAAAAAAAAAAAAAAAAAAGAGAGAGAGAGAGAGAGAGAGAGAAAGCACACAGCCTACATTCTTTGAGTACAAAAGTGTTTAATCTATCTTTTCATCCTGGTAGAGGATCACCTGGTTAAACAACTACATGTCTGTCTGTGTCCATCTTAATATAAACAATGAAATGATATTTATAAAGCTTCAATGAATCTGGCGCCTGCTAAGGATGGGCTTCTTATTGTGTGTACTGTACCAGAACCAGAACTTAACAATTTTCTTTAGCATCCCCATATTTAAGTTGGAGAAACAGAGAATTATAGAGAAAGAATGTTTGTTCAAAGTTACACAGCAGACGGACAAATAATTAACCAAGGTGTGTTTCACACCAATGTCCAGTGTTTTTTTTTTTTTTTTTGAAAAGCCAGCATTCCAAAGTTTAAATGAATACCACATATAAGATATTTCCACCCAGATATATGAAAATTATTAACAAGTTCAAAGCAAGAATGTTTCTTATGTGTTCTCATATGGCCGTGTGAGACTTGTGGCTAGAGCTGAGTGCGGTGGAAAAGGCAGAGAAGAACGAAGTGTGAAGTGAGGAAATTGGCCATATTTTGGAGAATGTTGACTAATACACTGAGCAAAAATAGGAACCACGGAAAGGCTTTGAGATAAAATGTCTTGAACACACACCACACACAGAAACACACACAAACACACACACACACACACACACACACACACACACACACACACTCACACACCAGGTAAGCACACACACACACGTAAATGTAGTGGTCTTCTAGTATTAAGAACACAGTGTAGGAGGCAAGGACACAGTGTAAGGGAGCCAGAAGACAAGGTGATAGAAATGGTCCAACGGGTCACAGAGGGGAAGTTTTCTCTCACTTAAACTCGGAGAGAACACATTACAATACACTCCAATTGAGAATGTAATGTAATTCTTACCTACCGATAGGAGATCAGAAATTTGATTGTGCTATCATTGCCAGGTAAGTTTCAGTCTACGAGAACTTGCCCTGAATTTCCTGGTTCCAGTACACTTCTTTCTTATTGTCACTAGATGGCACTTTTGAATATTTCCTGTTTTATAAACTTCTACTCCAAGAGCATTTTCACTAGATGGCGCTAGAGCCATTTCCCCTTGAGGCAGGATTGCTTCCTAGGCTTTGTTGGTGCAAAACTCTAGTTACCACTAAAGCATGGGCTTTCCAGAGAAATTCAATAGTCAGTTCTAGTAAAATGGTCAGTTTCTTTGCGACTGCTTTTCTACATGCCATGGATTGTTTATTCCCAGAGCTGACTTTGTGATTCAACTTGGATCAGGAGGCACTCAAGTTTATCTGCTACCCAGCCTTGCTTTGAGGCTGTTGTCCTCAGCAAAAGGTAGTTTTTTTTCTGCTTTATGTCATCTCTAATGTTAGTTAGCAACGTGCATCCATATAGGCAAACGTATCCTTGAGGAACTGTCTTTTAAAGCCTGGAAAGCAATGACTTGCTTGTTTAAGCTCATAACCATCTTAATTTCCATGGACATTGTTTTGTTTATAACAGGGCCCCAGGCATACTCTTTCTTTCTCGTTCACCTTTAACTTTATCTTCTTTCTCTCAGTGGGCTACAGAACCTCGATTGTTGCTGGGGATAGAAACACACTGGCTTTTTATGTTTTAACTCAAAAAGCCCAGCTGACCACATGTGAGATCAGAGGGATAATTTTCTCATCCTTTAGGTACTGAAAGTATCATTGTGATTTTTCTAAGTTCTTTTATTGTAGTTAAATTTTAAATACCAAAACATCAAAGATTGTTTATGTTCAAGGTGAACACTGGGATAGTTTGTCACATATCCAAATTGTACCATTGGACTTGAAGCAATGATTCATGTTCACTTTCTTCATTTTTCTATCTTAGGGACCTTATACACCTGAAGTAGATTCATGAGCACTTCACCTCCTCTGGCTAAGGAATCTAGCCATCTATTCATTTTACCACATGTATAAACCACTTCCCAACTTTCTCTGTGAAAAGAGCCATTTAATTGTAATCTCATTATTTGAGGTTTTTAAGTGTGTTTCTACCTCTTCAATTGTCCATCAAAAATCTAGTGTGGAATAAGGCATAAAGCCATTATACACCATTGCAATCTCTGACAGGTGATTTGAAGATGTTTATACAGATGAAGGACCTATGTCAAAGCAATGAATTCAATGAGTGCCAAAGCAGAGAGACACAACTTTAGACTTATTTGCACAACCATTCTATGTTAATTAAAAAGATGAGAGGACTGACTGAGCCACTTCATTTTAAGATTTGCTACACCATGAAATTTTATTTAGATTCTGGACAAAACTATTTGCATAATTTATATATTTAGAGCATGCTATTACCTTCTTACTTTAGAAGAACATAAAAATTTTGTGTAGGGCAAATGCAAGACTACATATATTGCCCATGACATAAAGATGCAATAAGTATCTATCCATGTATGTGCTAGAGCTTAAATAAAATTTATAAACTACTTTTAGAAAGCAGAGCTCCTCCTTCACATTAAACAAATGGAAATACTTTAAAAATCAAACCAAAATGTCTATTTTAGGTATGGTTATGTGGTTTTCAAAAGAAAATAAAAGTGGAAAATGTTCGATGTTTTTGAAATACCACCTTCCTCTCTCTCAGTGTGCTTGCTTATTAATACAGTTTGAATGGATTCTTGCTTTGACATGAAAGTTTATTTTTAAAATAACTGTGGATAATCTGTTACTATAGCAATAATTTCCCAGTCTGTAGTTATTTAATCTTAGCATATCATGAAACTTTTAATGTCAAAGTGGTCCATATTTAGAATGGATGCAGGCTTGGAGCTACCCCCTCAATACTAGCGATGGTCCAGCATCTCCAAAGTCCTGAATTTAATTTTTGTATCTACAAAAAGTAAAATTAACACAGCACTTGGTTTCATCAGTGATTATGACGTTCATAATAGCAAATTACATTTTTGACAGAGAGATTGCTTATTTTTTAATTCTCCTTCAATCTTAACCTGTTAGCATTCTGAACATGGGGAGAAGCATTTGTGGATACTGCTAGATTTAGATTAGGTGCCTGCCATGCTGCTGGAAACACAGGAAAGGAGTAGCAGGGCACAAGCCACAGGCACACACACACATGCACCACACACAAACATACATACACACATGCACACACACGTACCACACACACATACACACACATGCACACACATGCACCACACACACACATTCACCACACACAAACATACACACACACATGCACACACACGTAACACACACACATACACACACATGCACACACATGCACCACACACACACATGTACCACACACACACATGCACCACACACAAACATACATACACACATGCACACACATGCACCACACACACACATGCACCACACACACACATTCACCACACACATACACACACACATGCACACACATGCACCACACACACATACACACACCATACACACATGCACCACACACACATACACACCACACACACATGCACCACACACACACACACACACACACACACACATGCACCACACACACACACACACATGCACCATACACACACAGACCACACACACATGCACACACATGCACCATACACACACACACCACACACACATGCACACACATGCACCACACACACACACACATGCTCCACACACACACACACACACACACACACACACACACACACACACCACACTGTGACTGAAAGCTCACAGAGGCGTTCATGCTCTTCATTCTAATACAAATGTAGCACTTTCAGGTGGTTCTTATTTAGGTCTCTTTCTGCTCATAGCGTTCTCCCATATTCTTCGTTCCTTTTTCTTCTCTAGTGACACTGAAATAATTTTAATTCTTCAAATAGTCATGTTTCTTCTTCAGGTTCTTCACACATACTGCTTTCTTTGCTTTACCACATAGAGTTCATTGTACTTGGAACAGCTCATGCACTCGCTGTCATTCCATTATGCTACACTCCGAGTTCAATGATGCCAGGAATCTGTTTTCTTTACTATGGCATTTCCATTGCTTATCATAAATGGATTGTTTAGATGTTGTATGAATATATGGATAAAAGAATGAATGAGTTATATGCAGCTTTGCTGATAAGAAATAAAATCTTTTTTTAAATCACCCCCCTGTTAGTATCAGCCCTCTTACCTATTGGTGGTGCGTGCCTGTAATCCTAACACTCCAAAGGATTGCAACTTCAAGTCTAGCCGCAAATGCAGAGTGAATTCAGGGCAAATCTGGGTTAGCATGAGAACCTGTCTCACACCCCTTTCCCATGAATAAAAATCACAATTCAGATGTCCTTTTACTAGTAGAGTCCACTTTGAAGGCCCATTGAGCTAACGAATGAATGTAGCATTGAAAACAGAGATACAAACCGCATCCACAGAAATATATATTATTTCTTTTAATGTCCTCTTTGAGAAGATGCCTTTAGACTCTAGCAGTATTTTTGTTCTTGAGTGAAGGATTATATATTTTGGAAATTTAAAAAAGTTATTTAGATTCATTTCATCCATTTGTTGATTTATTTCCACACACTCTAGATCTTTTTCTCAGAAATAAGGTGCAACTAGTAATCAATGCAATTTACTTTTTAAAATTTGTTTCCTGTTGTGTTTTGCTAAAGATATTTTTCTCCAAATTAGTTGAGAGCCATGATGTTGAGAGCTCACAACAGGGCGACAGAGCACAGGGGTACAGGGAGGAAAGAACTTCAGCTTTCTCCTGGGGACTGGAGAAATTTAGAAAATAAAAAGAAAATTAAAAGAAGGTTGGATTCATCAGTCTTCTGTGCTTGTCATCCTCTCCTTCATCCTCCTCCCCCTCATCCTCCTCTCCTTCCTCTCCCTCATCCTCCTGTCCTTCCTCCCCCTCATTCTCCTCTTTTTCCTCCCCCTCATTCTCATCTCCTTCCTCCCCTTCATCTTCATCGTCATATTCTTCACCTTCATCTTCCTCTCCTTCTTCACCCTCCTCTCCTTCCTCCCTTCATCTTCATCATCATCTTCTTCACCTCATCCTCATCTCCTTCATCCATATCTTTCATCCCTTCTTCCTCTTCATTGTCATCATCCTCATCCTCTGCCTCTCCTTCATCATCCATATCTGGAACCAAATAGTACTGCAAGGGATGTGAGTAAGTGTCATGGTTGCTGACCTCTCCTAACTCGTCAGCACAGGCATCAGAATGCTCGGTAAACCAGGTAAAGCCTCTCTGCCTCTTCGTGCTGGCTTTATGCTGTGTTTGACTTGAGCGTTTTGTCAAATCCTTTCCATATTTCCATTTGATCTTGGTGGACTTTGAAGACGGGTCACCACTCTCATTCAGATGGAATTCTTTTGAAAGAACTTTATTTTCAAAGTAAGGATTTTCCTCAAAATAAAAATCTATTCTGTAACCCGATTTAGTGTCTTCAAATTCAGTAACTTCGACTCTGGTCAAATAATGCAGGGACTCCTCGTCCTCCTCCCCAAGCAGTGCAGACACTTGTGGATGGTTGACAAATGTTGCTACCCAAAAGTTTGGGATTTTGGCGATCAATTCTGACCTCTTCTGAAAAAAAATGGTTGGCAGAGTTTGTTATATTTTTGTTCTACTTTCAAAATGTCCTCACTGCCTTGTTCATTAAGCCTGTCTATTTCACTTTGTACTTCATCAATATGTTCAATGGCTTCTTGCTGGTCTTTTTCTCCCTTCCGCAGGCAGGCCTGGAGAGGCCGACTTGTCCTCCAGCCTCAGGGCAGCAGCGGGTCTGGGTTTCTTGGACTGAGGCAGGATCCCAGATTGCCACTTCGGGGGCCATGGCAGTAGGGATGTGGCCGGGAGACCGAGGCCAGAGCCACGATGTTCACAGCAGGAAGAAAGTCGCAGGAACTGTTATTTAACTTTTATGACTCATAGATTAAGATTAAGAAAGTAGTTTCAACAGTTGCAGACTTAAAATCATGGGAATTTTTCTTTACCTACTTTTGAAGTCACTGTGCAAGTCGTAATTGGTGACTTAGATTATGAAAAACCCAAGCATCACACACACACCAGAACCCAAGCATTTTATCGTTTTGTAGTGTTTTATGAAAGAAGTTCCAGTCCATAGAATTTTACCTGATTGCATCAGTAAAACTTTTTGCTGTTGTGCAGTGCTAACTTGTGGCTCTGGTTCTCTCTGCTTTTTCTCTCTTCTCAGACTTTATTATGCTTTATTTGCTGAAAGTTTCTTCTGCGCTCTGAAGGTGGGCAAATCCTTACGCATGCTTTGCACCCACTCTAGCCTCCATTTGCCTGCCGTATAAATAAAATTATATTTAACTTACTTTTGTTGGCAAGTCTTTGGTTAAGTGTAGAGATGAGGAACATGAGAAGTGCAGTGTCATGTCCTGAACTGAAAATAACAGTTGCCTGAAGCTTCTCATGTCACCCTGGAGTGACAGCAATTTCCAACAGTTCATGAGCTTATGAGGGTGGTCTAAGACTATATTAGTTATGTGTCTGGGTACAGTAAGCATACACACACACACACACACACACACACACACACACACACACACGTATATATATTAGTTACTTAAAATTAAGTATTATTATTTTGCTGTTAAAACAATTATTTTATAAGGTAACATGTTAAGTAACAGGTTTCTTTATGACATTTTCATACATGTTTTTATACCTCAATAATATGACCATATTCTTTGAAAATTCCCTATGTAAGTACTGTATTTGTGTTGTTACTTCTCTTTCTCATGTTTCCTCAGGGATCTCTCATTTTGTCCCCTGCTCATTCTCAAATGTATGATCTCTTTTCCTCTCTTATTATTGTAGTGTATAGAGAGTGATTGTTGTACAATTTGGAATTTGAAAATTTAATTATAACATAATTTTACAACATATGAGAGTAAGGCTGCTACTATATCTATCCATATTTGTCTCAAGAATTTGGTCCCTATAGTTAGTATAATAATAGCCCCCTAAATCTACATAATAATCCTGGGACATGGTGCTTTGGCGAACTTCTAGGGAGGATTTGTGTACTTGCTTTTTCCTGTTTCTGAAGGTTGCCTACACTACCTCCTATGCTCACTGATGATGCCTTTGTTCTTTTGTATAAGGATCCTTAGGATTTTTTTTTTTTTTTTTGTCTTATAAGGTGATATCCAAGTCCCAGGAATTATAATGTAGACTTTTGGGGCTATTTTTCTGCTCAGCACAGGAACTGAATTCATGAGACAAATATGGGTAGATATAGTAGCAGCAGAAACAAACCAGAACACTGTGCTGATCTTGTTTCACTTTAACGACCATCTAAATCAAGGTCACTAGTCAAAACTTCCAAACATTTCCTATGCATCTTCATTGTTATTTCCAAATGCCCTTAGCTCCTTTACAGAGGTCCTGTAATGTCCTCCCACAAGAGACATCTCATCATTGTTATCTGTCCACATAATAATCATCACTGCCTTTTCTACTCTTTAACTTTAGCTGGTGATGCTTATGTCTGTTTTTCTGGCCTTCCATTCGGCTGCCCCTTTTATCTTCATGATCACTTTCCTCAGTCTTAAACTGATTACTCTGCTCCTTGTTTATAATTCTGAAACCCAGTTTTCTGAGTACATACCATGTTTTTCCTTACCCATAATGTCTTAGCATCCATTTTTATATTCATAATTTCACTGAACATGCTTTGAGCTGCTACTTTACACTGGTACTGGGAGTATCTATGGATGAAATGCAGTTCTTTTCCCCATGAGACAACTTGAATTGCAGCTAAAATAGAATCACATACAATTGCCCTTCATGCTCTGAAAGTTGAATTCTAACTTTGCTGGTTTAATTGACATCTCTATTCTATTAAGCTTGCCAATTTCTTGCCATCATCACACTACTAACATTATTTGATTTCTCTTTCTTCTGCATCCCTTCACTAGATTCTCATGGATAACACCATTTCACACTTCATTTTAAAAAAAGAGATTGATAGCTCCTTGCTTCCTTTCTTCCTTTTTCCCCCCTTTAATTATTTTTCACTTCCTTAAATTATTTCTTTTTGTTTCTTGGTGACTAAAACAAAACAAAACAAAATAAAAACTTGTGCACAGTTCAAATTTACTTGTACTATAGAGTAAAATACATCTGTTTTGGTAAAATTTTGCAGTTCTCGTGTGGAGATTGGATGGAAGTCCTTTGTGCAGTGGAAGTTTCCAGTGAGCTATGTCAGTTGGCTGGCATCATCATGTTACAGGGTTGACTAGAGTGAGTAGGTGGAGAGTCTCAGCAGGGAAACTCCTCAAAAGTTCTTGCAGTTCCATTAATGTCTGTCTAAACTCAGCTGTGATCTTAACGAACCCTGGCCGAGCCTCTTCATTTTTATTGCATTTTATTCCAAGCGTAAAAGCAGTTGCCACATAGGTGTGGCAAAGAACTTAGAAAAAAACATGTTTGTCAAATTGTCTTTGGTACCCCACTGCTTCCTGAGTGTTTTGAGGTTTTTTTTTTTTTTTTCTTTTTTTTTTTTCCAATTGAAATCCTCATGGACATGCTCAGTTATAGCAGCAGTTAGACTCTCAGTATATTGTACTATTGGTACTCTGATACCAGCAAGGGAAACCTAAGTAAGTATAGGTTTATATGCAGACATATGTGTTCTAGGCTTCCATTGTGTGGTTAGAATAAACAGTGAAGGATATCTCAATTGCTGGTTATTCACTCTGTCCTTTTTATGAAGTTCTGGAATAAAGTTAGTTTACCCAAGCGAGCACTAGGAATCCAGTCTTAGTTTTCCTTTCCTCTCATTCTCTGAATCAGCTTTTTCTGCTAAACAAATCCAAGTCATGAAATTCCCAAATTAAGCATTCTCCCTCCCATTCTACTTTTTGTGAATAATCCGTTTTTCCCTTATGCTAAAGAATGCATTCTGTCTCCTCTTTGTGAATGTGTAACTACAATATTACTGCTGTATATAGACAGGTCTACAAACAATGTTGACCATGCCCCAGGTTCCATGAGAGCATGCTTTGTGTTATAAATCATAAGCCTTAGTGTGCAACACTTACTTGAATCTATATTAGTAGTCATTTGTCTGTTTCTTTAATATGCCAGAAACAGCAACCCATCAGATCTGGAGACTTGCTAGACCATAGTTCCAGTGTCTCACTCATCTCTGTTTCTTGTTGTTTACTTCCTTTTGATATATCGTCCAATATATTTGTTCTGAGATGCCTGCATAACACTGAAGAATGCAGTACTCAGGCTTCTACTAAAAACCAGTTATTCAGCATTCATAAGTTTAGTGATGGAATTTGAGGCATTCATTTGATTTACTAGAAACTTTGTCCTTTTGGGTGAATATATTCTACATTCACTTTTCTTTTGGTATTGGACCCTTTGAATTAACTTTCAGACTACGTGAAGGTCTCTTGTTTCCATCTCTTCAGAGGTCTGGATATTCTAGAGTTAGCCTATCATCTTACAAAGAAAATGAAATTTGTTTCTTGTTACCACTGTTATCACCAAATGTTATCACTTTCCTGTGTTTGAGCTCTGGAAGAAGTGTTGTTCTGTGAGATAATATATATAAAAATTTCCTCACTTAGTTTCCCTTTATTCATGTGGTTTTTATTTTTAACAAATGGTATTTACTATAAGATCCATAGGTTGTAATATAAGGTTAAGTGCATATATATTAGCAAATTAAAAAAATTGCTTTGGTTTCTTGATGCTACTTAAAGAAAACATACAACCTTGTGGTAGTTTAATTTTTATCATCATCTTGCTCTATAAATAATTTTTACCTACCAACTAGGAACAAGAGTGAGTAGGTAGGAAAGGACGGAACTTGTGTCAGGAAGGAATATTCTTAAGACATTTTGGATGCCATTTACATCCTTTAAAATATGCAAATAAGTTATCTATAATGAATACATGGCTGACTAGTGATCAGCAATGGAATGTTGGGCTAAGCCATTTGCTATATGATGATATGGGTCCCTAGATAACAAACAGCTCACGAATGGGAGCTATTGATCAGGGTGAGTGGCTATGTTACAGAAACTGCATTGAGTTTATTTCTGTATGATGATAATTAAACATTATTTTGTCTCCAAGAAATGAAACCAGGAAGAAAATGAAACTCTATTTATAGTATTTATGTACTTTGTCAACATCACAAGGCAGCGTTAAAGCAATGATGCTCAATATCAACTTCGGTGATAATGCAAATATTCTCAATCTGACTTGGAAATTGGTATTTTTTATTTGTATCTGACTACTTGTCACTTAAAATATGAGTACTGATGGAATACATTTAAAATAATTTTAAATTTATTCTTTGAGAATCTCAAAATTTTCCTAGGTCCTCCTCCACCTTCCCACTCATACATCTTTATGTTCATTCTCTCTATTAAAATAAAACAACACACAAAACAACAATGAAGCCTAATTTGTGTTAGTCAGTTACCCTTCAGCATGGTACTTGCTCTATTTTAAAGGTCATTTCTTTGAATAAAAATAATTACCCCCCTCCAGTTGAGAATAGCTTTTTTGGGCTGGAGAGATGGCTCAGCTATTAAATGCTAGGCTCAAAACCAAAAATATAAGAGAATAGCTTTTTGGGGGAGGTGAGACTTTGTACCTACCTACCACCCTCTATGTTGGGATTTTTGTCTTGCTTGAATTTAAGTAGGTCTCATACATGATGTTACAGTGCCTATATGTGTCGGTAGGTATCTGCCATATGGAGTCTAGAGAATTCTGTCTCTTTGGAGCCATTCACTACCTCTTTTCAATCATTTTACCTCTTCTGCATAGTTTCTTGAACCTTGAGGGAAGAGGGTGTGATACAATGATTCGTTTAGAGGTTATCCATCCTGCCGGAGTACTTCTTACGCTCTGCATGTTATACAGTTGTGGGTCTCTGTATTAATTGCCATCTACTGCAAGAATAAGCTTTTCAGATGAGGGTTGAGTGATGCTTTGATATATGGGTGTTACAATATGCTATTAGGAGATATTTTATTGCTATATGCATTTAGCAGAATAATAGTAGAAGATTTCCCCCAAGGCCTGTGACCTAACTGTTCTCAGGTTCTTGCCTCAGTAGGAGTATATTTTAACCCATTTTATTTAACTTAGTTGCTGTGACATTGAACAACTAAGAGGTTGAGTGTTTTGATTCATGGGCAGTGGCTCTTTGATTACAATCGCAAACTTCTCAACATTTCTGTACCACATAATTCTACCAGGGCAGGGGATCTTTGGTATGAGTAGCCTTCCACATTGCTAATGCTTTTGAGTTTTTTTTTTTTTTTTTTTTTTTTTTTTTTTTTTTTTTTTTTTTTTTTTATCATTTCCCTTATTTCTTGTTGATGCTTGGTTACTGTATTTTTTTTTCTTCAACAAAAACAGCTCCACTGAATAGATGGTTGTGACATGTGCTATTTCTGAAGGTACAGAACTTTTATTCAGAGTGACATTTACATAGATTTAATGAAACACATTTAATTTCATCTTCCTAATGAACTCATTTAGTATAAACTAGTACTTCTCACAGCACCAATTATGTAGACTTGGGGAAGACAAATAAATAATGAAAAAGAGTTAGGAATATCACTTTTAATTTACCAAGTACTGATTACTAGTATCTCAATGATCACTTTTGAAAAAAAAAATCACTCAAGATGGTAGAAATGTACCTCAGTGATATCGTACCTACCTATCTTGTATGAAGCCTTGAATTTTACCCTCAGCCCCCAAATAAATAAGTATGTATATTGTGATGGCTAAAAGCAACATAACTCTGTTAACAGGTACCCCTTTAATAGCTGTTGATCTTTGTCCTACAATTCCCATGGGCTCATAGAGGCCTGTATCCTCTGCAGAATGATGTTGCTGTTATGAGATAAAAATGAAAGAATGGTGTGTCTGCTCAGAGATAATTGACTGCTTGTTCTGTATTTTGTAAACTGCTTATCGCTGTGGGAAAGGGAATGAAGAACTTTCCTGTATCCTGGTGTAATGGGAGTGAGAGATAGAGTTGGGGAGTAAAACAACAATCCCACTCAGATGCAGAGTCCACACAAGAGAGGTAACTGTAATACCCACCCTTAGATGCTCTTCCTCTAGTCCGCTCCATTGCGATATGATCTCAATTTGGTTTTTAAGGCTGTTGTCTTTCGGCTAGGAGTAAGAATAAATTCATTTAATTTTAATCTAAATATGTGTTGAGCCTTTAGCTCTTTCTAAGTGGATTTGAACTTTATAACAAAGTAAATAAACAACAACAAAAAACAAAGCAAAGCAAACAAGCAAGCAACCAACCAAACAAACCAAACCAAAACCAGTCCTTATTTAAAATGAACCAACAAACCAGGTGTCTGTCATTTTAATATCCCATTTATTTCCTCAGAGCTGTCTACCTAGCCTCATGCAAGAGTTAAGGTGACAGGAACTACTTCTGTTTGTGCCCAGAGTTTCTCATTTGACTTTAAGGTGACTTATATTCCTAGACAAAACCTCATTGTAACATGACCACATTTATTTTAGGTCATGGTTCTTACATCTGGGGTAATATGGCATATACAATTCTGTTTTCATATAGCAACATTCTGCAGCTTGATGATGTATCTCCCTTTTACACATATCTTTCTATGTTGAGTTTCAGGTGTGGTATCCATGACAAACATTTAATTTTCTTCACTATTAAGTCCTGGTCATCTTGATATGAATATATGCTAACTTACCATAAATATATGGCACATTTGAAGAGAAATTGATATCCCACCTGTGTATTCCAAAATTATTCACAGAGCTGAGGATTATCACTCTCCCTTCCTTTTAAAACAGTGCTATTCCAATGCTCTTATTGACTGTTCATCAACTAGTAATAGGTTGACTTATTCTCAAGAATTAAGGGACATCTCTCTTTTATTCACAGTTACATTTAGTTGGACTTCATATTAAACCCGTATTAGATTTCACCTTGATTACTTTGGGGAATGTATTAACAGATGCTTCTGTAGAATTAAATCATTTCTCTTGTTCATTAGAATGTGATTGATAAGACTCATGTAATATCAGCAATCTTTGGAGATTATTTCACTTGACTAAAACTACCTTGCTGAGGTCATTCTTGCATTCGGGGCTAAGTTCTATGTACTGAACAATAACATAACAATATATGTCATAACCATGCTCTACTTAGTCATCAAACTCTTGTATCATCAAAGAATACATTGAGAATAGCATAATTTTGACCCAAGGGTAAGAAGAATGGAGAGAAAGAAAGATAAGGAAAGGAGTACATTGCACTATCAGTTCCATAATATATAGATCACAGAACAAATGAACAAGAAAAGATCTTCCAGTAAGGAGAAGCTTGACTACCATACATTAATTTACACTGACAGATGGGTGCTCACACTAAAACAGTGATCATATAGAATACCTAAGATGAGATCAATTGGCAATGTCAATGTTTATAAATGAAGCAAATAATTCTGAGCAGTTTTACCTCACAATAATACTTTCTAGAAAGATCATGACTTTTATGTCATCAGGGACAGCAAAAGTCAAGTTTTTGATTTGTCTTGAAATATCTTCGTCTCTCCATTGATGGTGATTGATAGTTTTGCTGGGTATAGCAGCTTGGGCTGGCACTTGTGCTCTCTTAAGGAGTGTATGATGTCTGTCCAGACTCTTCTAGCTTTCATAGTCTCTGTTGAGAAATCGGGTGTGAGTCTGATTGGTCTGCCTTTATATGTTACCTGACCTTTTTCCCTTACTGCTTTTAGTATTCTTTCTTTACTTTGGGCGCTTGATGTTTTTACTATTATGTGTGAGAGATGGTTGACAACATTTGGTGGAAAGTACAATCAGTTTGAAGGGTCTTCTAACTTCCAATTCAGTTAACTGTGGTAGAACTCAGTGGCTGAATGCATCCCTGTATACAAAGGTGTTCTTCAAGCAAATAGAAGCATGCAGGCTGTTGTTTGCAACTATATTTTATTGTTTTCAACTATATTTTATTGAGGTGCTTTTTGTTTCCTATATTGTATCTTTTGTTTAATTTTAGAGTTATGTTTTAAAATTTATATTCATGACAAAAAGGTAGATTATAAATCACATTTTGATATTGTTTTTGTTTATTTTTTCCATATAAATTAAATAGTTCCAAAATCATAGGATAAGGATTTAAGGAAATATGCAAGGAATAAGATCAATGTCTGACATATAATAACTATTCACCAACACATAATATTTTAAATGTGTTTGTTATTATTTTCTTAAAATTACTAGAAATTAAACCAAAATGTTTCTTCCATATTAAATATCACATTTTGCTCTTCCTTCATATGATAATAAGACTTTCTTTGTTATTATATATTGTAATTATTTGATAAGTTATCTTTGCTAAGTCTATGGGTATTTTCAAATTTTAATTCTTTCACCTTTATTTTCTGCATTAAAAAATACCAGAATCTGTGAAGCAACAGATGAAAAATGTTATCACTTTTTGAATAATGCATTATGTTGAAAATTAAATGATTTAAAATATAATTGCTTCTGGAAATGACTTTATGAGTAGACGGATTTAGTAGAGGAATGAAAATAATGTGCACGAACAAAGCATAATTTGATTTTCTACCGTAGCTATGTGTGAGTTAGTTATTGCCCTAGTTCACAGAACATGGTCAGTTTATTATTAGTAAACAGTGAGCTTTTACTTTTCAGTGACATTTTTTAAGCATGGTTAGTTCATATTTATGTTAGTGGGATGAGAAATCAAATACAAATTACATCTGCTCTAAAATAGAAACACAATCTAATTTGCAAATGATAATTATTCTGATTTGCTTAAAGCAATCTTGTTGGTAGTAAAACTGTTCTCATTTGTAAAGTTGCAATGCTGTCCTCAAAGCCTTACAGTGGCAATGTTTAAGACACAAAAGACCTTATAAAGTAAGAACAGTTAGATAGATTATAAGCACACCTATTTATTCCAGGAGAGTAGAATCTTTATTTTAATGATATATATTATATAATGACATAGCAATATTGATTTGAGAAACTCCAAATGAGCAATAAGGCATTCAGAATTGACCTAAATATCTTAGGTGTGGTGCATTATTTTCCCTTCATCATTTAGGCTAGCTAGTATTCTGTAGATGACTTGGTCCAAAGTCTTCTTTTTGCAGACAGGACTCAGGCATTTACCAGTATAATGGTTTGTAAATAGTCGGCCCAGGGAGTAGCACTATTAGGAGGTATACCCTTGTTGTAGTAGGTGTGGCCTTGTTGTAATAGGTGTGGCCTTGTTGGAGTAGGTATGTCACTGTGGGCATGGGCTTCCTGAAACCCAGTCCTCTCCCAATAGCCTTCAGATGAAGCTGTAGAATTCTCAGCTCCCCCTGCACCATGCCTGCCTGGATGCTGCCATGTTCCTGCCTTGATGATAATGGACTGAACCTCTGAACCTGTAAGCCAGTCCAATTAAATATTGTCATTATAAGAATTGTCTTGCTCACAGTGCCTGTGAGCACTGGAATCTGAAAGCAACGTGTCCCGACTCTTCTGCCACTAAGTACTGAGATAGTAGTTGCTTATTTCTCTTTCGGATTCCAGTGCTCACTGTTCTTTGAAAGATTGAATCCTCAAATGACTACTTCATTACACATGCCTCATTATCATTTAATTACCTTTCATTTTTGCCAAAGAGGTAATTGAGATGTATTATCTGAACCATGGCTGCAAAACAAGAGCAGTGACCAATGACTCTATTATGAAAGCATAAAGTAAACTGAAATTTCTGTATTCATGATGTCTCCCTGGTAAAAAAGTCTCTGCACGTGTCTTTTGCCTCATAGTTTGGATGAAAGAATTTATTTCATTTATTTTAACATGTTAAAACTATAACTGTATATGTTTCTATGTGCATTTATACAGGTATATATATATATATACACACACATATATATAATATCATCATTTTACATATTGAAATTTACTATAATTGTTGTTTTAAATAGAGAAGGCCATAAATCCAGACTACCTGAGTTAATAGAGAAAGAAACAGAATGTAAAGTAACATCTGAACTATAATTATTGTTTGCCTGAAACAAATACTATATAAGAAAAATGCTCTGACAAAAATTGGAGAAGTTGGGATCTTTATTTCTGCAACATTATTTTTTTTTACAGCAGATCTTTAAGGTTTGGCTACACCCCACTTTCTATTTACTTAGGCAAAGTTGTGCATTGCCGAAGACTGCATTATTTTCATTGGGTTCTGTGGCTATAACTCCTTCAGAAGCAGATGTGTCTTATCTGTGACTTCCTGTTCTTCCCAAGGATGTCATTAGTCTAGAAAGTACACTAAGAGTCTACCTCAGAAAAATAAAAGGACACTTGGGCTTGTTTTCAGGGATAAAAAAAACAAAACAAAACAAAAACTATGTAACAGGAAAGGGAAAGTATTTCTGCTTGTTTTCTTGTTTTAGAGAAAGAAACACAAAGGATCAGGAAAGGAAAGAATCTCCTAGCCTAGGAACCCGCAGGAGGAAGTGCACACTTAAGTGGCAGGTTATACAGTTCGCAGGTTATCCAGCTTGAAGGTGTCAGAACTGGGGCTGGAATATAGGTCGTTTACACTCCCTCCAAAGTGTGTGGGTCTGTTTACTCACTGTGCTGCAAGAGAAGGAAGTAAATCATGGTCAGTGTAAAAGCATGCCCCTTTGCTTTGTTTCCCTGGTGTGGAATGGAATTGCCTTGGTCTGTGTAAGTGCCTGCTAGCCTAGAAAATGTCTGCTAGTTTTCTTTTTTCTCTTCCAATTGTAACTAATACAGGAAGTGTCAAAAGGGTAGCTGAGGAACAAAAATAAATAAATAAATAAATAAATAAATAAAACCAAAACCAAAAACAACCCCCCCAAAAAAACCCACCACCAACAACAACAACAACAAAAACAAAACAAGCAAAAATAATAATAAAAAAAAACAAACCAAAACAACAACAACAACAACAGAAACCATTTGGTATAGAGTTGCAATTGCTAGAACGGAAATAAACCACTTGTGAGGAGCAAATCTACAGAGAGCTTTCATTACAAAGAAACCACCCTTTTCAATGGTTCCTTTTCCTCTTATGCTTTTCAAGCACTACTTAGCCTCATTGTTGGTACTAAAGCTTTTATGATTCCAGGCACTTCAGAGACTCCCAGCAGGGTTGATACCTATTCTCTTTCATTTCCTTTATTGGTTTTGATGCTCTTGATTTCTCTGCTGTGTTTAGGACAACTATATCCTGCCTAAGCTGCATGAGCTTTTCAGAAGGAGCCCCATACTTGCTTTTGCAATTAGAATGACTGCAGACAGGAGTCTGTACCAACTTGTAGGTGGTTTCATACCACTACTCCTGGGTATTACCCCATCCCAACTCCTCTGGAACATCTAGCTTTACTTCATGTTTCATGGATATCAGTTCAGGTGTGTCATTGGGATTTCTTGTGATTTAGGAAAATGGAATCATGCTGAATGTATTCAAAGTTGAAGAGTAAAACAGAATCTAGTTTGATGTTTTTATATAAAAGTGGCATTGTGCAATTATATAAATAGTTTATTTCCCATAAAAATTGGAGTCTGGTTAAAATGAAATAAAATTCTGACACACAACATTTTTCCACACGAATTTTCTAAATGTTTCTCTCATTTAAAAGTTTTGGAGATGGTTGCTATATTTGAATGTCAGTTTGGAATTGTTTCCTGGGTTGTTAATAACTCACTGAATGTGAATCATGATCTGTTTTCTATTAACATTTGTGTTTGTTGACTAATCTCAATGTTGCTTTTGGGATATCTGCAATATAGTTCTTATAAAAAATTCCAAAGAAATGAGCTCTTTTTTTAGATTTCATTTTGTTTATAATCAAAGATACAGGTACTGTCTATTTATCCAGTACTATTTATATATTACTGTATTTTTAGGTAGTATGTGTATGATGTCCCCTTTGATTATTACTGTGACATTTCACAGTAATTATAAGACATAATTTTAACTTACAGATAAGAAAATAGAAAATCTAAAGTCACAGTATTCATAAAACTTTTATTTACAGATCCAATGAATCTTCATATCTGTATAGTTTGAGTGACAGTTTCTCACTATGAAGTCCAAGTTGGACTTAAGCAAATAATACTTGGACCATAGGCTCCTGAATGCTAAATTTAAACTCTTAAGAATCTTGAAATAGAATTGATACAGGTTATAGAACATGGAAGAAGAGCAAAATATAGTGTGGGGCAGGGGACTCATGTACTAATGGGAAACTTACTGCTGTTTGGTCTTCTTCTTTCCTCACCAGCTCCTACTATGGCTGTGTCTATGTCAGTACAGAATTTCACAGCTTTGAAATAGTTGGAGACTTGACACTTGAGGCATGAAGGTCATATCCTGAGTTTTGTGAAATACAGCAGGTGAAGAAAACCTCCTCCTGTCTTGCACAGCATCAACTGATACTTTGTGGGCTGTCCAGGGATGTACTTAGGAGTGCTTCCTGTATCCCCGCTTCCGAAGTCATTCTCCCATGTGGTGAAAAGTTATATAGCATTGTGTTTTTTTTTTTTTTTTTTTTTTTGATAGGACTATGATGCACACTGATTGAATTTGATGTCAAGGGAGAGCTTATACCAGTTGGATATTCTCCCTTGTTTTATTTTCCTCAGTACTGACCACTATCTGATAATGCATTGTTTTCTCTCATCTCTGCTACTAGAATACCTGCCTCCTAAACCATGAAGAATTTATTCATTTTTAGCCAGTCAAATACCACAATCTTCAATCTTTAAATGAAAACAATGAAATACATAAACAAATAAATTAGCTTTTTCAAGAATAAATGTATTTTAGATTATATTTTCTACAAGAAAAAGAAACATTTTACCATTTTCTATAACATTACTATACCTCATTAATTTAATTAGTTTAGTTTATATACTAATAACCTTCCCATTTCTTCTACTACAAACTCTTTCTGGAACAAAGTATACAAGGGTAAAGAAATGAAGGATATAGGACACAACAAAATCATTCTGTCCTGTCATAAGACATTTTGGAGAATAATAAATGGAAGCAAGGGGACTGTGGCCAGGAGATTTGAGTATAATGATGAAGTATTTTCCAGATATCTGTAACGATATTAAATATAAATCTATTAAGTAGAAAATAATTATAAGCAACTAGTGAAGAACAGATTATTACTCAGGAAAAAGACAAATAGATATTTGAAACCATTGTCTGGCAACTATAGATACCAAGCTTGTGGCTTTCAGGACTTCTGTGGTCATGAATTAGAATCTGCCTTGGAGCAAACAGCAAAAGCAAAATTCATCTACCTGAACAGAGACTCAGTGCTTCTCACATTCTTACGTCACATTCATAGTGACCCCATTAGCAACACTGATTGCAAAATCTAATGCTGACCAAGAATTTCCTGTGTTAAAATTTCTGGTGAATGGTATTTTCCTTATTCATTGGTTTTTTTCCCCGTTAAGATTGCAAAGAATTGGTAAAGATTTTTTCCAAATCTGTTGGTTGCCATTTTGTCATTTTGACAGTGTCCTTTGCCTTACAGAAGCTTTGCAATTTCTTGAGGACCCATTTGTTGATTTATGATCTTAGAACATAATCCATTGGTGTTCTGTTCAGGAAAACTTCCTCTGTGCCTCTGTGTTCTAAGATCTTCCCCACTTTCTGTTCTATTAGTTTCAGTGTACCTGGTTTTATGTGGACGTCTTTGATCTGACTGTACTTGAGCTTTGTACAAGGAGATAAGAAAGGATCGATTTGCATTCTTCTGCATGCTGACTGCCAGTTGATCCAGCACCAGTATCCAATATATACAAAGAACTCAAAATGTTAGACTCTAGAGAGACAAACAATCCTATTAAAAATGGGGTACAGAGCTAAACAAAGAATTCTCAACTGAGGAATATTGAATGGCTGAGAAGCACCTAAAGAAATGCTCAACATCCCTACTCATCAGGGAAATGCAAATCAAAACAACCCTGAGATTTGACCTCACATCAATCAGAATGACTAAGTTCAAAAACTCAGGTGACAGAAGATGCTGGTGAGAATGAGGAGAAAAAGGAACACTCCTCCACTGCGGATGGGACTGTAAACTGGTACAATTAATCTGGAAATCAGTCTGGCAGTTCCTCAGAAAATTGGACATAGTACTACCTGAGGACCCAGATATACCACTCCTGGGCACATACCCTAAAGAAGCTCCATCATCTAGCAAGGACACATGCTCCACTATGTTCATAGCAGCCTTATTTATAATAGTCAGAAGCTGGAAAGAACCCAGATGTTCTTCAACAAAGGAATGGATACAGAAATTGTGGTCATATATACAATGGAGTACTCCTCAGCTCTCAGAAACAATGACTTCATCAAATTCCTATGAAAATGGATGGAGCTTGAAGCTATCATCCTGAGTGAAGTAATCCAGTGACAAAAGAACACTCATAGTATGTACTCACTTATAAGTGGATACAGGCCACAAAAGCTTGGAAATCCCAAGGAACCATCCACAGAACTTATGAAGCTCAAAGAGAAGGAAGGCCAGAAAGTGGATGTCTCAGTCTTTCTTGGAAGAATAAAACATTCATGGGAGGAAATAAAGGGACAAATAGAGGAGCAGAGATAGGAGAAAAGATCATCCAGAGACTGCCTCACCTGGGGATACACCCCATATGTGTCCAATAAACCCGAGCACTATTGCTGATGCCAAGTAGTGCTTACTGGCAAGAACCAGATATGGATGCCTCCTCAGAGGCTCTGCCAGAGCCTTATTGATACAGAGGAGGATGCTTGCAGCTAACCATTGGACTGAACACAAGGACCCCAGTGAAGGAGATAGAAAAAGGACTGAAGGAGCTGAAAGGGTCTGCAACCCTATGGGAAGAACAAAATTATCAACTATCCAAACCCATGACAGCTCCCAGGGACTAAAGCTTCAACCAATGTGTTCGCATGGAAAGACCCATGGCCAGAGGTTCATATGCAGCAGAGGATAGCATTTTTCTGGCATCAATGAGAGGAAAGGATTTTGGTCCTGTAAAGGGACATTTTCCCATTTTATGTGAAAGCTGAGTTAGGAGAGGGAGGTTGGAACAGGAAAACTTGCTCACTTACATAATAAGTACTATAGTTCCCTTTAAACTTGTTAGATTCAGTGTGCTTAAATTTGACTGGACAAATTAATACTCATTAGTAAGTACTAATTACTCTCTTATATGCTGGCATAATCAGTAATAAGCAAAAGTAGGAGTATAAGAAATTATTATTATTAATCCCAATACTATTTTTGATGAGCCCTGGAAAGTGAGAAAAGGAATAAGTTGTTACTTTCCCAAGACAGAATTGTTTCACATTGCAGTATGAAATTTGTGGTGTTATCCCATTACACACAAAAACACATACATAAATGTAAGTTCTCATTAGTTGGCATTTTCCCAGAAAGGTATGAATGTAGACGTCTCTATTCTCAGGCCCCTGCTTTGTCTGTATCATAGTCTCTATCCAGTCATCCCTGGTGTCTGACCGGTTTTGCATGTATCCTGCTTAAGGCACTGATTTCCTTTTTCCCTACCAAATTATCTGTGATACTCTAAGACTCAGTCTCATTTCTTTTTCTTCCACAACCATTTGTGATCTTTTGCTATTGGTA
Source organism: Micromys minutus (assembly GCF_963924665.1). Lineage (NCBI taxonomy): Eukaryota > Metazoa > Chordata > Mammalia > Rodentia > Muridae > Micromys > Micromys minutus. The sequence goes on along the minus strand of NC_137970.1, from coordinate 121,437,867 downwards.
GCTACGACTATTTTGTTATTTATCATATTTGAGGTCATATACCTAATAATATATCAAACTTTTATCTTGTTTATTCACTGAGTTTTTGTATGATTCCATTTGCATTTTAAAAATAACGGTTTTCTTACAAGTTTGTGAAACATTGATTTCATCTAACATCATTTTCTAGAACTTTAAATTTCTAAAGGAAATAGAACTAGTGGTGGTACTGAAATCCAAGTCTCTTAGCTCTTAACGAAGTTCTTCTGAAAGCCTTATGATAGAACTAAATTATTATTGTTTAAATCCTGTATTTCACTGTGCCTTAACTAAGCAGACAAGTTTGATATAGTATTCACAGACTGCATCAAGTCATTTGGTTTCCAATACTAGTAATCAGTGTTTAAGAGTGCCTCTTAAGATAATCCCTTATTTTATTAGTACAGTTGTCTCTGTGTATGATCATATTTACACTAAAGTGAAGACAATAGTAGTAGTTCTAGAAAGCAGTTAACCCTAACTCATTAAGAGCTTCAGTATTTTATTACACAGAGTATGAATAAAGTTGTCCCACACCAGCAAACAAACAAATAAGTGTGGTAGATTATTTTATTGACAGAGAAGAGTTTTTTCTCTTGTTCCAGTGACTGTACTAGATTATGTGTGAGCTGGGATTGAATATGAAAACATCACTCTGTTTCTAACGTTTGTAAACTCTATCTTCCCCTTACCTTTCCTCAGGCTATTGGTAAATTTATTTCCCAGGATGCTGAAAAATATGTTTCAGCAACAAGTTTTATAGATCCTAAGTTTTAATTTTAGACTTGAATGCTTAATGTCTAATACATTTTGCATTCAGGTGCATGTGCTCCTTCAAATATCATGGTGATTAATTGAGTCATTAAGGCAACTGTTGCCTTATTAGTGATCCAAGAATGTTGAATGTAATTCTAGAAGTGAAAACTAACCACATCTATTTTCCTTTTGCTGTATGTGTGCTTGTGTGTTTTCAAAGCAAAATAATTCTGCCATGAAAATGCAAACTGTATAAGACAGAAGGATAAAGCATAGCAGAACCATAAAGTATAATATCTTTCTGGCCTCTGGTTCTGCAAAGAAACTTGGCAGTAGAGGTAGAATTTAAAGGAGAATTTTAGTTGATAAATTCAATGAGATTTAATATTAGCTACCATAACAGGATTATAAAATCTAAAACTCAAAAGGCAATAATACTAATATCATCTGTGCTGAGTCACCATTTTCATTGTTGTTTGTAACTAAGCCCAACAGTGTGTTGTTTCATTATCTTCTTCCTATAATACCCCCAAACCTGGTTGCTCCCCTTTCCCCACATTTTCCATAAAGATTTAGTTTTAGAGATGTGTAAGGGCACTGGAGAAGCATGGACTTTGAAAGGTATGCTCAGGAAGCATTCCTCTACTCTATACACTGAATCTATGTGACCTCATAACCAAATTAATCCTGAGAAATCTCAGAATGGAGACTGTTACTGCATCTAGTCACTTGTAGTGTTTTACTATAAGAATCAGGACTGCTGGTTATTTAACCTAAGGATTTTGTAGGTGTTGCAACAATACATTGGTGTCTGAAGCTGGCAGAAGTAGAAAGCTTGAACTCCAAGTGGAATTCAACCAATGTTGTGTACTTTTCACAAGGAGCAGTAAGTGATAATATAGTGTTCAGCCACAAATAGAACTTCAGTATCACACTTCACTACCAAGGCTCAGGGAGCATCACAAAAGAAGAGGCAGAAAGAGTGTAAGAGCCAGAGTTTGTAAAGAATGAGAATAAAATAGTGTTTTGTGGACATGTAATTGTCTGCATGGCACTCCCACAAGAGCAAGCCAGGTAGAATGCTAGCATGAAAATGGGAGATGTTACTAAAATTCACATTCTTTACATAACCACAGTCTCCTTTTTAGGTCATATTTTCCATGGATAAGTTCTTTTTTTTTTACATTCATGGACTGTGGTTTCACATGAAACCCTATATATTGCATATTACTATTTTTTTTTTTTCAGCCAGAGCTTTGTCTTAGTCTTGTATTACTTATTTTTGCATCACGGTGATCAAAATACCTGAGAATAACTACTTAATATAATGTTTATTTGTGTATGTGATTTCATAGGCTACAAGGTCACTCTGGTGAGGGCAGTCAGGCAGTAAGAGAATGTGCTTGGGAAGCTTCTTCATACCATGGAGAACTAGAAGGTGCAAAGGATACTAGAATCAGGACTCTAGGCTATAAATGTCAAGACATCCTTCCTTCCTTCAGGTAGAACCCACATCTTAAAGACTCCACAACTCCTAAAATAGTCATTGACTGCAGAATAATCATTCAAAACAGGAGCCTACGAGGGTCCCTTCAGATTCAAAACATAGTACTTAGAAAGTAAAATGTTATTTTAGGTTCAACTGAAATAAAAAACATCTTGGGAAAGTGGCTTGAGAAAGAATCCATTCCATACTTTAATATTTCAAACAATATTTAGCAAGCACTTGTTTTTCAGGAGCCAATGAAGAATAGTAATTAAATGTGAACATGTAATCTAAAACTGGACCACCTGGGTTGACAACTTCACTTCTCATTTTAAACAGTGATCTTGGTACATAACACTTAATATATATGTGTCTCTGTTTCTTCCTTTATAGTGAAGTCTGCAGATCATATCTGCTCTCTGAGAAAGCCTGTCCAACTGTCAAGTGGGAACAATGTCTAGAATCCAAATATTTCAAGCTTGGTAAAAAAAAAAAAAAAGTTCTCTAAAAGACTACTAGGGGTTTATTCAGTACCAAGTCCTTAGATCACTTAAAAATCTCAATAGCAGGTGTTTTCAGAGTCTTTTAAAAGCTAAATACGATTGGCAAAGTACAAAATAGCTCTAGTTGGGAATTTTTTTCTGAGAATTAAAACAAATGTATCACATAAAACCTGTAAATACTTTTTAGTAGTTTTTAGAAGTTAGAACTCACTCTAGTATGTATAAATTTCTAAAAATATTGCTTTTTAAATTCTCCTTAGTATTAACACTGGGGAAGGATTGCTTAGAATTTTGAAGAGCTTGCACCCAGGAAGAAACGACTGTAGTGCTAAGCTTCTCTATTTAATAGAAGAAAGTTTACTTCTTTTCATGTCAGCAAAATGTGCAAGTGGATGTATGGTCTAATGATATTTACTGACAATCTTTGATTCCAGGAAAAATGGAATACAATATGGAGCTATATTCCATAGAAGGCAATAAATATGCAGGTCTTGATAATTTGTTGAATTGAAGGGTATACATCTTTACTATATATTTCTTAATTGCCTTTCTAAAATAATAGCGTCCATTTATACTCTTTTTAAATGTTGTATGAATTTAAGTTTTCTTGCTATTATTAGAAATACTCATCACATGTCCTTTTTTAATTTTTAATTAATTAATTTATTTTTTCTCTTCAACCTTATTTTAAAGAAAGAGAGATAGATGTACAGATTTTAAAGGCATTTTGGCATAACACTATATGAACATATTTTTGTTAGTACATAATTCTTTTAGAGGTTTGATAGCATTCATTAAAATCCCACTAGTTACCATAAGCATAAAGTACATGTAGAACAGAACGTAACATGGAAACAGTCAGAGTTTTCTTGCTATGTATAGACTAAACATAATTATTTTTGAATACCAAAAATTGCAACAAGGCTATATTCTTCACTATGGATTATTAATGATTTCCTTTTAAAAAGGACTCACCTTGAAGTTGTGGTGTTTCATCCCCTCTTTGCTAGTGGATGATAAAACATCCTTTCTAGTTCTTATTTGTTATTCATGTTCCAACTTGTACAGTTTTATTTCTTGTTTTCTCCTTTCAACACTTCCCATGTGTCCCTTTGCTCTCATAGCCTTTTGTTGCAACTATTTTTGTATATGTAACATTTCATACCATATATATCACATATTACATACATATTTCTAAAATTTATAGATAAAATATGCTCAGCTTATATGATATTATATGAGTGTATATTATTTCATAGCTGACTACTTTGTATTAAATAAAAAACTGAAGAGTCGCTTTCCTGGGGTAGACTATTTCACTCTCTATCAGAATTAGTAAGCTACAGGGTTTTTTTTTGTTTGTTTGTTTTTTGGTGTGTGTGTAGGGTTGGCACCCTATGAGATTTGCCTTTCCAATGTTAACATGTATATTGATTTTGTCCTTAGTTAAGTCTTGTTTAGGAAACCATATTATTGAAATTTCATATTGTTTTACAATTAAATTGTTTTCTATTTTGGACCTGACATTATGAACTTGACTGAATGTGTTGATTCAGAGAAGACAGTATCTATTTCTAGTGCTAATGTCTTTTAGAGTTACATGTGTTGTAGACAATGCCTTGGTGAACTGCCATGAACAGATGCCATGACAAAGCCAAGGACAACATTTAATTGGGACTGTCCTGCATATTCTGAGGTTCAGTCCAGTATCATCAAGGCAAGAACATGGAAGTGTCCAGGCAGGTACTGTACAGGAGAAAGAGCTTAGATGTCTAAATCTTCATCTAAAGACTGCTAGGAGAAGACTGACTTCCATGTGGTAAGGAAGAAGGTCTCACTGCCTACACCCACAGTGACATACTTCCTCCAACAAGGACACACCTGCCTAGGCAAAGCATATTCAAGCCAACATATGTATTCATTTTGCATATACTGTCAAGCTGATAACTAATTTCTTTTCCATTTATATACCTTTTGAATAGCTAATGCATTCATAAAAATGAGTTTACATATGTTCATTTTTGTAGCATTGTTTATAAAACACATCTAATACATGTAAGGCAGTGGGTTAAATGTTGTAGAATTAAACTGCATTTGGGTTTTTGTGAAGCTTATATAAGTCTACTAGAGTGAGTAAATTTGCAGCATCTAAAAGATAACCTTTTATATATTATATTTTACCAATGATTTTTCTTTGCAATTCACTGTAACCTCAAAACTCTAGCCACACTGACCTGCCTGAAGATTTTTTCTACCTTGCTTCACAGTATAATTTAAGATGGTATAGCTCAAGTAATTTTGTGTACAACATTCATCTAAGGATTTTATTAATTCAGAGCCCTGAATCTTAACATCAAATATTCTTTTGCAGGGGACATTTCAGGTGAAAGTGTCCTGGGGAAATCTCACTTTTAGAATTATGTATCAGAAGAAAATGTATCCAGCTTATCAGAATAGTTGCTTGGTTGATTTCTCATCTCCACATTTAAAGTCCAACAGTCTGGATTAGAAAGCTTATTTCATAAACCAAAAACATGAGAACTCAGAGTCCTGCACTCAACCATTTGAAAATATCTGTAAAATGTTATTTGTTTGTTTATTTACTGACTGACTGACCACCCGAGTTATGTATGTATGTATGTATGTATGTATGTATGTATGTATTTATTTATTTAATGCACTAGTGCTACCCATAGATGTAGGAATCTAGTGTTGCCCACTGAGGAATGCGAAACCAGAGGCCACAACCCTAAAGAAAAGTGAGTCTACTTTCCCCAGTGGCCATAAACTGCCAATAGATCCTCAGCTAAGGGTATGCCTTCTGGAGTCTCTCCCTCATCCATGGTGGAGTATTTAACTGCCCTGATCTTCTGCAGGTGAGAAGAATAATGCAAAAATAAAGGTTTCTGAACCTAAATGTGTTGGTACATTTGGAAGCATCTATTAGCATGTGGCATACTTTTAATTATAGAAAAGAAGTTGAGCATGCTAGCTAAATTTTTTATGACAGATTGTCCTCAAGTGTCAGTTGCATTTGATAAACACAGGCAGTAGAGTGACCTGATTAATGAATGCAGATTTACAAGATTGCATAGAAGAAATCACTGTTGACAGTGAATATTCAACTTATATGTTAGCAAATCCCTGGATGTCCCCACCTTGAAAAGATCTACATGTGGACTAAAATGAAGTTTGGTGACACTAGACCACTTTTTGTTTTCTTTCTGTCACCATACAGTGTAAGCAGCTTGCTAGTCCTCATGTGACTTTCTGTTTTCGTGGTGGAATAGCATCATCTTCACAAGATTCTCTGCAGCATATATACCCTGTAAAGGTTGTACAGTGTATGCTTCCTGTTCTCTTTGACTTCTTTGCATCTTAAAGTAAAATTAAGTATCCCTTTGCTTTCTTGAAGTTTTTCATTTACCATTCAGACAGTTCATTCTTTAGTCTCTCCCTCCCCCTCTGAAATTAGAAATCCACATGATTCTCTTTGCTTATCTATACTCTTAAGATGATCTCAGCTATACACATGGCACTTTAGGCATAGATTCATGTTGTTCAAAAAGAATAGAAAAAGGGAATCAAGGGAGAAAGTAGTTAAACAACTTTTATGCAATATCTGATGATAGATATCAATCAAATAATCATATAATGCCATAGAGTGGGTTAAGGATATTCACTGTATTATCTAATTAAGTCATTGCAACAAAGTCACTTCATGCTTTTTGATACTATACTTTGCCATTTCCCTTACTGGACTTCTATAGATACTGAATCTTTTTTCCCACATTGGATGTTTTATTTATTTACATTTCAAATGTTATCTCATTTCCCTGTTTCCCACCCACAAACCCTCTATCTCCTCTCTCTGCTTTTATGAGGGTACACCCCCACCCACCCAGCCACCCACTGGAAGCTTACTACCCTGGCATTCCCCTACACCCTGAGCATGGAGCCTTTCTTCATAGGACCAAGGGGTTCTCTTCTCACTGGTGTCTGCAAAAGCTATCCTCTGCTACATATACAGCTGGAGCCATGAGTCACCCCATGTATACTCATTGTTTGGGGGTTTAGTCTTTGGGAGCTCTGGGGGTCTGGTTGGTTGAAATTGTTCTTCCTCAAATTCAGCTGGGGGACTTCTCCTCTGCTGACACCAACAGTTTTGATCTATTGCATCAGTGCTAAAATAAATATGCTACAATTTTATTTAATATAATGGAAAGAATTATAGTCTTATATATCCTTCCATCTATAACATCAATTATTTGTTGTTTTTCAGCAAACTTGCTTCCATTTCTTATTTCAGATTGCTCTCTGTGATAGTTAGGGCTTAATGTCTACAAAGAGACAGACACCATGACCACAGCAACTCTTATAAAGGAAAACATGCAATTAGGGTGGGTTTACAGTTTCAAAAGTTTAGCCCATTATCATCATAGTGGGAAGTGTGGCAGTGTGCATGTGCATGCAGACATGGTGCTAGAAGAGCTGAGGATTCTATGTCTTGATATGAAGACAGCAGAAGGAAACTGTACCACACTGGGCATAACTCAAAGTCCACTGCAACAGTGACACATTTTCTTCCTTATGACCACATCTACTGTAACAGGGCTATACTTCCTAATATTACCATTACCTATGGGTCAACCATTGTGAGGGAAATACCTTTATATTCTCCTTCTTTTATCTTTTGGACCCATTCTCATCAGACTTTTACCTTAGTAATTTGCCAAAACTTCTGTTTTTTTAATCCCTGATGCTAGCATTTCTAGTTTCAATGATCAAATATCAACTGTTCTTTTCCTTGGCATACGTGTAATCTCTGATGAACCCAAATCTTCATTGTGTTTCTCTATTTTTTCTCACATGGTGTTGCCATCTCTGTCTCTGATTGCTTGGCAATTGGTCTTTACAAATTGAAAATTGTAATACTTGAGGGTTAAGCACCACTGAATTCTAATACCTTTCTGTATACTTACTGACTAATTAAATCAGTATAGTAAGTTTTAAATTACTATTTTCCCTTTTTTGTCTGTTCTTTTCTTTTTATTTCTTTTGAGTTGCTTCACCAGAGTTCTATAGGTTACAAGTGTAACCTATAGTTTTGGCAACATTATTTTTTTTCTTCCTGGGGGTAAGAGGCACTGAGTGTTGCTCCTTGTCTTCAAATGGCTCTATTCATGTTTGCATGACATTCCATGTCTGTGAATTTGTGTAAATCTACAAATCACCTGATGATTTTGTAATGCCATCAGATATACTGGGATAAGAACAAGCTTATCATATTAGGGATTCTGTAATAACCTGACTTGGAATGAGTTGATGTTCTAAAGTACCAGAATTTAGTACTTCAACATATGAACTCTGGGATAGGGGCAATTCAAGCTATAACTTGATTTCATTAAATAACATGGCTTTGGATGTTATCTATATAATGAATTTCAGAAGTATGTTCTATGGTTCTTTCAGATATATAATACTTAAGATCTTCATACCAAACAATTCATCTTTGTACACTAATCTTCTTTACTTTGGTAATGGAAACTTCACACTGCTAGTTTCTTAAATGGAAAACAAAAAGTGTGTGTTATCTTGCACATATAAAATCTAATCTATCAACAAACACTGTTCTGTTTTCAAAATCAACCACTTCTAAACCTGGCTCAAATTACCTGCCTCTTGGACCAAAATTATTGATGATAGTCTTATGATATTTCTCCCCAATTAAGTCATTGCCCCTGTGACAAATTATATTCATCAAACTAGGGTGATTTTTAGAAAACCATATGAACTTACTGCTTTGAATCCTAATTATTATCTTGAACCCCAGTTATACTTTTAATCATAATATCTCTTATATTTCTACTTTTAACATTATGCTCTGTTACACTTCCTTCTCCTTATTCTTCCTCCTTTCTGCATTCACACTGGCCTTCTTTCAGACAGGCAGGATTTCTCATCCAAACGTTGTGCACTAGCCCCTGCTTTTTGTCAGGGATGTTTATTTTCCCATTGATGGCATAGTTTAATGGTTTACTGCCTTCAAATAATTGCTCAAATGTCACTTTCTTAAAGGCCTTTCCTGATCGCCTTGCTGAAAATGTCAACTCCTTTTGCTGTATAGCAATGCCTGTACCTCCACCATGCTTTTCTCCTCACCGGTTTTCACATCTGATAAACTGTATCGTTGATTTTTGTCAGTTTCTAACTGTAGAACCATCACATGTACCTCTGTTTAGAGATTTATCTATTCATAGTCTATGATTACTTTGAAGAAGCATTAGTTGGCCTTCAAAGTTTTTCCTCAACAAGTAGTCTGTTCAGGCTGCCTTATCTGTGATCAAAGCAGGAACACAAGAACATCATGGTTTTTGTCCTTGCCCTTGAGGAAATCACAGTGCAATCAGGGAGAAAGTTAGAACTCCCAGTTTTCCCAGGGGCAGCAAATGGCCCAATAAGTAGCAAACAGTTTTGATCTGGAAGGAGACAATCAGAAAGTGAAGCCTCCACGTGCTTCACCCTGAGGCTCCCCTGACTGCAGTTTTCCTGTATTTATAAAAGTAACCAGCACATATCTCTGCATCTACTCTGATTTATAAGCTTGTAAAGTCATGGCTATGATTATTTATGCAAATGACATTAATTTCAAAATTCATCAGTGTCTTTAGTGTTTGGGGAATGAAGATTTCACACTATTACATTTTTTGTAATAAGAGTTCTGTCTAATTCCAATTTCAGGAAAACTGCTGTTATTTAAGGAACATGGCTGTGACATACTTTTTAAAAATCAAAATATTTTATTTCAAAATGAATAATTTCCCTCTTTTGTATAATTTTAAAAAGCTGCAATGCGAGCCTTTCTAACAGGAGGGTCAAGTTTGCACATGATAAAGCCGGAACAAGACTAAACTGAGTCTTCGTTCAAGTAGCACCATGGACGGACACAATGACTCAAATTAGATCTTCTGGTGTCTGAATTTTCTCTTTACTAATAAGGCTGTGCTCCATGTTTGCTAGATTTACTTGTCATTAAAACGTCTATGACCCGTCCTTTTGCCTTTTCCTAGAGCCTTGGACAACAATGATATTTACCGATCTTTCTAAGGACCAAGTCTGAATTGCTCCTTTGTGAAGACTCAATAGTTAATACACATGTAGAACTAAGTTCTACTTTTGTTTCTCTTTGTTCTTTGTCTCCTACCACTTTATGACTTGTCTATGTGAATGTTTTACTTTTACAATTATTTTAAAAGAAAATTTATCAGACATGCAAGTAAGTGGCTATATGCAATTTGGCAAATAAAGTGATTTGATCCTTCAAAAATAAGAACTAAATAGTATTTTGTAAAAGGGAACGTTGAGATTTAAGAGGCTTTCAATTTTTATTTAGTGGACATTTATACTCTAGGCTCAGATTCAAACCCTTTTAAGTATTAGCTCATTTAATCTTCATTTAACCCCTTGAGGATACAAAGACATTGAAGATTTAGAGAAGCTCGTCCAAGGTTACAGTTCTCTAAACTGTCAAAGCTGGTTCTTAGACCCAGAGAATTTAGCTCAGTATCTATGCTCTAAGCTTCTGTCTGTCTTAAGAGAGATCTCTGACAGTCTGCATAGCTGTCCATGTTCAAGGGCAGTCTGAGGTCCCAAAGATACTCTACCTCTTTCCCTCCATATCCATGTCCCCAAGCTTGCAATTGAATTTTCATTCTAAGCCCCGTCTTGTTTTTGTTGTTGTTATTATTAACTACCGTATTTATTTGTTTCTGTGTAACTCATATTCATATATCTTCTTTCCATTAATGGAATTTCCAGTCTACTTGAGAAACTGATAGGCTCCCAATCTTAAGTCACTCCTTACATCCTTTCCGATTTTAATTTCCAAGTCCAGCACGGGTGCTCAAGCATACCTTGCCATCCAGTAATAAGGAAGCAAAGGTAGGAGAATTGCTGCATGTTCAGTATCAGACTGATGAACTCAACTGATTTTGTCTTAGATAAACACAAGCTCATTTATAAACACTGCCATAGCTTTTTATTCCTATAGTAGGATTTAAGAAAAATCTTCACACAAGAATTTGTGCACTGTGATGTATTTTTGACTTATTTTATTGTATCCCTTAGTCATCATCATTAGAAGGCCACAATTACCTCTCATAGACACGAAGAAAACTATTAACAATTAACCAATACAAATTAACTAAGGAGTCAAAATGCAACTCTGTTCTTCAGGATCTTATGGAGAATGCATCATGGTCAGATTTAGAAGACCTGTATCGGTTTGAGGATACAATAACACTGACTTCACATTTTCTGATCTGTAGAATGTGGGTGGCAGACTGAATGGTCTCTAAGCCCTTGTCAGCTCTAGTGTTCTTTTGTTGGTCAGATCCAGGAAAATCACAAAAGTAACCTGAAAGGCAGTTTAGCAATTGAGAGCTGAAGCTATAATTTTGCTTTTTCTAGATAGTGATTATATGAAAGTGGCACTTGTTCTGAAATTATTCATATTATAGTAACACTTAGAGATAGTACTGTCCTATTAAAAGCTCTTAATGAAATTATTATTCAAATAATGAGATGTTATTAGATTTTTAGTAGTAATGATATTCATTGCACCAGAAGATTAATCTGGCACTAACATTTTAGCTATAGCTCCAAGTGTAAGGGTTATTTCAGTGTGAGAAGAACAGTTTGATTATGAAGAACATGATGAGAAAACCCCGGTTTGGAGCAGTGGAGAACATGCTTGTGTGGGACTTTCCTGAACACTGAGAAAAAAAAATTTGCTAGCTGATTTAATAAAAAGCAATTTCAATTCACCCAATTAACTACAGTGTGGGCTTTTATAATCAGTTATTTATTTAAACAATTTCGACAGTATAATTACTTATTTCTACAGCTTGTTTACATGTTGTATTCTCTGTTCGGCATTTTAGTATTCGCAGTTAAAGTACAGTTTTAAGTTTGATTTTTTTAAAAGTTTCTTTTTCTTTTCCTTTTAAAACAATATTCCCTGGATTTGGAATTTAATCTGGAAAACAAACTGTCACTGAGATTGATCGCCACACTTTTGACTTCTTAAAACTTTGAGACAAATTTGCCCTTGAGCTTGTGATTCTCCTGAATCTGTGTTGGATGAAGCTGAGATTACTGGCCTGCTCACTAACACACTATTTCTATCAATGTAGCCTTGGGTGACAGTTAATCCTGTGGTGTTTCATGGAAAATAATGTTCATCAATTGTGTGATATTTGTGAAGGTTTGATGATGGGCAGCACACAGAGAGGAAAAGATGAGTCCTATGTTGCTTTAGTGGTTCAATGATCATGGAAATTTAAATTTTTTTAATTTAGTTTTTAATTGAACAACTTTATTTTAAAAAACAAAGATAAATGTATAGATTTTAAAAGCATTTTTGCATAAAAGTATATGAATACACTTTTATCAGTACTTGATTTTTTTAAAGGTTTGATAGTGTGCATTAAAATCTTACTAGTTACAATGGCATAAAGTACATGTAAAACAAGATGTACCATGGAAATAGTCAAAGTTTTATTGGTATGTAAAGATTAAGCATAATGATTTTTCTTTCTTATATTTTTTTGGCCTTTGTTTTTCCTGAAATTCATATAGCCTGTAAGTTGTTTCTGGGGTGTTCAGAGCTTTCTGGGATTAGTATCCAATTATCAGTGACTGCATATTATGTCTGTTCTTTTGTGACTGGGTTATGTCACTCAGGATGATATTCTCTAGATGCAGCCATTTTCTTAAGAATTTCATAAAGTCATTGTTTCTGATAGCTGAGTAGTACTCCATTGTATAAATATACCACAATTTTTGTATCCGTTCATCCACAGAAGGACATCTGGGTACTTTCAAGCTTCTGGCTATTATAAATATGGCTGCTATGAACATTGTGGTGCATGTAACTTTGTTGTATGTTGGAGCATCTCTGGGGTATATGCCCAGAAGTGAAATAACTGGGTCTTCAGGTAGTAAGTACTATGTCCAATTTTCTCAGGAAACGCCAGACTGATTTTGAGAGTGGTTGTACCAGTTTACAACCCCACCAACAGTGGAGAAGTGTTCCTCTTTCTCCGAATCCTCACCAACAACTGCTGTCATCTGAATTTTTGATCTTGGCCAATCTGACTGGTGTGAGGTGGAATCTCAGGGTTGTTTTGATTTGCATTTCCCTGATGGCTAAGGATGTCGAGCACATCCTTAGATGCTTCTCCGCCATTCGATATTCCTCGATTGAGAACTCTTTGTTTAGTTCTGTACCCCATTTTTTAATAGGGTTGTTAGATTCTCTGGTTTCTAACCCCTTGAGTTCTTTGTATACCTTGGATATTAGGCCTCTATCAGATGTGGGGTTGGAAAAGATCTTTTCCTAATCTGTTTGCTAGAGTTTTGTTTTCTTGACAGTGTCCTTAGCCTTACAGAATCTTTGAAATCTCAATAAATCCAATTTGTCTACATTTGACCTTAGTACATGAGCCATTGGTGTTCTGTTTAGGAAATTTTCTCCTGTGCCTATGTGTTCTAAGGTTTTTTCTACATTCTCTTCTAATAGTTTCAGTGTACCAGGTTTAATGTGAAGATCTTTATCTACTTCACTTGAGCTTTGTTCAAGGAGATAAGAAAGGGTCTATTTTCATTCTTCTGCATGCTGAATGCCAGTTGGACCAACACCATTTGTTGAATAGGCTGTCCTTTTTCCATTGAATGTTTACAGCTCCTTTGTCAAAAATCAAGTGACCATATATGTGAGGACTCATTTTTGGATCTTCTGTTCTATTCCATTGATCCACGTGCCTATCTCTGTACCAGTACAATGAAGTTTTTAGCACAATTGCCTTGTAATATAGCTTGAGGTCAAGGATGGTGATTCCCACAGATGTTTTCTTGTTGATGAGGATGGATTTCACTATTCTAGGACTTTTTATCTAGATGAAGTTGCACATTGCTCTTTCGAACTCTATGAAGAATTGGGTTGGAATTTTGATGGGGATTGCATTGAATCTGTAGATTGCTTTTGGTAAGATGGCCATTTTTATAATGTTGATCCTTCAAATCGATGAGCATGGGAGATCTTTCCATTTTATGAGATCTTCCTTGATTTCCTTCTTGAGAGATTTGAAATTCTTGTCATACTGTTCCTTCACTTGCTTAGGTACAGTCATGCCAATGTATTTCATATGGTTTGTGACTATTGTGAAGGGTATCTTTTCCCTAATTTCTTTATCAGCATGTTGTGCTTTGAGTAGAGGAAGGCTACTGATTTGTTTGAATTAATTTTATATGCAGCTGCTTTGCTGAACATATTTACATATTGTAGAAGTTTTCTGGTGCAATTTTTCGGGTTACTTATGTACACTATCATGTCATCAGCAAACAGTGATGTTTTTACTTCTTCCTTTCCAATTTATATCCCTTTGATTTCCTTTTGCTGTCTAATTGCTCTGGCCAGGTCTTCCAGTACTATATTGAATAGTTAGGGGGAGAGTGTGCAGCCTTGTCCATTCCCTGATTTTAGTGGGATTGCTTCAAGTTTCTCACTGTTAAGTTTGATGTTTGCTGTTGCTTTGATGTATATTGCTTTTATTATTTTTAGGTATGGGCCTTGGATTCCTGTTTTTTTTTTTTAAAGTCTTTTAACGTGAAAAGTTGTTGAATTTTGTCAAATGCTTTCTCAGCATCTAGTGAGATGACCATGTGTTTTTTTTTTTTTTCTAGAGTTTGTTTATATTGTGGATTACATTGATATATTTCCACATAATAAACCATCGTTGCATCCCAGGGATGAAACCTACTTCATCATGATGAATTATCTTTTTGATGTGGTCTTGGATTTGGTTTGCAAGGATTTTGTTCAGTATTTTTGCATCAATGTTCATAAGTGAGATTGGTCTGAAGTTCTCTTTCCTTGTAGGGTTTTTGTGTGGTTTATGAACAAGGATTATTGTGGCCTCAAAAAATGAGTTAGGTAGAGTTCCATCTGACTCTATTTTGTGGAAAAGTTTGGAGAGTATTGGTATTAGGTCATCAATAGATGTCTGATAGAATTCTTCACTGAACGAATCTGGACCTGGGCTTTTTTTGGTTGGGAGGCTTTCGATGACTGCTTCTATTTCTTTAGGTGTTATGGGATTATTTAGATGGTTTACCTGGTCCTGGTTTAACTTTGGGATCTTGTATTTGTCTAGGAATTGATCCATTTCCTCCAGATTTTCCAACTTTGTGGAGTATAGTCTTTTGTAGTAGGATCTGATGTTTTCTTGAATTTCCTCAGTTTCAGTTGCTATGTCTCCACTTTCCTTTTTGATTTTGTTAATGTGGATACTCTCTCTTTGCCCTCTAGTTAGTCTGGCTCAGGGTTTATCAATCTTGTTAATTTTCCTAAAGAACCAGCTCTTGGTTCTCTTGATTCTTTGAATGTTTCTTTTTGTTTCTATTTGGTCAATTTTTTTCTCTGAGTTTGATTATTTCTTGCCATCTAGTCCTCTTTGGTATATCTGCTTCCTTTTGTTCTAGAACTTTCAACTGTGCTGTCAAGTTGCTAGTGTATGCTCTCTCCAGTTTCTTTTTAGAAGCACTCAGAGCTATGATTTTTCTTCTCAGTACTGTTTTCATTGCATCCAATACGTTTGGGTATGTTGTCTTTTCATTTTCATTAAATTCTAGAAAATCCTTAATTTCTTTTTTTATTGCTTCTTTGACTCTGCTATTGTTTAATAGAGAGTTGTTTAGTTTCCATGTGTATATGGGCTTTTTGTTGTCTTTGCTGTTATTAAAGACCAGCCTTAGACCTTGGTGATCTGATATGATGTATGTGGATATTTCAGTCTTCTTAGATCTATTGAGTCTTTTTTTGTGACCGATTATATGGTCAATTTTGGAGAAGGTGCCGTGAGGTGCTGAGAATAAGTTGTATTTTTTTTTTTTTTGATTTTGTTTTATGATGAAATGTTCTGTACCTGTCTACTAATTCCAGTTGGT
This sequence comes from Micromys minutus, assembly GCF_963924665.1. Lineage (NCBI taxonomy): Eukaryota > Metazoa > Chordata > Mammalia > Rodentia > Muridae > Micromys > Micromys minutus. The sequence goes on along the minus strand of NC_137970.1, from coordinate 121,422,096 downwards.
TTATAATCTCTGCTAGTTTCCCTGTGTCCTTGTTCAGTTTCTGTTTCCATGATCTGTCCTTTGATGAGAGTGGGGAGTTGAGGTCTCCCACTATTATTGTGCAGCATGCAATGTATTTTTTGAGCTTTAGTAGAGTTTAGTAGTGCTAAAACTGTGGTCAGATATTGTGTAAATTTAGTTTTGTCCTGGAATATCTTGGTCTCTCCATCTATGGTGATTCAGAGTTTTGCTGGGTATAGCAGCTTGGACTGACACTTATATTCTCTTAGGGTCTGCATGATATCTGTCCAGGATCTTCTAGCTTTCATAGTCTCTGTTGAGAAGTTTGGTGTGATTCTGATTGGTCTGCCTTTATATGTTACACAACCTTTTCCCCTGACTGCTTTTAGTATTCTTTCTTTGCTTTGGGCACTTGACCTTTTGGGTATTACGTGTTGGGAGGATTTTTTTTTCTGGTCCACTCTATTTGGAGTTCTGTAGGCTTCTTTTAGGCTCAGGGTCATCTCATTCTTAAGGGTAGGGAGGTTTCTTCTACGATTTTGTTGAAGATATTTACCGTGCCTCTTAGTTGATATTCTTCTCCCTCTTCTATTCCTATTATCCTTAGGTTTGGTCTTCTCATGTGTCCTGGATTTCCTGGATATTTTGGGTTAGGAGCTTTTTGGATTTTGCATCTTCTCTGACTGTTTTGTCTGTTTTCAATGTTGTCTTCGGCCCCTGAAATTCTCTCTTCCATCTCTTGTAGTCTGTTGGAGATGCTTGCATCTGTGACTTCTGATTTCTTTTTAGGTTTTCTATCTCCAGGGTTGTCTCTTTTAGTGTTTTCTTTATTGTTTACACTTCCACCTTAAATTCCTTTTTCAATTCCTTCATCTCTTTAGTTCTGTTTTCCTCTTGTTTGTTGATTTCTTTGAGTGTTTATCTTGTTTCCTCTTTACAAGCTTCTATTTATTTATGCTTTTCCTCTCGTTCTTGTTTAAGGATCTCTCTCATCCTCTGGAGGTATGATTTTGGGTCTGAGTCTTCTTTTACTGGAGTGTTTGGCATTCTGCTGTTTACTGTGATGGGAGAGCTAGGTTCTGGTGTTGCCAGGTTGTCTTGGTTTTTCTTGGGCATGTTCTTTCGCCATCTTGTTGTCTGTGATTATCTGTGGTCTTGTTGTCAGTGATTGGTTTATGTTTCTCCCATGTACCTTGCCTGTGTCCCTTGATCTCAGCTGTTCCTGGCAGCAGATGGCCTGAGCATTTGGTCTGCTCCTAATACAGAGTTCCTGCTCCCCTGAAACAATCACCTGGGGGCACACTTTTTCAGTGCTTGGCCCAGACCTCTCTGTGTCCTGGTACTTGCAGTGCAGTCTCACCAGGCCTGAGTCCCTGGATCTCAGCTGTTCCTGGTGGCAGATGGCTTGAGTGTTTTGTCCACATACACAGGCCCTCCAGGTGGAAACTGAGTCCCTACAGCAGAGTCCCTGTTCCCATGAACCAATTGGGGGCGGGGGTGCTTTCCATGTGCTCACCCCAGACCTCTCTGTGCATTGGCTACTCTTGGTGCTGTCTCACCAGACCTCTTGTACCCATTTTAAAATATGTTGTTACTATTGTGCAATTTAGCATGAAATAGTTTGTATTTTATAAAATGTTTACTCTTATTATAGATTCCTAAGTGTCCTACAAGTAGGAAATAGATATTGCTTATTTTATAAACAGCTGTAGAAAGTAAGACTCATAGCTTTGATCAGACAAATGGAAAATCAGAGACTCTCAGTTTATCTACTGCAAATGTTACATCATTTCATTGCCCCCACCATAAGCAAAGGGCAATCAAGAATTTTGAGCATGATCAGTCAGTCAGTATTTACTTTTTTAAATCAATAGTGAAATCAAAGGTTTTCTAAATAAGTTCACTTTGCATTTGTCTTTTTCATTTCAAAGGTTCACAAGGTTATTTAACTTTTTAATGTTGCATGGCATTTTAGCTTTACAGGAATGGCCCCAATCTCATTTAAAGACTCCTGAGCCAGTTCATAGACTAATTACCAACTGTGGATGTTCTCTGAGTGCTGAGTGTCTGCTCAGTATGATGAATGTTCGTCTCTGCTTGGGTGAATGGATTGCAAATGAAGTGATTAATTTAAAAAATCAATTAGTGTGGAGAGCAAGTATTTTACTTACAACGTCCTCCAGTTTAGTGTAGACCCCTTCATAAAGCACAGCAATAAAGCTGAGCAGGGAGGAACCTATGCCAAGGGAAAAACCACAGGGTTAACTGATTGTTCTTCATCCAGGAGTGGGAGGAAAGTTTCAGTGAGCCAAGAGCTCTCCTTCCTCTGCCCTGCGGAGTAATGAACGCCCTTGACGTGTTCCATGATAAGATTCCAAGATGAAAACACATACTTAACATTGAATGCTTTCCTGCCTTATTCTCTTTTTTCTAAGTTAGGAAATCAGAAAGTAATAGATTATCAATGAGAACATGGCTTTCGCTGCAGTAAAATGTGCACCAAATTGGTAAGTTCTACTAGCCTGGGGACATTTTGGAAATAAACACAATGTTCAAAACAATGACATAGAGGTAATTAACTTAGGAATATTTTCTTCCGTCTTTAGCTCATGTTTTTCAACCTAATTGATAGCTATAGTAAAACTAACTAGATTGCTTTAGTGGGACTACTTAATTTTTCCTTATTAGCCAACTTTGTCAACAGAGTGGTGGTGAAGGAAGCGAGTCCTTTGCCTGCCACTGCTTGGCAGGCCACTGGTCGGTACATGCTTTATACACAGCTACTCAGATGCTTGTTGATAACCCACTGTACTTACTAATAATGTCACTTGTCATCTCATGTTACCCGAGTTTTGGTGATAAAGTCTGCAACCACTCTGCTCAATGCTTCTCTTTTACAGGGCTACTTCAGCTTTCAAATAAATAGGAGTAAGTGACTTCTAAATTGTTTTTATATTCTGTTTTCTGAATCTTCAAGCAGATGAACATCCAAAAATAGAAGTACATGTGAAGTCAGCTTTATTGAAACCAAATACTGAATTTGTTTACTAGATCTGACTGACAAAGTACCATGGACACTGTAGATTAAGTAATAGAAATATCACTATTTTAGACACTGTGAGTTTGGAACAATAGATTTCAGCAGAGTTAATCCATTTCTGAGAACCAGAATGGTAGGAGTCACTTAAAATTTCCCTGTTATTTTCTACATATACTTTTGTACTCATTCACTCTGAATGCTCCTTCTTTATCTTCAAATCCAGTCTTTTCATATGGACACCAATAGTAGAATATTGTGGTCATCCTGATGATTTTATTTATCTTGATCATTTACATAAAAGGTCAAATAATATATTTAGTCCTCCAAATATGGCCATAATCTGTGGTGCAATGTTTTAGAAAGAATTCGGGGCAGACAATTAAATTCAAACCAAGCCCACTACAACATGTGCTAGAATAAAAAAAAATTCCCAGGACCATCTTATTTAAATCTAGTAACAATCTTATAAATAGTACTGCCACATCCTTATTTACCAATTAACGGGTCTACAATTCATGTGGATGAGTCAACCCAAAACACTGCCACCAGGTAATTATCTGGATGCAAACCTCTTATCACTACGGGTACTGCCATTCACAGAGGTAGAAGTGTTATAATTCTATAGTTTGGGGAAGAATTGAAATTCTCAAATTAGTCTTTGATTTACATGTGATTTTATTAAATTGCAGAAAGTTTTTTGACTGTCAAAGTTAAGAGTGGACAAGAAGAGTTATACATTGACTCAAAATGTGCACTAAGGGGACAGAAGCAGAGTCTAGAGAATAGAGAAATAGAGGAGGACAGGTAAAAGGATGGATTACAGGTTAGAGAGATAGCTTAATAGTTCAAGTCACTTATACAATTACAAGGACCAGAGTTCCAATTCTAGAACTTATGAAACAAGGTGCCTTTTTCTGACTGGGGTTCATACCCATCTACCCACACAAATACAAGTCAACAACCAAAATTATTTTAAAAATTAAAAGGAAGAATGCGTCTACTCCCAGTGAGAACAACATAGAAGAGAGTTATTTATATTTCCACAGTCTTTTTATTGGAAGATTGCTTTTTGCCAATTTTGCTATCGTCTAACTATCCTACTTGGAATCCTTCAAAGTGACAGTGAAAAGATCACACTCATCTCTTCAATGCAGTGGTCTCAATGTAGTTTCTATAAGATGCGGTCACAGGTAGAACCTAATGGCTTAATTACTGTGTGGATTATAGAACTGCACATAAATTGGAAATTAGTTTCCTATGGGGTTTAATATAATCTTTTTGCTGCTATCAAGGGTCTCTAAATATACTGATTATTGCATGTTTCTTTTCTTTATAATGCCCTCTTATTGTTCTGGAAACAAGACCCTTTATAGAAATTACAGACAGTGCCTAATTCAGTAGAATGGTACAGATTGATTATTGAGATAGTCAAGCCTTTGACAGAAGAATGAAGAAATATTTATTTAACATAAAAAATCATTAGGATTGCAGTTTCACTTGAGGGAGATCATAGATTCTGAGGCTGGGTAAGAGATGATATGTTTCCATGTTTTCAGATGCTCACTGACTCAGGGAATGCTGCTTTTCCTCTGTTTTCTTCTTTGCCTTCCATGTTTTGTAAACTAGGTGAGTGTATATACATCAGAACAGTGAACAGCTCTCTAACGACCTTTACAGAATTCTGCTTTTGATTATTTCAGGGTTTTCTTCTCCTTGCTAGAGAGGCAGAGCATGTGGACACATTTCAGTGGTGTCTGAAAGTCATGTTTGCAGTTTTTCATAAAGCCATGTGCTGATCCCAGAGGGGAAAGGCAAAGTAATTAAAATCTTTCCCTGAAAGACATAACTGATCATGGGTATGCTTACAACTAATAAGCCTCACAATTCTTGCAGGATATGATTTTTTCTTTAAAGAGATGGGGAAGAAAATGTCTTTACATCAAATTGTAAGCAATGAAAGAAATGATTACCATTTGAATAAATCTTTATAGTTTTCAAAGCATTTTCCATCTGTTATTTCATGTAAAGCTTTAAATAGCTTTGAAAGGTAGGCAAAGCAAATGTTGTCATTACTGGATTGCCTTGGGAATGCAACATGGTAGAACTTTAGCACCATTGGCTGGCAAAGTATTGAAGAAGGCAGTATGAATTTTCAAAAATAGTCTGGGGAGTTACTATAAATTCAGTTATAAATTTACCCAGAGCTCATGGCTACCTGGAAATCATGCCAGTGTCCAAGGATCATACTGATGCTCCATGTAAAAGCTCCATCAGGTGAACAAGCCCTGATGGTTGGTGTGGTAAGTACTTCACTGAATCTTATAGGCATTAATAAGGCTCTGAGTTACCATGATAGAAAAAAGACTGACATTTGGTCATGAAAATTTAGGCACATATATGCTTAAATCAGTTCCCAAGCACACAGATAGGGAAGGGGCATAGTCTAGTTTCCTTGGTAGACAGAGATGAGGTTAAAACACACAGGTTTTGCAAAGAGTAGGCTAGAGATTGATATGGGTTAAAAATGAAGCAGGAGGAATAGCTATTGTTCTTTCCCTTTTATAACAAAAACCACCAAAACAAATTTAAGTTGAACCAAGAGCAAACTGTGAGCTATTTATAAGCAGTAGTCTTTTACGTCTTCTGAAGGCTTTACATAGTAGGAAACAGGAATTTCTAGCATTAGAATACTAAGCTCTGTGGTGAAGTGGGATAATAGATGTGAAAAAATTAAATTATACAAAAAGATGGCTGACAGACTGCTAGTAAACACTAGGAAGTTTGGTATGTACCTGATTTTTGTTCTGAAAGTTTTAAATATAGTAAGTAAACTTGGGTCTCTGATTCATATTTTAAAGAAAAATTTTCTATCTCAAATACTGCTTTTATGCCTGGTTTGCTGAGCTAGTGTCCTTTTTGTCTATATGGGCTTTTGCATTGTGTATACTATGTCATTGTTACAGAGTTGTCATATACACAAATTATGTGTCCAACATAAAGAATAGATTCGATGCATAATTCTGATAAATTTTTAATCCTTATAAAGCAAATATGCCTATTAGATAATTTCTTAGAATGTGCCAGTGTGCAGTTGTGGATGCAATTATAGTCAGTAGATGTGACTTGTGAATATTCTATATTGCATCGCTCTGAATCTATTATTGGAGGTAATTATATGTGAGACTGACAGTCAGTGACTCTGAACTCAAGGATATGATAGAATCTAAAGAAAATAATAACTTGAGGTAATTTTAATTGTCTATGTTCTCAAAGTTTGTGTTTTATATAACTGTTTCTGTCAATAGGGTTAAAATTTAGTAAAGGTAGGGTATGTATGTTATTTCTTCCCATGATAATATGACACAGAACACATACTTCTGAAGCGATTAGAAGATTAATAAATTTGTTTATTTGGATTTACAGCAAATGAGAGATATAGAAAAAAGTTGCTATTATTCTTCTAATATATGGTTGTATTCTAATCTGAAAAGGCACTAGTATTTAAGTTTAGGCCTCCAGAAAGAGAGGCTAAAATAAATATGTGGTAAAATAAAAATATGACTGAATTGTTAATAGTAGGGTGCTAATAATTGACAACTCTTTTGTGACTGGATTACCTCACTCAGGATGATAGTCTCTAGTTCCTTCCATAAGCCTAGGAATTTCATGAAGTCATTGTTTGTAATAGCTGATAATACTCCATTGTATAAATATACCACTGTGTAAATGGGAGCAGTGTGCGGTAAAGGGATAATATCTCAAATGTAAATACAGAGTATCTAATAAAAAAGAAAAAAAACATAAATGTAAAAAAAATAATTGACAACTCACATGATTTAGAGGGGGTATTAATCAGTGGAGATAATTTTTCCTTGTTTTCAAACAAACCCAGTTACCTGATCCTTTCTTTGAATCTATCCTATGCAACAGTTTGATTGCCCAAAAGAAAACACTGTGCACTGGCTTCAGTGGAGAGGCTGGCAAAGCAGACATCTCCATGTATTTTACTGTAGTAAAGACATGTGTGCAAGGGGAGGGGGTGGGAATAAGGAAAAGAGGAGGAGGACAGGAAGAAAAACAATGATAGAGTTGTGAAACTGTGTTATTGCATTCTGTTAAGTACTTGGTATTGTGCATTAGACACATAACACTAAAGTTTGAACATCTAATTTCATTAAAATATTAGAAAAATGATTTTAGTACCTGAATTAAATCTTATTGGTATGCACCTTAATTTTTTTAACCAGTCCTCTGCTTCCATAATATTATGTACTTCTTTTAACATAGGTCTTTACACATCATGGTCAGTTTTCTTATAATAAATTGGTGGCACCTGAACATATAAAATCAGTTGTCAAACTGTTCTATGGGAAGAAAATGATACAAGATGTGCTGCCATCTGAAGGTTGGATAGATGGGTAAAGGTGGATAAACTGAAGCTGTGACCTCAGGCCTTTTCTCCCATTGGTCCAGTGAAGGCTCATTTCCCCAGTGTAGGGGAATGCCAGGACAACGAGGTAGGAGTGGGTGGTTGGGAGTGGGAGCATCTTCATGGAAGCAAAGGGAGGGGGAGAGGGGATGGGAGGGCGGATAAAATTCGAAATGTAAATACATGGAATATCTAATAAAAAAGAAATAGATTAGCAGAAGGAAAAAGAGCCGTGACCTCTACAGATGGAGCAGGAGGCAGAGACAGATCCCAGAGAGTTACTGCTCAGCCAGTCTTGCCAATCTGTAAGCTCCATGTCCAGTGGAAGACATTGTCTCAAAACATAAGTGGGAGAGTGGTAGAGGAGGACAATTTTGAACTGTAGCTCCCACAGTACAGAAACATGCATAAACAACTGGATGGGAGCAAGTTCATTCTACAGCTTGCAAGAAGACTATGATTTCTTATTTTATGATTTTGGAACTTTGTTAGATTACCACTGAGAAAAACTTATATTGTATTTAGGGGTTAGTTGTAGTTTTACTTTGGTATGTTAGGTATTTGATCATTTTGACTCATTGTAGAAATTGCTTTTCTCTTGGTTGGCCTACAAACATTTTTTTTTTTTTTCTATTTTATGGCTTCCCTCCTGGTTTTTAATGTTCATGTTCCCTAGTGTGGGGGATTTATATTTTAAGATAGTCATACATAGTAATCCCCCTTTAAAAGGTTTCTACTTTTATTTCTTCTTAGAAGAGTCTGCTTCACACAAATAGTATGTAAAATGCAGCTATTGTCTTTCATATTGGTGGGAGTATGTAGGTTGGAGAAATTAGAATCCCATATTTGCTTTGTAATTGTAGGAATCATTATGTAAAAGCATTTATTGTGCTTAATCAAGTAATTATTTCCTTTTTTATTATTATTGCTAAGCACAGTTGGAAAGTAGAAAATTTGAAAGTGTTTTAAATAAAAATGGCTAAGCCATTTTATTCTAGTTCAGTATAACTTCTCAGGGATTTTAGTTTTTTCAATACATTCAATTAATTTTTACTTTATATTTCATCCAAATGATAGTGATAGACTTTTGCTAAATTTCTCTGAATTATTATTTTTTTCTTAGATATAGATTTTTATGCAGAAAATCTTTTTCTTCTGTTTTTCTATTCAAGTTACAGATTTATCTCTTTACTTGAATACTCGGAAGCATAGTTATCTTTCCTAGCACAAGATATGCAAACATATATTAATTAACCAGCATGAGAAGAACCAACTCTCTTTTGTTTTCTACATTTGCTAAATTTGTTGTGATTTTTATAGTTTACAAAGCAATGCAATAATATTTGTATCAACTTTGGGTAAGAATGGTCAGGATAACATTGGGTAGGGAAATTTAGAGAAAAAAGGTCTGCCAAATCCCTGTGGTAGATCATGTTTAGTGGGAGTAATAAGAGACATGTTCATAATTTCTGAGTTGTAGCTTATAGAAGAAGCAAGAGCCTAGAATAGAAATGATAAGATCTGTTTACTGCAAACATAAAAATCATAAGTTTCTACAGATACAGAGTAGTGGTGGAAATGAATGAATATACAAGCCTTTTGCTGAAACCAAGAAAACTATATTGACTCATAGGTTTAAACAAATTTTTCATGGGAAAACATAAATCCAGTGTTACCAAATCATCCCTGCTTTTAAAGGTACACTAGGAATCTGCGTTTTATTTGTGTACTCAGAAGTTTACATGTTGGCAACTGGCTTATATGTAAAAAGTAAGCAAATAGGCAAGGGAAAAATTGTGCAATCACAGAAAACACATTTTGAAACCATGACTTAGTAATTTTGACATAGGCTTAGGTGGCTTCATTACATTCTCTTAAAATTATAAGAAAATTGCAGACAATGCAGTTTCCCACTTATTTTAAGCAAGAGAAGACCAAAGCCTTTTAAAAAAAATTTCTTGGAAGTACAGCAAAGGTCTAGTGGATTCATATGAACAGGACAGAAAAAACAGGAAAGGAAACAATAGAGAGGGAGGAAGAAGGAGAGGTTGAAGATAGAGATGGAGATAGATGGAAAGGAGAGAGGGGTAAATAGACAAAAGGTAGATTGACAGACAGATAGACAGAGAGACAGATAAATGTGATTTTCTCATGCTCAGGGAGAGAGATTTAAGGATGAGATGATAGTAAAGAAATGCCAACAACAACCGGAGTAAATGGTGCACAAACAAATTCATTTTTTTGTAGCTCTAAGGACGGAGACTAAACCAATTTAAATTTCTGAGAAGCAGATGTTCCCTGGTGCTCCTGCATATTGAAGGGTAGATTTGTGGTGTGTGGTGTTCTTGCGTATGTTAGGGCAACTCTAGATGTAAATGAGACCAAAGTGCTTCTCCTAGACTATCTATTCACCAAAAATTAAGAATTCCAATGAAAGAATCACAATTTTATATTTTCATTATATACTCTATGTATTTACATTTGAAATGTTTTTCCCTTCTCAAGTCCAGGTCGAATCCCCCCTTCCTTTCACTTGTCTTCATAAAGGTTCACTCACTCCTAATCCCTCTTTAAATCTCAGTGCCTTGTCATTCCTCTACATTGGGAAAACATATGCTCATTGGACCAAAGGCCTCTTCTCACATTTATGCCAGACACTATCTTTAGCTACATATGCAACTGGAGCCATAGGTCTCTCAACGTGTGCTCAATGGTTGGTATTTTACTTCATGAGAGTTGTGGAGGGTTTAGTTGGTTGATAATGTTGTTCTCCCCATGTAGTTGCAACACCCCCTTTAGCTCCTTTAGTCCTTTCTTTAGCATCTTCATTGGGCTCCCCAGGTTCAATCTGATGGTTAGCTGCAAACATGCTCAGCTGTAGGTGTATAACTCTGGCAGAGCCTCTGAAAAGGCATCCATATCATGTTCCTGCCAATAAATATTTCCTGGCCTCAGCAATGGTTCTTAGGTTTGCTGGCTGCATATGAGGTGGATTCCAAAGTGAGGCAGTCTGAATGATCTTTCCTTCAATCCCTATTCCTTCATTTGATCTTGTATTTTCTCTCATGAGTACTTTGTCCTCCCTTCTACGAAGGACTGAGGGATCAACATTTTGGCCTTCCTTCTTTTTGAGATTCATAAAGTCTGTAAATTGTATCTGGGTATTCAGGGCTTCCTGAGGCTTGTATTCAGTTATCAATGAATTCATACCATGGGTGTTCTTTTGTGACTACTTTACCTCACACAGGATGAGAGTCTCTAGTTCCATCCATTTGCTGTAAATCTCATAAAGTCATTGTTTTTAATAGCTGAGCAGTACTCCATTCTGTAAATGTAACACAAATTCTGTATCCATTCCTTTGTTGAAGAACATCTGTGTTCTTTCCAGTTTCTGGCTATTATGAATAAGGCTGCTATGAACATGATAGAACATGAGTCCTTGTTATATGTTGGAAATTCATTTGTGTATATTCTCAGGAGTGGTATAGCTAGGTCTTCAGGTAGTACTATGTCCATTTTTTTGGTGAACCACCAGACTGATTTCCAGAGTAGTTTCAACAGCTTGCAATTCTATCATCAATGGCAGAGTGTTCTTTTTTCTCCACATCCTCACCAGCATCTGCTATCATCTGAGTTTTTGATCTTAGCCATTCTGACTGGTATGAGGTGGAATCTTAGGATTTTTTTTTTTTTGATTTGAATTTCCCTGATGACTAGGGATGTTGATGATTATTTTTAGTTGCTTCTTGGCCATTTGGTATTCCTCAGTTGAGAATTATTTGTTTAGGTCTGTACCACATTTTTTAATAGGGTTGTTTGTTTGGTAAAGAACCTTTCCCAATATATTGGCTGTCATTTTGTCTTCTTGACAGTGCCCTTATCCTTTCATAAACTTTGCAATTTCATGAAATCCTGTTTGTCAATCCTTGATCTTAGAGCATAAGCCATTGGTGTTCTGTTCAGGAAATTTCCCCCTTTGCCTATGTGTTCTAGGCTCTTCCCAACTATTTTCTTGATTTCTAGACAGATATCAGGTACCAAAGTTAAGTCAGGATCAGAAAAACCATCTAAACAATCCCATAACACCTAAAGAAATAGAAGCACACACACACACATACACACACACAAAACAAAACAAACAAAACACTCAGGACCAGATGAGTTCAGTGCAGAACTCTATCAGACTTTTATAGAAGACCTAATACCAATACTCTCCAAACTATTCCACAAAATAGAAACAAAAAGAACAGTACCCAACTCATTCTTCAAAGCCACAATTACACTTATACTTAAACCACACAAAGACCCTACAAAGAAAGAGAATTCAGACCAATTTCTCTCATGAACACTGGTGCAAAAATACTCAACAAAATCCTTGCAAACCAAATCCAAGAACACATCAAAATGATCATTTACCATGATCAAGTAGGTTTTATTCCAGGGATAAAATGATGATTCAATATACAAAAATTCATCAATGTAATCCACCATATAAACAAACTCAAAGGAAAAAAAAAACCTACAAGATCATCTCACTAAATGCTGAGACAGCATTTGACAAAATTCAACACCCCTTCATGGTAAAAGTCTTGGAAAGATCAGGAATTCAAGGTCCATACGTAAACATAGGAAAAAAAAACAATATACAGAAAATGGGTAGCGAACCTCAAACTAAATGGTGAGAAATCGAAGCCATTCCACTAAAATTAGGGACTAGACAAGGCAGCCCACTCTCTCCCTACCTATTCAATATAGCACTAGAAGTCCTGGTCAGAACAATTATACAACAAAAGGAAGTCAAAAAGATACAAGTCAAAAAGGAAGTAGTCAAAATATCACTATTTACTGATGATAGTTTACTTAAATGACCTCAAAAATTCCACCACAGACCTCCTACAGCTGATACATAACTTCAGCAAAATCGATGGTTATAAAATTAACTCAAACAAATCAGTAGGATTCTTCTACTCAAAGGACAAACATGCTGGGCAAGAAATTAAGGAAAACACCCTCACAATTATCACAAACAATATGAAATATATTGCTGGGACTATAACTAAGAAAGTGAAACTTCTGTATGAGAATAACTTTAAATATCTGAAGACGGAAATTGAAGATCTCAGAAGATGAAAATATCTCCTATGCTCATAGATTGGAAGGATCAACATTGTAACAATGGCATGGCCATCTTGCCAAAAGCAATCTGCAAGTTCAATGTAATCCCCATCAAAATTCCAAATGAATTCTTCATAGAATTAGCAAGAGCAATTTTCAAATTGACTTAAAAAAAAAAAAAAAAAAAAAAAAAAAAAAAAAAAAAAAAAAAAAAAAAAACAGGATCACACAAACTATTCTCAACAATGAAATACCTTCTGGGGGAATCACCATCCCTCACCTGTAGTACACATAGATTGTGATAAAAACCTCATGGAATTGGTACAGAGATAGGCAGGTATATCAATGGAACAGAATTGAAGACCCAGAAATAAACCCACAAACCTATGGTAACATAATCTTTGACAAAGGAGCTAAAACATTCAGTGGGAAAAGGACAGTCTCTTCAACAAATGGTGTTGGCTTAACTGGCAGTCAGCATGCAGAGGAATACAAATCAATCCTTATCTACTTGTACAAAGCTCAAGTGCAAGTGGATCAAAGATCTCCACAATTTTATATTTTGGTAGCATGCTTATTAGATTAAGATTTGCTTATGCTAATAGATAAATAAGTTTGAATTTGACGTGGTTATTTTTTTTTCATTCTTAGATCCTCCCATCTCAAGGGGTTTTTGAGCATAGCTCTAACACTGGCCTGTATTTCAGAGATCAGCTGAGAAACTGTTTCCTTTTGTGAAGTTGGTTTAACTTCCCTCAATATCCAAGTCATGTTTACTCTCTAAACTTTATAGCACCTGTTTTTTCATGTCTCAAACTGACATACAGGTTTTAGAATATTTTTTATATTATAATTAATGTAATTATATAGTTTTCCATTGCTTCTTCTCCCTCCTATGTTTTCTATGTATACTCCTTGTTCTCTCTAAAATTCATAGTTGTCAATCTTTTTCATTGTTTGTGGGAAGACTACTCTGAAGAATAGATGACATAATATTTGATAATGTAAGCACATACAACTTTCTCAATAAAAAAAAGCTTTAGTCATGGGGTTTTCGTGGAGCATTATGACACTGTCTTTGATGCACCATCATAGATGATAACGGTTTTGTTCTAAAATATAACATATTCTAGAGCAGTGTTTTAACCACTATGCATTAGAGCAACTTAAATTCTGATGGCCAGGCCAGTGAAAGCTGAGATGCCAAGAGTGTATCCCAGACATCTGTAAGCTTAACAACTACATAAGTCATTGCATATGCAGCTAAGTTTGAAATTCAGTGCTCCTTATACTCTTAAATTTGATCCAATGCCAGCAAAATGTTTCAGAAAACATTCTTCATTTTCTATAGTTTCTGTGCACTTACCTGATCCATTTATTTGCTTTTAAGGCTCTTTGGAGTCCAAAATAACAACAAGCCCTATTTCTTTCTAAAAAGGAATTGGAGATAATAGTGGCTTTTTCTCTTCTTGTTTTACAGGGTTGTTGCAAGGATTTAATGAGGTGATATAGGGAAAAGTGCTTTGTGAACTCTCCAGAGCTATAAAAATGCTTGCCTTTCCACTTACCAGACCCATATTTTCTTTCTGCACATATTTTATTTATTTCTTGTGAATGAATTGGCTTCCAAAGAGTGTGAAATTTATTTCTAGGATTACTTAAAGCCATTCTGCATTTTAAATTAACTTTGTTATGATCCTTTTCTTATTGTAGACCTAGAGCTGTTTCTCTTATTTTTCCCTCTTGACAGCTTTACATTGATCCAAATATAGCCTACTTCAAAACTCTGTGAAATATGAGCAATATCTCTTGTAAGTATTGGAGCCATTCCTGTAAGCTCCAAAGAACTTGTAGATTTTTTAAAATGCAGCATATTTTTGCAAATATAGTCTATAATATACTATATTTTGACTCTTAGTTTTGTGATTAAAATATCAAACTGTTTCTCTCTTCACTTTCCTCCTTCCAAGCTCACTCATATATCCCTCTTTGCTATTTTTTTTCAAATTCATGACCTGTTTTAAAATTAATTGTTGCTACATGCAACCATTCAAAATAACAGTTGTAGAGCTCCATACAAATGCATACAGTTATAAAACCACTCCTTCCTCAAAGGTTAAGGGATGATTACAGAAGAGGGTGGGGTAGACATACAGTAAGATTAGCAAGTTTGCTTTTAAAGTGTGTCTCCTAATAATGTCAGAATGATACCCAGAAAGTCTCACCAGCATGATTACCTAAACATGAGCTGAACAAGAAAATAATAACAGACATGCCAAAGTAGCCTGAGGATAACCCATGAAACCTCAACTATATACAAATAACTACAAGCAAGTAAGGGATGCTGAGAGTGGGAAGAGTATATCAATTGGTTATACAATGTTTTTGTCTTTGAGAATTTTTTGTCACATACAATGAGATGACATGTTGAATTCTACTACCAATTTGAATGGCAAATACTTCATAGAATAATTTTTGGTCCAGTGCTGATCACTGAGAAGTTTGATGAGGTATTTTTTAAATATAAATGCAATCCAGTGACATTTAAAATGCAGTGAAGAGTATTCTTGGCAAGGGATCCTAGCAATAAATTCCCTATGCCTTTGTAATACTGAGCCTTCTCAAGGTAGCATATCTTCAAATCCAAATATATGGATAGTATAATTTTATAATCTCCAACAAAGCATTTTTATACTCATGCCATTATTTAATTTTTTGGCTTTCACAGGAAACATGAGTATAATAGAAGGCTCTGTAGTCCTTGGAGTCACATCCACAGTAAATATTTCCACTCACCACAGTAAGCCAATTTTTTTACAAGCTAAAACTGGTTAGCTTTAAATTGCCATCCGAGTGCAATGCCCTTTATTATATCAGCACAGTAGTTCCAGAAGGTACATTATAACTCTGATGATGCTGGGAACAAGGCTCCCAGTGATAGGAGACTAGGGATACCAGACAAATTCATCCATGCTTGTTTCACAAATTGGGTTAAGTTAAAATCTCCTTGCCTTGCATAGTTTTTGCCTTTAAAAAACATTACTACCAGATGTCCAAATATCACTGAGGGGTTTCATCAGCAAAAAACAAGGTAGGCTCTTGAAACTGAAACAGTTTGTTGCAGGAATCCATAACCGAGAAGAGATTTTTGAGACATAGAGTGCTTACAGATAGGGGGCAAGGATGATAAACAATGCTATAATCAATTAAATATACAGCATATCCATGGGTTGAAAGCCACTGTTATAAAGGCATAGGAAGATTGTAAGAACCAGAGGATCAAAGGTTTAAGGGTGGTTGACCATACATCCATGAATATAAGTGCAACAAAAACTGAACTTGATTCATTCTTAAAAACTAAAAATTAAAGGTGATACACATTTGTGCTGGAAGGTAGAGATGGCTCTGGTAAGAATTAGACAGAGCAGTTTGTAGGTAAATGCTATCAAATACATTGCATGAAAGTCTCAAAAAAATAACACTTAAAAGGAAATTGAAGACTAAACGCTCAGGCCATTTGCCACCGAGAACAGCGGCGATCCAGGAACACAGGCCTGCCAAGACTGAGCTGAGAGTATCTGGGGTGTAGAGAGGGCTAGGCTTGGAGCATGGAAAGCGTGGCTCCCCAATTGGTTTAGGGGAGCAGAAACTCTGCCACAGGGACTTGGTTTCCACCCGAAAGGCCCTTCCGTGTGGACCAAAGGCCCAGGCCATTTGCCACCAGGAACAGCGGAGATCCAGGGTCACAGGCCTGGTGAGATTGCGCTGCCAGTAGCTGGGGTGCAGAGAGTTTTGGGCCAAATAAGTGGAAAGCACAGTCCCCCGATTGGTTCAGGGGAGCAGGAACTCTGCCAAAGGGACGCGGTTACCATCCGGAAGGCCCTTGCATGCGGACCAGATGCTCAGGCTATTTGCCACCTGGAACAGGGGAGATCCAGGGACACAGGCCTGGCGAGACAGCAATGCGAGTAGCTGGGGCACAGAGAGGGCTAGGCCTAGGTCACAGTAGGTGCGACCCTCCAGTTGTTCCAAGGGAGCAGGAACTCTGCTGTTGAGTCTTAGGTCCACCCACAAGGCCCTTGTGTGCGAAACAAACGCTCAAACCATTTGCCACCTCAAACAGAGGAGATCCAGGGACACAGGCCAGGTAAATGGGAGAGACAGGAAACAATCACTGACAACAAGACCACATACAATCACAGACAACAAGATGGCAAAAGGAAAGCGAAAGAACTTACCAATGGAAACCAAGACAACCTGGCAACATCAGAACCCAGTTCTCCCATCACAGCAAACAGTGGAATGCCAAACACTCCAGATAAAAAAGACTCAAACCCGAAATCATGCCTCAAGATGATGATAGAGATCCTTAAAAAAGAACGAGAGGAAAAGCATAAATAAATAGAAGCTTTTAAAGAGGAAACAAGAAAAACACTCAAAGAAATCAAAGAACTAGAGAACAGAACCAAAGACATGAAGGAATGGAAGAAGGAATTTAAAACAGAAATGGACACAATAAAGAAAATACTAAAAGAGATAACCCTGGAGGTAGAAAACCTAAAAAAATAATCAGTAGTCACAGATGCAAGCATTTCCAACCGACTACAAGAGATGGAAGAGAGAATCTCAGGAGCCGAAGACAACATTGAAAACATAGACAAAACAGTCAGAGAAGATGCAAAAACCAAAAAACTCCCAACCCAAAATGTCCAGGAGATCCAGGACACAATGAGAAGACCAAACCTAAGGATAATAAGAATAGAAGAATATCAACTAAGAGTCACAGTAAATATCTTGCATGAGCAATTTCTTGGGTTTTAGAAAATTATTATGCAGTTTATAGTCCAAGGTGATTACTGGCAAGCATAAGTGGCTTAGTGAAATTAATTTTCTTCCTGGGGAGAAAATAAGATGTGACTGCAAATAAATAAATAATTCATGATAATTTATACTTAAATAAGTGATTTTTATTTTAGCATAATTCATAATTTATGATAATTATTTCAATGATTTTAGCTTTATGTATCTTTTCACAATTATTTAAATATCCCAAATAAAACTAACATTTCAATAAAGGCATTTATGAGTATAACTACTACTCCAACTTTTTCTTACCAATTTGGTTTTAAGCACAAGAAAAATTTTACATGTTTTCCGGGTGGTGCCTTTTCAGTACGGAAAATAAGACGTATATAAAACACCCACTACTTAAAATGTAATGGCTTAAACTTTAGTAACACAAAAATATAAGGAGAGATTGTCTTAGCAAGTCATCAACACTATCTTTTAGTTGATGCCACCACAGTAATAAATTTCTGTGAATCAAATAAGACATTGCTATGAAATAGACATTTTGGGTTCTTTTTTTAAAAATCTGCATTGATTGAGCTTTTAACCTTCCCTATATATTGACCAATTTTACCCACCCAATAGCCAACAGTTGTTATATTTGAAAATTCAGAAAATAATTAAATGCTAAAATACTCATAAACTTTCATTCTGAGAGTTTCTAATTTTTATTTAATCCTCCTAAATTAGTTGTGCTCTTAGATTTTTTTAAAATAAATTATTAGATAGGCAATTAAGTAAGTTTCAAAAATAAATACTAGTAACACATATTTTGACTTAAAGCATTATAGTTTTGTAAAATGACAAATATGTACAGTCTATACAATAACTGACATTCTGAAAATTATAATTATTAACAAAGAACCATTAGAAGATAAATAAATTATTCATTTGGTGAAATTATTTTTTGCAATTGTGAGAAGTGAATCTCCCTTTGACTGTTTGATGATTCAATTGTCTTTTTCAATTGTCAATCTTTCCTACTTGGCTCAGGGCCTGATACATGGATATGGGGTTTCAATAAATATGTACTGAATAAATGAACAAACAATCTAAAGTTGATAGTGATACCCATAAAATTCTACTTCTATAATGTGTATTTTAACTTCTAAATATAGAGCCAATCACCCCAGTCATCAATGAGTGGCTGACTGATTTAACTTTTTAAATTTTTTACAAATCCTGAAGAATGAGAGTAGCACATAGAATATCAAATATATCAACCTACATATAAATACAAAAGACATATATGATGGAAGTTTGGAAAGATTGCTGTTAACCTATTGGCTGCTTTCACCAAAATATTACCATTGCATAGATACATACATATCTTCAGCTACAGACATTTTTCTTACTATAGCATCATCTTGAACCAGTGTTCTCCTTTACTTTTCAACTATCCATCTCTTGGTATTAATCCTGTTTACAGATTGATTATTCTGTTAAGCATTTGTTTATTCAAAGTATATTAGACAATTCTGCTACTGACCTCATAATTTTCTATACAATTTTGTTACTGGATATTCTCTATATTTACATTTAATGTTAGTCCCTTCCCCCTCACCTTGCTTCCATAGTTGAGCTTTCACTGGACCAAATGAATCTCCTTCCAGTGATGCCAGACAATGCCATCCTCTGCTGCATATGCAACTGGGGAAATTGGTCCCTCCATGTATACTCATTGGTTAGTGTTTTAGTCCCTGGGAGCTATAGGTGGTTTAGTTGGTTGATATTGTTGTTCTTCTCATGGGGATTCAAACACTTTCAGCTCCTTCAGCCCTTTCTCTAACTTCACTATTGGGGTTCCTTCCTATGCTCAGTCCGATGATTATCTGCTAGCATCCTTATCTTTATTGGTATAACTCTGGCAGAGCCTGTAAGGAGACATCCATGTCTGGCTCCTGCCAGTAAGCACTTCTTGGCATCAGTAATAGTGACTAAGTTTGGTGGCTGTATATGGGCTGGATCTCCAGGTGTAGCAGTCTCTGGATGGTATTTGCTTCAGTTTCTGCCTGAAACATTGTTTCCATATTTCCTCCTGTGAATATTTTTGTTGGCCCTTCTAAGAAGGACTGAAACATTTGCACTTTGGACTTCTTGAGCCTCATGTGGTCTGTGAATTATTTCTTGGACATTCTCAGCTTTAAGGCTAGTATCAAATTATCAGTGAGTTCATACCATGTGTGCTCTTTTGTGACTAGCTTAAGTCACTTAAGATGATAGCTTCTAATTCCATCCATTTGCCTAGGAATTTCATAAAGTCATTGTTTTTAATACCTGAGTAGTACTCCGTTGTATAAATGTACCACATTTTCTGTATTAATTCCTCTGTTAAAGGATATCTGTGTTTTTTCCAGCTTCTGGCTAGAAGTGGTAGAGTTAGGTCCTCAGGTAGTACAATATCCAGTTTTCTGAGGAACCACCTGACTGATTTCTGGAGTGGTTGTACCATATTGCCATCTCACTGACCATAGAAGAGTGTTCCTCTTTCTCCATATCCTCACCAGCATCTGCTCTTACCTGAGTTTTTTGATCATAGCCATTCTGACTTGTTTGATGTGGAATCTAAGCATTGTTTCAACTGGCATTTCCCTGTTGACTAAGGATGTTGAACATTTTTTAGGTACTTCTTAATCATTAAGTATTCCTCAGTTGAGAATTTGTTTAGCTCTATGCTCTATTTTTAATAGGATTATTGGCTTCTCTTGAGTCAAACGGCCATTTTTACTATATTAATCCTGGTAATATATGAGCATGAAAGATCTTTCCATCTTCTTAGGTCTTCTTGGATCTCTTTTTTTAGAGAAATGAGGTTCATGTCATAGAGATCTTTCACATGCTTGGTTAGGGTCACACCAAGATATTTTATACTATTTGTGACTATTGTAAAGTGTGTCATTGATCTAATCTCTTTATCAGCCTGTTCATCCTTTGAGTAGAGGAAAGCTACTTATTTGTTTGAGTTAATTTTATATCCAACCACTTTGCTGTTTTTCAGGTTGAGGAGTTCTCTGGTGGAACTTTTGGGGTCTACAAAATATTCTATCATATCATCTGCAAATAGTGGTATTTTTACTTCTTTCTTTCCAATTTGTATTCCCTTGACATTCTTTTGCTGTCTAATTGCTCTTTCTAGGACTTCCAGTACTATAGTGAATAGGTAGCAGGAGAGTGTGCAGCCTTGTCTAGTCCCTTATTTTAGTGGTATTGCTTCAAGTTTCTCACCATTTACTTTGATGTTGTCTACTGGTTTGCTGTATATTGCTTTTACTATGTTTAGATATGGACCCCGAATTCCTGATCTTTCCAAGACTTTTATTATGAAAGACTGCTTTCTCAGCATCTAATGAGATGATCACATAGTGTTTTTGTTGTTGTTGTTGTTTGTTTTTATTTTTATTTTTTTCTTGGAGTTTGTTTTTATAGTAGATAACATTGATGGATTTCCTTATATTGAACCATCCTTGCATTCCTGGAATGAAGCCTACTTGGTGATGTTGATTGATAATTTTGATTTGCTCTTGTATTTGGTTTGCAAGAATTTTATTGAGGATTTTTGCATCAATGTTTTTGAGGGAAATTGTTCTGAAATTCTCTTTCATTGTAAGGTTTTGTGTAGTTTATGTATGAGCATAATTGTGGCTTCAAAGAATGAATTGGATAATGTTTCTTTTGTTTCTATTTTGTGGAATAGTTTGGAGAGTATTGGTATTAGGTCTTCTATGAAGTCTAATAGAATTCTGCCTGCAAGAAACCCTGCAGGTCCTGGCATATTTTTGGTTGTGAGAATTTTAATGATGGCTTTTTCTTTCTTTAGAGATTATGGGACTGTTTAGATGGTTTATCTGATCCTGATTTAATGTTAATACCTGGTATCTGTGTAGAAAATGACTGATTTCCTTTAATTTTCCAGTTTTGTAGAGGATAGGCTTTAGTAGTAGGATCTGGTAATTTTTTTTTTATTTCCTAGCTTCCTGTTGTTATGTTTCCCTTTCCGTTTCTGATTTCCCTAATTTGAATAGTGTCTCTGTGCTCTCTAGTTGGTCTGGCTAAGGGTTTGTCTTCAGGACATAAATGGAGAACAGAAGGGTACAATCTTGGGCAGCCCCATGATTCCTGTGCCTTTCCTGTAGTTCAAATAACACCTTAGAGTTTATGAATAGAACATATGTTACAGAATTGTATAATTTCTCTCTCTCTTAACAATAAGATGTGCTCCTTCATGAAAGGATTTCATCTTATGTTCCTTTAAATCCTTATCAGCAAGCAAATGATATGACCAGAATAAATATTCACGGGATTACAAGTTCCAATTCAAATTAAAGAGCAATACTTCAGATGCATAGAGTATATTTAAAAAAAAAAAAAACTTCTAGAGTAGAACACTCACAATATGCTCATATTTTAATTAACATGCATTCATTCAAAAACAACAAAAAATATACTATCAACCTTGAGAGTTATTTAGCAAAGAACGGCATCCAACAATTAAGTAAAAGACTCTGGACTATTAAAAATGAGGTACAGAACCAACTGCCATCAGGGCGTACAACCTGGCTGCAGAGAGCTGATCACCTAGGAGCACGCTCACTCCTAAGCCCACAGGTGTGACCCCACTTTTTCTCTACTGACTGTTGAAAAAGAAACGCTACAGGAAAGGCACAGGAATCATGAGGCTGCCCAAGATTGTACCCTTCTGTTCTCCATTTATGTCCCGAAGATAAACCCTTAGCCAGACCAACTAGAGAGCATAGAGACACTATTCTGGAAGCAGAGCTAGAATCTCTTATTTCAGACCAAAGCATGTTTGTCTCAAAGGCTTCATCCCTGGGTATAGACTTGTTCTACTATGTGACAGAAAGAGAAAAGAATAACAACATATCTCAAGAATAAAAACATTATATCAGTAAGAGAATCTATAACTGGGAGTAGGAAGCTAGAAGTTCAAGCAGTGGTGATAGAAACTTATCCATGAAGAGAAGCTGATGCAGCTCAGGCATCTTTGCAGTTGAGAGTTATTCATAAAAAGTTTCCCCAGCAAATTGTCCTTTGATCCATCATAAATGGGAAGAGAGTGTAAAAACTTTCCCTGCTAGGTACCAGCACGTAATATGTTTTAATTTCTAATATTGGTTGTATCCTGGGTATTCTGTATTTTATGGCTAATATCCACTTATCATTGAGTACATACTGTATATGTCCATTTGGGTCTCAGTTACCTTTCTAAGGATATTTTCTGGTTCTATTCATTTGCCTGAAAAATTCATGATGTCCTCGTTTTTTAATAGCTGAATAATATTCCATTCTGTAAATGAACCACATTATGTGTACCATATTCTTCAGTTGAGGGACCTCTGGGTTATTTCCAGCTTCTGGCTATTTATTACAAATAAGGCTGCTATGAACATAGTTGAGTATGTGTCCTTGTGATGTTATAGAGCATCTTTTGAGTATATGCCCAGGAGTGGTATAGCTGTGGACTGCTTGGTCTAGCCTTAGAAGGAGAAGATGTGCTTAATTCTCAAGAGACTTGAGGTCCCATGGAACGGGGAAACATGTGGGTGGTCAAGCGGGGGAGGCAAGGGGAGGTGTAATGAGGTGAGGAACTGTGTGTATGGGACTAGGAGAGGGAAATGACTGGAATGTAAATAAATAGAATAGTTAATTAAAAAATACCAATGGAAGATACAACAGCAACAACTAAAACCAACAAAATTCTAGTGTGTAACGTGGTGATGACAGGATAGATGCAAATGAAGGTACTCATGATTTAGGCAGTATCCATTTATGGGGAATAGTAAATTGTTTGAACAATTAGAGGAAAAGACAGTATACATTTCTGCATTAAAAATGAAAATTTTGTTTGAGAAAGTAAAGAAATAGATTTATGCATGAAATTCTTTGATAAGAGCAGCAGTAAGTGTACTGTACGTGTTCTAACTACATAGACCTTAAAGATGGTGGTAAGTTTTTGAGAGGTAGTCATGAAGTTATCTGTGAAACATCCAGGGGATATCTTCTATGGACAAATGGATATGAAATTTATGATCTTAACAAAGTTGAAGATACACACTGAAGAACCACAGCACATAGATGACCTTAAGGAAAGTTTTCTCAGCATCAGAAAAGGTGGAAATGATGAAACTCATTACAGTCCTTCGCCTGAGAAGTGTTAGAAGTACATATTTGGGCTTAATGTTTAAAGGGAAATAGTTTTATTTTCACAAAAGAATAAGAAAGATAAATACTAAGGGTGTATTGCTTGCTTATGTGCCCATCAGTTCATGAGGCACTGTGATAATTTCTGACAGGGGCTAGGCACATAGCCAGGTACTTTGTGCTAATGCTAAGAAAACCAAGGCCAATAAGTTATCAGGTTTTGAAAATGAAAGAAATATTGGTTTAAGTAGCATACAAAACAAGCCAGTACCATTTTCCAAGGAGTGCATATTTGAACAGCAATCATCTTGACCTACTTACTTGCAAAAATAGTAACAGAAATAAGTTAGAATCAGGAGAGAGATAAACCTTTGTTAGCGCATGGTCAACAAGGACTTGCAGAAATGTTCTGGGTTCAGGCTAAGCTGTACCTTCCTAAAACCATGCAATTTCACCTGACCCCATAAACACAAGCAGGTGGGAATAGTATGGCATTATACACCACCTTCCAAAAAAGGAAATGCCTACTATGTAAAGAAACATGTTGTATTCTTTAACATTTGAGAAGGCCAAAATTGGAACTCAATTCTTCTGATAATTCTCATGCCTTTAAGGTATTTAGAGTGATAAACAGAAGTCATAATTAAAAAATTCTTGATTCCTGAGTCTGGAACAGTCTGAAGGATGCTGATCCAAACAAGGCTGGCTTCTTGAGACATTGTCATTTGTTTGAAATTCATTCCAGTGAAAACTTCCATAATGTTGTGCTCCCAATGTTACTTCAGTCAGTTTTGTAGATACAGTGACTAAGATTAAAGACAGATAAAGTCTTGGCTATGATAGAGCTCACTTAATGGTCACACACACACACACACACACACACACACACACACACACACACACATTTAAAAGAAGGTGATAAAATCAGAAGGAATGAATCTTATTTACTTGTATGTACTTGCCTTTCCAATTTCCCAGCATATTTTTTCTGCCATAATTTCCAGTAATTGTAGAAAGTAACACTATATAGCTTTTCACTGCTAAATGCAATTAACAATTTAATGAAACTTGGATTCATTAACTTGTGTAGATTTTTACAAAATCACCTTGCTGAAGCCTGCAGAGTGTGCCCTAATGGGCCATGAACAAGTCACACATATATTCTTGAAATTCTACAGTGATCTTTTAAAACAAACTCTGCAGTAAATGCAGTGGCTAAGCTGAAATATGTCATCTTGTATTCTTTTAAAAGCTCCTTATATTTTTTTATGGGAAGTACAATTTAGTTGACAGTCACCCCTGCTTCTATATTAGAATAAAATACATTTAAAGGTATGAGAGAAAATAAACTATCAAATTATGTCTTTTGAAGGAAAAATAAAATGGAAAGTACATGGAATACCTACATGACTGATTTTTCAATATCAATAAAGATTGCAGATATTTTTCATAGGATAATGTTTATAGCAGAGGACAATGATTAAGCAGAAGGAGCTAAGATGAAATGGAACACACTGATTGGAAAAGAAGTCATAATAAGATCTATAATGGCCAAATTATCACAGGTTTCTCTGTGTGGGAAATGATGCCAGATTGGTACTAGAAAAAGTATGAGTAGGAACTCATAAGAGAAATATCTTAGCTGGTCCATTGCACCAGTTCTGGAAAGAGACAACATTGGAAAAGAAGTGAATACATAGAAAGTTAGAGAACCTTTTCATGTAACTTGCTTGTGCCCTCATGATCTGTGACAGCCTGAACATATACATACTACTTCCATTTGATAATAGATTGTTGCTGTGTCTATCTTAATTTATGGATTAATGGGTCACTTAAAAGCCCAGCTCGGTATAGGAAGCTTGGGTCACAAGTTAACTTAGTGGCCCATTGTCAAAAACATTCAGTTCTACCCAACTGTAGGCTAAGGAAAATCTTATTTTCAAAATGAGAAAAGGTATCTACATATAATGGTAGATCCTCACTCGAAAATTTTAAATATCTTCTTAATGAGGCCTGACCAAGGCTCTAAACACTTATCTACCACTAATTTCTCAAGAATAATCATGACTACTGAATCATGTGGCCCACGTGGTATAGAACACCCTGCATAGATAATCTGGATATATTGTAGAAATTCCTCCTAGTCCAGGTCTTATACAATGCAGCTACTTTCTTTCTTTTTTTAACATTATTTTAAAAACAAAGATTAAAGAAAAAACAATTTTAAACATTTTTGCATAAAAGTATACAAATACATTTTTGTCAGTGCTTTGCTTTTTTTCTAAGGTTTGATACTCTGCATTAAGGTCTTACTAGTTACAATGAGCAAAAAGTACATGTAAAAGAGGATGTAACCCAGAATTAGTCACCGTGTTTTTGGTGTGTAAGGATTGAGCATAATCCTTTTTTTTTTTTTTTTTTTTTTTTTTTTTGCTTGTTTTGTTTTCTTTTTTTCTTGAACTTCACACAGTCTGTGAGTTGTTTCTGGGGCAATCCGAGCCTCTGGGGTTAGCAACACACTATCAGTGACTGCATATTATGTCTGTTCTTTTGTGACTGGGTTATCTCACTCAAAATGATATTCTCTAGATGCAGCCATTTTCTTAAGAATTTGGTCAAGTCATTGTTTCTGGTGGCTGAGTAGTATTCCATTGTGTAAATGTACCACAATTTTTGTATCCATTCATCTTCTGAAGGGCATCTGGGTTCTTTCCAGCTTCTGGCTATTATAAATAGAGCTGCTATGAACATTGTGGTGCATATATCTTTGTTGTGTACTAAGGTGTCTCTGGGGTATATGCCCAGAAGTGGAATAGCTGGGTGTTCAGGTAGTATTATGTCCAAATTTCTGAGGAATCGCCAGACTGATTTCCAGAGTGGTTGTATCAGTTTACAACTCCACCAACAGTGGAAAAGTGTTCCTCTTTCTCCACAACCTCGCCAGCATCTGCTGTCATCTGAGTTTTGGATCTTGGCCAATCTGACTGGTGTGAGGTGGAATCTCAGGGTTGTTTTGATTTGCATTTCCCTGATGGCTGAGATCGAGGACTTCCTTAGCCATTTTTCTTAGCCATTCCATATTCCTCAATTGAGAACGTTTCGTTGAGCTCTGTACACCATTTTTTAATAGGTTTGTTTGATTCTCTGGTGTCTAGCTTTTTGAGTTCTTTGTATACCTTGGATATTAGGCCTATATCTGATGTGGAGTTGGTAAAGATCTTTTCCCATTCTGTTGGCTGCCGATTTGTTTTCTTGACAATTTCCTTAGCCTTACAGAAACTTTGCAATCTCATTAAGTCCCATTTGTTAATCTTTGACCTTAGAGCTTGAGCCATTGGTGTTTTGTTCTGAAAATTTTCTCCTGTGCCTATGTGTTCTAAGGTTTTTACTACTTTCTCATGTAATAGTTTCAGTGTATCTGGTTTAATGTGGAGATCTTTGATCCACTTATACTTGAGCTTTGTACAGTTTCTTTTTGGAAGCGCTCAGGGCTATGAGTTTTCCTCTCAGTACTGCTTTCATTGCATCCCATAGTTTTGGGTATGTTGTGTTTTCGTTTTCATTGAATTCTAGAAAATCCTCAATTTCTTTCTTTATTTCTTCTTTGATCCTGCTATCATTTAACAGAGCATTGTTTAGTTTACATGTGTATGTGGGCTTTTTGTTGTCTTTGTTGTTGTTAAAGACCAGCCTTAGACCATGGTGATCTGAGAGGATGCATGGGAGTATTTCAATCTTCTTATATCGATTGAGGGTCATTCTGTGTCCAATTATGTGGTCAATTTTCGAGAAGGTGCCATGAGGTGCTGAGAAGAAGGTATATTCTTTTACTTTAGGATGATATGTTCTGTAGATATCTATTAATTCCAGTTGGTTCATAGTCTCTGCTAGTTTTACAGTGTCCTTGCTCAGTTTCTGTTTCCATGATCTGTCCATTGGAGAGAGTGGGGTATTAAAGTCTCCCACTATTATTGTGTGGGGTGAAATGTATTTTTTGAGCCTTAATAGGGTTTCTTTTATGAATGTGGGTGCTTTTGTATTTGGAGCATATATGTTAAGGATTGAGAGTTCCTCCTGACAGATTTCCCCTGTAATGAGTAAAAAGTGTTTTTCCTTATCCTTTTTGATGACTTTTGGTTGGAAATTTACTTTATTCAATATTAGAACAGCCACTCCAGCTTGCTTCTTGGGGCTGTTTGCTTGGAAGTTTTTTTCCCAACATTTTATTCTAAGATAGTGTCTGTCTTTGTCTCTGAGATGAGTTTCCTGTATGCAGCAAAATGCTGGATTTTGTTTATGTATGCAGTCTGATAGCCTATGTCTCTTTATTGGGGAGTTGAGTCCATTTATGTTAATAGATATCAAGGAATAGTGGTTGCTGTTTCCTCCTATCATTGCTTTTGTAGGTTGAGTTGTGTCTGTGTCTCTTTCTTCTTTTGGTTTTCTTGCTCAGGAGTTTTCTTGCTTTTACTAGGATGTAGTTCCCCTCATTGTATTGGGTTTTCCACCTATAATTTGTTGTAGTTCTGGGTTTGTGGTCAGATATTGTGTAAATTTAGATTTGTCTTGAAATATCTTCATCTCTCCATCTCTGGTGATTGAGAGTTTTGCTTGGTATAGCAGCTTGCGCTGGCACTTGTGCTCTCTTAGGGTCTCATGATGTCTGTCCAGGCTCTTCCAGCTTTCATAGTCTCTGTTGAGAAATTGGGTGTGATTCTGATTGGTCTGCCTTTATATGTTACCTGACCTTTCTCCCTTAGTGCTTTTAATATTCTTTCTTTGCTTTGTGCACTTGGTGTTTTGACTATTATGTGTCAGGAGGAATTTCTTTTCTGGTCCAACCTATTTGGAGTTTTGTAGAATTAATTCTGTCCACCATTCCATCTGCAATGTGTAGACCACTTCATAGAACACAAGGGATACATATTAAATTTTTGTTGATATACGTATTTGTTGATATAATATTTTGCATTTATCATTATTCTTGTTGACTCATTTCCCAAAGTTTAGTACTTCTGAATTTTATTTTCCTGTTAAAAAAAATACGTATGTTTTGTGAACTGCAGTCTTTTTCTCAAACTTACTGCTTTTATGTGGAACTCACATATTACCTTGTAATGTCATCCTCATCCAAAGCACTTTGTCCTCAGTAAAAGTAATAGTCTTCTTCCTGAGTAAAATATGATTCTAATATGCTTATAGGATTTAATACTGTGTCTTATAAGTAGAGTAATGTGTTTTATTTTTCCCTCTTAAACAACATTCTTAATGGATTCAGGATCCTTAATGAAACCATTGCTACATTTAGCACAGCTCCAACCACTGTGTCCTACTCAAAATAGATGTTCAAAAAATGTTTGTGGAACATAGAAGTCAGACAGAAGGCAGAATTTTAAATTTCTTACTCACTTGTTTAAAATTATGGGGAATGATCCATTTGTGTTTCAATAAGATGATAATTTCTCCACAAAATAAGCCCTGCCTTGCAACTGAAAATATAAACGCAGAGTATTTTTAATTCATCACTAATATTAAAATAATTTAAAATCTTATGTTTTTATAATTTAATGATTCAATAGATATCTGGGGAATATATGAAGCGCCTCTGTTAAAAATTTAGTAATTGATATTAACTAAATTTTGGTCTACCAGCTTGAAAACTTTGTTATGATAATATTCTGTTCCATGATCTTTTATATTTATCTTTTGGAAACTATGCCTAGACTTAATAACCCAACTTTCTCATTATCATTTATTTTGACCTCAAAACTAATTTTGTAGCCTGCAGGGGAAAACTTTTCTTTCTAATTAGTTCTTCCTGGTTATATAACAAGAGAAATGACAAATTTCATGTTGTTTTAAGATGCCTCTTGATACTGATTTTAAGACAACTGAATACAGCATGTATAATGTTTAAGCTCACATATATTTCCACATGAGAAAGAAGCATATTTTATCTAGATACTACTTACTCATTAACATCATTTATCAATATGTTCTTACAACTCTGTGTTTTACTCTTTTCTGTTATATATATATATATATATATATATATATATATATATATATATATACACAACTCTATTTTTTAAATAGAGATACATGTACAAATTTTTAAAATCACTTTGGCATAAAATTATATGAATATATATTTGTCAGTACTTGATTTTTTTTAAAGGTTTGGTAGTATGAATTGAAATCTTACTTGTTACAATGAGCATAAAGTACATTTAAAAGAAAATGTAAGATGGAAATAGTCAAAGTTTTCTTGGTGTGTAAAGATTAAACACAATGATTTTTAAATACCAAGAATTGCCACTCATCTACATTCTTACGTCTTGGATTATTAATGATTTAAGGTCTAGATGTACCACACTCTGAGAAGGTGCTATACTTTTTTTTTCCTAAGAAGAACTGAGGGTTCCACTTTTTGGCCTTTCTGTGTTTTACTCTTTAAAAACAAAATATAGAAGTAAAATTATCTGGAGTTAACATACTAATATTTAAATATACTAAATAAGACCTAACTTCACATTTGATTTATTTCAAATAGTTGGTTTATTACTAAAATCTGTTTCCTCTGTCATATTGATTGTGTGCTATTAAGAATTCTGCAAATAAGTAATATTTAATGTTGAAATTAGTTTATTCATAGTTCTGTAACATCAGTGGCAAATCTCAGTCAGTTTTGATAAGTCTAGAAGAGTACATAAAAGGCAAGATGAGTATACCCTTGTAAGTGCATGTTCCCCACTGTTTTGAAATACTTCAAGATTACTGTTTCTTAGAGTTACTCATTTTCAGTATTGATATTTTATGTAAGTTCCAGAGAATCTGTGGTCACTTCCTCAGGCTTTCACTGTAAGCACTTTTAACCACAAATTTGACATGTCTTCCATGCTTTAAAATCTACCTATGTTTCTCTTAAAAGAGACCATTCTGATGACAATTTATCTGACATATTAATGCGTATGGGGGAATCTTCCATAATCCTACCTTTAAATGAAGAGATACAGAAAAGGCTGCTAGGAGAGCTTGGAGAGACAGCCTTCAGCCTTCCCCAAAGACAAACTCCTAATTGCTGATTATATAATAAGTGGCCATCCTCAAAATCTCTCTCTCTCTCTCTCTCTCTCTCTCTCTCTCTCTCTCTCTCTCTCTCTCTCTCTCTCTCTCTCTTCTCTCTCTCTCTCTAAGAGTGACTGGGTGAGTGAGTGAGTGAGTGAGTGTGTGGGTGAGTGAGTGGGTGGAGGGGTGAATGAGAGAAATTGAAAACAGGAGACAAGGGGAGGAATAATGAAAATACAACTCAGATGACAGCAGATGCTGGTGAGGATGTGGAGAAAGACAAACCACTGTTGGTGGGGTTGTAAGCTAATGGTTACTCTGGAAATCAGTATGGTGGTTCCTCAAAAAATTGGACATAGTACTACCTGAAGATCTAGATATTCCACTCCTGGGCATATACCCCAAAGCTGCTGCAACATATAATAAGAAAACGTGTTCCACCATGTTCATAGCACCCTTATTTATAATAATCAGAAGCTGGAAAGAACCCAGATGTCCTTCAGTAGATGAATGGATACAAAAATTGTGGTACATTTACACAATGGAATACTACTCAGCTATCAGAAACAATGACTTTACAAAATTCTTAAGAAAAGGGATTCATCTAGAGAATATCATCCTGAGTGAGGTAACCCAGTCACAAAAGAGCAGACATAATATACAGTCACTGGTAATTGGATACTAGCCCTAGAAAGTTCTGAAAACCCCAGAAACAACTCACAGGATATATGAAGCTCAAGAAAAACAAAGGCCAAAATGCATTTAAAAATCTGTACATGTATCTCTCTTTTATAGATATAGTTGTAAAAGAAAAAATGACAAAAAATAAAAAAAGAAAATACAGTTTCTGTTTTTACTTCTTATTCTCCACTGCAAAGCCTGATTCTCAGACCTGTAGGACACACTCTTTAACATACTCAGACATTGAGACATAGTATTTGGGAGTACCAACCTCTCAGTATTAACTAAGTACTTGAATGAGTCAAAACTGTGCCCTCTTAAGAAAAGACTTTGTTAAAACATCTGAGAGTTTTTCTGTTAGCCTTTCTCCTACCCTTCTCCAGAAGACCTACAGCCTTCTTACTAAGGTAAAATGAAGAAAAGAGACTTTCTGGTGCCTATTGGATGCTGGTTCTGAATTGTCACTGAGGCTAGGATAGCTCAAAAACCATAATGGTTCTCCAGTTAAAGTGAGGATCTTAGCCATTCTGACTGGTGTGAGGTGATGGATTTGCATTTCCCCGATGGCTAGGGATGTTGAACACTTCTTTAGATGCTTTTCAGCCATTTGATATTCCTCAGCTGAGAATTTTTTGTTTAGCTCTGTACCCTATTTTTAATAGGACTGTTTGATTCTCTGGGGTCTAACTTCTTGAGTTCTTTGTATATATTGGTAATGGAATGTCAGTAGAGATGGATCCAACAAATTAACATAGGTCACCTCCCCTGGAATTTCCTTATGTGCTTTACATCAGCCCTGCAAGCTTCTCTATTCTGGGAATGGGAAACCCCAACATTTTGTACTTCTACAGAATAAAGCACTCTTTGCATTCACATACTATTTGTGTCCTTGGGTATCCTTTTTGGAGAATCATGGACCCTTATAACAGAAAGACAAGTGGTTTTCCAAACTCAGCTTGTAGTTGTTACCCAAATTTCAGTATATATAACTAATACATACACTTAGTTTGCAGAATTTCTACATTAGTTTCTCAACCTGTGAAGTGGAGATTATTTGAATGAAAAAAAAAGAAATAACAAGAAAAGACATGACTGTTCAGTATGGTGGAGGAGAAAGTTTATTTAAGATAAAAGGAAAAGCATAACCAGAGGTCGGAACACCTGGGAAAGTCCAGAGAGAATATGCCCCTGAGCAAGGCTATATGGGGAGAGGAGGAAGGGAAACTAGACGAGGGGGCAGGAGGGCAGTGAAGAGAAGCTGCTAACCAAGAAAGGACCAAGAGACTGGCCAAGGGGACAAGAAAGAAAAGAGAAGTCCCCTGAGTTGGAGAAATTCAGGGTTGGGGCAGAGTGTGCTGGACTTACCCTATTACAGGTAGAGACTGGGGGATGCTGGGAGAACCTTGCTGCTGGGTCTACTTTGATATGTTAAATAAGAATCACAGTTAACATTGATCCTGAGTTTTAGACCTAACATTATTGTAATTGGAATATCAAATGAAAGCTATTTGATTGCCTCTACCAGGGAAAATAGTGATCCCATAATACTATCTCAACCCAGGAACAAACCAAGAAATTACTGCTACCATTATGAACTTGGAAGAGAAAAGGGTGGTGATTCTCACTACATATTCCTTCAACTCTCCTATTCACTCTGTGTAGAAGTCAAATGTATCATGCAAAATGACACCTAGCTATTAAAAACTTAATTCAAAAGCTGGCTCTGATTAGGCTGCTATGTCAAGTGTGGTATCCTTAGTTGGGACTATTATATTTTCTGGTAACTGTTTTTCAGCTATTGATTTAGAAATTGTCCCCTTTTATCTCAATCCCTGTCCATAAGGACTGTAAGAAGCTATTTGCTTCCAGTTGTTAGGGCCAGAAATATATGTTTACAGTTTTACCTCTAGAACATATCAACTCCAGAGTTGTGTAGCATTATTTAGTTTGACAGGATACTGTTCATCTGTCCCTCCCACAAAGTCTCACACTGGTGACATTATGCTGATTGGATCACGTAAGTTAGAGGAAAGAACCACTATGGTCTTATTGGAAACAAATATATGCATCAGGGAATGGCAAACATATCTAACAAAAATACTATGTCCATTTACCTCAGTAAAATTCTAAGAAATTCAGTGGTGTAAGGTATGCAGACATATTCCTTCTAAGATGAAAGATAAGTTATTGAATCTGGCCCCTCCCACCATCAAGAAAGAATGCACAATGTTTAGTGTTTAGTGGCATATTTACTGCTTCAGTGTCATACTATGGCCCAAATACCAAGGGATTTGGAAAGAAGCAGCATTGAGGGCTCGGCCCATTTACCACCTGGACCAGCAGTTCGCAGAGATAAAGACCTGGTGAGAAGGGGATCTGTGTAGCCAGGGGGCAGAGAGATCACTGCTGAGTGTGCACGGAAAGCACGCCCCTACCCTGCCTGATCCAGGGACTAGGAACCCAGCATTGGGACATCTGTTCCCACCCTGCTGCTTCAAGGCGCAGAACAGGGCCCAGACCATCCGCTACCTGGACCAGGGGAGATCCAGGGACACAGACCAGGTACAATGGAAAGGCAAGAACATATCACTGACAACAAGATGGCAAGAGGAAAGCGAAAGACCATATCCCAGGGAAACCAAGACAACCTGGCAACACCAGCACCCAGCTCTCCCATAACAGCAAACATCGGAATGCCAAACACTCCAGAAAAAGAAGACATAGACTTAAATCATACCTCAAGATGATAATAAAGATCCTTAACCAAGAATGGGAGGAAAAGCAAAAAGAATCAGAAGCTTTTAAAGAGGAAACAAGAAAATCACTCAAAGAAATCAAAGAACTAGAGGAAAACAGAAACAAAGAGATGAAGGAAGGGAAGAAGGAATTTAAAATGGAAATTGACACAATAAAGAAAACACTAAAAGAGATAACCCTAGAGGTAGAACACCTGAAAAAGAAATCAGGAGTCACAGAAGCAAGCATTTCCAATAGATTACAAGAGAGGGAAGAGAGAATCTCGGGGGCCAAAGACAACATTGAAAACATAGACAAAACAGTCAGAGTAGATGCAAAAGACAAAAAGCTCCTAACCCAAAATGTCCAGGAGATCCAGGACACAATGAGAAAAACAAACCTAAGGATAATAGGAATAAAAGAGGGAGAAGAATATCAACTAAGAGGCACAGTAAATATCTTCAACAAAATTGTAGAAGAAAGCTTCCCTACCCTTAAGAATGAGATGACCACGCGCATAAAAGAAGCCTTCAGAACTCCAAATAGGTTGGACCAGAAAAGAAATTCCTCCGGACACATATTAGTCAAAACACCAAGTTGTTCCTTTATTGTACTCATTACTTATCAACTTTTAATATGGATAGCTGTCTTGTACCTAGCTCTCTGCTAAATGTTTCTTTCTTTCTTTCTTTCTTTCTTTCTTTCTTTCTTTCTTTCTTTCTTTCTCTCTCTCTCTCTTTCTCTTCCTTCCTTCCTTCCTTTCTTTTTCTTTCTTTCTCTCTCTTTCTCTTCCTTCCTTCCTTTTTTCCTTTCTTTCTTTCTTTCTTTCTTTCTTTTTCTTTCTTTCTTCCTTCCTTCCATCCTTTTTTTCTTTCTATTCTTTTTTATTCATAATTTTATATAAGATACTCAGTATTTACATTTGAAATGTTATCCCTTCCCCTAGCCCCACTCCCACCAACCCTCCCCCTTCATTTGCTTCACAAAGGTGCACTCCCTACAAATCACCCTCTCCATTGCCTAGGCATTCCCCTACATTAGTAAAACATGCTTCCCACCCAGGCCAAAAGCTTCTTCTCACATTGATGCCAGACACTTCTATCTTCAGCTACATATGCAACTGGATCAACAGGTCTCTCAACGTGTGCACAAAAGTTGGTGATTAGCCCATGGGAACTTTGGAAGGTTTGGTTGGTTAATAATGTTGTTCTTCCCATGAGGTTGCAACCCCTTTCAGTTCCTTAGGTCCTTTCTTTAGCAACCTCATTTGGGTCTCTGAGTTCAGTCCAATGGTTAGCTGCAAGCATGTTCAGCTGCATCTATATGACTCTAACATAGTCCTGGAGAAGGCATCTCTATCTGGTTTCTACCAGAAAGTACTTCTTGGGATCAGCTATAGTGCTTGGATTTGGTGGCTGCATATATAGTAAATCATAAGGTGAGGCAGCTTCTGAGCATTCTGTTCTTCAATCTCTGTTCCTCTATTTGACCTTGCATTTCTTCCTGTGGGTGTTTTGTGCTTTCTCCCTTCTAAGAAGGACTGAGGCATCCCCATTTTGGCTTTACTTCTTTTTGAGCTTCATAATGTCTGTGAACAGTTTATTGTGTATTCAGGGCTTCCTAGGGCTATAATCTGCTTATCAGTGAGTGTGTGCCATGTGTGTTCTTTTGTGACTGGGTTACCTCACTCAGGGTGATAGTCTCTATTTACATCCATTTGCCTATGAATTTCATGAAGTCATTATTTTGGATAACTGAGTAGTACTCCATTGTGTAAATGTGCCACACTTTCTTTATCCATTCCTCTGTTGAAGGACGTCTTGGTTTATTTTAAGCTTTTGGCTAATTTAAATAAGTATGCTATAAACATGGTGGAGCATATGCCCTTGTTATATGTTGGAGCATCTTTGGGTTATATGCCCAGGAGTGGAATAGCTGGGTTTTCAGATGGTACTATGTCCAATTTTCTGAGGAACCACCAGACTGATTTCCAGAGAGGCTGTACAAGCTAACAACGCGACCAACAGTGGAAGAGTGTTCTACTTTCTTGACATACTTGCCAGCATCTGCTGTCACCTAAGTTTTTTATCCTAGCTATTCTGATTGGTGTTAGGTGGAATCTCAGGGTTGTTTTGATCTGCATTTCCCTGAATGCTAGGGCTGTTGAGCATTTCTTTAGGTGCTTCTCAGCCATTTGAAGTTGTTCAGCTAAAAATTCTTTGTTTAGCTGTGTACTCCATTTTAATAGGATTATTTGATTCTCCAGAGTCTACCTTCCTGAGTTCTTTGTTTATATTGGATATTCTTTGTTTATATTGATCTATCAGATGTAGGATTTGTAAAGTCCATTCCTTGTCTGTTGGCTGCCTTTTTGTCTTCTTAACAGTGTTCTTAGCCTTACAGAAGCTTTGAAGTTTCATGAGGTCCCATTTGTTGATTTTTGATCTTAGAGCATAAGTCGTTGGTGTTCTGTTCAGGAAAATTTCCCCAGTGCCTATGTGTTCTAAGCTTTTCCCCACTTTCTCTTCAAACAGCTTCAGTGTACCTGGTTTTATGTGGAGAGCTTTGATACACTTGGACTTGTGCTTTTTACAAGGAGATAAGAAAGGACCAACTTGCATTCTTCTGCATGCTGACTGCCAGTTGAGCCAACAGCATTTGTTAAAGAGGCTGTCCTTTCATTGAATGTTTTTAGTTTATTTGTAAAAGATCAATTATTAAACACCAACCTTAGACAAAGGTGATCTGATAGGATGCATGGGAGTATTTCAATCTTCTTATATCTATTGAGGCTTGTTTTGTGACTGATTATATGGTCAATTTTGGAGAAGTTGCCGTGAGGTGCTAAGAAGAGGTGTATTCTTTGGTTTTAGGATGATATGTTCTGTAGATGTCTATTAATTGCAATTGGTTCATAACCTCAGCTAGTTTCACTGTGTCCTCGTTCAGTTTCTGTTTCCATGATCTGTCTATTGATGAGAGTGGGGTGTAGAGGTCTCCCACTATTATTGTGTGGGGCGCAATATATTTTTTGAACTTTAGTAGGGTTTTTTTTTTTATGAATATGGGTGCTCTTGTATTTGGAGCATATATGTTAAGGATTGAGAGATCCTCCTGACAAATTTTCCCTGTAGTGAGTAAAAAGTATCATTCTTTATCTTTTTTTGATAATTTTGGTTGAAACTCTACTTTATTCGATATTAGAATGGCCATTCCAGCTTGCTTCTTGGGGCCATTTGCTTGGAAGGATTTTTTCACAACCTTTTACTCTGAGACAGTGCCTGTCTTTGTCTCTGAGATGAGTTTCCTGTACGAAGCAAAATGCTGGGTTTTGTTTATGTATCCAGTCTGATAGCCTATATCTTTTTATTGGGGAATTGAGCCCATTTATGTTAACAAATATTAATGAATAGTGGTTGTTGCTTCCTGCTACTTTTGCTTTTAGAGGTACAATTGTGCCTGTGTGTCTTTCTTCTTTTGGTTTTCTTGTTTAGTGGTTTTCTTGTTTTTAGTAGAATGTAGTTTCCCATTCTTGTTTTGGGTTTTCCACCTATAAATTTGTTGTAGTGCTGGGTTTGTGGTCAGATATTGTGTAAATTTAGTTTTGTCCTGGAATATCTTGTTCTCTCCATCTATGGTGATTCAGAGTTTTGCTGGGTATAGCAGTTTATGCTGACACTTGTGTTCTCTTAGGGTTTACATGATGTCTGTCCAGGATCTCCTAGCTTTCATAGTCTCTGCTGAGAAGTTGGGTTTGATTCTGATTGGTCTGACTTTATATGTTACCTGACCTTTTTCCCTTACTGCTTTTAGTATTCTTTCTTTGCTTTTGGCCCTTGGCATTTTGACTATTATGTGTCGGGAGGAATTTCTTTTCTGGTCCAACCTATTTGTAGTTTTGTAGGCTTGTTTTATGCTCGTGGTCATCTCATTCTTAAGGGTAGGGAAGTTTTTTTCTACAATTTTGTTGAAGATATTTACTGTGCCTCTTAGTTGATATTCTTCTCCCTCTTTTATTCCTATTATCCTAAGTTTGTTTTTCTCATTGTGTCTTGGATCTCCTGGACATTTTGGGTTAGGAGCTTTTTGTCTTTTGCATCTACTCTGACTGTTTTGTCTATGTTTTCAATGTTGTCTTTGGCCCCTGAGATTCTCTCTTCCATCTCTTGTAGTCTGTTGGAAATGCTTGCATCTATGACTCCTGATTTCTTTTTTTGGTTTTCTACTCCAGGGTTGTCTCTTTTAGTGTTTTCTTTATTGTTTCCATTTCCATTTTAAATTCTTTGTTCAATTCCTTCATCTCTTTGGTTCTGTTATCCTCTAGTTCTTTGATTTCTTTGAGTGTTTTTCTTGTTTCCTCTCTAAAAGCTTCTATTTCTTTATGTTTTTTCTTCTGTTCTTGTTTAAAGACCTCTATCATCATCTTGAATTATTATTTCGTGTCTGAGACTTCTTTTTCTGTAGTGTTTGGCATTCTGCTTATTGCTGTGATGGGAGAGCTGGGTTCTGGTGTTGCCTGGTTGACTTGGATTTCCTGGTGTAAGTTCTTTTGCTTTCCTCCTGCCATCTTGTTTTCTGTGATTATATGTAGTCTTCTTGTCAGTGATTATTTCCTGACTCTCCTGAGTACCTGTCCTATGTCTCTGGATATCAGCTATTCTTATTGGCACATGGCCCGAGCACCTGTTCTGCACGAATGAGCCTGCCAGTTAGAAACTGAGATCCTACGCCAGTGTTCCTGCTCCCGTGTACCAAATGGGGGGGGATGCGGTTTCTGGGTGCTTGGTCCAGACCTCTCTATGCCCTGACTACTAGCAGTGTAGTCTCACTGGGCCTGTGTCCTTGGATCTTCTCCCTGATTCTTTAATTGGATTATGTATTTGATCTGGGCTGCTTTTCGTAAGATGTACGGACATAATGCGCTTGTGGAATTGAAGAGCTTTTCTCAGAATGACCCTTATTTTGACTATTCATTTTGCTTTTGTTTAACCATGGAAGTCCTGCATCTGTCAACAAAGCAGCTACCAAGATAGTTTCTGTCAAAATTGGCAAGCAAAACTATCTTCTTCAGCCAATTTCTATTTAAATGCATAGATTATGATTTTGTAGATCTTTACTCATAATACTCCATTTGTTTTCCAATGTGTTTTTTAGCAGTCATCCAAATTTTATTTAAGCATTGCTGCGGCATAAATATTACTTTAAAATAAAAGTAGAAACATTGAATATTTTGCTATATGAGGCTTTGTTTCCTGACTTTTTATTGATTGGCAGTGGCCAGGTCCCACAGAGCAGATAAGGTACAGAGTCAAGAGGACCTTGCTTCTTGACTGACTGGCAGTCAGAGTACGTTTTTTTATTTATATAAAAATCAGTGGACAGGGCTCG
The DNA here is from genome assembly GCF_963924665.1 of Micromys minutus. Classification (NCBI taxonomy): domain Eukaryota; kingdom Metazoa; phylum Chordata; class Mammalia; order Rodentia; family Muridae; genus Micromys; species Micromys minutus. The sequence continues at coordinate 121,382,632 of NC_137970.1, read as the reverse complement.
TAGAGGCTGAGCAACTGGTAGGTGGGAGACCTGGGCTGCCAGGGAGCAGAGAGATGTCTGCAGAGTGCACAGGGAAAGTGCACCCCCTCCCTTGCCCTGCCCTGCCCTGCCCTATCCAGCGACCAGGAACAGAAATTTCGAACTTCTGTTTCTACCCGGTGGCGACTTCAGGACGCAGAGCAGAGACCGGCCCATCTGCCACCTGGAACGGCAGCTCATAAAGGCTGAACAACTGGTGAGTGGGAGACCTAGGCTGCTGGGGAGCAAAGGGATCTCTGCGGAGTGCACGCGGAAAGTGCACCCCCTGCCTTGACCTGCCCTGTTTTGCCAGATCCAGTGACCTGGAACAGAATTTAGGAACTTCTGTTTCCACCCGGAAGCCAGTTCAGGACACAGAGCTGAGCCTGGCCCATCTGCCACCCGGAACAGCGGCTCATAGAGGATGAGCAACTGGTGGGTGGGAGACCTGGGCTGCCAGGGAGCAGAGAGATCTCTGTGGAGTGCACATGGAAAGTGCACCCCCTGCCTTGCCCTGCCCCGTCCTGTCTGATCCAACACCCAGGAATAGAACTTTGGAACTTCTGTTCGCACCCAGTGACTCTGAGGCATAGAAAATCTGCCACCTGGACCAATGGAGATCCAGGGATATAGACCAGATACAAGGAAAAGGCAAGAACATATCACTGACAACAAAATGGCAAGAGGAAAGCAAAAGAGTATATCCCAAGGAAACAAAGACAACCTGGAAACACCAGAACCCAGCTCTCCCATAACAGCCAAACACTCCAGAAAAGGAAGACACAGACCTGAAATCATACCTCAAGATGCTGATATGGATATTTAAACAAGACCGGGAGGAAAAGCAAGAAGATTCAGAAGCTTATAAAGAGGAAACAAGAAAAACACTCAAAGAACTTAAAGAACTAGAGGAAAACAGAATCAAAGAGATGAAAGAATGGAAGAGGGAATTTAAAACGGAAATTGACACAATAAAGAAAACACAAAAAGAGATAACCCTAGAGGTAGAACACCTAAAAAAGAAATCAGGAATCACAGAAGCAAGCATTTCCAATAGATTACAAGAGATGGAAGAGAATTTCGGGGGCAAAAGACAACATTGTAAACATAGATAAAACAGCCAGAGAAGATGCAAAAAACAAAAAGCTCCTAACCCAAAATGTCCAGAAAATCCAGGACACAATGAGAAGACCGAACCTAAGGATAATAGGAATAGAAGAGGGAGAAGAGTATCAACTAAGATACTCTTCAACAAAATCATAGAAGAAAACTTCCCTACCCTCAAGAATGAGATGACCACGAGCATAAAAGAAGCCTTCAGATCTCCAAATAGGTTGGACCAGAAAAGAAATACCTCCCGACACATAATAGTAAAAACATCAAGTGCCCAAAGCAAAGAAAGAATACTAAAAGCAGTAAGGGAAAAAGGTCAGGTAACATATAAAGCCAGGCCAATCAGAATCACACTTGATTTCTCAACAGAGACTATGAAACCTAGAAGAGCCTGGACGGACATCATGCACACCCTAAGAGAACACAAGTGCCAGCCCAAGCTGCTATACCCAGCAAAACTATCAATCACCATAGATGGAGAGATGAAGATATTTCAAGACAAATCAAAATTTACACAATATCTGACCACAAACCCAGCATTATAACGAATTATAGGTGGATAACCCAATACAATGAGGGAAAATACAGCCTAGTAAAAACAAGAAAACTCCTAAACAAGAAAACTAAAAGAAGAAAAAGACACAGACACAACTCAACCCACAAAAGCAATAATGGCAGGAAACAGCAACCACTATTCCTTGATATCTATTAACATAAATGATCTCAACTCCCCAATAAAGAGACATAGGCTATCAGACTGGATACATAAACAAAATCCAGCCTTTTGCTGCATACAGGAAACTCATCTCAGAGACAAAGACAGACACTATCTCAGAGTTAAAGGGTGGGAAAAAAACTTCCAAGCAAACAGCTCCAAGAAGCAAGCTGGAGTGGCTATTCTAATATCGAATAAAGTAAATTTCCAACAAAAAGTTATCAAAAAAGATAAGGAAGGACACTTTTTACTCATTACAGGGGAAATCTGTCAGGATAAACTCTCAATCCTTAACATATATGCTCCAAATAAAAAAGCACCCACATTCATAAAAGAAATCCTACTAAAGCTCAAAAAATATATTTCACCTTACACAATAATAGTGGGAGACTTTAATATACCACTCTCACCAATGGACAGATCATGGAAATAGAAACTGAACAAGGACACTGCAAAACTAGCAGAGACTTTGAACCAACTAGAATTAATATATATATACAGAACATATTATCCTAAAGTAAAAGAATACACCTTCTTCTCAGCACCCCATGGCGCCTTCTTGAAAATTGACCACATAATTGGACAGAGAGCGAGCCTTCATCGATATAAGAAGATTGAAATACTCCCATGCATCCTCTCAGATCACCATGGTCTACGGCTGGTCTTTAACAACAACAAAGACAACAAACAGCCCACATAAACATGGAAACTAAACAACACTCTGTTAAATGATAGCAGGGTCAAAGAAGAAATAAAATAAGGAATTAATCCAACACCCCTTCATGTTAAAAGTCCTGGAAAGAACAGGAATCCAAGGTTCATACCTAAACATAATAAAAGCAATATACAGCAAACCAACAGCCAACATCAAACTTAATGGCGAGAAACTTGAAGCAATCTCACAAAAATCAGGGACACGACAAGGCTGCCCACTCTCCCCCTACCTATTCAACATAGTACTGGAAGTCCTGGCTGGAGCAATTAGACAGCAAAAGGAAATCAAGGGGATACAAATCAGAAAGGAAGAGATAAAAACATCACTCTTTACCGATGACATGATAGTGTACTTGAGTGACCCCAAAAATTCCACCAGAGAACTTCTACAGCTGATAAACAAGTCTAGCAAAGTGGCTGGATACAAAATTAACTCGAACAAATCAGTAGCCTTCCTATACTCAAAGGACAAACATGTGGAGAAAGAAATTAGGGAAAAGGTACCCTTCACAATCGCCACAAAAACTATGAAATACCATGGTGTGACTCTAACTAAGCAAGTGAAGGACCTGTATGACAAGAACTTCAAACCTCTAAAGAAAGATATTGAGGAGGATCACAGAAAATGGAAAGATCTCCCATGCTCATGGATTGGAAAAATCAACATCTTAAAAATGGCCATCCTACCAAAAGCAATCTACAGATTCAATGCAATCACCATCAAAATTCCAACCTAGTTCTTCATGGAACTGGAAAGATCAATGGGCAATTTTATATGGAATAACAAAAGACCTAGAATAGCTAAATCCATCCTCAACAACAAAAAACATTTGCGGGAATCACTATCCCTGACCTCAAGCTATATTACAAGGCCATTGTGCTGAAAACTGCATGGTACTGGTACAGAAATAGGCATGTGGATCAATGGAATAGAATAGAAGATCCAGAAATGAGCCCTCATGTATATGGTCACCTGATTTTTGACAAAGGAGCAGTAAACATTCAATGGAAAAAGGACAGCCTATTCAACAAATGGTGCTGGTCCAACTGGCACTCAGCATGCAAAAGAATGAAAATAGACCCTTTCTTATCTCCTTGTACAAAGCTCAAGTGTAAGTGGATCAAAGATCTCCACATTGAACCAGATACACTGAAACTATTAGATGAGAAAGTAGGGAAAACCTTAGAACACATAAGCACAGGAGAAAATTTCCTGAATAAAACACCAATGGCTCAAGCTCTAAGGTCAAAGATTAACAAATGGGACTTAATGAGATTGCAAAGTTTCTGTAAGGCTAAGGACATCGTCAAGAAAACAAAACGGCAACTAACAGAATGGGAAAAGATCTTTACCAACACCACATCAGATAGAGGCCTAATATCCAAGGTATACAAGGAACTCAAAAAGCTAGACACCAGAGAATCAAATAACCCTATAAAAAAATAGGGTACAGAGCTAAACAAAACGTTCTCAGTTGAGGAACACTGAATGGCCGCGAAACATCTGAGGAAGTGCTCCACATCCTTAGCCATCAGGGAAATGCAAATCAAAACAACCCTGAGATTCCACCTCACACCAGTCAGATTGGCCAAGATCCAAAAATCAGATGACAGCAGATGCTGGAGAGGCTGCGGAGAAAGAGGAACACTTGTCCACTGTTGGAGGGGTTGCAAACTAATACAACCACTCTGGAAAGCAGTCTGGCGATACCTCAGAAAATTGGATATAATACTACCTGAAGACCCAGCTATTCCACTTCTGGGCATATACTCCAGAGACACTTTAATACACAACAAAGATATATGCACCACAATGTTCATAGCGGCTCTATTTATAATAGCCAGAAGCTGGAAAGAACCCAGATGTCTTTCAGAAGATGAATGGATACAAAACTTGTGGTACATATACACAATGGAATACTACTCAGCCACCAGAAACAATGACTTAACCAAATTTTTAAGAAAATGGCTGCATCTAGAGAATATCATCCTGAGTGAGATAACCCAGTCACAAAAGAACAGACATAATATGCAGTCACTGATATTGGAATGCTAACCCCAGAGGGTTGCACTCCCCCAGAAACAACTCACAGACTGTATGAAGTCCAAGAAATAAATAAAACAAAAAAATATATATATATTTACAAAACAAAAAACTTTGACTATTTCCATGTTGCGATTATTTTTGCATGTACTTTATGGTCATGGTAACTATTAGGTTTTCAATGCATACTGTCAAGCCCTTGAAAAAATCATGTACTGACTAAAAAATATATTCACATAATTTTATGTAAAAATTATTTTAATATCTGAAAAAAATAGTACTTTCAAAAATGTATAATTTTAAGAAAAAATGTTTAATATCTGTACATTTATCTTTGTTTTGTAAAATAAAGTCGTTTAAAAAAAGAATAATGAGTCAGAATTCAAAAACAAAAAAAAAATCAGTGGACAGGTATAGATTCATGTTTTTTCAAAATGTAGATCATTTTTTGTCCCTGGACATATGTTTTACGTTCTGGTCATTATTTTAGCCATCATTGGCAAATAGTAACAGAAGAGCATTATCTTTTACAGTCATTTTCCCTCATCAACCCCATAACCCAACTTTACGAATGTAGAGGTATATCAAAACATGACAATTCATTCTCAGACCAGTAGCTTTTGCTGTTTCAAGTGTACTAGACAGACAGAAAATCTCCACCTCAGCCTGGGCAGATTGTCATGTCCTGAGCCGTGAATTATTAGCCCCTAATGGTCAAAGTATATAGTAAAAAGAGGCTTTACTCTGATTCACTGTCTACTCCTTTAGTCTGTTGAATCTTGTTTATCACTTTAAGTTTACTTTGCTATGATTATCTTGTTCCTGAGTAAGTACAGGAGCAGATGTTCCAATAGTATCTTGGAGTCAAATTTTCCCAATGAGATCTCTGGAGTCTATTTGAGTCACAACCTCCAGGGTCCAAGGAAGACCTTGAAGTAGGCTAGGTAATGATATGTTCATAAAAGCAGAAGTAATATGCTCAAGGCATTTGTCCGAAGGTTATAAACAGTTCTACTGGGAGAAGGTATAAATGATTCATTACAAAATTTCCATCAATCTAACGCCTATATTGTGCAAATATTAAAAAGTCTTCCAAGCATGCAACACATGGAAATCAAGACCAAATTGGAAGACTGTACAACAGCTATTACACCACCTAGCTCAGCTTTGCTGGGTCTTTGTCAAACCACTGTGTTGCTTTATTATTTTTGCTGTTCCTACTAGATACGGTTGTCCTGCCCCTTTTATTTGTTAACTTAAGCATCTGTAGATCTCATTTTGTGGCATTTCTCTATAGGTGAAGACTGGAAAGATAAGAATCAAACAAAACAAGCACAACACCCAGAATAACTCCCGAATTGAAGACAGTATACTAAAAATTCTTTCCTGAGACACAAGAAGGGAAAGATCATAAGAATCTATATGCAACTTCAGAAGCTGAGGTAGACTCCAATTAAATCAAACTAATTGCTGTAATATGTTGCTATCAAGACCACATGTTTTTAGCTCACTCAGAATTGTTTCATAGGCTGTGGAACCTTGGAAATTGCATCCAGGTCACCTTAAAAGCATTGTATCGAAGTGGAGTAACACGGATCCCATTAAATTGTGAATGACAGGAAAACAGTTATTTAACCTTAGTGTTTTAACTTGATCACAAGTAAATAAGGCTGCTTCTTCTTACACATTCACTCAACCTTCTAGATTTTTATCATTTTTTTCCTTGAAGGATTAGTGCCAAGGACACATTTTTGAAAGCTGATTAACAAGCTCTGCAATATGAACCTGTTGAACTAGTGGAGGCTATGACCGACCCCAAAATTTCAATTAAAGCAGTAATTTCTAATATAAGAACATCAATAAATTCTCTGAGCATTGGTAATTTTATGCAATGCATAAATGCCTGGGTCATCAAACCAAGGTTGCCTCAGATTTACAGGTAATAAAACCTAAAAACATTAATATGAAAGCATTGTTTCATGATATAAGAACAAATGTTCTTTCTTTAACTAAAGTTCTTTCTTTCCAAAGGGAAGTAATAGAATTAGTAACCATATAGGAAGAACAATTTACAGTAAAAACGAAACTATATTTAGTGGTAATTAAATCTTTTCCCCCATCAATATAGTACAGGGAGCTGGAACACAAGCCTATATTACTAATGTTTCAGGTCATTTGTTGTCAGGCCTCCATGATACTATGAGACCTCATAACAAAAAGCAGTGTTTTTGGTACTCTCTCTCTTGATAAAGATGTTGAAGTATTGATACCAACTCTGAGACCATGGTTTCTAGGTCATGATCAGGAGGGGAAAATATCTGCTGATGATAGGTAATGTGGTGCTCTGCTAAATATAAAACTGGAGCCATGAGTTCCTCCCTCTTTGGCTGGTGTTTTAGTCCCTGGGAGCTCTGGGGGGAGTCTGGTTAGTTGATATTGTTGTTCTTCCCATGGCCTTGTTGGGCACCAATAGAAGGAGAAGCCCTTGGTCCTGTGAAGGCTCATTTCCCCAGTGTAGGGGAATGCCATGGTGTTAAGGTGGGATTGGGTAGGTGGGAGTGGGAGCATCTTCATAGAAGCAGGAGGAGGGGGTATGTGAGAAGGGAGAAATGGAGTAATATTTGAAATGCAGATAAATAAAATATCCAATAAAAAGAAAGTAAATATATCTGCTGACACATTGCAGTCTTTTTTTTTGCTTTTATTTAGTTATATATATTTTTTCATTTTCATTGGTTATTTTATTTATTTACATTTTAAATGTTATCCCTCTTCCCAGTTTCCTCTCTTCAAGTCCCCATCCCCTTCCCCTCCCCCGTCTCTATGAGAGTTCTTCCTCACTTGCCCAGCCATTACTGCTTTGCCAACCTAGCATTCCCTTACACTGTGTCATTAAACCTCCACAGGACTGAGGGACTTCCCTGCCAGTGATGCCTGGTAAGGCCATCTTCTCCTACATATGCAGCTGGAGCCATGGGTCCACAAATGTAAACTCTTTGGTTGGTGGTTTAGTTCCTGGGAACTTTCAGAGGGGGGTCTGGTTGGTTGATATTGTTCTTCCAATGGGTCTGCAAACCCCTTTCAGCGCCTTCAGTCCTTGCTCTAACTCCTCCATTGGGGACCCTCAGCTCAGTCTGATGTTTGGCTGTAAGCATCCTCATCTGTATCGGTGAGGCTCAGAGAGAACCTCTTAGGGGACTGTGGAGGTAATAATGGGTTTGGTTGTTGGTTCAGCTGTTGAGCTGGGCAAGGGGAAAGCCTCCGTAAGATTGGAGCAAAGGTTAGCCCCTCAAACGACAGAGTCAGCATTCTGTGGAAAAACATAAACATACCCTCTCCACCAGCAGTTAAATGCATATTAGGGTTTTTACACTGTTAAGATGTCTTTTGACCTTTAAAGGGTTATGACCCAGAAACTGAGAAACTGCTCCAAGTTCTTTGCAAACTGTTCAAGCTTGTTGTCTTCTTGCATCATAATATAGTAACTCTTCAGTCTCTAGTGTTCAGCTGTGGCCCTAAGGTATAGTCTTATTTATCTATTTATCCAGATCATATATTAATAAATACATTAAACTATCTGATAAACTTTAAAATGTCCCATAGCCTTATGCATTTAAATATTTATAAGATGTTTATAAATATCGAGTTTTTAATTTTCTGTAAAACTCCAAAGATTTCTTTAAAAAAAGTTAAAAGTTTCTCAGTTGTGTGTTTTACAGAATCAAAATAAAGTGCTACCTTTAAAAGCACAATTTTCAGAAGAAAAATCCCAAGTTTTAACACTATAAACAATTTAGTGTCTTTAAAAATCTGTACCACATGGATTACTTTGTTGTCATAAAGTTTGGATGCCAACAAGATATGTTCTTATATATAAATATACATGGAGGCACAGCTTTAATATCTCATTAAACAAGTATTCTTTTGAATACCATTTTTATAAACCTGTTTTTTTAAGATAAGACAGGAATTATATAAAAATGTATCACAGTTTAAAAATATCTTTGGATACTTTAAGGACATGGTTATTAAATTCAAACTAAATAGAACAAAATATCATTGCTACAAAACCTTGCCTGTTCAGTGTTAGAACCCAGTCCACCTTCCTGCTCAAGGTCTGTCAAATTTCTATATCTTCACCACACTATAGCTTATTATTTATTATTTTTCACAATTCCATAGAGGCCAAGTTCCTTTTCACTAGAGATATAATGCAACAGTAGATTTTACAAATAAACAGAGATATTGAATATCCCTTACCCAGATATTTAATCATATAAAAGTCTCTTCAGATACACGGCCATGTATATACACACAAAGCACTATAGCCAACTCAGGTGTCCCACAGACACTATATTGTGCTGGAAATTCTCTTACATTTTCAAGTTTATACATGCATAGCAATACAGGAAATGACAAAAAAATAGCTTGTACATTTTGAAAAAAATATGAGAATTTATTAAGTGCTTATTAGATTAATATCTATAGAACAAATATTATTGTTAAAATAGTCACAATTTCACTATTTAATTATTATTTATTTTGTTCAGTATTTTTTTGCTTCAAAGTAATTTTATTTGCAATTATGGGAATTTATCTTTTCTGATGAAGTGATTATTTATTTAGTGACAAATGGCTTTAACACATAAGTCATAATTATAAAGTAAATGATTCATACTTAGATTAATGTAATCAGTTACACATATAGAGAATTCTGGGGTTCTGCAGGTTTTCCTGGACTATTTAGTATATTGGTAACTGGCAGTTTGGAGTTCACTTCACTTAGGGCAAATAATCACCAAATGGAATAAAACATAAAAGATTATGATGCTCACAGAGGACTTGCCAGTTTTGAATCTGATGTGGTTCTCATCTTGACACTAAAGAATGGTAGAAAAATTACTAATATATTATACATTACCTTTATTGTTACTCAAGAGAATTTATTCTGTTTAAGTTATTTTTTATTAATTTGGAGAAATTATGATTAACAGTTTTTATGAATTCTAGAGATTGCTATACATGTAATTATATTCTCCTGTATTGTCTCATAGGCTGAATGCCTTCATCTGCTAACCTAAGCCTAGTCCAGGAAGTTTATAGCCTTTTTACAATTTAATCAAGGTTTAGGCTGTATTCTGCTTCTGAGATTGACTGGTGAATAATCTCACCCCTTCCTGTTCTTTCTAAACTCTAGCTAGACAGTTCAACTCAGCCGTTCAGGTTCACTCTTCTCCTAGCTGACCAATCCAATCTTGATTCTCTTTCTCAGCTTCTCCTAAATTGTTCTGCTTGGCCTCATACTAACTTTGGCAATCTGTTCTAATCTAGGTCCTTTTTATTCCCTGGCTCATTCTGTCTTCACCTGCAACTAGCTTGTTCTCTCTTCAAACTGTCTTTGTACAACTCTCCTGGTAAAACCTGCCTCCTACTTGCTGTGCTGCTCTTCCTTAAGTACTTCTCTTTTCTCCCTCTTCTCATGACAATGGAGGTGTATCTTATTCTGTTAAATCTCTCTCTGATTCATCACTTTGTCTGCCCCTCAATTAGACATCACTTTCAGACATGAATACTTCCTTCTACAAACTAACTTTACCTTCATTGTTTGGAATTAAAGGTATGTACCAAGGATGTGTCTGTATTCTAGACAAAGTAATTAAAGGTGTGTCTAAGACTGAGACACACCACAACTCGAAAAAGGTGTTTTCAGTAGATGATACAATCTCATCTTCACAATGCAATAAAATAGCCAGAAACAAATTGCAACAGAAATAGACTATGGGGGTAGAGTAAGAAAATATTAACTGATTTAAAAAATATTTTATTAGATATTTTCTGTATTTACATTTCAGGTGTTATCCCTTCCCACAATCCCCTCAACCTTCCCCCTCCCATTACCTTCATGAAGGTTCTCCATCTCCCAACCACCCTCTACCACCTAAACACCTTGGCATTCTTCAGTGGTAAAACAAGCTGTCACTGGAACAAATGTCTCTCCTCCCAGCTATCCTCTGCTGCATATACACCTGGGGCCAAGGGTCTCTCCATCCAAACTCATTGTTTGGTGTTTTAGTCCCTGGGAGCTGTGGTGGGTTTGGTTACTTGATCATTTTGTTCTTCCCATGGGGTTGCAGACCCTTTCAGCTTCTTTAGTCCTTTCTATAACTCCTTCATTGGGGTCCTCACATTCAGTTTGATGGTTGGCTGACAGTATCCTTCCCTTTACCATTATAGCACTGGCAGAGCTTCTGAGGAGGCATCCATATCAGGTTCAAGCCAGTAAGCACTACTTGGCATCAGCAATAGTGCTTGGGTTTAGTGGATGCATATGATCTCCAGGTGACGCAGTCTCTGGATGCTCTTTTCTCCAATCCCTGATCCTCTATTTGTCCCTTTATTTCCCCCCAGGAGCTTTTTGTTCTCCCTTCTAAGAAGGAATGAGGCATACAACTTTTGGACTTTCTTCTCTTTGAGCTTCATAAGGTCTGTGAATTGTTTCTTGGGTATTCAGAACATTTTAGGGCTAGTACCTGCTTATCAGTGAGTGCATACCATGAGTGTTCTTTTGTGACTGGGTTACCCCACTCAGGATGATAGCTTCAAGTTCCATTCATTTGCCAAGGAATTTCATGAAGTCATTGTTTTTAATAGCTGAGTAGTACTCCATTGTGTACATGTATCACAATTTCTGTATCCATTTCTCTATTGAAGGACATCTGGGTTATTTCCAGCTTCTGGATATTATTAATAAGGCTGCTATAAACATGGTGGAACATGTGTCCTTGTTAAATGTTAGAGCTTCTTTTGGGTTACTACCCATGTTACAAGTTAAGTTCAAATACAGAAAATTATAATGGAGATTTGTTCTTTATTCATTTAGAAGATAAGTGAATTTGGTTGGACAGGCTTGTTTGCTACACAGTAATTCCTTGACCAGGAGGAAAAACATTTTCCCCTCCAATCTTACTTGACGACTTTTTTTCAACATAATTTTTGTTCAAATCAACTTGAAAAGGGAAATAATATCATTTCACTTTACAGATTCTAATAAGCCACGTATATATATATATATATATATATATATATATATATATATATATATATATATATATATATATGTGTGTGTGTGTGTGTGTGTGTGTGTGTGTGTGTGTGTGTGTATGTGTGTGTGTGTGTGTATCCATTTCCTTTTTAATTTCCATACTTATCAATTGCTAAAGATTTTGAATCATTCAGTATAATAACATGTACATGTGAGAATTCAATATTGGAACACATTATTTTTTGCCTAATCATGAGTTAAGTGAGGGCAGCAACAGGTACGAAAACATGGATAAAGGAAAGCTACAAGACCTTAATTCTACACAAAGAACTATAGGAAACTCTGGAATGTGTAGGGCATAAGAAATAGTCTTCACTGGGTAAAACCAACAAATGGTTTTCTAGTTCCTAATGGATGACCCTGTGAAATATACATACAATGATATTATACAGACTGATATGCAAATGTTTGGAGGGTACAAAGTGCAGAGGGAAATGATATAATTACATTATCTCAAAAAACAATAGAAATAATTTAAAAATATCTGTCAATGAGGGTCAATTTAAATGAGGTATTTAAGATGAGTTCTTATCCAGTATGACTGTTGTCTTTATACAATATATTAGGACACGTGGAAAGACAACAAAAATCTTTGTATATGAAGAAAATGGCTTGAGAGTATGCAGACAAAAGGGAAGTTTCTTTTCTCTTTTCTTAAAAATTATTTTGGATATTCTCTCTATTTACTTTTTAAATGTTATTCCCCTTCACCCAGTACGTTAACAGACAACCTTCACATGAAATTAACTTTTTATTGATACATTGATCCAAGACTTCTAGGCTCTAGAAGTATAACAACAAACATCTCTTTTCTTTAAACTTTAAGTCCATGGTATTATATACCATCCTCTTACTTATATGACTTTCTCTTTCCTTCATTACATATAATCTTCCTTGTTGTGGCAATTTTCCAAACCAAGTTTTGATTGGAGAAACTTTGCTGATAGTTTTTTTTTTTTTTTTTTTTTTTTTTTTTTTTTTTTTTTTTTGAGGGGTCCTTAGAAAAGAGTTTATTCAGCTTACACTTCCATAACACTGTTTATCATCAAAGGAAGTGAGGGCTGGAACCCAAACAGGTCAGGAAGCAGGAGCTGATGCAGAGGCCATGGAGGGATGTTACTCACTGGCGTGCTTCCCCTGGCCTGCTCTTGCTGATAGTTTTATTATGAATGCATGGAAACATTGTATCTTTGGGAGCTTCATGGGATTTACAGTACGTTGTCTGTTAGTACATATAATCCCCAAGATATTTTTTACAGGTAATATGGATAGATTGGTGACTGTGTAGACAGACTGATGGACAGACAGACACACCACTTCGAAATTATTACTGAAAAATTATTGTAAGATTTTTATCAATGTGCTCATAGTCAGTTGTGAGTTCCAGTATTAGACTTAAAGTTCATGCCTACCTGTGGATAAACCTTTGTTTCTTTGATCTCTTTCCTCTGTCTTTGGATTTTCTGCTACCACTTTAAGACTGTTTGAAATTACTGGCTATTAGAAAGGTAATGCCATTAGTATGTGTCCTTTGGTCCAACAGAAGACATTTAATGGGTTCTTATTGATCATAGGGCTTTTTTGCCACATTAAAAATACTCTTTGCATTCAAAATGAGATAGCCTTTTTAACTCCATTAAAACCCCAAACTTTTGGACTCTATTTTTCATTTGGAAAATTTCTGCTTATAGGTCTGTCTCTTTTTTTCTGAGCTCATGTGTTCTTTAACAAGTAGCAAGATATATGAAGATTGCTATCATCTTTTTAAATATTAGAATCCTTTGTCATTTGTCACTAATACTTAAGAAATTTGCTCCAAATTACCAATTTGCTACATACATGGTTTACATTTAGCTTTTTGTTTTGTCTTTCATTAGAAATTTACTGTATTATTTCCAAGGACCATATCTATATATATATATATTTTTTTCTAATTTCTAAATACTACATTATAACATGTTGCCTATTGTCTACCCACCATCATGTGAGTTAGCATTTCAGTACTCTGTGATCTTACTTCAACTTACTGAATTTTTAATTGTTTTGTTAGTCATGGGCAAACATTTGTAGAAAATACATTCTCCCAGAAATTAATTTTACTGTTCTTCTTGTATGGGCTTCTTCTTAAATATGTAACTCTAAATTTTTTTCAATAGTCTTCACTTTCAGACTTATTTTTATCCAATAATTCTAAATGTTCACAGTTCACAGGTAATTTCTGAGTCCATTCTTCATTATTTTAGATATAATCATTTTACCTAGTATAGATACTTATAATCTAGTTTGAGTTATGTAGTAGATGTTTAAAAGATGTTCTATTCTTTTACTATTCTGTTTAAGTATGCACAATACTCTTTTCTTTTTTGTGAGGAGGGAGTGGCTGCACAAGCTTTGTTTGCTATTAGTTTATTGAATTTTAAAAGTTGATATTTCAAATGTGATTCCCTTTTCTGGTTTCTGCTCTATAACTCCCTTATTCCATTTTCCTCCCCCTGCTTCTATGAGGGTACTCCCCCTCCTTGCTTCCCCGACCTATAATTCCTCTACACTGGGGTGTTGAGCTTTGTTAGGACCAAGGGACTCTCCTTCCACTGATGCCTAACAAAGTCATCCTCTGATAAATGTCATGTTTGGAACCAGGCTAATCCGGACCCCAACAGTTGTCTTAGAGTGTTTGAATTGAGCTTGTTCACCACAGAAAGACATCTAAAAGAAGTATTCTCTAAATATGTCCTGATTGCTGATGTGTCTATTGTGTATGGACAGCAGTCTAGACAGTCAAGAGGATTTGCCTTTGTATATTTTGAAAATGTAAGTGATACCAAAGAAGCTACACCATAATCATTTTTAGAAAGGGTATGTGTTTTATTTTTATTTTTTAAAAAAATACTATTTTATTTATTTACATTTCAAATGTTATCCCCTTCTCAGTTTTCCACAAACCCCTATACCCTCCCTCATTCACCCTTCTTCTATGAGTGTGCTCCCTCACCAACCCTCCCAGCTCAGCATTCTAGTATCTCCCTGCACTGGGTCATTGAACATCCAAAGGACAAAGGAGACCCCCTCCCATTGACGGTACTGCCACATGTCTCCTTTGAATTTCCTGATCTTCTCTCCTGTTGCCTCCCTCTCCTGATCTGGCCCGATGGTCACATTTCACCATGGTCTTAATGTTTGTGATTCTTTCCAATTTATAGTTTGAAATCCTAACCTCTTACCTTATAGATGGGTTCTTTCAGGAACTTGTGAGAGCATAAAAATGGATCTCTTATATATGTGTGGTTAGTATTGATAATAAAGATGCCAGGGTGTTTTTGATTCTTTGGCTTTGTGAAGGCACAGAAATCAGATGCTAACTGTGAACTGGAATATTGACGGTCATCAGAATATACTGTTGTTTCATTCTTAATGTCTACTTTCAACATTTTCATAGGTAATGTATTATTTAATCTCCAAATATATGATTACTAGAGATTCATTTTACTGTGGATTTTAAGTGTTATTGCACTATTGTCACACAGTACACATGAAGTTATTTTAATTTCTAAGTTTGATAAGTTTTATTTTGGGTCCTGTTATATGTTCTATTTTAGAGCTGATACTATGGGCTGCTTAGTAGAATGTACAGTCTTTGCTGTTAGACTAGAATGCTTTGTACACATCTGATAAGTAAATTTGATGTATGGTTTCATTTAATTATGACATTTCTCTGTTTATTTTTGTCCACATGATCTGAGTATTGGTGAAAGTAGGCAACTAAAATTACTTACTGAGTTGGGATTAATCAATAATTTGAAGTTCTAGTATGTTTTTAATGAAATTTGATGTATAAGGGTTAAGTGGAGAACAGGGCTCGGCCCATCTACAACCTGGACCAGCAGTTCCCAAAGGTTAAGGCCTGGTGAGTAGGAGATCTGAGCAGCAAGGGGGCAGAGAGATCTCTGCCGAGTGGGCATGGAAAACTCGCCCCTGCCCTGCCTGACCCAGGGACCAGGAATCCAGCATTGGGACCTCTGTTCCCACCTGGTGGCTTTGGGGCGCATAACAGGGCTCGGCCCATTTACCACCTGGACCAGCAGTTCCCAAAGGTTAAGGCCTGGTGAGAAGGAGATCCAAACAGCCAGGGGGCAGAGAGATCTCTGCCAAGTGCATATGGAAAATGCACCCCTGCCCGGCCTGACCCAGGGACCAGGAACACAGCATTGGGAAATCTGTTCCCACCCGGCAGCTTTGGGGCGCAGAACAGGGCTCGGACGATCTGCCACCTGGACCAGTGGAGATCAAGGGACACAGACCAGATACAAGGGAAAGGCAAAAAGATATCACTGACAACAAGATGTCAAGAGGAAAGCAAAAGAGCATATCCCAAGGAAACCAAGACAACCTGGCAACACCAGTACCCAGCTCTCCCATCACAGCAAACAGCAGAAAGCCAAACACTCCAGAAAAAGAAGACACAGACCTAAAATCATACCTCAAGACTATGAGAGAGATCCTTAAAAAAGAATGGGAGGAAAAGCAAAAAAAAATCAGAAACTTTTAAAGAGGAAACAAGAAAATCACTCAAAGAACTCAAAGAACTAGAGGAAAACAGAACCAAAGGGATGAAGGAATGGAAGAGGGAATTTAAAACCGAAATCGACACAATAAAGAAAACACTAAAAGAGGTAACCCTAGAGGTAGAACAGCTAAAAAAGAAATTAGGAGTCACAGAAGCAAGCATTTCCAATAGACTACAAAAGATGGAAGAGAGAATTTCAGGGGCAGAAGACAACATTGAAAACATAGACAAAACAGCCAGAGAAGATGCAAAAAACAAAAAGCTCCTAACCCAAAATGTCCAGGAGATCCAGTACACAATGAAAGACCGAACCTAAGGATGATAGGAATAGAAGAGGAAGAAGAATATCAACTAAGAGGCACAGTAAATATCTTAAACAAAATTGTAGAAGAAAACTTCCCTACCCTTAAGAATAAGAAGCCCAATAGCATAAAAGAAGCCTTCAGAACTCCAAATAGGTTGGACCAGAAAAGAAATTCCTCCCAACACATAATAGTCAAAACACCAAGTGCCCAAAGCAAAGAAAGAATACTAAAAGCAGTAAGGGAAAAAGGTCAGGTAACATATAAAGGCAGGCCAATCAGAATCACACCCAATTTCTCAACAGAGACTATGAAAGCTAGAAGAGCCTGGACAGACATCATGAGACTCTAAGAGAGCACAAGTGCCAGTCCAAGCTGCTATATCCAGCAAAACTCTCAATCACCATAGATGGAGAGATGAAGATATTTCAAGACAAATCTAAATTTACACAATATCTGACCACAAACCCAGAACTACAACGAATTATAGTTGGAAAACCCAATACAATTAGGGGAACTACATCCTAGTAAAAAAAAAAAAAAGAAAAATTCTAAGCAAGAAAACCAAAAGAAGAAAGAGACACAGACACAACTCAAACTACAAAAGCAATAATAGCAGGAAACAGCAACCACTATTCCTTGATATCTATTAACATAAATGGACTCAACTCCCCAATAAAGAGACATAGGCTATCAGACAGGATACATAAACAAAATCCAGAATATTGCTACATAGAGGAAACATATCTCAGAGAAAAAGACAGACACTATCTTAGAGTAAAAGGTTGGGAAAAAATTTCCAAGCAAACAGCCCCAAGAAGCAAGCTGGAGTGGCTATTCTAATATTGAATAAAGTAAATTTTCAACCAAAAGTTATCAAAAAGATAAGGAAGGACACTTTTTACTCATTACAGGTGAAATCTGTCAGGAGGAACTCTCAATCCTTAACATATATGCTCCAAATACAAAAGAACCCACATTCATAAAAGAAACCCTATTAAAGCTCAAAAAATACATTTCATCCCATACAATAATAATGGGAGACTTTAATACCCCACTCTCTCCAATGGACAGATCATGGAAACAGAAACTGAACAAGGACACTGTAAAACTAGCAGAGACTTTGAACCAACTGGAATTAATAGATATCCACAGAACATATCATTCTAAAGTAAAAGAATATACCTTCTTCTCAGCACCTCATGGCACCTTGTCGAAAATTGACCACATAATTGGGCACAGAATGACCATCAATCGATATAAGAAGACTGAAATACTCCCATGCATCCTCTCAGATCACCATGGTCTAAGTCTGGTCTTTAACAAAAACAAAGAAAACAAAAATCCCACATACACATGTAAACTAAACAATGCTCTGTTAAATGATAGCAGGGTCAAAGAAGAAATAAAGAAAGAAATTGAGGATTTTCTAGAATTCAATGAAAACTAAAACACAACATTCCCAATCTTATGGAATGCAATGAAAGCAGTACTGAGAGGAAAACTCATAGCCCTGAGCGTTTCCAAAAAGAAACTGGAGAGAGCATACATCAGCAACTTGAAAGCACAGCTAAAAGCTCTAAAACAAAAGGAAACAGATACACCCAAGAGGAGTAGAGGGCAAGAAATAATCATACTTATGGCAGAAATAGACCAAATAGAAACAAAAAGAACCATCGAAAGAATCAACAAAACTAAGTCCTGGTTCTTTGAGACAATCAACAAGACTGATAAAACCCTAGCCAGACTAACTAGAGGGCGAAGAGAGACTATACAAATTAACAAAATCAGAAAGGAAAATGGAGATATAACAACTGAAACTGAGGAAATTCAAGAAATCAGCAGATCCTACTACAAAAGCCTATACTCCACAAAGTTGGAAAATCTGGAGGAAATGGATGCATGCCTAGACAGATATAAGATCCTAAAGTTAAACCAGGACCAGGTAAACGATCTAAATAACCCCATAACATCTGAAGAAATAGAAGAAGTCATTGAAACCTCCTTACCAAAAAAAAGCCCAGGTCCAGAGGGGTTCAGTGCAGAATTTTATCAGACATTTATTGTGGATATAACACCAATACTCTCCAAACTATTCCACAAGATAAAATCAGAAGGAATACTACCTAAATCATCTTTTGAGGCTACAATAACCCTCGTTCCTAAACGACACAAAGACCCTACAAGGAAAGAGAACTTCAGATCAATCTCACTTATGAACATTGATGCAAAAATACTCAACAAAATCCTTGCAAACCGAATCCAAGAACACATCAAAACGATCATTCACCATGACCAAGTAGGCTTCATCCCTGGGATGCAGGTATGGTTTAATATAAGGAAATCCAACAATGAAATCCACCATATAAACAAACTCAAAGAACAAAATCACATGGTCATCTCACTAGGTGCTGAGAAAGCATTTGACAAAATTCAACACCCCTTCATCTTAAAGGTCCTTGAAAGAACAGGAATTTAAGGTCTATACCTAAACATAATAAAAGCAATATAGAGCAAACTAACAGCCAACATCAAACTTAATGGTGGGAAACTTGAAGCAATCTCACTAAAATCAGATACTCAACAAGGCTTCCCACTCTCCCCTACCCATTCAACATAGTACTGGAAATCCTGGATGGAGACATTAGACAGCAAATGGAGAACAAGGGGATACAAATTGGAAAGGAAATGTAAAAACATCACTCTTTGCCGATGACATGATAGTGTACTTATGTGACCCCACAAATTCCACCAGAATACTCTTATAGCTGATAAACAAGTTCTGTAAAGTGGTTGGATACAAAATTAACTCAAACAAATCAGTAGCCTTCTATATTCAAAGGACAAACACGTGGAGAAAGAAATTAGGGAAATGATACCCTTCACAAGAATCACAAAAACTATGAAATATCTTAGTGTGACTCTAACTAAGCAAGTGAAGGACCTGTATGACAAGAACTTCAAACCTCTAAAGAAAGAAATTGAGGAGGATCTCAGAAAATGGAAAGATCTCCCATGCTCATGGATTGGAAAGATCAACATCTTAAAAATGGCCATCCTACCAAAAGTAATCTACAGATTCAATGCAATCCCCATCAAAATCCCAACCCAGTTCTTCAAGGAATTGGAAAGATCAATGTGCAATTTCATCTGGAATAACAAAAGACCTAGAATAGCAAAATCCATCCTCAACAACAAGAATATATCTGCAGGAATCACTATCCCTGACCTCAAGCTATATTACAAGGCAATTGTGCTGAAAACTGCATGGTGCTGCTACAGAAATAGGCATGTGGATCAATGGTATAGAATAGAGGATCCAGAAATGAGTCCTCATGTATATGGTCACCTGATTTTTGACAAAGGAGCTGTAAACATTCAATGGAAAAAGGACAGCCTATTCAACTAATGGTGTTGGTCCAACTGGCACTCAGCATGCAAAAGAATGAAGATAGACCCTTTCTTATCTCCTTGTACAAAGCTCAAGTGTAAGTGGATCAAAGATCTCCACATTAAACCAGATACACTGAAACTATTAGATGAGAAAGTAGGGAAAACTTTAGAACATATAGGCACAGGAGAAAATTTTCTGAACAAAACACCAATGGCTCAAGCTCTAAGGTCAAAGATTAACAAATGGGACTTATTGAGATTCCAAATTTACTGTAAGGCTAAGGACATTGTCAAGAAAACAAACCAGCAGCCCACAGAATGGGAAAAGATCTTTACCAACTCCACATCAGATAGAGGCCTAATATCCAATGTATACAAAGAACTCAAAAAGCTAGACACCAGAGAATCAAACAACCTTATTAAAAAATTGGGTACAGAGATAAACAAAACTTCTCAATTGAGGAATATCGAATGGCTGAGAAACATCTGAGGAAGTGCTCAACATCCTTAGCCATCAGGGAAATGCAAATCAAAACAACCCTGAGATTCCATCTCACACCAGTCAGATTGGCCAATATCTAAAACTTAGATGACAGCTGATGCTGGCGAGGTTACGGAGAAAGAGGAACACTTCTACACTGTTGGTGGGGTTGTAAAGTGATATAACCTCTCTGGAAATCAGTCTGGTGTTTCCTCAGAAAATTGGACATAGTACTACTTGAAGATCCTGCTATTCCACTTCTGGGCATATACCCCAAATACACTCCAATATACAACAAAGATACATGCACCACAATGTTCATAGCAGCTCTATTTATAATAGCCAGAAGCTGGAAAGAACCCAGATGTCCTTCAGAAGATGAATGGATACAAAAATTGTGGTACATTTACACAATGGAGTACTACTCAGCTATCAGAAACAATGACTTTATGAAATTCTTAAAAAAATGGATGCTTCTACAGAATATCATCCTGAGTGAGATAACCCAGTCTCAAAAGAAGAGACATAATATGCAGTCACTGATAGTGCGATGCTAATCCCAGAGGCTTGGACTGCCCCAGAATCAACCTACAGACTGTGTGAAGCTCAAGAAAAAAAGAAAAGAAAAGAAAACAAAACAAAAACAAACATTATGCTCAATCCTTACACACCAAGAAAATGTTGACTAACTCGGGGTTACATCCTGTTTTACATGTACTTTTTGCTCATTGTAACTAGTAAGACCTTAATGCAGAGTATCAAACCTTAAAAAAAAAAAAAAACCACGAAGCACTGACAAAAATGTATTTGTATACATTTATGAAAAAATGTTTAAATTTTTTCTTTTATCTTTGTTTTTTAAAATAAAGTTTAAAAATAGTGTTAAGTGTTCATATATTTAAGATGTAATGTTTTCTTGGTTAGTTGTATTCTTGACTGGAATGAAGTCTTTTTATAGATTTTTCTGACTAATTCTTGTTTAATGTTGATTTTGTCAGATATTAGAATAATAGCACATGCTTTCGTCCTGGTTTTATTTACTTGGTCTGTGTTCTTCTGCCTTTTACACTAAGGTGTTGTTCATTTTTTAAAGCCAGGTTTCTTGTAGATAACTGAAAGATAGATTTTATTCTTTAACCCATTCAACTAACCTGTGTCTTTTATTTGAGGATCAGAAGCTATTAATGTTTAGAATTATTGAAAAGCATGTGATGATTACTATCATTTTTATTTTTGTATTTTTTGTCCTTTTTAAGTTTCAGTAGTTATAACTTCATTTATATTCTTTCTATAATTTCTTGGCGGTGGTTATTACTATTGTTATTGTGATGCATTGTCTCCAGTATTCTCTGCCAGGCTGCTGTTCTGGCTTATTTTATGTCAACTTGACACAAGCTAGAATCAATTGGAAATATAGAAATTCAATTAAAATGACCCTATTATATTATCTTGTGGACAAACCTGTGGTGCATTTTCTTGAATGAAGATTGTTGTGAGATGGCCCAGCTCACTGTTGGCAATGCCTCCTCTGGCTTTATGGGCCAGTATCCTTTTAGGAAGTAGCCTCAGTCAGCTACAAATAAGTACCACTTCTTCACGGAGTCCCCAGGTTCCTACTTTGGGTTTCTGCCCTGACTTTTTTATTTATGGATTATTGCCTGTTAGTGTAAATTGCTTTGTATCAGGGTATCATATTACATCAATAGAAAACTTTATTAACACATCTGGATTGTTGGAAATGAAATTTTTGGCCTATTTTGATCATAGAAAATTTAGGTACAGTATTGGCATTTGTGGCCTTTTAGTACTTGAAATACAGTTACAAGTTCTTCTGGCTTTTAAAGTTTTAAAGTTTTAAAGCTATTTTATTGCCTTTTTCTGACTTGAGGCTATATTCCTGCAGAATTCAATACTTTTTCTATTCTGTATTTTTTGTCTTGTCTGTTTTGAGTCCTGTGAATTCCTTTTATCTATTGGATTCTGTATATTACCAGTTTTAAAAAGTTTCCTTCCGTGACCTTATTAAAGATGTTGTTTAGGCTACTGACCTTCTCCCTCTTCTGTACTTATAATTTGAAGATTTGATAATTTCACAGTGTTCCACAGTTTCTTCATGTTCGGTGTGTCAGTGTGAGTGTGTGTGTGTGCTTCTGTATTATTTGCTTATAAAGTCCAATTATTCTAAGTTATCCTTAAGACTTAATATTATATATTCTACTTGATCCACTCCACTTGTAAGGCTTACCCCTAGGTTTTCTAGTTGGGCTATTGAGTTTTCCAAGTCTGTCCTCATTTTTTCTCATGTTCTATTTACATTTTCCCTATTTTTATTTGAATTCATTTATAAATACTACACTGTATGAATAATTTCATTCAGTTTAATGCTTGTGCTTTCTTGAATACAATGCAGTCATTTATTTTCTTTAAGTTCATTAAGCCATTTGTTGGTATTATATTTAAATCACTTGAATTCACTGGTAATATTTATGACTATTCTTTTAACTGTGTCCTGGTATTCATCTAGATCAATCAAATTAGAGAACATTTTTATAAAACTGATAGATCTGTGGGGGAAGGCAGAATTCTGTCATGGACTTCTTTCATAATATTTGTGTTTTACAAACTGATCTGGACATGTAGACTTCTTTCTTTATTTGAGTGAGTGTCTCATTAAATTGTATCTGCAAAGAGCTATGGTTCTGGAGATAGGCCTCACATAGTGAATATTCCACATAGTAGGAATGTTCAGTCTTGGCTTTCCAAAGCCAATTTCTGAAAGCAGTTCATAGTATCTTTGTAACTGAAGTTTTATCAGCAGAAATCTATTGTCATTCACATATTTATACTGTAAGTTTAAGATCAAGCAATAGCATTTGGCACTGTACATTGAACCTTAATGTTATTGAAATAGTTTGTATCTGGCTCTTTCTGAACATATTTGTCAGCCTATGTTTCCAGTGAAGTGATTTCAGAAGACTATTAAAATATAATGTTTACTGGAGAAGGGTACTATCTATATGACATATATAGACAGATATCTATATACTTTCTCAACTGTTTGTTTTCCTGGGTGTGAGGTTTAGTTAGACCATGTAAAGATTTTAATGTATCTGGCCCATAGTCATTATTTATGTTACACACTATTATTTTTGCTACTTATGTGAGCTTTTCATTAGATGTTTCTAGATCAATAACTTGCATAGTGTAGTAACAGAAGATAAAAATGGAAAAGTATTGTGGAATCTCAAGTATGAGGCAGTAGCAGCGATTCTATTCAAGCGTGTGAATAATGAGGCCTTGAAAGCTGGTGGGTAAGTGAAGAGGAACAAAGGCACGAGGAAAACCTTCGCTTAGGAAATTTCCTCTGTGTCTTCCTTACTCTTCACCGTTATGTCCTCCTGCTAGAGCCTTCAATAGAAATTGAGTATACAAGACAGATTCCATCCGAGAATAGTACTTAGGATAGGAATAAACTCAACAGAAGGTGTTAGTGTAGAGTGTTAGACGATATTCAGTCTTAGGATATTGTTTGTATTGTTTAAATAAACATTTCACACATAATAATTAGGAAATACAAAAGGCAGAAGGGATTGTTATCAAGCAGAATTTCTTTTCATTCCTGAAACTGTATTTGTAGCCTTGGTTGGAATCTTAGTTTAGGTAGCAGGTATAATTTGGTAAAGGTCAAGTGAATTCAGGAAAAGCGATGCTACTGGGTCAAAGATTGTTGATTTCCTGATGTGGATCTTGCTTTTATATACAAATAAACTAGTCTAACCTGTTACATTTCTCAGAATTTGTGTGAATTTTTTGCTTCAGTTTTATTATTAAAGCAATTTTATTACTTTAGTGCAATTCTGTTTTTATTCCAGGCATGATTGATTACAGTACTTCATATGTCCTTCATTGTTTTTTCTTTGTAAGGACTTCAATATTTACACGTCTGTATTAAATTGCTAATGTAATTTGGCTGAAGATGGAATTTAACATTTACTTTGGAAATGCAGTTTTATTCCTTGGGATCCTAAAGTAGATGATTGCACCTTCAAGAAGTGGTCACTTTTGCATCAGCAATTGGCTCTCACCTTCTTTTGCCACAGTTCAGTAATAGATTAACAAGTCTTGATTCTTCAAGTTACAGACACAAATAAATCTCTCCTGTTAGATCATATTTTGTACCTCATTTTTATTTTTGTACTTCCCTGAGGATAATAGTTCTATTCAGTTTGGGACACCATAGATTTCCAAATTAATGTTCTCCTGTCATTTTCATAACACCATTGTCATTTTGAATAATATACCTTCTGTTTTCTTTACATTACCAGAGGATAAAAGTGAGTATGGTATACATAATGTAATAAATGGTTTCCAGAATTAATTTGAAACCCAAGAGGAAATTAAAAATACAGGGCAAACAGAATGATCAGAAGTGCTTGAGGGCAAAAAAGAAGAATCTGCAAGATACCTTGTGAGAAAAATGAAAGTTATTTGTTATTGATGACTTCCATACAAATCATCAACAAGTTTAATATATGCTTTCAAGAGAAATATGCATTTTTCTGGATTAGTTTAAAATATGGTTCAATTGAAATCTTTCTGCCAATCTTATGCCTATCAGTCCTTTTGTTATTTCTTTCAGCATTAATAGAAATGGTGCTAGAAGAGCACTAAGTGATCATGTTTTGTACTTTACACCTCCTTAAAGTGATGCCATGCAATGTTCTTGCATTTTTGTTTTCATCTAATGACGGAAGTTGGCTTTTCCTCATTCTATTTGTTCAGTACACAACTGACAACAAGGTCATTGTAAGCCACTTTTATTTCTTTCTCTTATTTTAAAACCTGTGCTGACAATGTCTAAAACATTGTATTTTGTATTATGCAAATGTTTCAAAGGAATCTATAATTATTTTAGATCAAAATATTGTGTTAATAAAACACACATTATGATTTTAGTCTCAGAAGTGTAGCATTAGTGTATAATTACTTTTTTTTTTATTTTTTGCAAGCTAGCATGTGATCAGAAGACCTGGAGTGAATACAGAAGTCACTGTTGTATGGCTGGATAACCTTAGATAAAAAATAATGAATTAAATATTTAAGTTAATGAAATACCTAAATTACAAGGAAGAGAATGTACTTGATAAAAATATAGCAGTGCTTAATTATCAATAAAATATATTGTTCGCTTTTCTTCTTCAAATGTCAGACTTTCCTTTATTACCATCAGGTTTTTTTAAGTTTTCACCATCTGTGCCTATGGATTCCTGTGAAGTCTCAAACCCCTTCAGCTCCTTCAGTGCTTTCAGTCCAGTGGTTGGTAGTGAGAATTCATATACTGTATTTTTATCATCATATTAATCCTCTCACTCAACACCTAACTTTGTGTTCTCACTTTCCAACTGAGATAAAAACTAGTCAAATAGCATTGGAGATACACACACACACACACACACACACACACACACACACACACACACACACAATGGAACATGTTCTACCTACCAGGAGCAAAGAATCTTAAAGAAAACTGACTGTACTTTTTCTAGAAGTTGTCCATGAATAACATCTTGTCAGTTTAGTATAAGATTTGTTACCACTTTCCTTCTCTATGCTTAGAATATTTTCTTGGGAATGCATCATATTGCATAACTACTACTACTACTACTGCTAATGTGAACTCATATGTGCAGCTGCCCTGTTGTGTCCAGAACACAGTTTTTTGTTAGCTAACACATTTGGCTCTTAGTATTTTTCTGCTCCTCTTTCTGGAATCATCAGTAATCTAAGGTATGTCCTTTCTATAGCTGAGCATTCTAAAGCTCTCATTCTCTGTGCTTTTATCAGTTGTGGGTCTCTGTGTTAATCTTCATTTAATGTGAAATAAAATTTCTCTGACCAAGTTTACAAGATGTACTTTTATGCACATAGTTTTAAGTCATTAATAATAAATTTAATATCATGAGCTCAATAATAGTAGTAGGTCTTCCTTAACTGTCTGTATTATAGTCCCTAGTTCCTAGGATTAGAGATGATCATAAAAGAGGGAGAAGTAACACTGTTAGTGCCAAAGATTGTAGGTTAATACAAAGGAAGTGTTTCTTCTTTCTGAACACAACATGGCAGTTGCATATTGCATACCATTCCTCTAGCCTATGATTTTTTTTTTCCTCTCTTGCAACTTTATTTTAAAAAGGAGGGACACATATAAAGATTTTAAAAGGCATTTTTGCATAACACTATATGAATATTTGTCTATGATTTTTCTAAACATGCATGTGGACCCAAGTCACAACATCAGCCACATCTTCTATCTTATATTGAGCTTTTAAGCCAAATCATAAAGTGGCTGTTTACTATCAGGACATCCATGCCCACATGTATATGATCATATTTTTATATATGATATATGTTTATATCCAGGGCCACATGTATATGTTCATATTTTAGGAAGCTTCTGCAGTAGCAGATTTCCCTTTGACTTTTCAGTCTTTAGTGTTAGTTGTCCCTCTTCTCCCCTGCTCTCCTATCACTCATCCAATTTATATTATTGTCCTTTCCAATTTAAACCATTATGTTTTTTCTTCCTTTGGAAGTCTTTCCACAAATGACCCTTACTAATTTTCCGACCTTTGAAGATACTCCAAATAAAACCTGAATATCTAGAAAATAAAAGTAACACAACACTAGAATGAAAACAAACACATTAACCAATGGAACAGAACTGGAAACACAAATCTAATCCCACAGGCTTACAGGTACTCAATCTTTGACAAAAAAGGCAACAGTAAACAGTGAAGATATTACAGTATCTTCAACAAATGTAGCTGGCCAAATTGGATAGCTATACTTAGAAGAAAGAAGCAAGATTTTATCTTTTCTCCTACACACACATCAATTTAAAATACATCAAAGAGTACAGCATAAGAACTGACACCTTGGCCACTATAGAGTGAAAGCAGAGCATTTGGCTGAATTGATAGGGATAGTAAAATCTTTGTGACAGCACTCTGAAAACATAGAGAAATGAGATCTCACAAAACTGAAATGTTTTTGTACAACAAAGGACACTATCATTCAAGTGAAGAAGCAATCATCAGACTAGGAAAATATCTTAACTGCTACTTTACACTAAACAGAAGGTTAGTATGTAGAATGTACAAAGAACTAAAAAAAGTGCTCATCAAGAAATCAATACCCCAAATATAAATTTAGGCATGGTAATAAACAGATTTCAAAAAAAGTTGAAATACATGTGGTTGATAATACTATTAAAAAATTTCAGCACCCTTACTCATCTGGAAGATGGAAATCAAAACTATTTTATTTACTTTATCTTTTTCAACCCTTTTTTATTAGATACTCTGTATTTACATTTGAGATGTTATTCCTTTACCAATTTACCCCCATTCCCCTCCAACCAGTTGCCATCACAAAGGTGCACTCCCTTTGATTCCCCTTTCCACCCATTGCCTTGTCATTTCTCTACATTGGGATAATGTGCCATCTTTGGAACAAAAGCCTCGTCTCACATTGATACCACACACTGCTATCTTCAGCTACATACGCAACTGGATCAACAGGTCTCTCAAAGTGCGAACAGAGGTTGGTGTTTTACTGCATGGAAATTTTGGAGGGTTTGGTTGGTTGATAATGTTATCTTCCCATGAGGTTGCAACCCCTTTCAGCTCCATAGGTCCTTTCTTTAGCAATCTCATTGGGATCCCCGGGCTCAGACCGATGGTTAGCTTCAAGCATGTTCAGCTGTATCTATATGACTCTAGCATACTCCCTGGGAGGGACATCTCTGTCTGGTTCCTGCCAGTAAGTACTTTTAGGGACCAGCAATAGTGCTTGGATTTGGTAACTGCATATGTGATGGATCCCCAGATGAGGTGGCTTCTGAGTGATCTCTTCTTCAATCCCTGTTCCTCTATTTGACCTTGCATTTCCTCTCATGAGAGTTTTGTTCTCTTTTCTAAGAAGAACTGAGGCATCCCCATTTTGTCCTTCCTTCTTTTTGACCTTCATAATGTCTATGAATTGTTTCTTGGGTATTTGGGTATTCAGAGCTTTCTGGAGTTAGTATCTGCTTATCAGTGGGTGCATACTATGTGTGTGCTGTTGTGACTGGGTTACCTCACTCAGGATGATAGTCTCTGGTTCCATTTTTGCCTATGAATTTCATGAAGTCATTGTTTCTAATAGCTGAGTAGTACTCCATTTTGTAAACGTACCACATTTTCTGTATCCGTTCACCTGTTGATGGACATCTGGGTTCTTTCCAGCTTCTGAATATTATAAATAAGGCTGCTAAAAACATGGTGGAGCATGTGTCCTTGTTATATGTTGGAGCATCTTTGGGGTATATGCCCAGGAATGGAGTGGGTGGGGTTTCAAGTAGTACTATGTTCAATTTTCTGAGGAACTGACAGACTGATTTTCAGAGTGGTTGTACCAACTTACAAGCCCACCAACAGTGGAGGAGTGTTCCTCTTCCTCCACATTATCACCAGCACCTGCTGTCACCTGAGTTTTTTTTATTTTATTTTTTAATTGAACAACTATATTTTAAAAAAGAAAGATAAATGTACAGATTTTAAGCATTTTTCCATAAAACTATGCAAATACATTTTTCTTAGTACTTGTTTTTTTTTTTTAAAGGTTTGATAGTGTGCATTAAGATCTTACTAGTTACAATGAGCATAAATTACATGTAAAACAAGATGTAACCTGGAATTAGTCAAAGTTTTCTTGGTGTGTAAAGATTAAGAATAATGGTTTTTCATTTTCTTTCTTTTTTTTTCTTGAACTTCATATAGTCTGTGTGTTGTTTCTGGGGTGTTCTGAGCTTTCTGGGTTTATTATCCAATTATCAGTGACTTCATATTATGTCTGTTCTTTTGTGACTGAGTTATCTCACTCAGGATGATATCCTCTAGATGCATCCATTTTCTTAAGAATTTCATAAAGTCATTGTTTTTGGTAGCTGAGTAGTACTCCATTGTGTAAATGTACCACAATTTTTGTATCCATTCATCTACTGAAGGGCATCTGGGTTCTTTCCAGCTCCTGGCTATTATAAATAGAGCTGCTATGAACATTGTGGTGCATGTGTCTTTGTTGTATGTTGGAGGTTCTCTGGGGTATATGCCCAGAAGTGGAATAACTGGGTCTTCAGGTATTACTATGTCCAATTTTCTGAGGAATTGCCAGACTTGTTTCCAGGGTGGAACTTAGCCATTCTAAGTGGTGTGAGGTGGAATCTCAGGCTGGTTTTGATTTGAATTTCCCAGATGATTAAAGATGTCGAGCATTTCTTTAGGTGCTTCTCAGCTACTCGATTTTCCTCAGTTGAGAATTCTGTTTAGCTCTGTACCCTAATTTTTTACTAGGATTATTTAATTCTCTATAGTCTAGATTTCTGAGTTCTTTATATATATTGGATACTAGCCCTCTATCAGAGGAAGAATTGGTAAAGATCTCTTTCCAATCTGTAGGCCTCCATTATGTCTTCTTAACAGTGTTCTTAGCCTTACGAAAGATTTGCAATTTCATGAGGTCCCATTTGTAGATTCCCAATCTTAGCACATAAGCCATTGACATTTTGTTCAGAAATTTTCTCCAGTGCCTATGTGTTCTAAACTCTTCCACACGTTCTCTTCTAATAGTTTAAATGTACCTGGTTTTATGTGATCTTTGAACCACTTGAACTTGTGTTTTGTACAAGGGGATGGGAAAGAATGAATTTTCATTCTTCTGCATGCTCACTGCCAGTTGAGCCAACACCATTTGCTGAAGATGCTGTCTTTTTCTCTTGGAATGTTTTTAGCTCCTTTGTCAAAGTTCAAGTGACTGTAGGTGTGTGGGTTAATTTTTGAGTCTCAATTCTGTCCCATTGATCAGATGCCTATTGCTGAACCAATACTATGCAGTTTTTATCACAATTGCTTCGTTATATAGCTTGAGATCAGGGAAGGTGATTCCTCCAGAAACATTCTTGTTCTTGAAAATAGATTTTGGTATTCCAGGTTTTTGGTTGTTCTAGATGAATTTACAAATGTTTTTTTCCAACTGCATGAAGAATTGAGGTGGAATTTTGATAGGGATTGCATTGAATCTGTAGATTCCTTTAGGCAAGATGGCCATTTTTAAAATATTGACCCTGCCAATCCATGAGCATGGGAGATATTTCCATCTTATGAGATCTTCTTCAATTTTCTTCTTAAGAGTCTTGAAGTTAGTCTCATACAGATACTTCACTTGCTTGGTTAGGGACACCCCCAGGTATTTTATAGACTTTGTGACTATTGTACAGGGTGTCTAATCTCTAATTCCTTTCTTAGCCAGTTTATCCTTTGAGTATAAGAAGGCTCCCAATTTGTTTGAATTAATTTTATAGTCAGCAAGTTTGCAGAAGTTGTTTATTAGTTGTAAAAGTTCTCTGGCAGAATTATTGGGTTCACTTAACTATACTATCATATCATCTGCAAATAGTGATATTTTGACTTATTCCTTTCCAATGTCAATCCCTTTGATTTCTTTTTGTTGTCTAATTGCTCTGGCCAGGACTTCCAGTACTATATTGAATAAGCAGGGGGACAGTGTGCAGCCTTGTCTAGTCCCTTATTTGAATGGGATTGCTTCAAGTTTCTCATCATTTAGTTTGATGTTGGCTACTGGTTTGCTGTATATTGCTTTTACTATGTTTAGGTACGTGCCTTGGATTCCTTATCTTTCTAAATCTTTTATCTTGAAGGGTGTTGAATTTTGTTGAATGCTTTCTCAGCATCTAATGAGAGGATCATGTGGTTCTTTTTCTTTGAGTATGTTTATATGGTGAATTACGTTGATGGATTTCTGTATGTTGAACCAACCTTGCATCCCTGGGATAAAGCTTACTTGGTCACGATGGATGATTATTTTGATGTGTTCTTGGATTCAGTTTGCAAAAATTTTAGTGAGTATTTTTGCATCGATATTCATGAGAGAAATTGGTCTACAGTTCTCTTTCTTTGTAATGTCTTTGTGTGGTTTAGGTATGAGCATACTGTGGTTTTGAAGAACAAGTTGGATAGTGTTCCTTCTGTTTCTATTTTGTGGAATAGTTTGGAGAGTATAGGTATTAGGTCTTCTATAAAAGTCTGATAGAATTCTCCACTAAACCCAAATGGTCCTAGGATTATTTTTTGGGGGGGGGGGAGTTGGGAGGCTTTTAATGATTGCTTCTATCTCTTTAGGTGTTATGGGATTCTTTAGAAGGTTTTTCTGAACCTCATCTCTCTTTGGTATCTGGTATTTATCTAGATATTTATTCATTTCTTCCAGATTTTACAGTTTTGTCCAGTATAGGCTTTTGTAATAGGATCTGATGATTTCTTGAATTTTCTCAATTTTCTGTTGTTATGTCTCCCCTTTCATTTCTGATTTTGTTAATTTGGTTATATATATATATATATATATATATATATATATATATATATATATATATATATATATATATATATCCCTTTTGTTAGTCTGACTAAGGGCTTATTGATCTTGTTGATTTTCTCAAAAAAAAAAAAAAAAAAAAAAAAAAACAGCTCTTAGTTCGTGGATTCTTTGTATAGTTCTTTTTGTCTCTATTTTGTTGATTTCTGCTCTGAGTTTGATTATCTTGCCATCTACTCCTCGTGGGTGTATCTGCTTCTTTTTGTTCCAGAGCTTACAGCTGTGCTGTAAAGATGCTAGTGTATTCTCTCTCCAGTTTCTTTTTGGTGGCACTCAGTGCTATGAGTTTTCCTTTCTGTACTGCTTGCTGTCCTTGCATCCATAGGTTTGGGTATGTAGTGGGGTTATTTTCATTAAATTGTAAAAAAATTTCTTGATTTCTTTCGTTATTTCTTCCTTGACCAAGCTACCATTGAGCAGAGCATTGTTCAGCTTCCATGTATATGTGTGATTTTTGTTTTTGTTTTTATTAAAGACCTGCCTTAGTCCATGGTGATCTGATAAGATGCATGGGAGCATTTCAATCTTGTATCAGTTGACGCCTCTTTTGTGACCGACTATATGATCAGTTTTGGAGGAGGTACTGTGAGGTGCTGAGAAGAATGTATATTATTTTGTTTTTGGATGAAATGTCCTGGAGATGTCTTTTAATTCCAGTTGTTTCATAAACTCTGCTAGTTTTGCTGTGTCTTACTTCAGTTTCTTTTTCCATGATTTTTCCATTGACAAGAGTGGGGTGTTGGAGTACTACCACTATTATTGTGTGTGGTATAGTATGTGCTTTTAACTTTAGTAGGATTTCTCTTATAAATGTAGGTGCCTTTCTATTTTGAGCATAG
Source organism: Micromys minutus (assembly GCF_963924665.1). NCBI lineage: Eukaryota > Metazoa > Chordata > Mammalia > Rodentia > Muridae > Micromys > Micromys minutus. The sequence goes on along the minus strand of NC_137970.1, from coordinate 121,349,854 downwards.
GTGTTCAAGATTTAGAGTTCATCCTGATAAATTTTTCCTGTGATGAGTAAAAAGTGTCCTTCCTTATCTTTTTTGATAACTTTTGTTTGAAAATATATTTTCTTTGATATTAGAATAGCTACTCTAGTTTGTTTCCTGGGCCCATTTGCTTGTAAGTTTATTTCCCCCAGCCTTTTACTCTGAGGTAGTGCCTGTCTTTGTCTCTGAGATGATTTTCCTGTATGTAGCAAAAGGCTGGATCCTGTTTACTTATCCAGTCTGATAGTCTATGTCTTTTATTGGGGAAATGAGTACATTGATAATAAGAGAAATAATGGAATAGTGATTTTCATTTCCTGTTAGTTTTGTTGTTAGAGGTAGACTTATGTTTGTGTGCTTTTCTTCGTTTAGTTTTTGTTTGCGTAATTATTTATTTATTTATTTTTTTACTTTTCTTGGGTCTAGTTTTCTTCCTTGTGTTGGACTTTTCCATTTATCATCCTTTGTAGGGCTGGATTTATGGACAGATATTTTGTAAATTTGCTTTTGTCCTGGAATATCCTGTTTTCTCCTTCTATTGTGATTGAGAGTTTTGCTGGGTATAGTAACGTGGGCTGACACTTGTATTCTCTTAGGGTCTGCATGATGTCTGTCCAGAATGTTCTAGCTTTCATAGTCTCTGTTGAGAAGTTGGTTGTCATTCTGATTGGTCTGTATTATATGTTACATGACCTTTTTCCTTTACTGCTTTTAGTATTCTTTCTTTGCTTTTATCACTTGACATTTTGACTATTATGTGTCAGGAGGAATTTCTTTTATTGTCCACTCTATTTGGGGTTCTTTAGGCTTCTTTTATGTTCATGGTCCTTTTATTCTTAAGGGTAGGGAAGTTTTCTTCTATGATTTTGTTGAAGATATTTACTGTGCCTTTTAGTTAATATTCTTCACCCTCTTCTACACCTATTATCCTTATGTTTGGTCTTTTCATTGTGTCCTGGATCTCCTGCACATTTTGAGTTAGGAGCTTTTTGGATTTTGCCTCTTCTCTGCCTTTTTTTTGTCTATGTTTTCTATGTTGTCTTTGACCCCTGAGATCCTCTCTTCCATCTCTTGTAGTTTGTTGGCAACGCTTGCATCTATAAATCCTGATTTCTTTTGTTTGTTTGGTTTTTTTTCTTTTTTGTCTTCAGGTTTGTCTCTTTTTGTGTTTTCTTTATTGTTTCTATTTCTGATTTCAATTCCTTTATCTGTTTGGTTGTGTTTTCCTGTAGTTATTTGAGTGATTTTCCTGGTTCTCCTGTAATTGTTTAAAGGAGTCATTTATGTGCTTCTCCAAGATCTCCATCATCATCATGAAGTATCATTTCAAGTCTGAGTCTTGCTTTTCTTGTGTGTTTGGCAATCCACTACTTGCTGCGGTGGGAGAGCTAGGTTCTGATGTTGCCAGGTTGTCTTGATTTCCATTGCTTGGGTTCTTTAACTTTTTTCTTGCCATCTTATTATTTGTGATTATAGGTGATCTTGTTGTCTCTGCATGGAGCTTGTCTCTACTGAGGATCCTCCTGCTTAGGATGGAAAGAGTTTCTGCCATTCTTCAGAGCTCCCATGGATCTGTGCATGGAGGAGCTACCTATCTAGATATGGCTGGGCCGGGTCTGGCCTTGGGCTGGAAGTGTGCACCCCTGTTCAGTTCTGCTGCTTGAACCACAGGAGCTCTGTGCAGCTTTTCCCGAGGTAGAAAGTAGGTAAAAGAAGTTGACTCACACTTCTTCTTAGGATGGAAAGCATTCCTGCTGCTTCTCTGAGCTCCCAGGGACCTGTTTGTGGGCACGATGCCGGTCCAGATGTGGCTGGGTCTGGTCTGCCAAAACGATTTTGATATTGCATCTTAGTCCAGTCATAATGGCTAAGAGCCAGACAGCAAGTCTATATTTTTTTATAATCCATCTCTTCTTTTAATAAATCTTTATCTGGAGGGAATTCTTCTACTATTTCTTTTATTTTCAGTTTTGAATTTATTATGCAACATCCAACAAGATTACCAGTATTAAAGAGCAATCAACTTTTTTTAATTGAACAACTTTGTTTTTTTTTTTTAAAGATAAATGTACAGATTTTAAAAACATTTTTGCTTAACAGTATATAAATACATTTTTGTCGGTACTTGGATTTTTTAAAGGTTTTATAGTATACCTTAAAATCTTATTAGTTACAATGAGCATAAAGTACATGTAAAACAAGAGGTAACCTGGAAATAGTAAAAGTTTTTTTGGTGTGTAAAGATTAAGCATAATGATTTTTTTTTTGGCCTTTGCTTTACCTGTGTAAATTTAGTTTTGTCCTGGAATATCTTGGTCTCTCCATCTATGGTGATTAATAGTTTTGCTGGGTATAGCAGCTTGGGCTGACACTGTGTTCTCTTAGGGTCTGTATGATGTCTGTCCAGGCTCTTCCAGCTTTCATACTCTCTGTTGAGAAGTTTGGTGTGATTCTGATTGGTCTGCCTTTATATGTTACATGACCTTTTTCCCTTACTGCTTTTAGTATTCTTTCTTTGCTTTGGGCACTTGGCATTTTGACTGTTATGTGTGAGGAGGAATTTCTTTTCTGGTCCAACCTATTTGGAGTTCTGTAGTCTTCTTTTATGCTCGTGGTCATCTCATTCTTAAGAGTAGGGAAGTTTTCGTCTATGATTTTGTTAAAGATATTTACTGTGCCTCTTAGTTGATATTCTTTGCTCTCTTCTGTTCTTATTATCCTTAAGTTTGGTCTTCTCATTGTGTCCTGGATCTCCTGGATATTTTGGGTTAGGAGCCTTTTGGCTTTTGCATCTTCTCTGACTATTTTGTCTATGTTTTCCATGTTGTCTTCTGCCCCCGAGATTCTCTCTTTTATCTCTTGTAGTTTGTTGGAGATGCTTGCATCTGTGACTCTTGCTTTCTTTTTTAGGTTTTCTACTTCAGGGTTGTCTCTTTTAGTGTTTTCTTTATTGTTTCCATTTCCATTTTAAATTCCTTGTTCAATTCCTTCATCTCTTTGGTTCTGTTTTCCTCTAGTTCTTTGAGTTCTTTGAGTGTTTTTCTTGTTTCCTCTTTAAAAGCTTATATTTCTTTATGATTTTCCTCCAGTTCATGTTTAAGGATCTCTATTATCATTTTGAGGTATGATTTCAGGTCTGAGTCTTCTTTTTCTGGAGTGTTTGGCATTCTGCTGTTTGATGTGATGGGAGAGCTGGGTTCTGATGTTGCAAGGTTGTCTTGGTTTCCATTGTGTAAGTTCTTTCTCTTTCCTTTTGCCATCTTGTTGTCTGTGATTATATGTGGTCTTGTTGTCAGAAGTTGGTTTATGTCCCTCCCGTGTACCTTGCCTGTGTGTCCTGGTATCTCTGCTGTTCCCAGTGGCAGATGGCTTGAGCATTTCATCTGCAAGTATGGGCCCTCCGGGTGGAAACCGAGTCCCTATGGCAGAGTTCCTGTTCCCTTGAACCAATGGGGGAGGGCATGCTTTCCACATGCTCACCTCAGACCTCTCTCTGCGCCCCGGCTACTGGCAGCCAGTCTCACCAGGACTGTGTCCTTGTATCTCCGCTGTTCCCAGTGGCAGATGGCCTCTCCTCTAGTATTTCTATTACTTATATATTGCTAAATCAAAGATTATTTGCCCTATCTAAAATTTGATTCAGTTCCCTTCTGCTTATGGAAAATTCAATTCAAAATGCATTTCCTTTTGAAAATGAATATTAAAATGACTTAATACTTATATATCCTTTTTTTAACTGTTGGGACATCAAGAATTTGGTAATATTCTGTGTAAACAACTTGGGGACGATACTATATGCTCCTTCCCAAAATTCATAATAATTACTTTGAAACCAGCAAGTTTTAACATTAAATTTTAGCTACTTAATTATCATAATTACAATTATAACAACACAGGATATTATTAGGGCATGTATTTTTATCCTTAAGTAGTTACTAAATTTCATTTTTCTAGTACTTGAATAAATAATTGAAGTATAGTTTCAGAAAAAAAAACATTGATTCTCTTCTGTGGAACTAGTGGTTTAACACAGGAGATAGATGTAGACATATCACTACTATATTTTTATAATAAGAAATAAAATAAAGCAGTACCAAAAATGAAAAAAAAATATAATATGTGAGCCTTAGGCTTGAAGATGAGATTTTGGAGAAATGACATTTAAACTGAATCTTGAATGATGACTAGGAGATTCAAATTTACAGTAAGATTTGAGTGCCTTAAGCAAAGAGAAGAATATGAAAAAATGTTTCAAATAAAAGCACTTGTGATTGCCCCATGTGAAGAAGAGGCAGATATTTAATAGGTGCTGAGAAAGTCAGAGTCCATATCAAGATAGCCTAGTATTCTCCTGAAGCCATAAATTGTCAGTACTTCCCCAACTAAAGCCCTTTGCCCACCTGACAGTATTTTGTCTGGTTTGTTCTTGTGGAAATCCTGTACATATTGAGTACATATATACAATTGCACTGTCACATCTGAAAAGTATAAGTATTTGTCATTTCTAATTATTGTAGAAAATCTTGCAAATTTCCTGCACCCATTTCTGTGATTATCTAGAAATCTTGAGGAAATGTGGGTTTGACACAGTTGATCTATGTAGGGCTAAGCATTTTACAATTATGTATTCTGTGCATGTTGACTAGTTATGGGTTTCTAAATTTATCACTACATGCCTTTAATAGGAAATTTCTATTAAGAAGTTTGAAAGATGCACTAATCTATGGGTAAAATGTTAAGAATTTACTCTGTTGAGATAATAGAATAATAGCATAGGTTCTCCCCTAGGGAATATGACCTTTTCAGCTGTGTATTTGCATCCCAGGTTATTGTACTGGAGATGTGTTCTGTCTTATGGAATGGACTTTAAATAAAATGAGATCTTGGCTAGTTAATTCCCTTACACTTATGCCACTATTACAGCAGTGTGCATATCTTAGTAGACTAGTTACTATTATTGTTTTCAGAGTTCACAAATAGGTAAGACCGCTGCAGACTTTTATCCCCAGGTACCACGTATACAAAAACCTTCTAGAAGTTTAAAAGCTTGCCAATAGAGATGACAATACCAGGTTGGAACCAGCTTGGGTTGTCCATGCTCTGTGACACAGGCATATGGTGCCTTCAGCAGTAGTGTCTTGAATAAAGTTCCAGGGAGAAGCCAAGAGTGAGTACAATAGTGTTTAACATTTGGGGAGCAGGTCTATGTGATTCCGCTGACAAATAACTAAAAAAGAAGCAGTTAATATTTGGCATTTTAAAAATTTCATACTCCTCCATTCTTGATGGGGTTATAAGCTGGTACAACCACTCTTGAAATCAGAAAACCGGACATAGTGCTACCTGAAAACCCAGCTATTCCATTCCTGGGCATAAACCTCAAAGATGCTCCAACATATAACAAGAACAGATGCTCCACCATGTTTATAGCAGCCTTATTTATAGTAGCCAGAAGCTGGAAAAAACCCAGATGTCCATCAACAGATGAATGGATACAGAAAATGTGGTACATTTACACAATGGAGTACTACTCAGCTATTAGAAACAATGACTTCATGAAATTCGTAAGCAAATGGATGTAACTAGAGACTATTATCCTGAGTGAGGTAACCCAGTCACAAAAGAACACACATAGTGTTCATTCACTGATAAGTGAATACTAGCCCCAGAAGGCTCTGTATACTCGTTACCCAAGAAACAATTCACAGATATTATAAAGCTCAAAAAGAAAGAAGGTCAAAATGGGGATGCCTCAGTCCTTTTTAGAAAAGAGAACAAAACTCTCATGGGAGGAAATGCAAGGTCAAATAGAGGAGCAGGAATTGAAGAAAATATCACTCAGAAGCTGCCTCACCTGAAGATTCACCACATATGCAATCACCTAATCCAAGCACTATAGCTGATCCCAATAAGTACTTACTGGCATGAACCAGACAGAGATGCCCCCTCAGGGACTATTCGAGAGTCATATAGATACAGCTGAGTATGCTTGCAACTAACCATCGGTTTGAACTTGGGGATCCCAATGAGGTTGCTAAAGAAAGGACCTAAGGAGCTGAAAGAGGTTGCAATCTTATGGGAAGATAGCAACATTATCAACTAACAAAACCCTCCAAATCTCCCATGGAGTTTTTAGCAGGGTACCCTTTAGAAACCTCAACAGGTTTTGTTCATGTACTTTGAATATACTTATGATTGCTGTTTCAAGGCAATTGCTAAAATTGCCATGTAGGTGCAGTTAATTCTTGTTGACTGTTATTTCTCTCTTGTATAGGTTATGGTCTCCTTTATCTTTTATATTTTGTATTACTTTGGGTGGAGACATGGCATTATTCTTTAATATATTGTAGTACCTCTGTTTTCTGTTGTATGTGTTGCCAGAAATTTTATTCATTAGCATTTGTTAATGTTTTACTTTTCTAAACTTGCCTGTGGTGCTGCTTAAGGTATCTTGTACTTGTTTAGACTTTGAAAACCAATGTTAACTAGTTTTCTCTTCGTGTTTTTCTTCGTGATTGTTTTTCCCTATCTGGATTCATAGGAATTGTTTCTAGTCTGTGAAGTCTGAACACAATTATTTTCAAATTCAAAGCCACTGAATTTGAAAAGAATTGTGTTTAGACAACTCCAACCCAAACTTTTTCAAACTATCCTGTTTATTTCAAGAGTATATTCTAACTTGCATTCAGTTTTCTTATTTATTTTTCATTGGAAATGTTTATTTAAAATATACAGAATGATGTTTTGATACATACATCACATATACAATTATATTTACAAGGGTTTGTAAATATAATTAAATTTGCTGACTTCAATATATATAGTTATATGAATATCAAATATATCTATTTATTATATATATTGAATATATATGATTGTTTTAAATAATCACGACATTTAATAATAATCTAACTTGGTTTCCATTTTTTTGTGGTAAAAAACATCAAACATATGTACTCTAAAATTGTCCAGTGTGCAATAGCATATCAAATATGTCTTTCTTGATGTAGTTTGTTCAGATATCTAGAATTTCCCAATGTGTTCTTCTGGGTTTCCCAGTATATATGTTGTTTGCCTGCCAACTAGGAGTGTGCAGAAGTTAATGTCAGTGCTTCCATGTACCTAATTTGAAGAATGACCTCCTTAATTTTCTGTCTTGTCTCTTGTTCACCTGAAATCATTTCATCATATCTAGGATAACGAAGCCTTGGGCCTTTCCTCTCTGTCCTTAAATGAGTCTGTCACTTTGAAGCCTGCAAAGCCTACACATTTCTGTCTTCTTCTTCCCTCCCCTGTACCTTTGCAATTTGAGTTCACCACTACTGGTGCAAAGGTGCTGTTTGTCCTGCCAGGCTCAAATCAGTAAACTGACAGCCTTGACAGCCGAGTGAAGGTGAGTGGATGGCAATAACCCAAGAAAAGAAGTCTTCAGACTCACAGTGTTGTCTCAGCACCATTCTTACCCAGTAGTTCTAAAACAAAAAACACTCTTTGTTTACTTGATTCCCTGTGTCCCAAAGAAGATTTCAGAGTTTCCTCCCCTAACTTATATGCTTCTTTTTTGCTGAGCAAAATATTTTTATTTCACTGTTTGGTGTAAACTTGAGCATGATTTTGAACTGAAGCCTCTATTTCATAAATGCTAAGTTGATCAATTACTTTCTCAACTAAGCTCTAGTTATTTATTTGGCTTTAAAGACTATTCAATTCGCTCGTTATCTAAATCATTCCTGTAAATTTGTTTTTAGTACTCCCCATTTCTTTTATTTATTTTACCATGCTTATTATTTTAAATACTTTATTTGAGGCATAGTAGACATAATATAACTGTGACATATTTAAATACATGATTTGATAAAATTTGACATTTATACACTTTAGAATTGTCAAAAAGTTGCTCTTCCTAGGTATTATCATCTCCAAATAGTTACTGATTTATAAAGCCCTTCCATAGAGAACCTATAGAGACCATATCCAGCGGATAGGCACAGCCCATGGGTGAGGGATGAGGCCATGCTCCCAGCTCAAAAATAATAATCCAGGATTCCACCTGTTAAGAGGAAAAGGGACAAAATGTGGAACAGAGTCTGAAGGGAAGGCCACCCAGAGACTGCCGCACTTAGAGATCTGTCCCATTAATACTCTCTTATTGGGAATGGAAATTTACACTTTAAAATTTTTGTTTTATATCTTGAGATTATAATTAAATCGGTTTATTATTTTTTTTCTTCCTCCAAACCATCGCATTTACTCATCCTTGCTCTCTTGCAAATGCATAATCTCCTTTTTATTCATCAAAGAATGATGAGACTTATATACAAGGAACATTATGCCAACTGAGCTCACTCCTCTCTCTCTCTCTCTCTGTCTCTCTCTCTCTCTCTCTCTCTCTCTCTCTCTCTGTATGATTGGACTAATTATATACATATTTCTCAACTTTAGGTAAGACAAGTTTGTTTTATTCTGTCTCATCCTTACCATTTTTATAAACCAGGTTTTACCTTGGGAAATGGAGACTATGGTAAATTCTCAAGCTAAAGATTTTTAAAGGGGTATATGAGGTGAAATTATTTACAAATTTAAAAAAGAGAAAAGAGGATATTGAAAGACTTGTGAGAGTACCCTAACGAGTAAGACAAATTTCAAACACTATTGAAGAAAAGATCATTCAGAGACTGCCTCACCTGGGGATCCATCCCATATGCAGCCACTAAAACCAAGCACTGTTCCTGATGCCAAGTAGTGCTTACTGGCAGGAATCTGATATGGATGCCTCCTCAGAGGATCTTCCAAAGCTATACTGATACAGAGGGGGATGCCTACAGCTAACCATCAGACTGAACATGGGGACCCCAATGAAGGAGCTAGAGAAAGGACTGAAGTTGCTCAAAGGGTTTGTAACTCCATGGGAAGAACAAAATGATTAACTAACCAAACCCACCACAGCTCCCAGGGACTAAAATACCACCCAGTGAGTTCTTATGGAGAGACCCATGGCTCCAGGTGCATGTGAAGCAGAGGACAGCATTTTTCTGACATCAATGACAGGAGAGGACTTTGGTTCAGCAAAGGCTCATTTTCCCAGTGTAGGGAAATGACAAGGCACTGAGGTGGGAGAGGGAGGTTGGGAGAGGGAGCACCTTCATGGAGGCAATGGGAGGGGAGGGGGGATGGGATTGGGGTAAGGGGATATCTGAAATGTAAACACATAGAGTATCCAAAAAAAGAAAAGAAAACAAATACAAAAAGAAAACAATCTGTCTTGTAGCCAAACTCAAGGAATCCTTATGGTAGAAGAAACATCAGTAATTTCTTAGGATCTGGACATTGAACTATAGAACAAAGTTATTATCTCATTTTATACAGGAACTTGAAACATAAATAGTATTGAGAAAATAAATCTGTGTCTCAAAGAGAGTTTCATTCATTTATGTTTGTCAGATACACGAACTGAAATACTGACAAGGCCTGGATTAATATATTCAGAAATAAACTTCTGAAACTGAGTGATAAATGGGTTTGCCTTTGTTTGGGAGTCAGTCATGAAGGCAGGGAAAGGCTTGAGCCAAAAAAGTTTCATTTGCATTATGTTTTATATTTATTTCTATGTGTTTATATTTATATATGTTATATATGTGATTCATTTTCAATTTTATGGCAAATACTTTCAAAAAGCTTTCCTATTTTTATTTTGTTCTATTTATTTTTGCCCATTTAGCCATTGTTTTTCTTGACATTGATACAAGTGTGAAGTAATTTGGGCACTATTAAAAATAATATTTATTATGAAATAATTTTAACAACAGCAATAATAATATATTAAAACTCAATATTTTCTCATTATATGGATTAGGTTTTAAACTATCTTTGTTTAGTGTGACATTTATTGTATCTAAGAAACAAGAGAAAAATAATTTTCTAGTTTTCTATGTTTCTCTAATCACTACTTATTTAGCAAGCACTTTTCATTAAAGGCATTGAATGGATCATCATAAGGTTTAAAAACTTAAATTATGAAAGTCTAAGTACTGTAAATTAGAGAGACAATATTATTAGTTTGAGGTATTTAAACTTATTTAAGTTCTTCCTTTTCAGCACCTGAATTCATATTAAATGTTTTTTTTTCTTGAATCAATATATTCTTACAAAATAGTAAAGTAATTTCATTCAATGCTTACTTAATTCCCTTTCCTATTTTAATAAACCATCTATACTGTGTCAGTTGTAACTTTCAAAATGTTCTTAAAGCTTTCTCCATATTTTATCAGGAGAATCTTTCCTCCCTCTACTTTTCTTTCACACCCTCTGGGTACTTTTAGTGTGCTTACTTACAATTATTGTTTTAGACTCTCTTCCCTTCACTAAACTGTGAACTCTTCAGAATCTTGGAATAATTACATTCTCTCAGTTTCTCTTAAGCTTAACATAGCATCTGGCATTTAAAAGGAAATGAATAAATTATGAGAAGTGTAAATGAAAGAAAATCATAAAATTCATGCTTTTAATTTTCAGATGATGTGACTAAACCTGAAGAAAAACTAAGGAGACTGCCATGTGCATTTCATGTTGCACAGAAGCTTCTGTCTCAGTTTTGGCATTTCTGTAGAGTCAAATACAAGCAGCACAAAAGGCAGAATAGAGACTAAGTGATGCCTTGGATATGCAAATTCTAGTCACTTCTCTTCCCAGAAACCTACAAGTCTCAGAGATGTCAATGGTCTCAATTGTCAGTATGAAGGAGTTATATATTGCCCATTTTTACACCAATATATTTAGTTATCATTTGTAAGGTACTTAAAAATCCTTTTCCATTAATTATTTTATTTATTCACTTTATATCACAATCACTGCCCGCCAACTGATTGCCCCTCACAGATGTCCTCTATTCTTCCCCCTCCCTTTCTCCTCTCCCACTGAGGCCAGACATCACAGCCCAGCTAGTAGAGCATATCTCACATACAGGTAACAGCTTTTGGGATAAACCCTGTTCCAGTTACTCAGGACCCACATGAAGGTCAAGCTGCACATCTGATAAATATGTGTGGAGAAGCCTAGGTCCAGCACCCGTATGTTCTTGGTTGGTGATTCAGTTCCTGAGAACCACAATAGTCCAGGTTAGTTGATTTGTGGGTCTTCATGTGGAGTTCTATCCCCTTCAGAGCCCACAATCCTTCCTCTTATTTTTCCATAAGTCCCCAGACTTCATGCACCGTTTGGCTGTGTGTGTCTGAATTTTTCTGAGTCAGCTGCTGGGTGGAGCCTCTCAGAGTACAACATTTTCCTGTCTACAAGCATAACAGAGTATCCTTAATAGTGTTACATGCTGGTGCTTGCCTATGGAATGGGTCGCAATTTGGGCCAATTATTGATTATTGGTTGGCCATTCCCTCAGTCTCTGCTCCATGTTTGTCTCTGCGTTTCTTATATCCAGGACAAATTTCAGGTTGAAAGCTTTGTGGGTAAGTTGGTGGCTCTATTGTTTCACTGGGGTTTCTGTATGGCTACAGGGGATGGTTGCTTCAGGTTTTATATCCCCCAATGTATTAAGTCACAGTGAAGATCATCCCCATTGATGATCTCTGTCTTGTTCTGGAGATGTCCATTACTTACTCACCCCCATCAGCTACAGATTTCCATTCATTTTCATGGTTATCTAAGCCATCTCCTCTCCTTCCCCACACCCGGTCCTGAACTCCTGATTCCCCTCCTCACCCATATTTGTAAATTTAACCTACACATGCATATACATGTATATATACATTGCATACACACACCCTCACCCAATATATATTCATCCTTTCCCCCTCACATCACTTATGTCCTGCTAGTCTCCTTTACCTTTCTCATTATTCTGTTCCAACCCCCTATGCATTTGAATCATCCCTTGTCCAATACATTGATGGTATATATGCCACTCACCAATCAGCCATTTAGTTAAGGAACAACATCAAAATATTGTCTTTCCCTTGGAGGACTTTAGAGCAAGACTGAGCCAAAATTGTCATCTTTTTCTCTCCCCATGTCTTCTGTCTTTATGTCCTATATGATGTTTGTTGTATCTGTTTTATATGTCTGTCTTTGCAGGCTCTCTTTTAAAAGTACATTCTTTGCCCTGCATGTATTGAACAGCACAGAAACCATGGTGGGGAAAAGGAATGAGGAATGTATTTAATGAAAATATCCAGCAGAGATTTTCAACAGAAGTTACTAGACTGACCTAACTTCCTTGGAATAGCATTCAAAACCACACACAGATATCAATCTATATTCACATATTTCTTTCAATATTTGTGATATATTTGTTGTTTAAAGTTACTTTCAACCTGTTGGCTATTTTCAGCAAATGATTGCTATCATACACACAAATGCATGCATCTGTGCACGTACATGCGTGCGTGCACTCGCGCGCGCACACACACATACAATCACACTTATGCATCAGTGAAATGGAAATGTACATAGTATACAACTAAAGTCTTCCTTAGATTATAAAAGCATTTATATGAGATATTCAAGGTATAGTAACATTAATTTCATTAATTTCTTGAATGAAGGTTAAAAACAGAAATTGTATATGGTAGAATAGCATATTGAGTCTATTGTCTTAAATGATCTCAAGGGATGCTCTTAACTAGGTTTCGTATTCTAGCAAAAGTTTATGTCTGTGAAAGCAAGAAACATATTTAGAAGATGATATTACTCCTAGTAACCAGCTTAGCGATCAACTTGACTGTCTTGGTAGCCTGACTGCTAACTAAGCCACTATGTCAACCTCATTCACCTCAATTCATCTTACCTCATAGGTGTACCATAACTACAAACTGATGTATACAAAATTACAAGAGAAATGGCGAGCGCAGTTCAATATGATATTTTGACATAGATAAAAACATAACATATTTAGTGTTTTATGGTATTGGGATTTCAAAAACCTATTAAAGATTTCAAACCATATTTTGTATAGATAAAAGACACTATATTTAACTCCAATCAAAGTTAACATATAGAATATATTTTTCTCTTGAGATCAAATAAAAATAAACCAAAACACTGCCTCTAAGTCAATATATTTCCTTATTTATTTATTTATTTATTTATTTATTTATTTATTTATTTATTATTAGTCTAGCCAGGTGCAATGATTTTTGTGCCTACATAACCAATATTTAAATAACACATAAAACATTCTGAAAAGGCAGTCAGCTAATTATAACTACAATTGAAACAATTGGTATGGATATCAATATTTATTATAGACTTTATTCCAAATTAACTCTTCAAACCTTGCCATACATTTTTGTTATATTTGCTTTTGTGTTTAGGAAACAGTGTTAATCTTGACGACAAATTTGAATATTATTTATGAATAACCTCCTTTACTTAGAAGTGATTCAGTCTAAGAGTGAGGAAAGCAAGCAGTGTTCTCCACAGCTTACACATCAGTTTCTGATCCTTGGTGGAGCTCAGAGTGGTGAATAAGCTCTACTTCCCAGGAATTGGTTTTGATACTGCATCCTTAGGATCTCCAATGCTCAGCTGATCATTGTCTCAGCAGTAATTCTGATTTATCATGTCACTTCTGCTGGTATAGTGGTGCCTTTGTATTGGATCATTTCCATCAAGTTATCCTTAGGGCATATGAACATAACATACCTTCCTTTGATATGGTCTTTCTGTTATTGCCCCTGTAGTGTGGTGGTAAGAAAATTAGGATAATAATACTAGCACTTGAATCTCATATTTACAACCAAATTCAAGATACTTAATTTGTTGCCTCTTTAATTATATTTTAAATATACATAATTATAAATATTTTGAGATTAACAAACGTGAAGTGCTGGTAAGTGGTCAAAGATATTTGCAATATCTAGGTCAGCTATCATCTCCACAGATCTTAATCTTTGGAAAATAGTAATTTAACCATATTAACATTTATTTAAATGTATTGTTTTCATGTGGTGTTATTAAGCTTGTTCATTATCTGCCTCTTCACCATCATACTTCTTCAAATACATGCCCCAACATTACTTTCATGAACTCTTATTTCTTGTATGCAAAAATCAATGTTGCATCTCCAGTGTGTAAAATTGTCCATGGACTGTTCTGGATGTTATAAATTAAGTCAATCATTAAATGTGATAAAATGATTTGTTCTACCTTCTATGAAGGACTGAGACATCCACCTTCTGGCCTTCCTTCCCTTTGAGCTTCCTAATTTCTGTGAAGTGTTTCTTAGTTATTCCAAGCATTTTGGGCTAGTGTCCACTTATCAGTGAGTACATAACATAGTGTAAGGGAACACCAAGATGCTAAGGTGGGAGAGGGAGGTTCAGAGAGGGAGCACCTTCATGGAGGCAATGGGAGGGTGAGGAGATGAAATTGGTGGAAAGAGGACAACATCTGAAATGTATCTAATAAGAAAAGGGGGAAAATGTGATGAAATGAATCACTTGTATTTTTGAATGACACATGAGTTCATTAATTGTATAACTACATTATATACAATTCCACTAAACTTCTTCAATATGCTTCTTAATCACTTTCAATGGCTTGCTTTTGTTCATTTATCCACTTTACAGAAGAATTTAATTTTACAAGGAAAAATTCAGATAAACTTAAAAACAAATGTTTAATAAGTAAACAGAAAAGCAAAATTAAGCCAAAATAAACTTGAAAGTCACACTTAGGTGTTAGTCCAGACAAAAGGAGAACATTTAATTGATATTGTTTTTTTCTTAACAAGTTATTTTTAATGTATAAACATAACATGAAGCCAATTTTTCTCACAAAGAACTTTTAAGATTTAACACCTTATGATTCTTACATACAATCAAGAGTGCTATAGATTAGGAAATCCTTCACAATTCTTGGCAAGCACCAAAGCTCAAAGAACTAACTTCTGACTTAACAAATTTTAAATACACTTTAAAAAATACTCTCTAGTGGCTGTTCTTACAGTCATATGCTTTCTCAAATCAAGTTCAAGGGTCACATTGCTCTGTGCTTCCATGGACACCAGATCTGGGTCGTCCTTAGTCATCTTCCTTCTCAATGTGAGTTTTTGCGTTTATCTGTGCCATCTGCCTGGCCAAATACCTGTCTTTGGCTGACATCATTGCTCTGCTTTGCAAACTTGCTCATGGCCTCAGGGGGCCTCTCGTGCTCACTGCCCTTCTCAGGTCTTTCCTCTGCCAGTCTGTGTTTTGTTGCTAGTGAAGTTTCAGAACGAGAGGGTTTCCCTTGTTCCCCTTTGTCCTTTTCCATGTTTCTCCCTTTGCTGGATCTTGGTCAAGAAAGTCGTCCTTTGGTCTAGACCTTGGGCCGCTTTCCCTTCTGTCTCGATGTCTTTCTGAAGACTACCCACTTCGTTCTGGCTTCTCCCTCTCTCTGTACTTACCACTATCCTCACATCTTTCCCTCCTTGCTCTCGTGTGCTCTTCTTTTTCTTTGCTTTTCTTTTCTCTCTCACTGTATCTGTCGTGATCATTCCGTTGTCTGTCTCTCTCTTGATCCCTTGAGGAGTATTTCTCCCTCTTCCACTCTCTGTCCTGCCTTTCTCCCTGTTCTCGTCCCTTCAGTTTATCTTCCTGTTCATGCCTCTTCCAGTAGTGATCTTTATGACTGGCCTCTCTGTGCCTATGAGAACTCTTTTCTTCCCGGTGGCTGCGGTCCTTATGACAGCTCTCTTGGTCTCCGGACTGCCTGTCGTGGTGCTGACCTCCTTTTTGCCCCTGTCCTCTTGACTGGGAACCTCGGGAGTGGTGCTTGTTACTGAGCCCCCTTTCCTCACTAGATGATCGTGAGTGGGCGTGATTCTTGTGATGCCTGGAATATTTTATGGAGGTGCTGGTGTCTTCTTCCCTTCTGGACTTTACTTTTTGTTCTTCCCTTTCACCATCCTCACTGCTCTTATCATCAAAATCACTGTCAGCATCTGGGTTTTCCTCTGCTTCCTCTACACCACTTTGTAGGATGCAGTTCTGCTGTGATGGTCCGTTCTCTGAATCTGTTTCATCAGGGTAACCCCTGAGCTTCTCTTCCTTTATTACAGTCCTGGCTTCACGAAAGCTGGATTTAGGAACTGCCTCCTCACCAACTGCTTGATTTAATAGATGCCGATAAAATCCACTGAGATCTTTCTGCTTGGTCACATCTAAACGTGCTTCCAGGGAAGCTGCCTTCTTTTCTCTTTCTTCCCCTTCAGCTCTCTCTTCAAGTTTTTTTTTTTTTTTTTTTTTTTTTTTTTTTTTTTTTTTTTTTTTTTTTTTTTTTTTTATAAGCATGTGGGGCACTGCCTGCACATTCTCCATTACAAGATGGCGCTGACATCCGGCTGGAGTTAGCAGTAAACAAGTCATGTGCGCACGTGCTGGGTAACTTTCCACTCCTTGAGCTCTGCCTCTCCCGTGGCGTCATAGGGCCTGATGAGTTTCAACCAATCAGGGGGCTCCACGTCCAATGTGAGGACTGATTCCTATATAAGGGGACAGGCTAGATAGTTCGGGGGTCTTCGTCTTCACTTGTTGCAAGCTTATGCTCTGCCTCTCGAGATGCATTAAAGCTTTACCGCAGAAGAATCCTACTTGTGTGCCGCGTCGTTCTTGCTGGCTAGACGGTTGCGCAGGACATAAGCAGATGTCACAAATGCCTCTTTATCATCAAATTCTCACTTTTCCATCTCTTGTTCTCTCTGTATTTTCTTTCCCATTCTCCTTTCCTGTTCCTTTTTCCTGATCTCGACTGCTTTTAATAAGTTGTGAATATATTTGGGCTTTTGATCTTTCTCCAAAAGCAGCTTGGGGTTACGTACTTCCTTTTTTTTTCTGCATTTCTTCATAAATACTGTCATATTCATATACAGTGGAGTCTTCTGCAAGGGCTTTCTAAATCTCCAGTTTGGTCTGTTTCATGGCCTGCTTCTTAGCAGCTTCGCCCTGAAGGCTTTCGTTCACAGAAGTCTCATCATCATCAGAATCATTTCCAAACACTGATAGTTTCTGCAAAACTCGGTGCAATGGCTGTGTTTTCTTTGGCAAAATAAGCCCATACTGCCTGCCTGGAATCGTCTCCTTAATTGGCATTATGATGAAAGTAGTGTAGGAGACTTGTATGTATAATGCTGCGCATCTACCAAGAGACCCCACTTTAATGACTTTTTTATGGTGAGGATACTGACGCCAAGAGACAATATTTATTTAAAAACAAGTGATAAAAACAAAGCATAGCGACGGCAGCTCGTAGAGGCTGAGCAACTGGTGGGGGGGAAGACCTGGGCTGCCAGGGAGCAGAGAGATCTCTGCGGAGTGCACACGGAA
Source organism: Micromys minutus (assembly GCF_963924665.1). Classification (NCBI taxonomy): domain Eukaryota; kingdom Metazoa; phylum Chordata; class Mammalia; order Rodentia; family Muridae; genus Micromys; species Micromys minutus. Next base: position 121,332,521 of record NC_137970.1, on the reverse strand, counting down.
AGTGCACTCCCTGCCTTGCCCTGCACTGCCCTGCCTGATCCAACGACCAGGAACAGAAATTTGGAACTTCTGTTTTCACCCAGCAGCGACTTCAGGACGCAGAGCAGAGCCTGGCCCATCTGCCACCCAGAACGGCAGCTCGTAAAGGCTGAACAAATGGTGAGTGGGAGACCTAGGCTGCTGAGGAGCAGAGGGATCTCGGCGGAGTGCACACGGAAATTGGACCCCCACCTTGACCTGCCCTGTCCTGCCTGATCCAGTGACTGGGAACAGAACTTAGGAACTTCTGTTTCCACCCAAAGGCGACTTCAGAACGCAGAACGGAGCCTGGCTCATCTGCCACCCGGAATGGCGGCTATTAGAGGCTGAGCAACTGGTGGGTGGGAGACCTGGGCTGCCAGGGAGCATAGAGACCTCTGCGGAGTCCACACGGAAAGTGCACCACCTGCCTTGCCCTGCCCCGTCCTGTCTGATCCAGCGACCAGGAATAGAACTTTGGAACTTCTGTTCCCACCCGACGACTCTGAGGCATAGAAGAGGGCTCGACCCAACTGCCACCTGGACCAGTGGAGATCCAGGGATACAGACCAGATACAAGGGAATTTAAAATGGAAATTGACACAATAAAGAAAACACAAAAAGAGATAACCCTAGAGGTAGAACACCTAAAAAAGAAATCAGGAGTCACAAAAGCAAGCATTTCCAATAGATTACAAGAGATAGAAGAGAGAATCTCGGGGGCAGAAGACAACATTGTAAACATAGACAAAACAGCCAGAGAAGATGCAAAAAACAAAATGCTCCTAACCCAGAAAATCCAGGACACAATGAGAAGACCGAACCTAAGGATAATAGGAATAGAAGAGGGAGAAGAGTATCAACTAAGAGGCACAGTAAATATCTTCAACAAAATCGGAGAAGAAAACTTCTCTACCCTCAAGAATGATATGACCATGAGCATAAAAGAAACCTTCAGAAGTCCAAATAGGTTGGACCAGAAAAGAAATACCTCCCAACACATAATAGCAAAAACATCAAGTGCCCAAAGCAAAGAAAGAATACTAAAAGCAGTAAGGGAAAAAGGTCATGTAACATATAAAGGCAGACCAATCAGAATCACACCCGATTTCTCAACAGAGACTATGAAAGCTAAAAGAGCCTGGACAGACATCATGCACACCATAAGAGAACACAAGTGCCAACCCAAGCTGCTATACCCAGCAAAACTATCAATCACCATCGATGGAGAGATGAAGATATTTCAAGACAAATCAAAATTTACACAATATCTGACCACAAACCCAGCACTACAACGAATTATAGGTGGAAAACCCAATACAATGAGGGAAAATACAGCCTAATAAAAACAAGAAAACTCCTAAACAAGAAAACTAAAATAAGAAAAAGACACAGACACAACTCAACCCACAAAAGCAATAATGGCAGGACACAGAAACAACTATTCCTTGATATCTATTAACATAAAGAACTCAATGCCCCAATACAGAGACATAGGCTATCAGACTGGATACATAAACAAAATCTAGCCTTTTGGGGCATACAGGAAACTCATCTCAGAGACAAAGACAGACACTATATCAGAGTAAAAGGGTGGGAAAAAAACTTCCAAGCAAACAGCTCCAAGAAGCAAGCTGGAGTGGCTATTCTAATATCGAATAAAGTAAATTTCCAACCAAAAGTTATCAAAAAAGATAAGTAAGGACACTTTTTACACATTACCAGGGAAATCTGTTAGGAGAAACTCTCAATTCTTAACATATATGCTCCAAATAAAAAAGTACCCACATCTATTAAATAAACCCTACTAAAGCTCCAAAAATTCATTTCACCCCACACAATAATAGTGGGAGACTTTAATACACCACTCACCAATGGACAGATCATGGAAACAGAAACTAAACAAGGACACTGCAAAACTAGCAGAGACTTTGAACCAACTAGAATTAATAGATATATACAGAACATATTATCCTAAAGTAAAAGAATTCACCTTCTTCTCACCACCCCATGGCACCTTCTCAAAAATTGACCACATAATTGGACATAAAGCAAGCCTCAATCGATATAAGAAGATTGAAATACTCCCATGCACCCTCTCAGATCACCATGGTCTACGGCTGGTCTTTAACAACAACCAAGACAACAAAAAACCCACATACACATGGAAACTAAACAATGCTCTGTTAAACAATAGCAGGGTCAAAGAAGAAATAAATAAAGGAATTAAGGATTTTCTAGAATTCAACGAAAAACGAAAACACAACATACCCAAACCTATGGGATGCAATGAAAGCAGTATTGAGAGGAAAACTCATAGCCCTAAGTGCTTCCAAAAAGAAACTGGAGAGAGCTTACATCAGCAACCTGACAGCACAGCTAAAAGCCCTAGAACAGAAGGAAGCAGATATACCCAAAAAGAGTAGACGGCAAGAAATAATCAAAATTAGGGCAGAAATAGACCAAATAGAATCAAAAAGAACAATTGAAAAAATCAACAAACCCAAGAGTTGGTTCCTTGAGAAAATCAACAAGATTGATAAACCCCTAGCAAGACTAACTAGAGGGCAAAGAGAGAGTATACAAATTACCAACATCAGAAATAAAAGTGGGGACATAACAACTGAAACTGAGGAAATTCAAGAAATCATCAGATCCTACTACAAAAACTTATACTCCACAAAATTGGAAAATCTGGAGGAAATGGATGAATTCCTAGACAGATACAAGATCCCAAAGTTAAACCAGGACCAAGTAAACCATCTAAATGACCCTATAACACCTAAAGAAATAGAAGAAGTCATCAATAGTCTCCCAACCAAAAAAAGCCCAGGTCCAGACGGGTTCAGTGCAGAATTTTATCAGACATTTATTGGGGATATAACACCAATACTCCCCAAACTATTCCAAAAGATAGAATCAGATGGAATACTACCTAAATCATTTTTTGAGGCTACAATAACCCTCGTACCTAAACCACACAAAGACCCTACAAGGAAAGAGAATTTCAGACCAATCTCACTTATAAACATTGATGCAAAAATACTCAACAAAATCTTTGCAACCTGAATCCAAGAACACATTAAAACGATCATTCATCATAACCAAGTAGGCTTCATCCCTGGGATGCAGGGATGGTTTAATATAAGGAAATCCATCAATGTAATCCAACATATAAACAAACTCAAAGATCAAAATCACATGGTCATCTCACTAGATCCTGAGAAAGCATTTGACAAAATCCAACACCCCTTCATGTTAAAAGTCCTGGAAAGAACAGGAATCCAAGGACCATACTTAAACATAATAAAAGCAATATACAGCAAAACAACAGCCAACATCAAACTTAATGGCAAGAAACATGAAGCAATCCCACTAAAATCAGGGACTCGACAAGGCTGCCCACTCTCCCCCTACCTAGTCAACATAGTACTGGAAGTCCTGGCTGGAGCAATTAGACAGCAAAAGAAGATCAGGGGGATACAAGTCAGAAAGGAAGAGATAAAAACATCACTCTTTGCAGATGACATGATAGTGTACTTAAGTGACCCCAAAAACTCCACCAGAGAACTCCTACAGCTGATAAACAAGTTCAGCAATGTGGCTGGATACAAAATTAACTTGAACAAATCAGTAGCCTTCCTATACTCAAAGGACAAACAGGTGGGGAAAGAAATTAGGGAAAAGGTACCCTTCACAATTGTCACAAAAACTATGAAATACCTTGGTGTGACTCTAACTAAGCAAGTGAAGGACCTGTATGACAAGAACTTCAAACCTCTAAAGAAAGAAATTGAGGAGGATCTCAGAAAATGGAAAGATCTCCCATGCTCATGGATTGGAAAGATCAACATCTTAAAAATGGCCATCCTACCAAAAGCAATCGACTGATTCAATGCAATCCCCATCAAAATTCCAACCTATTTCTTTAAGGAATTGGAAAGATCAATGTGCAAGTTTATATGGAATGACAAAAGACCTAGAATAGCGAAATCCATCCTCAACAACAACAACAACAACAACAAAAAAAAAAAAAAAAAAAAAAAAAAAAAAAACATCTGTGGGAATCACTATTCCTGACCTCAAGCTATAATACAAGAAAATTGTGTTGAAAACTGCATGGTACTGGTACAGAAATAGGCATGTGGGTCAATGGAATATAATAGAAGATCCAGAAATGAGCCCTCTTGTATATGGTCACCTGATTTTTGACAAAGGAGCTGCAAACATTCAATGGAAAAAGGACAGCCTATTCAACAAATGGTGCTGGTCCAACTGGCACTCAGCATGCAAAAGAATGAAAAAAAACCCTTTCTTATCTCCTTGTTCAAAGCTCAAGTGTAAGTGGATCCAAGATCTCCACATTAAACCAGATACACTGAAATTATTAGATGAGAAAGTAGGGAAAACCTTAGAACACCTAGGCACAGGAGAAAATTTCCTGAACCAAACACCAATGGCTCAAGCTCTAAGTTCAAAGATTAACAAATGGGACTTAATGAGATTGCAAAGTTTCTGTAAGACTAAGGAAATTGTCAAGAAAACAAAAATGCAACCAACAGAATGGGAAAAGGTCTTTACCAACTCCACATCAGATAGAGGCCTAATATCCAAGGTATACACCGAACTCGAAAAGTTAGACACCAGAGAATCAAATAACCCTATTAAAAAATGGGGTACAGAGCTAAACAAAACATTCTCAGTTGAGGAACACCGAATGGCCTAGAAACATCTGAGGAAGTGCTCCACATCCTTAGCCATCAGGGAAATGCAAATCAAAACAACCCTGAGATACTACCTCACACCAGTCAGATTGGCCAAGATCCAAATCTCAGATTACAGCAGATGCTGGCGAGGCTGCGATGAAAGAGGAACACTTCTCCACTGTTGGTGGGGTTGCAAATTAATACAACCACTCTGGAAATCAGTCTGGCGATACCTCAGAAAATTGGATATAATACTACCTGAAGACGCAGCTATTCCACTTCTGGGCATATACCCCAGAGACACTTTAATACACAACAATGATATATGCACCACAATGTTCATAGCAGCTCTATTTATAATAGCCAGAAGCTGGAAAGAACCCAGATGTCCTTCAGAAGATTAATGGATACAAAAATTGTGGTACATTTACACAATGGAATACTACTCAGCCACCAGAAACAATGACTTAACCAAATTCTTAAGAAAATGGCTGCATCTAGAGAATATCATCCTGAGTGAGATAACCCAGTCACAAAAGAACAGACATAATATGCAGTCACTGATATTGGGATGCTAACCCCAGAGGCTTGCACTCCCCCAGAAACAACTCACAGACTGTATGAAGTCCTAGAAATAAAGAAAACAAAACAAAAATAAATATTTACAAAACAAGAAGACTTTGACTATTTCCATGTTGCGTTTTGTTTTGCATGTACTGTATGCTCATTGTAACTATTAGGTTTTCAATGCATACTGTCAAGCCTTTGAAAAAAATCAAGTACTGACTAAAAAATATATTCACATAGTTTTATGTAAAAAAAAATAAAAAAAATAAAGCATAGCAATGTGTTCGTACATTTCAACTACAAATCTATAGTAGGAATGCTTATATTAGCAAGATATCCACCAGAACATTGAATAGTTTTCTTGATCTTAGATAGTTCATGAACATTCTGAAAAATTCTTCAAATGATTATTGCTGATATATTAGTCCTTGAGAAAATCCCAAACCAAGTGTTAAAATAACACAATGAAGGTGCTTCCAAATAATTTATGTTTATATGATTTCACATAAGAACATAGGTTGTTTAATTTGAACTAATGAAGTTCAACTTAATTCTGGATTGATTCCTCAAACATAAATAATCTTTCTGGCTATTGAAACAATAATAATCCATTGTAAACCATCAAAATATAAATGTGCAAATGGAAAAAATGAACAATACAAAACACTAATATTTACACTGTGAATGTTTTTGTTTCTTACTTGAGATTTTTCTATCTGCATTTCTGTGTATGTATGTGTACATATGTTTGTATGCACTAAAAGATTGTACATGGATTTCTATTTATATCAGGGTATAAAGTTAAAAAAAAAAAACACTGGCCTATACTCTCCCGTATGGAAGTAACCAAAATTCTTATTAAACTATTTTGAATTCATTGTACATTGCATGATAAACACAGTGGAAAAATGAAGAAAATTTCTCATAGGATAGAAAGGAAGTGAATTTGGAAGTTTAGGAAAATAAATGTGCACAAAATTAATTTTGTGCAAGGTCATCTATCAAATTCTGGGACTTCAATGTTCATTTGGATGGCTACTTGGAGTATGGGTAGACTGACCATAAGTATTAATGACTGTGCTACTCTTCTTTGGATCATGGTATTACTGTAGTTACTGGCCTGTCATCTATTGTGTGTGTGTGTGTGTGTGTGTGTGTGTGTGTGCCTGTTGCTAACAAAGAACATTGCATTTATTGAATGGCACAGAAGTCATGGTGTGGGGGAAAGGCAAAAATTACCTTTGCACAGAAACCTTTAACAGTTTTATGAAGGAAAATTACTTTACTAACAGCAGCTGACCCAGAGTAACACTCACAAACAGAAAACATTCTCATCCACCTTTAGCTCCCAACATTTACAGAGTGTTGTAGTGCTTAAGGATGCTCTCAACCTGTTTTCTGCTATCAGGAAGTGATTATTTCAGCACACAATTCAATATTCTAGGTCAGGGACATGACTTATTACATAATTTAAGATTAAAGCTATGCATTTAGGTTAGGTTGTAAGAGCTGATTAAATGGGGGAGATTTAGGATCATTGCATTGTTTCCTTAAAAACAAATTAATTTTAAACAGGATGAATATACTGTATGGTTGCTGTTTATTTATATACTTGTAATGATCTACAGGCATATTATTTAGTTAGTTGCAAGGCACAAAAAGTTCATTTTCTGAGAAGGAAAACAATATTATCATAAAATATATTTCACCATGGTTGGTAATCTGATACATAATTAAAAACAAATGATTATGGTTTCTTGTTTTACTGCCTGAAAATTTCATAGATGTATTCCCAAGTTCATGTGCTCTTGTAAAAGTTATTTCTCTTATTTTTATATTATTTTATAAATTATATCATTTACACTTTCCATAACATCCCTCCAACCCTCCCATATGGTCCTTCTTGCTATTTTCCAAATTAATAGCTTCTCTTTTCATTAATTGTTGTTATATGTACACACATACACACATATGAACAACATATGAATTTATATTTATATATATATGAACTACATATGAATTTATATTCATATATATATATAAACAACCTGCTTAGCATGTATAATATTAATTGTATAATTTTTTTTTTCAGGAATGACAATTTGGTGTTGGATAATCAATTGGTATTCTCTCCTGGAAAGTTCTTTTCCACTCTTAGCATTGCTGTTACCTGTAGTTCTTTGCGTAGGGCTGAGGTCTTCTGGTACTTCCACATCTACTTTGTCATGACTTTTTGTGTCATCCCTGTTCAGCTCATGATTAGGCAGTGATGTTAGTGAGACTTTATATGTTTAGCTTCTGACATTCTTATTGACATTTGATGATATTCTGACAAGGTAGTATCCAAACCTCCCAGTGCCCTTTTTTTTTATAATCTTTCCACTCCCTTTAATATTATGTTTCTTGAGCCTTAGAAGCAGAAGTTGTATTGTATATGTATCAGTTATGTGACTGTGCTCAACAGTCCTTTATTTTGATTAGTAGTGGTTTTCAGTAACTGGCTTCATTTGCTCCAAAGAGAAATTTCCTTTGTCCAGTATGAGGAATACACTTACCTTTTGGTATAAGGACACATATTTTAAATGCTGTTATGAAATGTGCTGGTATGTTTTGTAAAATTTCAGTTGTAGGTTTTTCTCCAGGATTCTGATTTCATTAGCTTTGAGTAGTTAGCTAGGTAAGTTTCCAGGACCAGGCATATTTTTTCTTCTTATGTGAATCTTAAGAACAATTAGTGAAATGGGTGGGTGGCCCCTTCCTCAACCAGGGGCCATGCATAATCTTTGAATATGTTCTCTCCCCTTTGTTAGGTATTTTAGCTAATCTTACCCCCCTTGGGACCTGGAAGCATCTTGCTTTCCTGGCATCTGGGAGTTTTTGCTGGCTAACCCCAGTTTCCTATCCTCCATTGCTGCACATATCCTTCCCCTCCTCCCTTCTGCTTCCACACTTCTTCCCAAGTCCTTCCCACCTCTGTCTCCTGTGAGTATTTTGTTCTCCCTTCTAAGAAAGACTAAAGAATCCACACTTTTGTCTTCCTTCTTGAATGTTATATGGTCTGTGAGTTGTATCATGGGTATTCTGAGCTTTTTGTCTAATACTCACCTATCAGTGAGTACATGCCATGTGTGTTCTTTTGTAATTGGGTTAACTCATTCAGGATATTTTCTAGTTCCATCCATTTGCCTAAGAATTTCATAAAGTTGTTGTTTTTAATATCTAAATAGTACCTCATTGTGTAAATGTACCATGTGTTCTGAATCTGTTCTTCTGTTGAGGGAGATCTGGGTTCTTTCCATATTCTGGCTATTATAAATAAGGCTGCTATGAACATGGTGGAGCATGTGTTCTTGTTATATGCTGGAACATATTTTGGCTATATGCCCAGGAGTGGTATAGGTGGGTCCTCAGATAGCACTATGGCCAATTTTCTGAGAAACCACCAGACTGATTTCCATAGTGGTTGTACCAGCTTGCAATCCCACCAACACCAAAGTCTTCCTCTTTCTCCACATCCTTGCCAAAATCTGTTGTTACCTTAGTTTCTGATCTTAGCAATTCTGACTGGTATTAGGTGGAAACTCAGCGCCATTTTGATTTGGATTTCCCTGATGACTAAAGATGCTGAATATTTCTTTAGGTGCTTCTTGGCCATTCAAAATGCTCCAGTAGAGAATTCTTTGTTTAGCTCTGTACCCCATTGGTCACTCACTCTTCCAGAGCCTGACCAATACAGACACGGATGCTTGTAGCTAACCATCCGAATGTGCTTATGGAACCCAGTAGAGGAGTTAAGGGAAGGGTTGAAGGAGCTAAATGGTTGTGCAACCCCACAGGGATAGAAATATCAACCAACAAGACCCTCCAGAGCTCCCAGGGACTAAGCCACCAACCAAAGAGTACACATGGGAGAACCCAAGGTTCCAGCTGCATATGGAGCAGAGGATGCACTTAACTGGCATCAATGGAAGGGGAGGCCTCACAGTAAGGGAATGCCATGGTGGTGATATAGGAGTGGGTAGATGGTTGTAGGGATAACCCTCATAGAAACAGAGAGGAAGTAGGTTATAATAACGGCTTTGTGGAGAGGAAACCTTGAATGTACATTTGAAATATACATAAATAAAAGTTTAAACAAAATGAACAATTAGTGAGGTGTTGGATAAACAATGTATGCAAGCTAATGTGACCAACTGTGCTCTTGAGGTTAATGTGTCATGGTGTTTTTTGTCATGGTTCACTGGCCTCCTAAGTGGGTAGGATTCTTGGTTGCCTCTTTCCTTTGGAAGATTGCCTAGTACCTTTTGGTACTATATGAAAGCTAATCCTCTGGGAGAAAGATTTTATGTAAGTTCCAACTCAGGGCCTTTACAAGCAGTTTATGTTATGAAGTACATGGGCTCTAGATTCTTTCACCTTTAAAGCTCTGTTCATGAAATGGTGCAACTTAAGTTAGATATTTAAAACTCATCAGCTAAATTCTTACAGTACTTTCAACACACGTGCACAAGGGAGGGTGATTTATCTAAGACTAAGTTAAGATAGATCTGTCTGTCTACCTGTTTGTTTATCTTTCTATCTCTCATTCTACATATCTATTAGAATTGTTTTCCACTTACAGCAATTCCTTTTTTAGACTTAGAAAATATTGTTTTTTCTTTGTATATTACAAGTTCTATAAGGTGTGTATGGGAACCATGTAAAAAGTCAGTGCATCATATAAAATAAGTTCTGTCTTTGTGTTCTAAAATTAGATTTTGGAAAGGAGCTAAGAATTTTTTATTAGCTAGTACTTATAGGCAGTGTTATGCAGCATCTTAATTATATTAATTATTTGTTTATTTTTTATTCTTGTTGAGAAGACACTCTATTTGTATCACTTAGGAAATGAATCTTAGATAATTATCAGTTTAATTTCATTTCAAAATTACAAGTGCACTAATGGGAAAATTTTTGTCATAATCAATATATAATTGGACTCAAACTGAATTAATAAACAAGATAATTAATAGACATTAAAATTCAAAATTCTAAAATAATCTGTGATTTGAATGGTTTTCTTCAGTGGCAAAGCAGGACTTGTTTCATTTTTCATTTTCTATCTTCTACATTGTTGATTTCATACAAGAAATGGTACTCATAGAGCCCCAGATAGTTGTTAAAAACTATGCAGAACTGTATTAATATACTGTTGTGAGGTTAGTGGATGCTTTGAAGTGTTCAAAAGTTAAATTGGTTTCAGTTGTTCTTGATTTATCTCTAGGGATTAGAAATAAGGGTAATTCTATGATTTTTAAAATGAAGCTTAAAATTGAATTGCTATAAGGGTAGAAATAGATGCTTGGGAGTTGTAGTGGTTAAAAATTAAAAAAGGGCGAACTGTTCCATAAACCATTTTACATTAGCTCCAGCATCAGTGGGTCAAGTGAAATTAACATGTCATATTCACCTTAATGGCAGTCACCCTCCTGGCTCTCTGATCTCAGAGACCCATTTCTCTGCTCCTAGCAACCACCTCCTTTGCTAGCTGTTAATGGTTGTTGCCCTCTCCCCACAGAGGACCAGCTGCAAACTCTGCCCACACTCACAGGAGAAAGGTAAAATCAGGAATCTATAACTTGTAATTTAGCAATGGGTTTATCTCAGATTTTTCTCAGTAAATTTACAATCCACAAATCATTCACACAATAAACTCAGAGCCCAGTGAAAAGATATAATTTGCCCACCTAGATAAGACAAAATGCCCTATAAATATCTATCCCTTATAAGATATCTATCTACCTGTGGCTATGCAGAGCCAAGTGGTGATGGTTCATCTTCTTCTTCCATATTACCTTTCTTCTTCTGGATCATCTCCCCTTCCCCCAAAACTATGTTCCTGCCTATCTTTTTTTTTTTTTCTTGTCCAACTAATCACAGGCCTTGTGCCTACCCCCCTTTAGTTTCAATCACAATTCACACTTTTAAACTAATTAAAGAACAACTTTAGCCTTCTGGCCCTGGAACAATGGACAGGCCTTTGAAAGGCAAAATTTTGAATTGCTCATTCTGGCTTGGCAGAAATTATAAGTCAACTATTCTGCATAGTGTGTTCTTTTCTGGACAGTATTTTGTCTGTAGATGAAATAGGAAATTTCTGCCATGTGGCTACCTAGCCACAATGTATTACCTCACCTGGAGGTAGACATTCAATTTCTCTTTAAATCTACAAAAGCAGTCCTGTTAGAGTAGATATGTCTCAACAAACGATAAATTACATTAAATGTCCCATTTTGTGGATTTCTGATGTTTTTGAAAATCATCTATTTATGTAAAGTAATCTGGATCATTGTTTGTTAACTACTCCTTTTAAAAAATATTTATTTTATTTATATGAGTATACTGTAGCTGTTTTCAGACATACTAGAAGAGGTCATCAGATCCCATTACAGATGGTTGTGAGCCACAGTGTGGTTGCTGGGAATTGAATTCAGGGCTTTTAGAGAAGCAGACAGTGCTCTAAACCACTGAGCCATCTCTCCAGCCTTCCTGTTAACTACTCTTAATAAATTATCTTGTAACCACCCTAAGAGTAAACTCAGAGCCATGAGTTTGTTATCTAGCCCTTAATTACTATATTTAATCATCTCAGATCAGTTTATAATAGCAGTTTAAAGGACAGGGTCTAAACCTATTATTCTTAAATGTGTTGTACAGGTACAATGCCTATATGAAAGTAACAATATTAATCTCAAAAAAGTTAATAAGAAATTATACCAATAAAAATCTTAAATATGTATCAAATGAATTCTATACCAATGTGAATATTATAGCATCAGCTTAGTAACATATATTAGGATTTCTGCAAATGAGATTATGGCTGTACAATTTTAGCTAATTTCTCCCTGTTAAATTATGACCATTTCTAAATTCCTCAAAAAAACATCCTTAAAATAACCACATTCAGCACCCATTAAGTTAGGGGATTGAGGCAATAACTCTTGAATAACTTCTTCAAGTTGGTGGTAGGGAAAATGAGGAAGCCAGCTAGGCCTTAAGAAGGTCACACTGATGATTATTGTAGTCTGTGATGTCTGTCTTGGACTGGATTCAGGTTAAAAGTCCCTAATCAGGAGTTTGAACAGTCCAGTTCAGTATTCTCACAATAAGCCTCACCAAAGTTGTACATTTTGTAATATATAAATCTTAAAACAATCTTTAGTATCACCAGGATATCTTTATGGATTGTATCAGTCTGTGTAGGGTGTACAGACTGGTTAGGGTGAAATTTTGTTCATATTTTTGTTTTATTCTCTTGAATCTAGTTTTCAAAGGGAACAAACAAACATACCTGCTATATGACTTAATCATTTCTTTAGATATAGTATTGGGGCTGGTGAGAATGCCCAACAGATAAAATTGATTATTTATCAAATCCAGAAACCTGAGTTTGATCCTGGAACCAGGTAAAGATAGGAGGTAAGAAATTGCTCTGAAGTTTCCCTGTGACTTCTACATGTGCACTATGGCACTTGTGGACTGAGCTTTCCTCCCAATTACACACACACACACACACACACACACACACACACACACACACACACACACACACACAAAAACATATGTATACAGTGTATAAAAAGAGTTTCAAAAGCATTTCTTGATCTAATTAAGCTCTCTAAAGGAAGTACATACTCCAAAATCTCAATCTACAATAAATTCAAGTACCTAAAGGCTCTCCAGATTTTTTTGATTTTGTTTATACATTATATGCATATATGCCAATAAGATTACTCTCTAACTAGATATTTGGATCATTCCCCAGGATGTAGTCTATGCAATAGACTATATTGTATAGTCTATACAATAGGCTATACAATAGAAAAAAATAATTGGAGTTCAGTCATAGGTTTACCAAAAATATGGTTCTGAAAACTAGGAAAGTTCTTTCTCTGTTTTATACATTTTCTCTGATAGCATATGATTATGGGAAGTAATATGAATGACTTACTGAAAATGCTGAAGTCATAAGTACAAATAAAATGCCTGCACTGAGTCATCATTTCTTGTTTAGGCAAAAAGATTTCCTTTAGGATATGACCCTTGCCAATCATATTTTGACCTTCAAGAGAATATTTCTCACATACCATACATGTATAACTGGAAAATGCTTTTGAATTAATTCTTATTGAGTCTTGGTAACTTTAAAACTTTGAAAGTTATCTTACTTTCTCAGTTTTTAAACTAGATTAGACATGTTAAGAAATATGAGAAAAGGCTCAGTGGAAAAATAGATAGATAATGTTCTGCTAACATTTTCTCTTGTAGTTCTTAGATTTTTTTGAAATTTATTTTTATGAAGAAGACTAAATGTCATTAAACAGCACACAAGTCTTGGTAAAACTTAATAAACCCAATGGCAGAATCACTGTTCTCATAATTTTTACAGATATGGATGCCAGTTGATATCCTCCATCGTGTTTTGATTTCTTTAAATTTGTGGTAACCTATAGTTAGATTCTACACTATGTAATGATCTTCAAGTTACAAATGTTATTTCTAGCTTTTACTTTAAAAAAAATCAAAGCCTAATTTTGGCACTTGCCATATCCTGTGGGGGCTTTAAACTTGCTCTGTCAGCAAATGACACATAAGAACAGAAATTTGGGATCTGTTACCTTCACTGCTTTCACAAGGAAACTGGAATTCTGAGAGATTTTTTAGAACTTAGCTTTGAGCACAGATTTATCTGTTTGAAACCTTCAGTTTTTCTGCAGAGATCTCAATAATTATATTCCTGGGTACAATGCAAATTATGGTTTGAGTAAGGAGAAGGTAACACATTACCAGGATTCTTTGCTTGTATCTGAATTTAAATAGTTCTTACATATCAAAGAAATGCAATCCCACACTCAAGCATCTGGATAAAGACATTTCTCAACAGAGCTGACAATAACAGTCATGCTTTCTTGAGGACCAAACAGATTTAGGATGAAATGTTGTCTCCTTGGCTAGTTTCCCTTCTTCCACTTTGGCTTGGATTAGCACTTTCAGGAGATTGAAAAGGTCCTGTAGCCAGGCTTTTATCACAGCCATTTTATCAAGGCAATGGATCACTTTCCCTTTTTCTGTTAATGAGCACTAGAAGTAGCTTTCCTCAGCAAATTCTATTTTTTTTCCTCAGTAAGCTCTGTTGAAGTCTGGATGCTTTCCTTCTCTCCTTCTGCGTTTCCTCCTAGTTATTTATATATTTATACTCAAACAGGAAGAACACAATGGCAAACATCCAATAACACCTCCTATTCACCATCCAGGATAAGGTTTACATTTGTAACCATAGTAACCAATTCTAGCCACTATGTAGTTCTCTTGAAATCTCTTACATCATTAAAATACATGGGAAAACTCAAGCTTATAATTGAACTAGGAAAGAAACTCTTCTATGTCACTATATAACTTTGTGAAGACATTTTATTTCCCCCATCGTAGTCTAAAAGTTTGAAAACAAGTTTGCATGCAGCACAATGCCAGATTTTCTATGCAGATATTGAAAAAGTCTCAGAAAATTTACAAGCATTCTTTGAAAAAAAAGTAGATTTTATGGACCAAGAAGATGACTGAAAGAGCAGCTGTTATTGATAAAGAAACACATTTATTACATGCTATTTAAAATTGTTGACTTACTGGAGGAGAAAAGGAATCACTGAGAAGTATATGCTAGACAGGGTGACATCTAATGTGTCACTAAGAAAAGATGAGCTATTGCATTTTTCACATTTCTTAAATGTTTAATTTTCAGGTTGTTCAATGTGGGAATGATCAAGAGTGAGAGCTGATGGTATCTTCACCGATGAACAGAATTATTACTCTACCTGTCATCATGAAATTTTGACAGCAGAGGATCCATATGGCAACCCACACAGGAGAATAGCTGAGGAACTACAAGGAGGGACTTACTGTAGTAAGTTTTCACTTAGTTTGACTTCTCTGTGATTCCACACTTTCCTCTCCTTAGGTGATGTCTTTTCTCCTGTCTCTTGGCCTGCTCACAGGTTCAGAGCATGTTAGAAGGATACCACAAAGAACGCTAGTATGGTGTTGTCTTTGTGGTGTTTCATTTGAATTCATATCTTGAGTCGTGATAAGAATCATCTTAGTACCTTCACTGATCATACGTGGCCTTCTCATTTCTGGTGTGATTCTTTCCTATCACAGAAGCAGTCCTCATAGGTCAGGCATAGCCTATGTTCTTCAGTATCCTTCTCTGCCACCCTGTGATAAATGACTCCTTAGGCATAGCTGTAGCTTTTGGATATTGGCAAGAGTCTTTTCTACTGCTCTTATGTGCCTTTGGGAGTGGGCAGTAATATATTCCCATTAAGAATTATGGATCTCAAACTTGGAAAGGCTTATCCTAAGTTTCTTCCTTTTTCAGTCTCTCAGTTTTAGAGTTCTTTCCTCAGCAGTAATTTTTATTTAACGATTCTTTATATATTTCTTACCCAATGTAGCAATGTAATTCAAATATGTATTTATAGAAGATACGGAACTTTATATTTAATAACTAATATAGATAGTTACATATATACACATAAATGTGTAATTATGTGTGTACATGTGCATGTGCACATCTATGAGTATATATGTGCATGCATGTGTGCACATATGCTACAAATTGCAACAAATAAATCTTTGATAGCAAGGTTCAAATATGAACTTTAGATGTCTGTCAGAAAAGCCCATGAGAAATATGCTCAGATGTAGAACCTTCCCTGTTTACAACTGGGCCAGTGATTTTAGCAATAAGGCCTGACTGGAGAAAATGAAAGAGATAAAAACTATTTATTGAGTTCCAAAACACTGACTTCAAAACAATTAAACTAATAAAGTAGTTTCACTATTTCTGAACTCAAAGGGAGTCTTTAAAAAATTAAATTGTTTTTAACTCATGATTTGTTAACTCAATAAATGTGGTTTTCAATTTAATTGCTTTTGAAGTTACTGTTTTTGAGTGTAATAAAAGTTTTAATTTTTTCCTTTATTATTACCTTACTTGTGTTAATGGCTTTCAATCAAGCCTTTCTTTCTACCTTGACAGTTTCAAGAACCAATTTTCAGGGAGTCAGTGCCCTACAGGGAAATGAGTATGAACGGCTCCTTAGTGCACACTTTTCTAAAATATTGTGAGAATAAATGCTGTCTATACACAAGTTGTTTAAGCTCCCAGACACTCTCCTTTCTTGAAATAATCAGAGGAATTGTGCATTTCCCTATTACAATGTCTACAAAACCAGTTTGTAGTCATTTCCTGATTCCTGCCCCATGACCTCTCCCTTTATAACAGGAAAAATTAATTTTCCTTTATCAAAGGCCAACTTCTTGTACTCTACTTTATGGTGTCTTAGAGACTTTCACCCTCTCATTAAAATTTTTATTTTATCATAATAAACATAATCTATTATATTTTCAAACTTTGCTCCTATTTTCACCTTATATTCCATATTAAAAATCAATTTAAGCATCATGTTTATCCAAAATCATCAGCACCTCCTTTATTAACAAACCTCAAAGAATGCATTTCACTCTTCATTTCTATCAATCTCTGAACACTTTTCAGTGCAGAACTCTGTTTCTTCAATTATTGTCTTTTAACCACAGTGCCCGGCTTTGTTCACTGGAAATTCATAGTCCATTTGAGACTCTCATTTCTGTGAAATATTCAGGTTTCTCCAGTTTTAGACTTACTAAATTTTCTATGTCTGCATCTACTGTGCAACTGATTTTATGAGTTCTAACAACCACAAAAAGTACTTTTGAGAACTATGTTGTCACCTGAGACGTTATTTGTTGAAGCTCTAACCTTTAGTTCCTCAGAAGAAGTTGGACCATTACAAGGATTTTTAAGTCAAAATATGATAACTAGAGTAAGTCTGTGATGGTTTGCATATGCTTGACCCAGCGAATGGCACTAGTAGAAGGTGTGGCCTTGTTGGAGGAAGTATGTCACTCTGGGGAACTAACTAAGACAGAAGTTGGTACCAGGGACTAGGGTATCACTGGGATAGGCCTGACCATGCTTTTGTTTGGAAGAATGTGGATGTTGGGACTTTGGATTTGGAAAGCTGTGGAAGGCTTTAAATGGGGCTTAATGGACTATCCTAGTAAGAATATAGAAGACTTTATTACTGAGAGTGATTTGAAATGTGCTGGCTTGGATCAAGCAGTTTCAGTGGAGAATTTCAGTATGTGGTCAACAGACTGTTTTTGTAGTATTTTGGTGAAGAACATATCTGCTTTTTGCCCTTGTCCAAAGAGTCTGCCTGAGTTTAAGATGAAGAGATTTAGATTAATTGCTTTGAAAAAGGAAGTCTCAAAACAACCTGGTGTAAATTCTGTTGTGTGGTTACAAATACTCACCCTTATGAAGAGCATTTCAATGTAAAGAAGCAAGTTGAGAAAGGAAAGATACAAAATATTTGGTTTGAGTATTAAAGGGACACCAAGAAGTGAAACAGAGCTAAATCCTGCATTTCAGAATTTTACATTGAATTAAGGAAGTAAGGACCTTAGGACAAGACCTCACCCAGCAAAATTAGCTCCAGGTGACTTAGTACAAACCTTTAATCCCTGGAGTCCAAAAAAAAAAAAAAAATACAGATGTGGTGGTACGGACCTTTAATCTGAGGAGATTGACATACTGATCAAGGCCAATCTACAGAGAAAGGTCCAGAACAGCCAAGCTTAGGTAGTGAAGGAGTTAGAAAAGAGGAATCCAGTGATACTGTAATAGAACAAGGGGAGCATGGTCCAGGTCCTGCAAGCAGCAGAACTTGGCAGCTTTGACCATGTGGCTCTGGCCTTATATTTAAGAGGAGAAGGAGACCACTGGGACAACTGATGCTGGTCACCCAGAGCTAAGAAATTAGTGATGATTAAGAAGAGACCGGCATCACTGAGGTGAAATCTTCTGGGAAATGTCTTCTGAGAGGACAAAAACTCTGTTCCAGAGATAGCCAAGGTAGTACCTCCTGCTGCAGCTGTACTTGTAATGTGTAGCAATCACCCAGGTGGTACCGGTTTTGAAGGCCTGAAGGCCTCACAAAGAACAGCTGAGGCTTGGGACTGTGAGAGGCCATGGAAGGCCATTGGTAAAAGTGCAGCCTCAGTTGTAGTTGACAATTGAGTATTGAAGGTGTCATGCAAAGGATATAAGGCTTAGCACCATGAAGGGAGCCTATGAGACGCTATTGGTAAAGCCTAGTTGCAACGGAAAACCCCAGTATATTTGAGATGCCAGAACCATGGACTGATCACCAAGAACAACAGCAAAGGTGTAGTGGATCAACCTGAGCTTGAAGTGCTACAGGGGGCAGAGGGAACGTGAAGCCAGGCCTTGGAGGAGACCAGAAGGTAATATGTGGATCCCAGACATTGAAACAAAAAGCTGTAACATTGACGCTGCCTTGAAGACCCAAAGATGTTAAAGATGCCAGAGCCAAGGGCTATCTGCTGAGGAAAGCTTCTAACAGGGAGTGGAACCAGCCCAGGAGAAAAAGTTTGTTGCCATCAACACAGATGATGAAGGAGTTGAAAATCTGAAGACTGCTTTGACATCAGGATGGAGATGCAGAATTTGGAGTTTTCCAACCTGGTTGCCTGAATTAAATCAAGAATTACAGTTAAGTGATTGGATGGATCGCAGAAGAGACTTTGGACTTTGGACTTTTTTTTTTAAGGGATGAAGTTATTTTATTGGATTAAAAATTAATGACTTAGTAATATTCTGATTTATGGATCACATATATTTCTGAATATTTATGAAGCAAAAAATTATATTATTAGCAAAAGCATTATTGATTAAATCATATAAAGACTGATATGGTGGTGAATTTTATAGCTAAATTATGTTAAAATATTATAATTTGTTTTATTTATTGGTTATTAGAGATTTGATAATTCTCTTTTGATTTTTTTGTTACTATTAAAAGACATTGACATGCACAAGATTTTTATAATATAATTAAGAATTTTTTTCTTTTGAATATGCATTGAGAAGAGATTCTCAATTATATTTATTTATTTATTTATTTTTAACAACTTTATTTTACAAAACAAAGATAAAAGTACAGATTTTAAGCATTGTTTGCATAAAATTATACAATACATTTTTGTCAGTACTTTTTTTTCAGATTTTAAAATAATTTTTACATAAAACTGTATGAATATATTTTTTAGTCAGTACTTGATTTTTTAAAGGTTTGATAGTATGCATTGAAAACTTAATAGTTACAATGAGCATAAAGTACATGTAAAACAAAATGTAACATGGAAATAGTCAAAGTTTTCTTGTATAGAGATTTTTTTATTTTGTTTTGTTTTGTTTTATTTATTTCTTGAACTTCATACAGTCTGTGAGTTGTTTCTGGGGCACTGCGAGCCTCTGGGGTTAGCAACCCATTATCAGTGACTGCATATTATGTCTGTTCTTTTGTGACTGGGTTATCTCACTCAGAATGATATTCTCTAGATGCAGCCATTTTCTTAAGAATTTGGTCAAGTCATTGTTTCTGGTGGCTGAGTAGTATTCCATTGTGTAAATGTACCAGAATTTTTGTATCCATTCAACTTCTGAAGGACATGTGGGTTCTTTCCAGGTTCTGGCTATTATAAATAGAGCCGCTATGAACATTGTGGTGCATATATCTTTGTTGTGTATTAAAGTGTCTCTGGGGTATATGCCCAGAAGTGGAATAGCTGGGTCTTCAGGTAGTACTATATCCAATATTCTGAGGTATCGCCAGACTGATTTCCAGAGTGGTTGTATTAGTTTGCTACCCCACCAACAGTGGAAAAGGGTTCCTCTTTCGCCACAACCTCGACAGCATCTGTTGTCCTCTGAGTTTTGGATCTTGGCCAATCTGACTGGTGTGAGGTGGAATCTCAGGGTTTTTTTGATTTGCATTTCCCTGATGGCTAAAGATGTAGTGCACTTCCTCAGATATTTATCAGCCATTCGAAATTCCTTAACTGAGAATGTTTTGTTTAGCTCTGTACCCCATTTTTTAATAGGGTTATTTGATTCTCTGGTGTCTAGCTTCTTGAGTTCTTTGTATACCTTAGATATTAGGCCTCTATCTGATGTGGAGTTGGTAAAAATCTATTCCCATTCTGTAGGCTGCCCTTTTTATTTCTTGACAATGTTCTTAGCCTTACAGAAACTTTGCAATCTCATTAAGTCCCATTTGTTAATCTTTGACCTTAGAGCTTGAGCCATTGGTGTTTTATTGAGAAAATTTTCTCCTGTGCCTATATGTTCTAAAGTTTTCCCTACATTCTCATCTAATAGTTTCAGTGTATCTGGTTTAATGTGGAGATCTTTGATCCACTTACACATGAGCTTTGTACAAGGAGATAAGAAAGGGTCTATTTTCATTCTTTTGCATGTTGAGTGCCAGTTGGACCAGCACCATTTGTTGAATAGGCTGTCCTTTTTCCATTGAATGTTTGCAGCTCCTTTGTCAAAAATCTGGTGACCATATATGTGAGGACTCATTTCTGGATCTTCTATTCTATTCCATTGATACACATGCCTATTTCTGTACCAGTACCATGCAGTTTTCAGCACAATTGCCTTGTAATATAGCTTGAGGTCAGGGATAGTGATTCCCGCAGATGTTTTCTTGTTGTTGAGGATGGATTTCGCTATTCTATGTCTTTTGTTGTTCCATATGAAATTGCACATTGATCTTTACAATTCCATGAAGAACTGTGTTGTAATTTTGATGGGGATTGCGTTGAATCTGTAGATTGCTTTTGGTAGAATGGCCATTTTTAAGATGTTGATCTTTCCAATGTATGAGCATGGGAGATCTTTCCATTTTCTGAGATCCTCCTCAATTTCTTTCTTCAGAGGTTTGAAGTTCTTGTCATACAGGTCCTTCACTTGCTTAATTAGAGTCACACCAAGGTATTTCATAGTTTTTGTGACAATTGTGAAGGGTACCTTTTCCCTAATTTCTTTCTCCACATGTTTGTCCTTTGAGTATAGGAAGGCTACTGATTTGTTTGAGTTGATTTTGTATCCAGCCACATTGCTGAACTTGTTTATCAGCTGTAGGAGTTCTCTGGTGGAGTTTTTGGGGTCACTTAAGTACACTATCATGTCATCGGCAAAGAGTGATGTTTTTATCTCTTCCTTTTCGATTTGTATCCCCTTGATCTGCTTTTGCTGTCTGATTGCTCCAGCCAGGACTTCCAGTACTATGTTGAATAGGTAGGGGAAGAGTAGGCAGCCTTGTCGAATCCCTCATTTTAGTGGGATTGCTTCAAGTTTCTTGCCATTAAGTTTGATGTTGGCTGTTGGTTTACTGTATATTGCTTTTATTATGTTTAAGTATGAACCTTGGATTCCTGTTCTTTCCAGGACTTTTAACATGAAGTGGTGTTGAATTTTGTCAAATGCTTTCACAGCATCTAGTGAGATGACCATGGGATTTTGTTCTTTGAGTTTGTTTATATGGTGGATTACATTGATGGATTTCCTTATATTAAACCATCCCTGCATCCCAGGGATGAAGCCTACTTAGTCATGATGAATGATCGTTTTGATGTGTTCTTGGATTCGGTTTACAAGGATTTTGTTGAGTATTTTTGCGTCAATTTTCATAAGTGAGATTGTTCTGAAGTTCTGTTTCCTTGTAGGGTATTTGTGTAGTTTAGGTACGAGGGTTATTGTAGCATCAAAAAATGAATTGGGTAGCATTCCATCTGATTCTATCTTTTGGAATAGTTTGGAGAGTATTGGTGTTATATCCCCAATAAATGTCTGATTAAATTCTGCACTGAACTTGTCTGGACCTGGGCTTTTTTTGGTTGGGATGCTTTTGGTGACTTCTTCTATTTCTTTAGGTGTTATAGGGTTATTTAGATGGTTTATTGGTCCTGGTTTAACTTTGGGATCTTGTATCTGTCTAGGAATTCATCCATTTCTTCCAGATTTTCCAATTTTGTAGAGTATAAGTTTTTGTAGTTGGATCTGATGATTTCTTGAATTTCCTCAGTTCCAGTTGTTATGTCTCCACTATCCTTTCTGATTTTGTTAATTTGTATATTCTCTCTTTGCCCTCTAGTTAGTCTGGCTAGGGGTTTATCAATCTTGTTGATTTTCTCCAAGAACCAACTCTTGCTTTTGTTGATTTTTTCAATGGTTCTTTTTGTTTCTATTTGATGTATTTCTGCCCTAATTTTGATTATTTCTTACCATCTACTCTTCTTGGGTATATCTGCTTCCTTTTGTTCTAGGGCTTTTAGCTGTGCTGTCAGGTTGCTGATGTAAGCTCTCTCCAGTTTCTTTTTGGAAGCACTTAGGGATATGAGTTTTCCTCTCAGTACTGCTTTTATTGCATTCCATAGGTTTGGGTATGTTGTGTTTTCGTTTTCGTTGAATTCTAGAAAGTCCTTAATTTCTTTCTTTATTTTTTCTTTGACCCTGCTATCGTTTAACAGCGCATTGTTTAGTTTCCATGTGTACGTAGGCTTTTTGTTGTCTTTGTTGTTGTTAAAGACCAGCCGTAGACCATGGTAATCTTAGAGGTTGCATGGGAGTATTTCAATCTTCTTATATCGATTGAGGCTTGTTCTGTGTCCAATTATGTGGTCAATTTTCAAGAAGGTGCCATGGGGTGGTGAAAAGAAGGTGTATTCTTTTACTTTAGGATGATATGTTCTGTATATATCTATTAATTCTAGTTGGTTCAAGGTCTCTGCTAGTTTTGAAGTGTCCTTGTTCAGTTTCTGTTTCCATAATCTGTCCATTGGTGAGATTGGGGTATTAAAGTCTCCCACTATTATTGTGTGGGGTGAAATGTATTTTTTGAGCTTTAGTAGGGTTTCTTTTATGAATGTTGGTGCTTTTTTATTTGGAGCATATATGTTAAGAATTGAGAGTTTCTCCTGACAGATTTCCTCGGTTCTGGTATTGCAGGGTTGTCTTGGTTTCCTTGGGATATACCCTTTGCTTTCCTCTTGCCATTTTGTTGTCAGTGATATGTTCTTGCCTTTCCCGTGAATCTGGTCTGTGTCCCTGGATCTCCACTGGTCCTGGTGGCAGATGGGCCCAGCCCTGTTCTATGCCTCAGTGTCGCCGGGTGTGATCAGAGGTTTCAAAGTTCTGTTCCTGGTCCCTGGATCAGGCAGGTGGGAGGGCCGCTCAGCGTGCGCACTCCGCAGAGATCTCTCTGCTCCCTGGCTGCCCAGATCTCCCACTCACCAGTTTCTCAACCCCTAGGGGCTGGCGGTTTGCATGGCAGATGGGCCAGGCTCTGTACTGCACTCTGAAGTCGCTGCTGGGTGAAAACAGAAGTTCCAAAGTTCTGTTCCTGGTCCCTGGATGAGGCAGGTTGGAGGGGGCGCTCTGTGTGTGCACTCCGCAGAGATCTCTCTGCTCCCTGGCCGCCCAGATCTCCCACTCACCAGTCTCTCAACCTTAGGAGCTGGCTGTTTGCGTGGCAGATCTGGACTTTGGACTTTTAACCTTGTTGATACCACTACAGACTATAGGACTTTGGAAATTGGACTAAATGTACTTTTTATTATGCTATGTTTAGGTATGTCCCCCATAGACTCATGTGTTTGAACAAGCCTATGGGGACCAGTGAGTGGAATGTGATGGTTTACATATGCTTGACCTAGGGAGTAGCACTAGTAGAGGTGTGGCCTTGTTGGAGGAAGTGTGTCACTCTGGGGATGGGCTTGGAGATACTCCTCCTAGCTGCCTGAGGATGCTAAGTCTGTTCCTGGCTTCCTTTGGATAAAGATGTGTAACTCTCAGCTCCTCCTGCACCATGCCTGCCTGGATACTGCCATGCTTCTGCCTTAATACTGGTCTGAACCTCTGAACCTGTAAGCCAGCCACAATTAAATGTTTTTATTTATGAGACTTGCCTTGTTCATGGTGTCTTTTCAAAACAAGAAAATCCTAATTAAGACAAAGTCTTAACAGTTTGCATTCTTGTGTAAAGAGGAAATTTCAGTATACAAAGATGTAGCAAGAACATACCTTGTGCTATTCCTGGGGTAAGGTAGCCTTTTGAGATTCAAGGAGAGAGGCCTCATCATAAACTGACAGTGCATAGATTATCTTGTTCTTATACTTTTAACCCAGAATTGTGGGGACATAAACTATCATTTTCCTAACCACAAAGGTTATTTTTGTTATAATACTTACAGTAAACAAATATTTTTATTATCTTGATGTTAAGGATGCCAAATTTTATATTTTTCATTACTGATCCTTGATCAACTACCAGAATTGTATATTCAGTTACAGTCTTGAAATCTCTACTATTTCATAAATCTCCAGAACTTATGAAAATTATGTTCTCTTCCTGTCTGTACAAACCAGTTTCTTTTCATCTACACCATTTGTGTAACTCCTTTCTGTAGACTGTACTATTAAACATACACCCCAGTTTCCATTGCCACTCAAAATATTCAAAAGAAAAACAGATGGTTTAGAATATGTCTCGGTCATGCGCATTGTCATTATCACTGTTCTTGTTAAAAAGCTAAATTTACTTATGTAAATATAATTATATTTTTTCTGCTCCACCTCTTTCTTTCCTTCCAGGTTGTTTTCTTCATGCAATTGCTTTAGGAAGCTTTAGAAATATATATGTGATAATACTGTTGCATTTCTTTAGATTCTCTGATGAATTTCTATTGCATCTTGTATGCATTTTTAATATTTTGAATATATCATCGCACAAGTTCTGTGATTTGGCCCCTTATCTCTTAATATTTTTCTCTTACCCATAAATTAGTAGTTAATATAAATTATATTCATTTTCTGGAAATTCTTTCCTGATTCAAGACCCATACTATTTACCTTCCTTAAATGTCCTTCACTTTACTATTTAAATATTCTTCCTTCCTTAAGGTTCACTCTGACATCCTCAGGCAACTCATGACTAAAATGCCTACACAGCAATTCCACTCTTATTAACTTTGTAAACACACAAATTTGTTAACTTCATGTCATGTTTTTATTCTTTTAATGATATTAGTATATTTATATGCACTACCCATTTTCTGACCTAGTAGCTGAAATATGAGATTTCTGAAGACAGGTGTCATTGCATATTAATAAATGATTATGTCTCCAAAGAGATTAAATGAAAGTAATAGCTAATTTGAGAGATGTGTTTTTCCTGGCTCTTTGATGTATAAAATTCATGTTGATGTGAGAAAGCCTCAGTTTATAGACCTGTAGGGTTTCTGCTAAGTACTTGATCTCACAAAGATTTGTATAGACTAGAAAACAGATTCATAGTGGTGAGCACTGTTTCTCCCTAGAGCCTATTGATAGATACAGGTATTATAATACACTGACTAAAGTACCAAAGATAAAACTTATGAATTCCCATATTGAAGTGTTCTGGCTATTTTTGGTTGCTATTATAAAATTCCTTGCCATAGCTTAAGTGATAGTTCAGAAGGTAATTAGATCTGCTGCACATTCATGAAGATCAGAGTTAGGGTAACAGTACCCATGTAACAAAGCCAGCATCTTATATATGGTTTAACCCTTACTTCCATGGGAAAAAAGTCAGGAGGATGATTGTGGCTTGTAGATTCCAGCTTAGACAGTAATATTTGTGCCCATGCTTCTGTGAGGGTAAGACTCAAAGGAATAAATAGAGTGATGGAGTGGAACACCTGACAGCCTCTTCTGACATCTTGAATATACAAGTAAACAGCTGCATATCTACATATATGCATACATTCACATATATACAATTTATACATAAGTTCAAATACATAAAAATTAAAAAATAATATACACATAAATACAATTTAAAAATAAAATACCAAAACAGAAAAAACTTAAAGAAGCAGTAGTTTATTTTGTCTCAGAATTCCAAGTCATAATACCTCATTTCACAGAAGCTACAGTGGGAGGATCTTGGTATAGTGGGTCACACTGCATCTAAATTCAAGAAGCATATTAACCCATCTTTCTAGCTCCATGAAAAGATATTTATAGTGACTTGGTTTTTAATATTGAATTGAATCTGTTAAAATATTCTAACATTCGGAAAATCTTGAAATTAGAAACAGATTCATAAACTAGATTGAAGTAAAATAAATTTCTGTGGGAGAGGATAGACATGAGCAAGAGAGGTAGTAAGTGATATTGGAAAGAAAACCATCAAACAATGTATTGCTCAATAATTTCCTTAGTGTGAATAGATCTTTTTTGTGAGAAGACAATGAACAAAAGGCATGTTTCACTTTAAACTTATATCATTGGTTGAATGGTACATTAGCACTTTCACCCTTGGATGTCATGGAGTAAAGTCTTTTCTGAGGGAGTAACTCAGCATTTCCTAATGTCCATGCATTTCAGTGATTGGGAGAAGATAAATAAAAAAGAACACCCCAGTCACAGGATATCTGGATATGGATTCTGACATATCCAGATAGTGTGAATCACACTGAAAAATAAGTTAAAAGTCATACTATTCCATTATATGATAGAATTTATATATGTATGTCTGTGTGTGTGTGTGTGTGTGTGTGTGTGTGTGTGTGTGTGTGTGTGTGTGTGTGTACAGAGAGGGAGAAAGAGACAGAGAATTAAAGGACTAGAAGAAAAAATAGCAAATTAGAATGTAGTTCTGTTTGTTATTGATATTATGTGATAACTATAAAAATACACAACTTACATCATTAGAACACATATAATCTTAAAAAGTAGTATTGTTAAATAATTTTAATTTTATTTAAACTATATAAAATTAATTAATTGAAATCTTCCACCAGCATTAATACAAAGAACATCTATTCAATTAGATTTCAGTTAACTACATTTAAATGTTAATGCCAGCTAATGCAAAGTTCAGCTATCAGTGATAGTATGAACATAGAATCAACAGTTCATAGAAACACCTTGAAATTCACAGAAGCAGGGGAAAGATATGGAGGGTAATAGTTAAATAAATGTGTAGAAGGTTCTATAAGAGTGCTGATGATGTCAGAAGGAAGATATTATAAAGCAGATGATGATTGTGTAAGGAAGAAGGACTAAGATCTTGCTCAAAATATTAAGGATTCTAACCAAAATATGATAAGAGGCTTTAAAATGCTCATTAAGACACTACCCTTTAAAAGAGAAAAATATATGAAAAGCATTACAAACAAAGGTAGACATATAAATTAATTTCTTAGAAGCATTAAAGAGATAAAAGAAAAGGAAAAGAGGTCTCTTCCACAAAAAAGAAAAATATTTTTCCTTTAGCCATTCTATTTTCTTCAACTTTCCTCTGTACAACAGAGATTAGAAAGTCAATCTTTGGTAATTAACTTCCTCAACACACATTTTAATGAAAGAAAATAAAGCATCTGAATAGGTAAAATAGTTAGTAGATACCGTTATTTCATACATCTCATTTCTATTGTAAAGCACTCATTCTCTTGTTTCTTGGCTGTCTTTAATCTAATTTTATATCTATGGGATCTTGCCATAGCTTGTTTTTTAATATAACCAGAATATCTCCTTGTTTCACTCCAAGATTGTTTTGATAAAAGGCTGAAAACAGCATTAACTTAAAGAAACCACTTTGTCACTACTTCCATGGTTTGGCTTAAGATGCTGTAGACATTGACATAAGTAGGACACAGTGTTTTATTGACCTCAATTAACAAGACAGCAACATTTCTTTTATTTGTGCCTTTAATGTGGAAAAAGGATAAGAAATGTGCAATAAATTTCTAATTTAAATCTGGATCCCTGTAAAAGGAGAAAGTTAGATTTGTTTAGGTCTACAACTCTGTGAGTCATGGCCAATTTTTAACATGAACCATCTGCCAGTATAATACTTTAATGATGCATCGACTTGAAATTCCTTTCACATGCTCCCATGAGTTCCTGTACTCATACAGATTAAAAGGAATATTTGGTTCATGCATTTGGGGCTTCTGTGATCTACTGTCTCTATTGATTTGTGTTGACAATGACCTTCATCACTCAATAAATCTCCTCAAGGGCTAATACTTCATTTATCTGATCTTTGCTCTCTAAAGGCTTTTGATATGATAAAATAGCAGTACAAAAGCTTTGTAGGTTGATATGTTTGGATTTTTCTGGGACGTTGAGGATTTTTCTGGGAACTAGTAAGTGCCAATCTAAAACTGTGTATCTTATCACAAATAATTTGAGTAAGACAGTAATCTAAATAGAACTAATCTCTGATGTTCACATAAGAGATTCGAGGATGCCATTGAAAGGACTATGTCTAAGTCGTATGGTGTTTTCTTTTTTCTGGTCATCTTTATATATTTTCTTTGCGAAATTATCCTCTTTTTATTTATAAAATCAGGAAATCTTGTTAGTTGCTATGTTTTCACTCATTATTAATAGAAGAATCTCACATTGTTGGCAATAATTGCAGAATTAGGTTTATACATCTTTTGTTTGTTTAACTACCAGATTATTAACCTCTCACATCTAGATTCAACATTAGAAACATCAAAGTTGTTACCAAGTTACATACTTCATCAAACAAGGCCAGACTTCCTAAATGTACTTTTACAGCAGTCCTAAATGAGAATCAACTGTTTGAATGCCAGAAACTATGGAAAATATTCTCATTCAAACTACTATATTCCAGTTTCTGTTACACATAGGCCTATGGCTATATCACAATGCAGAATGAATGTGGTCTAATTTCAAAAGTTTATATAACTTTTAAAGCTTCAACAGTGTTTAAAAGTCTAAAGTTTCCCTGAGACTCAAAGCAATCATTTAATTGTTACACTCCTTTAAATCAAAAAGGAAATTATGTGCATTCAAGATCAATTTTCCAAAAAGTACATTATTTCAGAAAGGAGGGATGGAGGCATAGTGAGGAAATACAAAAACAAAGCAAGACCAAAACCCAGCTGGAAAATCACCAAGGCCTATGCCTCCACGTCTGGTGTCAAAGATTTAGATATTCCACAAAGGCCATTTCTTTTTTCTGGTCCTGTTTAACTCTGACTGCAGCTCTTCTTGGCAGATATCTCATGGTTATGGAACCTCCAACATATCAGGATCTCCAAAGTACTTCAAGCTTTGTTTCCACAGTGTCTTAAGGTCTTCTTGTTGTGATGCATGTGCCACACATGTTGCTTAACCACAGTGTCTTTATGAAACAATGAAGGAAGAATACATTATCTCCCCTACTTTTGTATACTTTCTGACTCTAAAGTCAGTACCACATTGGTGACATCATCAAGTTGAGATGTGAGCTTGTGATAGACACAGCCCCCCTTAAACAACCTCAGCTGCAGTTTGTGCTTGTGGTTTTATATCAGCAGAAAAGTTCTTAGGCCTTTTCTTTCCCCAAATTTGAAGCTTAGCTGGGTGCATTCTTATCTCAAGGTATCTTTCTGTTTATACAATGCAAATCAGATCTCCCCTAATCTCATCTCTTTCAGCTCAAGCCTTTGTCCTACTGTTTTTCTTTATTATTATTATTCATTGTAGCATACCCAGGAATGACTGCTAGCAACCATGTGAAAGAAGTAAATACTAAACTGAAATTTTCTTCACCAAAGAAATTAGGCCATTAGTTTGAAATTTAGCTTCAGACAAGTTATGAGACAAGGCATGTAAAAAATTAAATAAATACAAACAGCAACAACATCAAAAAATCCCAGCCACATTCTCAGCTAAAATATCACAAGAAAGGTTGTTAGCTCAGTTTTTAATATTATCCCCTTCCTCCCCTCTAAAAGTGGGCCTTCACAGTCTGTATAGCTATCAACATTACTTTCTTCCAGGTTCCTACCAAAATGGCTCATTAAACTGTGATTATATCATTCCATTACTTTTTTATTCCAGAGTCACAAAGCTATTTACATGCCTTCAAAAATCTTCATGGACAGTTCCTCACAATAGCCTCCTTCCTGGTACTAATTTCTATATTACTTACACTTTTTCTTTCTGTGATAAAATACCATGAGCGAAGGAACTTTTATAACCAAGAGTTTATTTCCAGAGGGATTAGAGTTCATTACAGTCATGGACAGGAAGTACAGCAAAAGACAGACATTGTAACTGGAGAAACAACATGAGAGACCCCACATCTTATACTACAAGAAAAAATTCGAGATGGTGAACTGGTAATATCAGGAGGCTTTTGAAACCTGAAATCTCACCTCTACACATACTTCCTTTAGAAAATCCACACCTCCCAAGCCTATCCAAACTTTGCCCCAACTGGCATTCATAAATTCAAACATCTGAGTTTATGAGAGACATTCTCAAGCAAACCACCACAGTAAACTCCTTCATTTTTCTCTTTTGTTTTTATAATTTCATATATGAACTGTCATAATTACTATCTTAGGTTTTACTGCTGTGGACAGACATCATGATCCATTTAAGTTTTATAAAGGACAACATTTAATTGGTATTGGCTTATAGGTCCAAAATTTCAATCCATTATCATCAAGAAAGGAGCGTGGCAGCATCCAGGTAGGCATGATGCAAGCAGAGAGAGCTGAGAGTTCTATATCTTCATCTGAAGGCTGCTAGCAGAATATTGGCTACCAGGCATCTAGGATGAGTATTAAAGCCCCCACACACTGTGACACACCTACTCCAACAAGGCCACAGCTAGTCCAACAGGGACACACCTTCTAATAGTGCCACTCCCTGGAACAAGCATATACACTTATTTTCCTATTGCTGTGATAAGTCACAATAAACAAGGCAATTATTAGCTTACTATTTTGGAATGTGAGTTCATGACTGTCATGTTAGGCAGCATGACAGCAGGTATGACACTGGAACAGCTGAAGGCTTACATATAATTGCCGAGCAAGAGGCAGACAGACAGACAGAGAGTCAAAGAGAGACAAAGAGACAGACAAAGAGACAGAGTCATAGACAGAGACAGAGAGAGATAGATACAGAGAGAAAGAAACAATGAGGAGAGACAAAGAGAGAGAGGAGACACATAGAAAAAGAAAGAGACAGACAGGGAAAGACAGAGACAGAGCTAACAGAGAATAGCATGCACATTTGAAACCTAAAGGCACCCTCTACAATGACACTCCCCTCCCAAAAGGTCAAACTTCCTATCCCTTCACAAACAGCTCCACCAACTCTTGACCAAGTATTCAAATATATGAGCCAATGGGGCCATTCTCATTCAAACCACCATTAGTATGTATATACTGAGTTTTAGGTATTTCTTTCCTCCATTACACCCATTAAGCTCTTTCCCACTTAACTGTTAAGCCAAATTTACTGCATCTTGTGATGTTTTTAATTTTTTGTGAATCACTGAGTTTATTTAAAATTGAATTCATAAACATTAATTGAGAGTTGTTTATTGGGACATGGGAGACTTATCATGCTACACAACTGAAGCAAATGACATTATCTCCGTGAATCTCCTTTAATTGCTGATAAACTTCCATCTAATCTTTGGAAAACATAAAAATTAAGATTTCCCAAAGAGTACTGTTTCAACAACAACAACAACAACAAAAAACCAAAAACAATAAAAAAACAAAACAAGGAATTATACTTGGGTTCCTTTCTTATTTGTATGTGCAAATTAGATTTAATGATAGTAGCATAATCTTGTATCTATATTTCTAGTTTGTTTCTTTGCCACGTGACTTAAGTATTAAACAATCTGACTCTCCTCTCTCTCTCTCTCTCTCTCTCTCTCTCTCTCTCTCTCTCTCTCTCTCTCTCTCTCTGAGTGTGTGTGTATGTGTGTGTGTGTATGATACTACTCCTTTTTATGGCAACATTATATTCTAATAAAACTAATATTTTACTTAAAAATATTGTTAGGTATTAAATGAACTCAATGCCCTGGACCTTCCAAACAATATAACCTAGTTTAGCACTTTCATCCTGCATTAGTTAGTCTATATGCAGGTCAGTTCATGAAACATAAAACTAACACCTGTTAAATGCTGCTTTATCAAATACTTCACTGAGGCTGTGGAACATAGATGATGACAGGAGCATGTATATAAGTATATCTGGTACACATATGAAAGGTATAGTTTACATATCTGAATTTTAATTAATATGCAGATCTTACTTTCATTAGCACATTTTATTATAAACTGTTTTTTTTTTGGAATGCCCTGTACAACTTCTCCCCTTCTACTTTTACTATTCTATTCTGCATTCAGTAGTCCCCCATTTCTTTCATTTTCAATTTTCTATTATTTATTCTTAAGAAAGAATGTACAATATATTTTACAATGAATGAAACAAAAACTAACCTACTTTGATATATAATAAGAAAGAAAAATTTAGTATTGATAATGAGATTTTTAAGAAAGTCCACAATTCAGAAATTAAAATAGTTTGATACCTTATTTAAAACCAATAAAGACTGTTTTCTTTTGAATTTTATAATAGACCTTTTTTTAGCTCCTCACACAATGATCAGATTGCAATGTGTTTTAATAATTATTAAATATAACAATTTTCATTTTAGCATTTTTAAAATTTATTATTTTATTTATTTACATACCAAATGTTGGTCCCTAGGTTCTCCCCCATAAGGTTCTTTTCCTATGCTCTCTTTCCTTTGCCTCTCAGAATGTGCCTCCTACTCTCTAGGACATCATATCTCAACAGAATTAGGTGTATCATCTTCCACTGAGACCAGAAAAGGAAGTCCTCTGCTACATATGTGCCAGAGGCCTCAGTCCAGGATATGTATGCTCTTTGGTTAGTGGCTTAATCTCTGGGAACTTCCAGAGGTCCAGGTTAGTTGACACTAAACCCACATAACTGTGGATACATGATCTTTGACAAAAAAAGGCAAATCTATAGTGATTTTTTAAAAGCAATCTTCAACAAATGATGGTGGCCTAAATGGCAGTCTGCATGTAGAAAATGCAAATTGATCCCTATTACTCATCCTGCAAAAAATTCAAGTACAAGTGTATCAAGGGTCTCAACATAAAACCAGATGCACCAAATCTAATAGAGCTAGAACAGAAAGTGGGAAATATGCTCAAACACACTGACACAAAGTCGTATTTCCTAAGCAGAACTCCAATGGCTCAGGTTCTAAGATGAACAACTGAGAAATGTGACCTCATGAAACTGACGCGTTTCTGTGAAGCAAAAGAGGCCTTCAACGGGACAAAATGGCAACCTAAAGATTGAGAAAAGATGTTTAGCAACCCAAATCTGATAGTGAGCTATTATCTAAAATATACAAAGAACTTAAGAAGTGAGACTCCAAAAAGCCAAACAACCCAATGAAAAGATAAGGGAGAGTAAGTGCATACTATAGGTTTTTTGTTGTTGTTGTTTTGATTTTTAATGGGTTATCTCACCCAGGATGATATTTCCTACTTTCATCAATTTTCCTAAAATATTCTTGAGGTCATTGGTTTTCTAATTTTTATTGCAAATTCTTTATATTTGCATTTCAAATGTTATCCCCTCCGCCTCCCATCACCTCTCCCCCTTCCACTTGTTTCCATGAAGGTGTTCCCTCTTCCAACCACCTTAGTATCTTGGCATTACCTACACTGGGGAAACACATCTTCACTGGACCAAAGGTGTCTTCTCCCATTGATGCCAGACAATGTTGTTCTCTGCTTCATATACACCTGGGGTCATAGGTCCCTCCATGTGTGCTCAATGGTTGGTGTTTTAGTCCCTGGAAGCTCTGGAGGGTTTGGTTAGTTGATAATGTTGTTCTTCCCATAAGGTTGCAAACCTTTTTAACCCCTTCAGTCCTTTCTCTAGCTCCTCCATTGGGGACCCAATGTTCAGTCTGATGCTTAGTTGCAAGCATCCTCAACTCTATCTACATGACTCTGACAGAGCCTCTGAGGAGGCATCCATATCAGGTTCTTGCCAGTAAGCACTCCTTGGCAATAACAATAGTGCTTGGGTTTGGTGGCTGCATATGGGGTAGATCCCCAAGTGAGGCAGTCTATGGATGATATTTTCTTCAACCCCTGCTACTCTATTTTACCTTTCATTTCCTCCTGTGGGTGTTTTGTTCTCCCTTCTATTTGTCCCTGTATTTCCTCCCATGAGTGTTTTGTTCTGCCTTCTAATAAGGACTTCAGCATCCACATTCTGGCCTTCCTTCTCTTTGAGCTTCATAAGGTCTGTGAATTGTTTCTTGGACATTCAGTGTTTTTTTTTTTTTTTTTTTTTTTTTTTTTGTGCTACAATCCACTTATAAGTGAGTTTTTAATACCTGAGTATTCTATTGTGTAAATGTACCACATTTTCTGTATCCATTTCTCTGTTGAAGGACATCTGGGTTCTTTCCAGCTTCTGGCTATTATAAATAAGGCTGCTATGAACATGGTGGAACATAGATCCTTGTTATATGTTGGAGCATCTTTGGGGTATATGCCCAGGAGTGGAGTGTGTGGGTTTTCAGGTAGTACTATGTTCAATTTTCTGAGGAATCGCCAGACAGATTTCCAGAGTGGTTGTAGCAACTTACAAGCCCACCAACAGTGGAGGAGTGTTCCTCTTCCTCCACAGCCTCACCAGCATCTGCTGTCACCTGAGGTTTTGATTTTCGCCATTCTGTCTGGTGTGAGGTGGAATCTCAGGGTTCTTTGATTTGCATTTCCCAAGCCCCAGCTTGTTTTCGCTGTATCTTGGAACCAAGTAATATGGTTTGTGTAGTCAATTTAGGTATCATCTTCTAGAAAGCCAAACTGTGACTTTGCATGGATCAAAAATTTTTGGCTTAGGTTTGGATGGGTTCTGTTTTGAAATCATACAATTTCTTCTACATCTACAAAGGAAAACTTTCATGACTCAAAATCCATATAGTTTGGCCATTGAATTATTATGATGAATTGAGGATATTAGCACCATTTCAAAGGTGACTTTTTTCACTATAAAATATACTCTGTGAAGTTAATTTTTTACAGACCATTATGCTAAATGTCCTAAATACTTCCTACTCCATATATTCAATGCTGCTTATTTTTACAAACACAAGGCAACTTTGGAATGTAAGTAGCTTTTAGACTTTATTTAATGTTTAACATATACTAGTCATAGTTTTATGATAGCAAGCCCTTGTCAACGTATGGGGTGATTTTACTGCAAGTAGGTGCATAATTTCCTTAAGTAAAATAAATCTGCATCAGCACAATGATTATTCATTTCATTGCTTTGATTATGAAACATTTTTCATTTGCCTACTATATTCAATATTATTTAAGATTAACCATATATTATTTCAATATCACAATGATGTACGTGTATAAATTTTATTTAGAATATTCCTGTATTCAAAAATTATATAGCCAGTTATGAGATTCAAAATAATTCGAGACAGTTTCATGTAATGACAGCTGCAAATTTTTCAAAATGTTTCAATTTTATTTGGTATATATACTATAATACTACATCAACAACTTCAACAGAGCAAAGTAAAATCTGGTCAGGATTGTAATTGTTGGAGTTTTTGAGACATCAAAATAAATCATGTCAATCAACAGCTTAGACTTTTCTTCAGAAAACTGGAATGTAATGGAAGACTATATTCTTAAGAATGTTCTCTCCTCAATCTTTCCTACTCTGATATTACAGAGGAAGAATTCCAGGTTTAAAAATTAAACTAAATTTCTCAGCATCATAAGATCTGGTTTGGGAATCAGGCTAGAACCTTGAATCCTATGAAATTATTGATCCTAATAAGCATAAAGTGTTGTTTTCTTCCCACCAACATACTTACGTACTTAGGATAGAGTTAGTTTGCCTTTACAGTGGGAATGAATGGATGTAATAAGGATTCCATCCAGGCTCCCTTTTCTGTGGTGCCATCCTGTGCATGTGCAGTTGCCTCCTGAGCTTCCTTCTGTTATTTCATGACTATTGACTATCAAATAATTCACAATAAAATAACTTTCTGCATAATGCTTGTTTTATAACTAATGATTTCAGTGTTAGATAGAGAACTTGTACCATGCATGAAGCGTGATTTGTTACGTTTGAAGGTAAGGTGTTTAGATCTTTTAAATCTCCATTTTAATGGGCAGTTGGAGCTGAATTGTTGCTATAGCACTGGAATTTGTTCATGCTGGTAATGAGTTACACCGTGAATACCCATGAGAATAAAGTGTTTTGCAGTTACAGCATTGTTAGCTCTTCCTCCACCAATTATAGAAATATTTTCAGTCACACTGCATAGTTGTCACTATCAAATTGTATATATGCCAGGCAGTAAGGCATCTTAAAACAAAGCGGTGCTCTTTAAATTTATATTCCTGGAATTCTGTCCTCATTTTGCAACTATTTAATTGATACCATTGACAAAATTACTTTCAGGAAAAGTGGACCCTAGATACCACACGTTGTTTTAATTAGGATTACTTTTGCTGTGATGAAACACCATGACATGAAACATGGGGAGGAAGGGGCTTATTTGGCTTATACTTCCATATCACTGTTCATCACGTAAGGAAGGCACCACTGGAATTAACGTAGGAGAGGAACTCAAACATGGAAAGAACCTAGAGGCAAGAAAAGATGCAGAGTTCATGGAGGGTGATGCTTACTGGCTTCCTCCCCATGGCTTATTCAATCTTCATTCTTATAGACTCCAGAACCACCAGCCTAAGGTGACTCTACCCACAATAGCTGAGTCCTCTATCATCAATCACTAATTAAGAAAATGCACTATGGACTTCCTTACAGCCCAATCTTTTGGAGGCATTTATTTAATTGATGGTCCATCTTCTCAGATGGCTTCATCTTATGCCAAGTTGACATAATACTAGGCAGTACACTGCTCTAACCTCTCACATATGAATTTACAAATGATGAGAGTCAAAACATTTCAAATATTTTAGTTACATGTAAATGAAAGAAATTTAAAATAAAAATGACATATAAACAAGTCAAAAACTGTAGAAGAGTGCATAGAGCCCGTATTAAGATTTTAAATACCTCTCAATCATATAACCTCTTCTTTTGATTTGTAAGTAGAAAACATTTATTATAATAACTTTTTGGTTTTGAAATTATTATATTATCTACATCCTGCCCTTTGTTTTCTCCATCTTCTTCCATGCACCACGCTGTTGTTCTCTCTCGCAATTCATAACCCCTTTTTCTATAAGAACCCCAAATCCAATTGGCTATTCAATATCAAAATGAGCCACACTTAATTCTTAAAGCCACTTGGTAGTATAACTGGTACTATCACCATTTAGCAAATGAGAAAATCAGGGTTCAGAATGGTCACCAAGAATACAATAGTCAGCAAATGGAAAAATTGGACTCAAGCCCAGGCCTCTAGCTTTAAATTCTTACATTGCTTTCATTTATTAATCTGAACACTTCATTTTATCATAACTACATGAAAAATTAAGCTTTAAAGTATTAAAATATAGTACAAAAACCTCAGTATTTGCATCTGAGTACCAGTTTTTTGTATTTTTTTGTAGAATTCATTTGAATATTTTGATATTTTAAAAGTCTGGTGAACTATCAGTAATAACAACATGGCAACTCTAGTCCCAGTGAACTTGCCACTGTTTGGAAAGGTTTTTATTTAAAAATATCATTTATGGCCTTCCCTTA